>NW_026692494.1:4117500-4825000 GCF_021218885.2 Marmota monax | reverse complement strand
GAAGGTGCTCAGCCCTTCCCAAGATATGGCAAGGCCCTGGGGCCCTCCACACGGGTGACCAGCTCTCGGAAACCATCAAGTGCCCCACAACACAGGGTGGGGAGGGAGCGAGGACTTCCCAGGAGACGCTGTGGGGCTCAAAGTCCAGGGCTCAGGGCAGCAACACCAAGACGGCACAGAGTGCTTAATGCCCTGGCACCTGGCCCGGCCACAGCGCCTCCCACCCACCAGGGCTGCCCCCAGGAGGCCGCGTCCCCGGGGAGCCCAGAGACTGGAGAGGCCCTGGAAGGTCCTGCAGGTGGTTTATTGGAGCCTGGGAGGAAACCTGGGACCCTGCCCCAGGCCTCTGGGGAGGCACGTCCGGCCCAGCAGCGGGCGGAGGGGAAGGAAATGAGGCAGTGGTGGGAACAGGTGGCGCATGAGACTGTGGGGACTTGGAAGTCTCTCCCTGGCCAGGGCGCCCTGCGGAGTAGGAATCAGGGGGCAGGACCCAGGTGGCCAGGACGCCATGAGGCCAGGTCCTACGGGAGCCCTCCTGGGGGACAGGGGAGCCCTCTTCTCTGAGGACACGGGGACACAGCACTCTGGATCCGGGTGGCGGGCAGGGCATGGCGGGGCTGCGGGCGCAGGCTCCTCACAGGACCGTCCTCTTGGCCGCCTCCGCGTCCAGCGCCGTCTCCTCCAGCTCCAGCCCCAGGTTGTGCTCCCCGCCCTCCTGGTCCTTCTTCCTCTCCTTCTTCCTCCCGCCTCCCTCCCTGTGGGGGGAAAGGCCCAGGACAGTGAGGACCAGCTGCCCGCCCAGGCTCACTCTGTCCCCCGAGGGCTTTGGGGTGATAAGCAGCGAACCCCACGGTGCCCGGCCAGGCAGCCCTGCGAGTGCCACTCCCCAAAGCCAGAAGCCACGACTTGCCCGCCCTGTGGATGAGTGGGCAGGGGTGGTGGACGGGGGACAGGTGGCGGCTGGCGGGGCGGATGGGGTGACGGGCAGGGGCGGCAGGGGGTGAGGGTGGGCGAGGAGGAAGGAGAGGGGTGACGGGTGCATGCAGCGTAGGCGGGAGCTGGATCAACAGGCTAGTGGGCGGGTGGACAGCCAGGAGGGCTGTGCGGGCAGAGCAGCGGGTGGGAGGGGCGGCGGGGGAAGGCGGGAGAGTGAGGGACACATCTGGGCCAGCGGGAGGCGGACTGCTGGACAGCTGAGGGCCAAGACGGCAGGGCAGGCCGACGCCCGAGTGGCCGGGTGGCTGGGTGGAGGACGGTGGGTGAACAACGTGAGCAGGTGGGTGGACAGTTCATAGATGGTGCAGTGGGTGGGCACAGAGGTGGTGCGGTGGGTGCGGAGTGGACAGGACAGGGAGGCCAGTCGGCAGGCAGGGGAGACTGGCCCTGCCAGCACATCTTGGGGGCAGGAGTCCCCTGTCCTCCCTCGGGCACGTCCTGGGCCGCTGACTCTCAGGCTGGTCTCCTCCCTCCCCACCCCCTGTGCTGCCCAGGCCTGGTCCAGCTGGGATCTCGCCCTGCAGAGCCCCGGGCCGGCTGCACCCCGAGCCCCCGCAGGACTCGCAGGCCTGGAAGTGGGCGGCAGAGGTCCAGGACGGCCACCCACGTAGCCTCGCCCCGTGGTCCTGCTCAACAGGAGACAGCGGAACTAAGCTCTGGAAGCCATCACCTGGGTGACACCAGGGGACGGCTAGGAGGGTGCCAGCCGCGGTTAAGTGTGGAGAAGAGAGAAGCGGAGTGGAGGGAGGCCGGGAGGCCGGGAGGACGGCCGGGGGGACCTTTGGAGCAAAGCCCTGGGCAGAGGCCGAGGGAGGAAAGTGGGGACAGCGAGACCCCACGCTGCACATGCCCTCGGGCACACCTGGGGTTCACGTCCTGGTACACATTGGGCTCCATCCTCACGGTGTCCGCCTGGTCCTCGGCTCTGCAGAGGGGAGGCAGGGAGGGGAGGCTGGGGCCGTGGGGGCAGCCTCAGCCCAGCCCCCCGGGGCGCAGGGAGGGCGGGCTGCCCGGGTCCTGGGGCAAGCCCCAGTCCCAGGAGGGGGAAATGAGGGGACCTGGGGACAAGAGCTGCCCTGGGGAGGGAACCAGAGAGGGCCAGGAAGCTGGGGGTGGGGAGCCCTTGGGGGACCCTGGGCTAGAGATGGGAAGGGGCAGGGCTCTGGGCTGGGCTGGGGCCCACCTGGCCTTGGAGCACCAGATGCGGTTGGCCAGCATGAGCACGAAGACGATGAACAGGAAGCCCACCACCGCCGCCAGGCCCACCAGCCAGGGCTTCAGCCGCCGCTCAGGGTCTGCCAGGGAGCAGGTGCTCAGGGGGAGGGCGGGGTGCTCAGGGGCCCTCGGAGAGGGGACAGACCTCCGAGACTGGGGCTTGGAGAGGGGCAGGGCTGGGAGGGTGGGCTCTCTGAGGAGGAGGGACACAAAAGAGGCTGAGACGGGGGTCCTGGGTGGGCTTATCAGGCAGGAGGGGGTTCAGAGGAGGGAGGGGATCCAGGGGGGAGGGGGCTCAGAAGGGGGAGGGGGTTCCGAGGAGGAGGGTTTCAGAGGGAGGAGGGGGTTCAGAGGGGACCGAGTGGTGTTGGGAGAGGGGGAGGCTCGGGGTGGGGGATAGAGGGGGCCCTGTGGGGCTTGAAGGCGGCTGAGAGGGTGGGGGCGGGGCGGCTGCGGGGCTGGGTGCCCTCCCAGGGCCGCCATTTCGCATCCTGGAGAACCAGACCACGACCCGCCGTCCCCAGGACCCTGCCGGGAGCCTACCCTGGGCCTGGGCAGGCGAGAAGAGCCAGGCTCCCAGTACGACCAGCGTCCCCAGGGTCTTCATGGCTGAGCGCGAGCCAGAACTCAGGACTGAGAGCTGTGGAGCAGGGGTCCCCTGCGGGTGACCGCGGCAGGCCGGCCTGGCAGGGGCCCTCCTTCCCTCCCTCGGCACCTGACTGGCTCCTGCCCCCAGCACCCCCAGCAGACTCTGGACCCGGTGTGACATTAACTGGGGAGCTGGCCCCTCCCCGGCACCCCGCCCTGAGGGCCATCCGCCCAGGGCCACCCCCTCTGCAGCTGTCCCCGCACCCTGTTGTGGGGGGTGCTGGGGCCAGGGTGGGGCTCTCAGATGCACCTGGGGTCTGAGCCACCCTGGGTGCTGGCAGGCGCCTGTCGGCTCCTGGCTGGTGGCTGGCACGTCCCCCCTCTCCTTCTCTTGGTGACCCACAACATTCTGCAGCCCTCAGTACAGAGCCAGGGGAGCCCCACGTAGCCACAGCCAGAGGACGCGGCAGCCGGTCAGCCCTCAGGGCCACCTGCCCACCACGCACCGCCAGGGTGGGCTGCTCTACTGGCTGAGGATTGGGACACCAGGGACCGCAGATGACTCAGGCTCCAGGCTCTCTGTCCTCGGCCTTGGTCCTTAGGTCATTAGGGGAGTCAGCCCTGCCCAGGCCAAGGAGGACCCTGCCCCAGTAGCCACGGGAGCAGCCATGGCCCTGGCACGTGAAAGCCTGCCCAAAGCCTGTGACACACACGTATGAGCACCTACTGTCTACACAGGAGTCCTGTGTCCCAGAGGTCTGACCACAACTTATGGGCCGACGGGTCACTAAACAGAGCTGTCCTGGAGCTCAGCCACACAGCCCAGGACAAGCATGGGCCACTCCGTGCTGCCAGGTGGGCATACATTCAGCCCCTGCTGTGTGCCCCACCCTGTGCAAGGTTCTGAAGCGAAGGAAGCCTCAGTCTGGCGACCAGGAGCCCCCGACAACCAGGCCCGGGGCCGAGAGGGGACAGGGAGCTGTGGGTGGGGGGGGACACGGTGTGGGGGGGTCAGGGCCACCTCGCTGCTGCTCCACAAAAGGCCCTCTGCTCTGGCTGGCCAGGTCTCACTGGCCCGGTGTACAGGTCTGTCACTCGGGCAGAGTCCTGCTGGGTGACGGAGCCCGCGGGGCAGGGCAGGGCTGACTCAGCAGTCACGGGCGCGGGCAGAGGGCTGACCGCTGGTTTAATGTCCGGGTGCCTCGTTGCTCCCCATTCACAGACTGCGCAGGGCTGGCTGGAGGCTGGGCAGGGCCAGGCTCTGGGGAAGCAGGGCAGATGGCAATGGCCAGTGTCCAGCCACCAAGCTCTCCAGCTGAGAGGGAGCTTCTCCCCAGGGATGGGGGTCGGCGGAGAGGCTCTGGGGGCCACGGGTTCCAACCCCGCAGCATCCGAGGGGCTGGAACTGGGGCCAGGACCCCCCTCACTCCAGCCTCCAGGAGCTTTGGACCTGGGGGTCCCTGAAGATGATGGAGGGATGATGGGGGTCCCGGGCGGGGGATTCCAAGGGGACGCCCTGTCCTCCGCCCTCGAGGGTCTCCTCGTCCTGCCAGGCCAGGTCCAGTTCCTCCAGGTCCTCCCCGGCCACCCTGGTGGCCCGCTCCCGGCGAGGCGTCTCCTCTTGGTCTGACTTCGGGCCGAATGCCCAGTCTGTGTCAGGGACGCCGGTGAGGACCTCCGGGCCCGAAACCCTCCACCCGTCCTGGCCCAGAGAGGGCCCGAGCTGGCCGGCTCTCACGGGGCCTGCACAGAGGCCTGGGACCCGGCCAGCTCTGCCCCTCCCTGGCCAGCCCTGCAGTGGGTAGCTCACCGGCCAAGTCGTGGGCCAGGTCTTTGATGAGGTGCCCGACAATGGCGTAGGCCACCGCCACCACCAGGAACGCGGCTATCAGCAGGTATAGCCCGTACCTAGGCAGGCGGATGGTGTCCAGCGGGGGCGGCCGGTACTCCTCATACACCGGGGGGGCAGCGCTCCAGTCCTTGGTCTCCTCCCTGTCCGCCAACCCCGGCATGGCGGCCACCTGGAGCAGGGAAGCCCGGAGGTGACCCGTGCAGCGGAAGTATTAAGGGGCTTTGAACTAAGAGGATTGCGAGGCTCCCCAGGCCTCCATCTGTCTGCAGCGATCACACACAAGCTGCTTGTGCCTCAGCAGTTCCTGCACCCTCCCTGCCCCAGGGCCCTGGCACTCGCCGGCCTTCTCCTGAGAACACCCACCCGGGTTTCTCATAGCTGGCCTGTGATTCATTCGTTCACATTGATTGAGCACCTACTGTGGGCACCCTCGTGTTCGGCAGTCTGGGTTGGAACCCAGGGCCCCATCTCTGCGGGCAAGTGCTAACCACAGCCACACACACAGTCCTTTCAGATTTTATTTGTGACAGGGTCTCACTAAATTGACAGGTGGCCTGAAACTGGCCCTCCGGTGCTTCAGCCTAAGCAGCTGGATGGCAGGCGTGGCCCCCGGACCCAGTGGCCAGCCACGTCCTCAGGTCCCAGGATGCTGCTGTGCCTCCTGGAGGCCCTCTCTGCTGTCGGGAGATGGAGCACCGACACGAGGGTGGGGGGTGGAGAGGGGCGTGGGGCAGGGAAGGAGCTCCAGCGCACACGGTCATCCAGCGGCTCCCACGGCTCCCGAGGCCGAGGCAGGGGGATCACAAGTCCAAAGCCAGCCTCAGCAACAGCGAGGCGCTGAGCAACTCAGTGGGACCCTGTCTCTGAATAAAATTCAAGATAGAGCTGGGGTGGGCTCGGTGCCCCTGAGCTCGATCCCTGGTACTCATCCCCCCCCAGAAAAAAACCAGATTTCAAAAGGGCCGGAGCCAGTTCAGTGGTAGAGTGTCTGGGCTCAACCTCCAGGCAGGAGGCAGGGTGGCCCGGCCTCACCAAGGAGTGGTCCCTGGAGCAGAAACCTCAGGAGGAAGGGAGTCCGCTGGGAGCACCAGGCACCAGAGCCCAGCTGGTGGCACATCCAGGACCTGTGTGGCCAGAGCAGAGGGAGGAGGGGAGGCAGGGCAGGTCCTGTGGGCTACGGGCCTTGACGGGGGGGGGGGGGGGGGGGGGGGGGGGGGGGAAGCTGTGGGCTGTGGGAGAGGAGCAAGGGGCCAGGCTCAGTGCTCACAGGCCCCCTCTGGTGGCTGTCGTGGGGAGGACAAGTGGGAGCCCAGACCAGGGCACAGGTGGCCAGGCCGGTCTGGATGGGGGACACCACAATTGACTCAACCCTGATGCTCCCAGGCTGAGCACGGGAATGACAGTCCCCACTCCTAAGGGGGACGCGGGAGGAACGTGGGCCGTGGGTGGCACAGGCCAGGACAAGGCATGAGAGCAGGCCGAGGAGCCTGGGTTCAGAGGCCAGCCGTCTAGGGCCTCGCCCCAGCTGTTGACTCTGCAGCTCCTCTGTGAAATGGGTTGGTCACATGCCCCGGGGGGCCAGCCCGGGGACTCAGAAGAGCCTCTCAAAGGGGAATCTTTAAAAAGCTGAGGTGTGGCTCAACGGTGGAGCTCTGCCTGGCACACGTGAGGCCTGGGCTCACCCTGTGCCCCCAACACACGCCGCACCCAGCTCCCTGGCCTAGGACTCAGGGGCCTGCGCTGTAGACTAGGCTCCTGGTGCCCACGTCAGGGCCTCTGGGGGGTCCGGGCTGGAGGCAGGGCTAGGGCCACCCAAAATGCCGAGGGACGGGGAGGGGCCCCAGGGGGAGGCTGCATGCAGAGACGGCCAGGGCAGTGGCGAGGCTCCCCAGGTCCGTGCTGTGGAGCAGAGGCCGGGCCTGCCTGGCTGCGTGGCGGGGGGCTGAGCAGTGAGCAGGCAAGAGGGAGGACCCCAGCCCATCCTCCATGCTGCCCAGCAACCAGGCCGCTGTGTCGCCTTCCCTGACCTCCTGCTTCTGGGGGAAGCCGCTGCCTTGGGAGCAGGGTCAAGGGGAGGCCCCCAGGGAGGGCCTGGGCCCCTGCTTGTGGCCCAGCCTGACCACAGCCTCCTCAGACCTGGGCTGAGGCGGCTGCCCGCGGTCTTGGGCGCGCTCCTGCTCTGGTGCTGTTTCAGGCTGCCTGAGAGTTGAGGGCACTAGTGACCCTCCTGTTGGGCCCGAGCAGCCTGGACAAGGGCCTGGCACCTGCCTGGGCAGGTGCTCCTCTAAGCCACACCCCACAGCTTTTTGAGATAGGGTCTTGCTGAGTTGTCAGGCCTCAAACTTGCCATCCTCCTGCCTCAGCCTCCAGTGTAACTGGGATGGCGGGTGCAGCCATGGCACCTGGCCCTTTTCTGTCTCCAGGAAGGGTGGGTCACGGGATTCGGCCCGCCCCAGATCTAGGAGGATCAAACCTGAGTCCGGAAAACACCCACAAGACCCTTCCTCCAGACGAGGTCACACTCCCCGGTGTGGGGTCAGACTTGGAGTCACCTTCTGGGGATACAACCCAACCCAAGCTGCAGGTCTGGAGGCGCCGCGGTGTCCTGGGGAGCACCAAGGCCGCAGGCAGGGCAGGGAGCAGGTGGGCGGGTGGCCAAGGGAGCCCACAGGTCAGCCTCTGAGGAGGACCAGGCCCTGAGCGGGCAGAGGCTGGCAGGAGCATGGGGGCTCAGGGCAGAAGCCACAGGGAACGGCCCCAGGAAGTGAGTCCCGTGTGTTTTGCCAACAGCCTTTTGGACTTGGGGGCACAGAGGGGCAGCTGTGGGCCCAGTCCCACCTTCAGACCTGTTTCTTGGGTGATCAGGCCACCCGGGGCAGTGGCCAAGCAGAGGACGTGGAGAGCCAGGTGGGACCCAGAGGGTCCGGTGGCCCTGATGGGAGCAGGTGGCGGGTGGAGGCTAGGCCGCAGGGCTGCTTCTCTAGAGCCCTGGGAGGGAGCCTCGCTGGTGGACAGTCCCCAAGAGCTGGACAGGCGCAGGTGGCAGTGCTGGGGCAGCCGTGCTCCCGGGAAGCCCGCCCACACACTCAGGGAGCCACTGCTGCGCCAAAATGATTTACTCTTCCACGTGGCGGCACCTAGGAGCCCGCGCCCCACCTAGGACCACCTCCCACGCCACACGGCTGAGGTCAGGGCCCTGGACCCCACTGCCACTGCTAGTGCAGCCTGAGCCACCCAGGTCCCTCCCAAGACACCCTGTCCCAGACCCCTCCCCGCACTCCGGCCAGGAGCCCACAGCTCCCACTGAGGGAGTCGGGGGCGGCTGCGCAGGGACAGGGCCAAGGGGAGACGTCAGACACCGCAGTCCTGTTGGGACAAGGGGCCGTGGCAGGTCAGCAGGGGGCAGAGCTGGGCAGGGCTGGGCGGCTAGGGCGGTGGGCGCGGCTGCTCCGGGCGGTCCTGCTGGAAGGGCCCGCTCTCCTGCTCGTACATGTCCAGGGCAACCAGGCAGCTCTCCCGCACCACGCGCTCGGGGTCGGCCGCGTGGGCATGCAGCGCGGCCAGGCAGGAGGGCCGGGCGATGGCGCCCAGGGCCTCCGCACACTCGTGGCGCACCATGGGGCTCTCGGCGGGGCGGGCCAGGGTGGCGGCCAGCTGGGGCACGGCCGCCTCGTGCTGCAGCTGGCCCAGCACGTAGCCCACCTCGTGGCGGAAGAGGGCGCTGCCACAGCGCAGGCCTGCAGGCGGGAAGGGCGGTCACTTGGTCACTCACGGGGTACACCATGGGCTTGGTGCTGGGGCACCCAGAGGGCAGGGCAGGGCTAAAGGGGCTCTGTCTCACCCACCCATGACGGGGCAGCTCGGGCGCCTGACCAGCCTGTGGGGAGCCGGCTGGACCAGGGGCCCCTGGCACGGCTCCACCCAGCCCCTAACTCTGCTCTGGACAGGGTCCGGCTGAGCTGCCCAGCTGGCCAGGACCGTGACCCTCCTGCCTCAGCACCCCGAGGAGCCAGGATGACAGGTGTGGCCACTGGAGAGGGCTGGGTGTCCGCCGGCACCTCTGCTCCCGGGGTGTGCCGTTCCCAGCTGCCCGGCCCGGGGCCTCCTCACCCTCGGCCAGCGCCAGGGCCGCCTCCTGGCCCCCGGCGTTGCGCAAGGCGAACATGGCGCGGTACCGGTCGAACAGCGGCAGGGTCTCGTCCAGCAGCGCCTCCCGCAGCTGCCCCATGTCGCGCTCCTCAGCTGGGGGGGCCGGGTCCACGGAGAGGTAAGGCCCGGCCACTGTGGGCTGCCCAGGGTGCTGCTGCAGCCACTCCAGGCGGCGCACGGCCAGCTGGCACGTCTCAGCCACCTGCAGGGCGAGGGGTGCACAAACAGCATCAGTCCTGGGCCTGATGTTGGGGACATGCAGAGGCCGTGACATCCCCGGCCCACCCTCCTGGGCTTGCAGCAGGGACCTCTGGGTTAGGACAGCAAGGGGAAGGGACAAGGGATGGGGAAGCTGAGAGGAGAGGCCCCGGCGGCCCTGCTGGGAGGAGGACGGGAGCCAGGGCAGGCCACGCGCGGCCAGGAGCCGGAGTGAGGGCTCCAGGTCCTGCCCTGGAGGGAGCGAGGCGTGGGCGCTGAGCACAGAACACAGCAGCTGGCTGTGGTTTCACATGTGCCCTCCTCTGGCTGCCGCGAGAAGAGTGGGGCGTGTGAAGCAAGTCACGACGCCAAGGTCCAAGTGAACTCAGACTCGCACACAGGCCCGCGGCAGGGTGGTTCTCGATGGCCAAAAAGAGGAGGCCGCCCTTGTGTTCAAGGAGGCACGAACTGATTCAAGTAACAGGCCTGGCTGGGCGCGGCGGCCACGCCAGCAACCCCAGCAGCTCAGGAGGCTGAGGCAGGAGGATCGCCAAGTTCAAGGCCAGCCTCAGCTACCTGGCAAGGCCCTGAGCAACTAAGGCAGCCCGACTCAAAATGAAGAAATAATAAAAACGGCTGGGGATGTGACGCAGGGGTAGAGCACCCCTGGGCTCAACCCCCAGGACCAAAAAAGAAAAAAGACGTCCCCAAACAAACAACAGGTCTGTGGCCACGTTGAGCGTCACTCCACCAGGGCAGGAGCGAGGGGACACAGCTGCAGGGTGGCCGGACCCAGGACCTCGTGCTCAGTGAGCAGACACAGGAGGCCAAGGTGTGTGAGCCAGGACAGGACAGACCCACGGAGCATGGAAAATGTCGCTAATGGGAGTGGGCCTCCTTGAGAGGAAGGGAATGTTCTGGAAGGAGCAGGGCAGCTGCCCGACTCTGAATGCACTTCTAGGGGTGAGCTAAATGGCACGTGAGTCACCTCAATGAAACTGTCTCAAAAATAGAAGAGACGTGGGGAAGGCAGGGAGACCCTGAGGTCCAGCGGGCCGGGCAGGGCGGCAGAGAGGGCAGGGTCTCAGAGCAGCCGGGAGCTGGGCAGGAGCCACAGGGGCTGCGGGCCAGGGCGGGGCCGAGAGCAGGCTCTGCTGGGCTCAGGCCTGGACGCTGCTCTCCCCACCCGGGCATGCAGCACCCTTGGACAGCGGTCACCCTGGCAACCAGAAAGGGGTGGGTTCTGAGGCTGCTCAGGCCAGGGCTGGGGGAGCGCTGGGCCAGCTTCTTGGGCCCGAGCGGACAGGGCTGGGGCCGGCTCTTACCTCGACCACGGGGTCGCTGCAGTACTGCCTCAGGAGCTCCAGGGCCTGCGGGTTCCCAATGGCGCCCAGGGCCTCCCCTGAGAAGCAGGCAGGGGTGGTGTTGGCGGGCGAGGGCCACACGGCTACGGCCACTTGGGCCTCACTCAGTCGCCGAGGCTGCTCTGAAGTCGCCTTGGCTCGGCTGCGGGCAGCACAGCCTGCGCCCCACACCCAGCTCTGAATGTCGTTTTAAAGGGAAAACACCCAAAGGAATAAGATTCCCTGACCAGACAGCTGGGGGGGCCCCCGCAGGGAAGTGCCCTGCCCCTCACCTGCCTCGTGGCGCACCATGGGCTCCTGGCGGGTGTCGCGCAGCACGCCCGTGAGCACGGGGATGGCGCGGGAGTCCTGCATCTGGCCCAGGCAGTAGGCCAGCTCGTGCTTGAGCAGGGCGGAGTCGTCATCGAAGGCCCGGCTGATCCAGGCGATGGCCCCGGGGCCACCAAGCCCCCGCAAGGTGAAAAGCGCCCGGAAGCGGGCCTGCAGAGGCTGCTTGGGGTCCACCAGCACCTGCCCGATGGCCTCGACCTCTTGCTCCGTCACCATGATGCCTCCAGCAAGGGCCTGGTCCTCTGCGCCCCGTGGACTGAGCCTGGAAGCCCACAGAGCAGAACCTGCAGCAGGAAGGGAGCAGGGTCAGCGGCGTCCCGCCCACTCGCCTCAGGATGGCGGGGGCTCTTCTGGGGGGTACTAGAGTCCATCCAACCCAGGCAGCACTCTGCCACTGAACCACACCCTCAGTCCTCCCCCCCCAAACTCTGAGTCACATCCCAGCCCCATTCTGTATCTTATTCAGAGACCGGGTCTCACTGAGGTGCCTAGGGCCTCGCCACGATGCTGAGGCTGGCTTTGAACTGAGATCCTCCCGCCTCAGCCTCCCGAGCTGCGGGGATGACAGGCGGGCCTGAGTCAGTGCCTCAGTTGCCCAGGCTGGACTCAAACTTGCAATCCTCCTGTTTTAGCCTGCTGGGGGCTAGGATGGCAGCCATAGCCACCTCACCTGGCTGGGGAACTTCTCAGTTGCTGACCAGCCAAGGTTCTTGGTGGAGAGCTCAGTTCTGACCTCCTACTTGCTGTGCAGCCTTCCAGAAGTTAGTTTCCCTCTCTAGGCCACCGTCTCTGTACCACCTTATATCCGTTAGGACCCCCACAGGTCTGGGCTCCACTCAGCAGCCCCAGGACTTGTGGTGGCTCTCATGGTCCCCAGCTCCTGGTGGTCACGCTGTGGCACTGACAGCCCTGCTCACTCTGAACGGGGCAACCTGTGTGAGCACAGCACCCAGGAGACGGACGGGCCGGAGCACCACGGGCACAGCAGTTTCCAGGGCAGCCGCGGCCACACTGTGAGGAAGTGCTGCTATCAGGCCTGCGGCTGGGAAATGAGCTTCCACCAGCAGCCACGCATGGAAGGGGCCTCGGACGGGAGCGGCTAGGGAGCCCCCGCCTATCCCAGTGCAGCCCCTCAGAGACGGGGCCGCACCGCAGGCCGAGCAGGTGTGGGAGGGCACCCCAGGCACCTGGCTATGGAGCCAGGACTCCCGCAGCGCTCTCCCAGCCCCACAGCTCTCCCTCACCTCCCTGCATCTCGAATGAAGCCTTCCTTCATCAGTCTGCACGGGTGTCCTCTGCCTCTTCCCTGCTCCAACTTTCTTCAAACATTGCCTTGGATGTTGGTTAGTTGCTGGCGGTCAGCTTATCCCTCACTAGAACTCTGAAGTCAGAGACTGGGACTTTCTTGGTCAGCAGGGTACTCCCAGCACTTAGCACCAGGGTGTGTACACAGTAGGTCCTCAATAAAAGCAAGAATAGGCCAGATACAGAGGCTCATGCCTGTAATCCTGGCAGATTGGGAGGCTGAGACGGAGGATTGCGAGTTCAAAGCCAGCTCAGCACCTCAGTGAGACGCTGTATCTAACTAAAACACAAAACTGAGCTGAGGCAGCGGCTCAGTGGCTGAGGGCCCGAGTTCAATCTCCGATACCAAAAAAACAAAACAAAACACAAGAATAGTGTCTGGCATTTGTGCAGCACTTGCCAAACGCCAGGCTCTCTGATAAGCCCTTATGTTCATTAGCTTATTTAACCCTCCCAGGGCCCCACGGGATGGGCAGAGACTTGTTCCCATCGACAGGCCAGGAAACAGCCTGTCTTGCCTGGGGACAGCGTGGATGCCGGGGTTTTGCTGTGGTGGTGGTGGTGGCTCAGCACTGCAATGACCCCCGGTGCTTACCACGGAGCCACATCACCAAGCCCTCTTTATTTTGTTCTAAGACAGGGTCTTGCTCAGTTGCCCAGGCTGGCCTGGGACTTGCCATCCTCCTGCCTCAGCCTCCCAAGCAACTGGGTAGACAGGAGTGGGCACTGCGCCCAACTTCAGCAGGGACAGTTGTGGGAGGCCGCCGCACCATGTGACCAGCATATTCCTTTCCTGATTGGTGAGATTCTGTCGGTCACTTCCAAGTGATCTGGCCACATCAAAGTGGCCCTCGATGACGCCCCGATCTTGGAAGTCGCAGAATGTGTGAATGAATGTGTCTTCGTGCCTGGGCATGCCTTCCCGCAGCCCCATAGGTGGAGCTACGCTCACCTGTTCCTTTGTGATGTTACCCCTTTGCCCTGTTTGGAAATGCCCTTTGTGTGTTCCCTTCTCTTGCTCTGCCCTTGGGTGTGGCCTTCCTAGCTGTCAGTCAACCAGTTCTCTTTCCACGGACCCTTAAGGTCAGAGGAGCCTCATAGGACCCCAAAGAAAAAGGTCTCTCTGTCTCTCGTGTGGTTATTTTGCACAGCCCAGTCCCCAGGTGTGACCCTGAGTGTTTTGTCTCGAGGAACGCAGCAGACAGTTTTAAAGTCAGTATGGCTCCAGAGGGCTCTGAATCATACAGACTTTGCTGCATGAGTGAATTAAGATGAAATGACACTGCCTCTGGTTGTGATGGCCACACCTGTAACCCCAGTTATCCAGGAGACTGAGGCAGGAGGATCACAAGTTCAAGGCCCACCTGGACAACTTAGCAAGACCCTGTCTCAAGATAAACAGTTAATGGACCAGGTGATGTAGCTCAGTGGTAGAGCAACCTGGGGTCCATCCTCAATGCTGCAAAACAAGAGGTAAACAAGGATAATATGACAAGTTGGGAGGTTGGGAGGACAGACTCCTGTGCCCTCCAGGAACCTGGCAGACACTTCCCAGACACAGCAAGCAGGTAGTGGCACGCCGTAGCCCTCTGTGGTTTCCAGTGGCGTCAGCAGAGGTGCCTATAGAGGGCATAATGTGGGAGGCACAGCTGCCTAGGACAGGTGCCATCAAAGGATGATTACACCTTGAGGAAGGAGCATCAGAGACTCCAGAAAGCAGGAGCTTGTGCTAGCAAGACACTAGAGGCACTGTGACCCAACTCCTCCCTCCATATACACAGATAAGCAGCACTTGTCCCCAAAACAGAAACTCAGGCCTTCTGAACTGCAGTCGGCAGTCTAAGTTTAGGCTCCTGCTACTAAGAGAAGTGAGGGGAGGAGAGAGGGGGTTGTGGAGCTCCAGGCACACATCCCGAGCGAGCTTAGTCTCTCCATCTGGAACAGCTCAGCAAGTCTTGGGTTTCCTTCAAACCTGACCCCTTGAAACCTTACCTTCTGGAGGAGGCCTTTCTCTGACCACCCTGTTTAAGGAGGCAAACGCGCCACTACTGAGCCCTCCATAGGCTACAAGGAGTTAATGAATCCTTCCCAGGGAGCCCAAGATCCACCTGGGCTCAGGACGAGGGAGAGCCCTGAAACTCATACTTTAGGCCTATTTTTCCTGGATGTGGGGGTCAGGGATCGGTCCCCAACGCAGGCAGAATCCAGGAGTCCACTCACCCCGGTGGAGGTCTCAGAGACAGACAAGATAAACTAATAAAGGGATGCAGGGACCACAACTCCAACGAAGAGCTCGGGACCGGATGTCCCATCCCCGAAAGGGTCGCCGTGTCCGGGGACCCCTCAAAAAGGGACGACCGGCTCCGCAGACCCCTTAGGAGACCCCAAGACGTCGTTTCAAGAGCCACATAATAGATGCCCCAGTACCGACGCTGCCCAGGGCCCCCCGGAGATATGGGACCCCCAAAACCAAGTGGAAGAGGTCGCGGGACTCGGGACCCCTCCAGCCACCCTGCCCACGACTGCCGGAGGGCACTCAGGGCGCCTCCCGGGCCCGCCCGCCAGACCCGGGATCGCACCGTGCTCCGCCGCTGTCACGCCGGCCGGGCTCCGAGTCGCCGCACCCGAGCGCACCTCCCGCGGAGGCTTCAACAGCCGCGACGCTCACAGCGCGCCCTGGAGGCCGCCATGTTCCCGGCCACGTGACAAGCCGGACGGCGCCAACGCCGCCGCGGGGGGACCAGCCAACAGCGACCGCCGCGGAAGCAGGACCCAAAGCTCCAGCCAGCACCAGTGACAAAATGGAAACCCACGCCGCAGGAACAGCCGAGGGACATGCCCCAAGGAAAGGGAAGGGCAACTTCCGCCCTCCCTCTGTAGTAGTCACTCCGGCCTCCCCTACGATGCCAGTGGAAATGGTTCGCGCCCGTTCAGCGCGGAGCTTTGCCGGCTGGCGACGGAGCGTGCGCGGCGCCTCTGGGGCGTGGCCAGCCTCGGGGGCGCGGCCAGCCTCGGGGGCGTGACCAATGGTGGGAGGCTGGAACCCCCGGAGGGCGGGAGGGACGGGGAAGAGGAAGTGACCCGGTGGTTCATTCATTCCTTGGTTTAGTAACTCGTGCTCGCCGAGGACCAGCCTGCCGCCTTCGCCTTCCGAAACCGCGCAGTGCTGTGGTCCGAGTGTGCACGACCAGGTGGCGACACCCGCCAAGGAGAAAGCTGCGCCGCCTGCGGGGCGCGGCTGGGGAAGCGCGGCCAGGGCCCAGTGCGGGCATCCCAGCGCTGACCCGCCAGGCAGAGTCCGAGGAAAGACCAGGCTGCACGGTGAGGCGGGAGCCCGGGCGTCCCGGCAGGCGCCCGACTTGGGTGTGACGGGCTCTTCACGGCTGCGGGAGGCCGACGAGAAAGCCGGAGGCCGCAGCCCTCGCATTCGGGAAGAGGAGCCAGGGATCTGATTGGAAGTTGAGAGAGAATCCTGCAAGGCTGGGGGCAGCTCCGTGGGGGAGCGCTTGCCCGGCTTGTGCAGGGTCCTGGGTTCAGGTTCACCCCCAGCACGGCAGGGGTCGGGGATCCTGTCAAGGATGAGGACAGCTTTGACAGGAGTAACTGGAAGGATCCAGCAGCCATTAACCGATCTCCACCCTCCCTCCCAAACTATCGGAATCCACTCACGTCACTCATTTTTTCACTTTTTTATTTTTATTTTTGCAGTTCTGGAGATGGAACCCAGGGCCTCACACTGGGTAGGCAAGTGCTCTACCACTATGCCACGCCCTGTGGCCCAGACTGGCTTTGAACTTGCAAATCTCTGGCTCTGCCTCCCTAGGACCTGGGATTACAAGCTGTACCACTGCACCGGGCTTTATTTCTATCTATCTATCTATATGTAAAATATTATATTTATATATGATTATATATATTTAGATTTACTTTAGTTGTAGATGGACACGATATCTTTATTTTTATGTAGTGCTGAGGATCGAGCCCAGTGCCTCACATGTGCAAGGCAAGCGCTCTGCCACTGAGCCACAACCCCAGCCCCTCAGCAAATGCTTTTTAAGCAGAAGCCAGAAAGCAAAGATTTCACACACAATCTCTACAGGGCATGCCCGTAGTCTTAGCAACTTGGGAGGCTGAGGTAGTAGGGTGGGAAGTTGGAGGCCAGTCTCGGCAACTTATCAAGGCCCTAAGTAACTTAACAAGACCCTGACTCAAAAAAAAAAAAAAAAAATTAAAAAAACATAAAAGGACTGGGGTGTGTCGTGGTTAATCACCCTAGGTTCAATACCCAGAAACCATAAACTATTAATAACAGTTATAATAATAATAATGTGGGCAGGGAGCCAAGTGTGGTGGCACGCACCTGTAATCCCAGCTACTTGGGGGTGGGGGGAGTGAGGAAAGAGGATGGCAAGTTCAAGGTCAGCCAGGCAACTTAGCAAGACCTGGTCTCAGAAATAAAAGGGGCTGGGCTGGGGGTGTGAATTAAATGTCTATCATATGAAAGGCCCTAGGTTCAATCCCCACTACTGCAATTTAAAATGTATAGGGAGAGAGGGGTGGGATGGGGCCAGGGGCTGGGGAACATCACCCAGTGGTAGAGCGGATGCCTAGCATGTGTAAGGCCCTTGGATCCAGTGTTGCAAGAAATCCACACAATCATATAGGTATCCATGTATTTATACGTATAAACATGCGTGCGCGCGCACACCACACAGGCAATTCATGAAAACTATTCCACGCACAGCAAAGCAGAGAGCAGTCACTTTGACGACGGGCCAACTGCTGTTTTAAGACAACGCTGATTCAAGATGAGCAGAAACGCCTATGTAAAAAGCATAGCCCTGGACGCCAAAGACACGGAAGGAAGCAGATGCCATCACTGGCCTCATTAAACCGACTTCCCAAAGTTGTGCTGCCTCCCACGTCAAAGGAGGCTCTAGATAACCAGCTTTGGGGCAGCCTGCGGGCGGTCCCCAGGACCCTGCCCCCCCAGTCCCACTGTGGCTCAGGCTGAGGTTTACTGAGTTTTCTAGAAGGCCAGAGGCTGTGCCGACAGGGCAGAGTGCCAGGTGTGAGGGCCCCCAGGAGGCTCTGCGGGAGGAGATAGGCCCAGGGGTACAGGAAACAGATACCAGAAGCCACACCCAAAACGAGGCTTGTGTGAGTCTGAGAACTTGGTGTCTGGGCCCTGCAGACACACCTGTGTGTAACTGATACCAAGGAGAAGCCCAGGCACCTGTGTTCCCCCCTCTGCCTTCACCCCAGGGTGGGGGCGAGAGGCTAGGCCTCCTGCCACAAAGGAAGGCTGTTGAACTAGCAGGAAAATCGTCTTATTCAAAGCCAGCTTTGAAGGAAGGTAGAGGAGACATTTTTGCCTCAAATCCCCATCTTCAGAAAACCCCAGGGACGGGGAACTTTAGTCTAAGAGAAGGGTCAGTTAGCCAGGCAGCGTGGCGTCCTGATTCTGGGGAGTCCCCTCTGTATGAGTAGGCCTCCGTTCCCAGTAAGAGGCAGTTTAGAAGTTAAAGCAATCTGGAGCTTCCACTTCAGAAGGGGCTGCTCCGGAGGCTACAGAAAAACCAGTTTTCAGGAAGTTGCCCTTAGTTTCAGAGGGTGTCTGTTCCACCACGGCTACTTCTGCAGGGTCCTGGCAGCCAGAAGTCCCTGATGGAGGTGTCAGCAGGGCCAGCCTCTCTCCTGGCTCTGGGGAGGGTCCTTCCGGTCCTTCCTGGTAACTGGCCATCCGTGGGGTTCCTCAGCTTGTGGCCTGTCCGCACATGGCCAATTTTTTCAGAAAGGTATAGTGCGCCTGGGTGGTTTGGGTGACTTCTCCAGGTTGCACCTTAGCTGACGTGCTGATGCCTCGGTGGGGCAGGGAGCCCTCGCTGACCAGAAGCATCTCTCTTGAGCCTGGTACTGGTCTGAGGAAAGAGCAATCAGGGCTGGTCAGGGGGAAGATGGTCACTAACAAGCTGCTCAGTGCAACATTTTTTCTTTCTTTTGTGTGCTAGGGATGGAACCGAAGTCCTTTTGAAGTAGGACAGAAGAAATTAGAAGAAAAAACCAGGTAGACAGGACCCTGAAGGAGTGACAGGGAGCCAGGCTGTGGGTCAGAAGGGCCGCCTGTCACTCCTGGATTCCTGGGAAATCCGTGACTCTGCCTATGCAGAGCTAATCCACCCTAGAACATAGAAGCAGCAAAGAGAGGACGTTTTAAGAAATCTATAGCTTAGGAGACCTTCCATTCGTATTTATGGATCAGATAACAGACCATGTCAGCCTCAGGATCTCAGAGTGACCAGACCCATGTCACCCACACAGCTTCCCGTGCCCACCCCTCCCTAAGATTGCTTTGAAGAGGAGCCCTCTGGACCTCTCCCTCTGGAGATGGCCGCAACCAACCTGGAGGGCGCATCTGCTTCCTACACAAGCCTCTCTCCATGCCCAGGGCTGGCAAGCGCTGGAATTCTTTTCTGTCACATGAGCCAAGGGCCCCATTGAGCCTGAGTCAGTTCTCTGCTCTCTCCAGGAACTTCACCCTTCTCCTGGGCCACCTCTTCTCCAGTGACACTTGTACTCACTGAGTGCAGGCTGCACGCTAAGTTATGCTCTGGCCCCCGGCCCATGTGCTGGGATCCTGTCTGTGCCTGGCACTGTCCCGGACCTCCCAGAACTGTCTGTGATGGAGGATATAGTCTACATCTTCACCAGCCAGCATGGTGGCCCCTAACTAGTTGGTGCCACTCTGGAACTGAATTTGTAGTTTTCAAAATTTAAGCAATTTAGGGGCTGGGGATATAGCTCAGTTGGGAGAGTACTTGCCTTGCCTGCGCAAAGCCCTGGGTTCAATCCACAGCACCACAAAAAATAACAATAAAAAAAATAAAAATTTAAGCAATTTAAATGTAGAGGAAATAAAGCTGATACTTTGATTCAGTGCTCAGAAAACTTCTATGCCTGTTTGAAATACCTGGCAATGCAAACCTGTTTTTTCCCACTGTAAAATGTAAAAAGAGATCAAGGATTTCTGAT
This sequence comes from Marmota monax, assembly GCF_021218885.2. Taxonomy (NCBI): domain Eukaryota; kingdom Metazoa; phylum Chordata; class Mammalia; order Rodentia; family Sciuridae; genus Marmota; species Marmota monax. The sequence continues at coordinate 4,805,971 of NW_026692494.1, read as the reverse complement.
GCAAATTAGCATCAAGAGGGGGATGTAATACGCACTGGATCCTAAGACTGGGTTTGACAAAAATGACATAGAATACCCCATTAATAATAGTTGAGTTTGATTACATGTTAAAACAAAAATATTTTTAATAAAACAGTACTTAATTAAAATGAATTCTGCCAGAAATTTTGTTTTACATGTGGCTACTAGGAAATTTAAATTCCCAGATGGATCATGTTCCACATGCTGAGTGACTGCGCCAGATCCTATGGTGGCTGTGGAGCTCATGGGAATCAGACAGATGTGCATTTGTATAATACACACCATTTCACACCACAAGGAAAAAAGTAGAAATCGGGTACCGTGGTGTCTACTCTCCTTGCAGGATTCTGCCCAAATGCAGGGAGTCTTGGGGAATGGTAGAGGGGCTCCCACCTCCCAGGAGATTCCACACCCATGCACACACACTGAGCCAACTTTCAGGAGCAGTAAAAGGATACCTCAATTTGCCATGTCTGAATGGGTCATTATCCTTTCACCAGTTGAAGGACATCTGGGTTGTTTACACATTTTGACTACCCTGAAAAAGGCCATCATGAATATTTGTGTAGAAGTTTGTTTTATGAAGTGCTTGGAATTGAACCCAGGGCTTCACCCATCTTAAATTTTGAGACAGGGTCTTGCTAAATTGCCCAGGCTGGTCTTGAACTTGGGATCCTCCTGCCTCAGCCTCCAGAATATGGGTGTGGCCACATACCAGCTGGAGTGGATGTGTGTTTATCTCTCTTGAGTACATACCTAGGAGCATCATTGCTGTGTCATGTGGTATTTCTGTTTAACTTTTGAGGAACAGCCCCAAACTGTTTTTCACATCGGCCTGCACCATTTCACCACCTCACCAGCAGCGTAGGAGGGTTCCTATTTCTCCACATCTTTGCCAACATTCATTTGCTTTCCTTTTTCGTCTGTTCAGATTTGTTTTGTTTTGAATCAAAGCCAGCCTAGTGGGCAGGAACTACTATCTCAGCCCGGCTTTGATTTGCATTTCCCGATGACTGAAGGTGCGGAGCATCTTTACCTGCACGTGTTGTTCATTTACATGACCTTTTTGGAGAACTGTCTATTCAGATCCTTGCTCCCCAACCCGGCTGTTTTATGCGGTGCTGGGGATGGAACCTAGGGTCTGAAGCATGCTAGGCAAGGGCTCCACCACGGACCCACACCCCAGGTCCAACCTTTGCCCATCTTTTTTTTTTTTTTTGTGCAGGGATTTTTAAAATGCTCTTGTTGTTTTGACGGCCAGGGATCTCCATCGGGCTTGCTCCTGCTGTTGGATGAGAGCTGGGAGGACACTTCTGGGAGCAAAGCGCTTGTTGAATGACGGTCTCGGCAGTGGGTTTCTTGGTGGTGGGTCCCCTCTGCCTTATTACGCGGCGTGACCGCCTCACGAAGGTGTAAGCCTGCCTCTCCGGTCTACCATTTGTGGGTCCACCACTCGGGGTCCAATTCTGCAACCGTCCCGTAATAGGAGCCACGCCCTCCACTGAGCAGAGACCTTTTCCCCTTCTCCGTGCAGATTCAGCTCTCCGCCCGCCTCATCCGGCCGCGGTTGCCCTTGGCAACGCGTGGCGCCTCGCTTCCTGTATTGATTCGAATAGCGAGGGACGTCACGTCCTCCCGAGATGCTCCACGCGCGCAGGCGCAGCCTCGCGGGGTGGGCGTGGCGTGGCAGGTTGAGGGCGGGGCGGCAGCACGCAGCGCGCCGGCGTGGGGGCGGGGCGGCCGCGCGGGGGCGCGCGCGGCGGGGCGGGCGCGCGCGGCGGAGGGAGGGAGCCGGGAGGCCGCGGAGCAGCGAGCGCCGCCATATTAGGCACCGCGGAGCCCGGGAACCCGTCAGCGGCGGCCGCGGCTGGGCCTGGCGGAGCTGCGGGGGCCGGAGGCGGGTGCGGCACGGCGCCGGGAGAGGCGGGGCCGGCGGGAGCCAGCGGGCGACGGGAGCGAGCCAGGTGAGGCGGCCGGGTGGGGGGACCCGCCCCCCGGGCTCCAGGCGGCGGTGGGGTCGGCCGCGACCCCCAAACGCGGCGGACCGCCGGGCGCCACCCCTGCGCAGCTCTGGCCCCTGCAGGAGCTCGGCGCCCTAGTCGCCCCCCGGGTGCGCCGGGCCGGTGACCTCAGCATCCCACCGCGGTCCCAGCCCCGAGCCGAGCGCCCGCCGCTCAGCCCTGGGCGGCCCCCGGCGGCACCTGCAGGACGGACCTCGCTGTCCCCGCGGGCAGCGCCGCAAGTGTCAGGCCGAGCGCCGCCCCGGAGCCGCGGGGTCCCGTCCTGCCCGGCCTCTCCGCCGGCAGCCCCACGCCCTCCTGGCCGGTCGCTCTCTCCGGCCTGTCACCCGCCGACCCTCCCAGCCCTGTCGCTTCCCCTTTTAAACCGCCCACCCCGCGGCGGAGCCTGCCGTGACGCCCTCCCGCAATAAAAACAGCAGGAGACCCGGAAACGACCCGACTCCTGGGTGCTGGGACCCTGGTCTCCACAGGGACACAGAATTACCCAGGGGACAAAGTTTGAATGCTTTCATGTCCCCATCCCACCCGACCCCTCAGATTTCTCATCCCCCACCCTCCGAGCCCCGCAGCCAACGTCAGTGACCCCTCAGCACCTGGCTTTCCCATTTCAGCAGTGACCCTACCCAAATCAGAGGCAGCCTATCTCTGCCCAGTCCCCCATCTGAACCTGCATCCTGCCTGGCCACCTGGGACCTCCTGCATGCCCCCCACTCCCAGCCCTTTCCCCAGCTAAAGCCCAGGGACCACCCCCTTCAAGACCTGTCCCTGACCGGAAGCCTGAGACCCACCCACTTCAGATGCCTAAACCTGTTTGGTTTTTTCCCTGATTTCTGCACCCAAAACTCATGTCCTGAATCAGGGCACTTCTCTGGCTGGGAAGCAGATCCCCCCCACCCTAGTCCACTGATGACCTCACCCTCTGGCTGGGGAGGCTCACCCCCCACCTTCTCACCCAACTTTGAATGAGGGTGATTTACCTAATGGAAACTCATCCAGGCAGAACACACACTGCCCCCTGGGCCTGGGTCCTGGAGGACAGACTTTGAAGTGAGGGAGGTATGTCTTGTGGGTGGGGGCTTGATGCACCCCCACTGGAGGCTCATGGCTGATGGCCCCTGAGGGCCACGCTGGAGGAGCAGGGTGCTTCCAGAAGGTATCCGAGGCTGTTATCATGCAGAATTTCTTATGAGCCACTGGGCCCGCGTCGCGGGTGCTGTTTTGGTAGCGCTGGGTTGTCGCAGGTGTGCCGGGCGCCATGTGGGGAGCAGCTGGGCTGCAGGGGTTTTGTAAGGCACAGGCTCCCCCAGAGAACTGAGCTATGGTCTTCACTCCTGCTCCCAGGGTGACTCTTTGCTGGTGGCAGTTTCTCAGCAGTGTGTGCTGGTCGCTCCTGTGACTGTTCCTCAGTGAAACCTGGGAACCCGTGTGGGCCAGGGGGTAGTGATTGTTTGGGGGTAGGGACAGGACTACCTAGAGGCAGTGGAGAAGCCTGGGAGGGCTTCCAAGGGGGTTCTGTGTAGATGCTCAAACCACTGTCTCTGTTTCAGCAGGAAATGTCACACTGTTTACTAGTCACTGGGGCTCTTGGTGGGTTGGGCTTTGTGTATGGGACACATCCAGGTTTGGGGGCCTAGAGTAGGGTTAGTTGGCCCTTCCCTCTGGGTTATTTAGAGGGATGAATATCCAAAGCCACTCTGCTTCGTGGGCTGATCCTGGGGCTCCTGGGAAAGGGACTTGGATTTTGGGAACTGATGCCCACAGTGCCCTCATCTGCCTTCTGTGAGAGTTGAGCCAGTTGGGGAAGTTACCTGTGCTTGTCTGAACTGGACCAGGGGTCCTGGGGTGAAGTGGGTGGGAGCAGGGACTCTGCTTAGCACCAACACTGCACCCCCAAGAATGACCCAGCACTGTGCCCACAGTGCTGGGAGGCCCCACAAGGAGTCCTGATGGAGCCTGTGGCGTGACTGTCTGGTCTCCTCTCCGTCCCCAGTGGGGCTGTGTCCTGAGCAGGCTGCAGTGCCCAAGCACATACTGGGGTGAGTGGAGGGACTGTGGGTGTCCTGGACCCCTGCTGGAGGGCTCATGTGGCCTCCCCCCTTTTCTGTCCCCAGCAACTCCCTGGGGTTCCTACTGACCTCCTGCTTGCCAGAGCGACCCATGACTATCCTGCCCACACCTCCCTTTTGCCCTGCAGAACCTGCCCTGGGGACCTGGACAGGGTGTGCTGTGGTGAGGGCTGGGGCAAGCCCAGAGCCAGAGGCCCCCCACATGGGCATTCCTGCCCTAATGACCTCGGCAGGTCACTTCTCTTCCTGGTCTCTTCACCTGGGGAAGGAGACCCAGGTGGCCTCCCCTGCAGTGCCCCATCCAGCTGTCAGGTAGTCATGCTCGCTGGCCGCACACCCTCAGGGTGGTCTCTGGAGCGAGCCGCTGTCTGTTCCCTGACCTGGCTCTCCTTCGGTTCCCTTCACTTCCCTTTTAAGATTTTGTCTATTGTTTTTAGTTTTTTGCTGATGACAGCGGTGTGCACACAGTTCTCATGCCACGCCACTCACAGTAGACACGCACAGTTTGGGTTTTATATATTTGCCAAGCTGTGTGGCTGTCACCACTGTCCACTTCTAGGACCATCACCCCAAGGGAAGCCTGTCCCACGAGCAGTCACCCCATCCCTCCCTGGCCCCCAGCACCCACAGTCCTGTCTCTGGACTCGCTTACCAAGACAGTCACACAGTGCCACCTTGTCGTCTGGTCCTCCCTGAGCATCATGCCCTCGAGGCCCGTCCACGCTGCAGAATCTTGCTCCTGCCGTGGCTGAGTAGTCCTCCAGGTGTGGCTGGACCGTGCTCTGCATCTTCTCCTTCCCAGGCCTTCCCCACCCGTGATGCTGCACCAAGGGACACCGAACAGTCCTGAGGGCGCTGGTGGCTGTCAGGTCTGGGCTGTTCTGGCATGGAGCGGGTGGAGACAGCGAGGCTGCACACCCAGGACAGCCCGTCACCGAGCAGGCCCCACCCTGCCACGCCGGGATGGAAAGGCCACCTGAGCACCCCAGGTTCCTTCCTGCAGCCCTTCCTTGGACCTGCAGGTGGGCACTGCGATGGCCCTCGACAAGGGAGAGTGACTGATGCTCTGAGCTGCTGGAGCAGGGGGTGTTTGCCTTGTGGGGGCTGCTGCAGACCTGGGGTCACCATGTCAGCCCGGGTGGGTGCTGGGTGGTGCGAGAAGGCCACAGAAGGTGCTCCAGGTCCCCTGCGTCACCCTTTGCTACCTGGAGCAGCAGTTCTCTCGGGGTGGACTGGGGGGGCAGGGCCCCCTGGCTGGGAACGGTGGGGCAGGAGCTCAAGCCAGTGGCGAGAGCTCTGCTGGGCCGAGGGTTCTCACTGGGGCAGGATGGGGTGTAGTCACGTGAGCTCGAGAATGCGTGGGCACAGGGGTGGCCGAAGGCCTGGGCACAGCCTCCCTGGAGGGCGCCTGCCCCTGAGGGTTCCCACTGGAGCCTGAGGCTGGGTGCAGCCCTCCTGGGTTCCGGGCCTTTTGGCCATGTCTTGGCTGCCTTGTCTGAAGGGCCCCTGGCTGTTCTTGTCCCCCATGGCAGAGGCCCCGACTTTGGCAGGTCTCAGTGTGCAGCTCAGCTGTCAGTGGCCAGGGCTGAGTTCTGGTCCAGCCGTTGCCCCATGTCATCAGCCGCCTGCCTGTGGGACTGACCACCCACCGGGGAGCCCTGTTGCTCTGTACTTGGTGCCCTCCCCAGTGTGGGCATCACGGGGGCTGTCACTGGATGGTAGGATGGCCTCCAGGTACCTGCGTGCCACACAGCTGCCTGCATTGGGCAGATAGAGGGGCAGGAAGCAGGCTGCTGGGGACCTGTCATGTGCCTGTCATTGAGCCTGTGGCTAGCTGCCACTTGTTTCCTGGGCACCTCTGTGTCAGGCTGCTGAGTGCTTCGCAGGCCTTGTGCCCTGTCCCACAGCTGTGCTGGCAGGAGGGGGTACCCCCACCTGAGAAGAAGAAACCAAGGTGCCAGGAGGTGTCCAAAGCCTTGGGGCCTGTAAGGGTTGAGGTGGCCCAGAGCCAGAGCTGGCTATCCAAAGCCCAGGTCTTTCCCTTTAGAATGTCACCAGGGCATGTGATTCACGGGAGGGAGGGGCAGGAGGGTTACAAGGTGGTTCCTGTGCTCCAGGGGTTCGCTGGCCAGGCTCTGTGGGGTGGACAGCATGGTTGCCCGTGGCCCTGGGCTCTGCAGGGAGCATCCTCAGTTGCTTGCACAGTGGCTCCTGACCAGCATGCAACCGAGAGGCCAGAGGGGGTGACAGGAGCAGGTGAGGGGGCACGGTGATGCTGGCGCAGGCGTGCTGTGCAGGGCTCCAGGAGGCAGGGGAGACCGGCTCATGAGACCCCTCCTGTGTGTTGGAAGTGGGTTTTAGCTGTAAGTGGACACAGTACTCTTATTTTTATGTGTGTGTTCTTGTGTGGTGCAGAGGGTGGAACCCGGTGCCTCACATGTGCCAGCTGAGTGCTCCGCCACGGAGCCCTAGCCTTGCCCGTCTGCGGGCTCTTTCTTTCTGGAGCTTCTCGCCCCGCCCCGTAGAGGATGGCTGGCTGCAGACCACACGCCCCGGCTGCCCCGGCTGCCCAGCCTGCTCTCTCAACCTCTTAACCTCCTGGGAGGCAGGGCTCGCCTGGGGAGGCTGCTGGAAGTCTGGGGATGCCTGGGACTGTGCTGGGTCTCCTGCTTCTTGCGTCTGGATGCCCTAGATACAGCACTTTGCCTCTGAGTCTCTGCCCTCGGCCATTTGTCACCTTGGTCTTTCATTGGATGGTTCTAGCTGGAGCCAGACTGCAGAGGTCCCAGCGGTGCTCTTACTATGGAGTCCTGGGTGTCTCGACCCCTAGAGTGGCCTTGTCTGGGGCCCAGAGGGTGAGCACAGGGGCGAGTGCCAGCTCAGGGCCCGGCTCCTCCACCCCCCACCCCCGCTGCCAGCCCCACCCAGTCACAGGGTAGCGCTGGGCCTGTCAGCAGGGCTCTCGCGAGGACAGAATTAAGAAAGAGCATGCAGAGTCTGCCGTGTGTTGGTGGCTGGAGCAGGGCCCAGGTCACACAGGCATCCAGGAGGCTGGTCCGGGGCTCTTGGGGCTGGCAGGTGCCAGTCTGCAAGTACCTGTTGGTTGGCTGCTGCTCTTGAAGGCTAGAGCCACCCTTATCCAGGGATGATTCTGCCCCCAGGAGGCACTGGTGATGTCTGGGGGCATGTGTGGTCGTCACTCCTGGAGGAGCCCCTGGCCTGGAGTGGCGGAGGCCTGGGACGCCTCCGCATAGCCTGCCCGCCCAGGGCCCCACCCCAGAGAACAGCCTGGCCCTGTGTCTACAGTGCTTTGGGGACACTGGCCTAACCATGTCAGAGGCAGTCACAGCCAGACCCCAGTCAGCTGCTGATGCGGGTGACAGAGGTCCCTCAGTACAGGAGTGAGCCTTTCCTTTTGTTCCTTGAAGAGCTTTAAAATGTGAAAAGAGTAGGGACCAGTTTTTCAAGATGAGCAGGACTGGAAGGAGTCAGAGTTTGGCCCAGGCCCTGCGACCAGACTGCTGTGCTCCTGGAGATGCCTGTTGGTCAGCAGAGGTCCTCGGTGCTGCCCCTGCCAGGGGAGGCCCAGCCCTGCAGCAGCCCTGACTGCTCCAGCCCACCCTGGAGCCTACAGGTGGAGCCTGGAGATGGCGCCCTGGCTCCGGCCCACGAGGGGGCGTGGCCTAGCGCCCGGAACTGAAATCTGGTGCCCTGTCCCTTCTCATACAGGAGAGTGCTCTCTGGGACCACACTGGCTTCAGGGGGCAGAAGGACATAAGTAGGGCACAGGCTGCCCTCAGGCGACGCACGGGGTCCTTGCTGGTCTAAGCGCCAGCCTGCTCACTCCTTGTGCCTCAAAAGCAGATTTGGCCGTGGCCTGGCCCTGGAGCAAGGTCTCGCCTCAGCACTGTGGATACCTGTCTGATTCTCGGGGTGGGGTCTCCTGGGCACTACAGAGTGCCGGGCAGCATCCTGGCCTCCACCTGCTCCATGCCGGGGCACGCCGCCCCGCCCAGCAGTGACAGCCACAAGCCTTCCTGGACACCACCCAGCATCCCCTGGGGCACAGTAGCCAGGGCAGAAACTCCTGGGTACAGCGAAGGGGAGCTGCCTTTGCTGCATACCTGCTGAGGGGAGCCTAGAGCACCCACGGCTGCGGAGGGCGGGCTAGTGTGGCACAGCGGCCAGCAGCAGGGCAGGCCTGGGAGGCCTAGCGCAGGGGCTGTCGGAAGGCTGTGCTGGGAGCCAGGCCCTGTGCGACCCGTGGTGTGAGCAGGAGAGCACCCCACCAGGCACAGGAGCCCTGGCTCAGGACAGCCTCGCTGAGGGCTCCCGAGTGGACCCTGGCTGCGCGTCACTGGCTCATGTTGTACTCCCAGAGGAGCAGGTGGGAGCGCAGAAACAGAAGGCGCGTGTGTCAGTGGAGCAGAGGCCTCCTGGTGAGCAGGTGGGTGACACAGTGGCCCTGACCAGCAGGGGATGGGCAGCGGGAGGCTCAGCAGCCAGGGGTCGTGGCCCACCACGTGGGATCTCAGGCAGCAGCCTCCCCATAGAGTGTGCCCCGTGGGGCTCCCCGCAGGCCTGTGGGAGGCCCATTCCTCGTGCTGCTGGGCTCTGTACTGAGTCCCTCGATGCCGTGGTGTCCAAGCCCAGCGGTCTCTCGTTCTCGGTGGCAGCTGGTTCTGATCGTCGTCCCCCGACATTTCATTGTGAAACTTCCAGCCCCGAGTGAGGAGGCCCCGAGGCACAGCCTGGCACCCTGGCCTGCCTGGCTGAGGGGTGGGTTGGTTTGAACAGCTGACATGGCCACGTGACTCCAAACTCAGGAAGTAAAAGTGGCGGCAGGTTAACTGGGACTTCCTTCCCCTGACCCGCCTCATCCCCTCCCCAGGCCCAGCCTCTGCTCCAGGTCCTCCCCCCCCCCCCCCCCCGCAGGCATGTGGCCTGGCTTCTGCAGAAGAGCTGCCCCTGTGCTCCCGAGCGGCCAGAGTTTCCAAGGATGAGTTCTTAGAAGGGACAGTGCCTCCCTGTGACCTCAGAGATGTGTGGTCACGTCCTGTGAGCACCAGATCGCCCTCTTAAAGCTCAGCTCCGCCAGCTGTGTGCCCCGCAGGCCCCGGGCACCTTCGCCTCTGCGGCCCCAGGTCAGGCGCTCCTTGGCTTCGCAGCTGCGGTGAGCACAGGCGTCTTTCTGAGAATGATTTGCTCAGGCCCTTTGCCAGTTTGGTCCCCTCTCTGAGGGGGACAGCTTTCCTGTTTGGCGGGGGGGTGGAACCCAGGGCCTGGCACACTGGGCAGGCCTCCACCCGAGCCACACCTAGCCGTGTTGGTCAAGCTGCGTGATAAGGTGCCTCTCACGGCAGACGCCCCCCCCCCCCAGGCTCCTTCTTTGGAGGCTTCCGGCCTTTCGTTCTCCTGCCGTGCAGGTGAGCTGGGGCCTCACAGGAGGCAGCCCCGTGGTTCTGCAGCAGCTCCCACAAGTCCAGAATCCTCCAGGGCTGAACCCAGGTGTGGCAGGCCTTGCCCATGGTGGGGAGACTCAGGAGGGGATGAGCAGCCACCCGCTGTCAGCTGCTCTGTGTGTCCAGTGCACTGAAAGCCGGGATTGCATTGAGCCACAGGAGCGTGTCCCAGTGTTCATGGGGCAGAAGCCAGTCACCGGGGAGTCGCAGCTGCTTCAGGAGGCTTAGCTGAAGGGGGAGGGGCTGGCCCTGCAGCTTGGCAGCCCCGCTCCCAACAAGCCAGAGACTGACGTCGGCCAGGACGAGGACCCCAGGGCTCAGGCCTCGGAAGCCAGCCCAGCTCTTGGTGTGACGGGTCAAGCACAATCTGTGCCTGTGCTTGGTCTTGGGGGTCTCACCTACAAGAGGGCGGCTCAGCTAGGAGACCCTGCAGAGGGTACAAGATGGGACCCGGGTCTCAGTCGAGCGGGGGCTGCTGTCTGCATGCTGTGGGCTCTGCCTTGGGGTTGCTGGGTCCGCCAAGGAGCGCGGGTGCCCTGCTCCTTTGCCTCCCGGTTCACACCGTCAGAGGCCAGTGGGGGAGGGCGTGGGAAATGGGGGTGCAGACCCGCCTCCACCTCAGACACCAGCCGAGGCAGCCGGGCATGTGCGCACGGCGGCGCTGAGCCAGCGTGGCCTGTCCCTCAGGAGTCTTCCTCTGCTCCTGCCTGTCTGTGGATCTGGTGTCCCTGGGAACCTCCTGTGATGGTATCACCTGGCCTTGGGCCTTTTGGCACTGGCTCATTGCCCTGAGCACGGTGCCCTTAGAGCCGTGCCGTGCCGGTCACAGCATGTGTGGGAGTTTCTGTCCATGGCTGGGTGGCACTCCAGCCGAGGTGTGGGCCCCGCTGCGGGTGCCGGTCTTCACCTGGATCTGCATTTCCCTTCTCGCGGGGTGTGTCTAAGCGGTCACTGGGTCACATAGCGTTGAGCGTGACAGCCTCAGTTTAGGAAGAGGAGGACGTTGTGAAGGTGGACGGTGGTGAGGGCTGGCCACAACCTGAGTGTGCACCGGGAGTGGTCAGGACAGTGAATTTCAGGTCTCACTGTCACAGTTGTTAAAGCCACGCGTTGGTGTCACTGTGGTGCTCCTGGAGGAATTTGTTGGTTTTGTTTTTGGGGATTTTTTTGTGAGGGGTCGCTAAGTTGCAGAGGCTGGCTTTGTACTCACGATCCTCCTGCCTCAGCCTCCCGAGGTACGCGCCACCGCGCCAGCTAGGATCTGTGCTTTATAGCTTTTGGCTCTTGAGTGGAGCTTTTCTTTTTGACTTTCTGCATACCCAGCTGTCCACCCCAGGCCCCAGGCCGAGGAGACCAAGCAGCAGTGCTAGGCTGGAGGAGGCAGGGGCTCCTGGGGTGCACAGTGGGCAGACCAGGGAGAAGCGGCCGTCGCTGAGCCTGATCCGCTGCTGTGCAGAGGCAGCGCCCAGGTCGGGCAGGAGGCTTCTCTCGCCCAGACACTGAGCACTTCTGCCCTTACCTGCTCTCTCATGTCCATCACTGAGCACAGAAGCACCGTGGAGGCTCTGAGCAGCATGTGCAGCTGTGTGCCTATAAAGTTTTATTTACAAAAACAGACGCTGCCCCTCACCCGCCTTAGGCCACACCCTACTTCCCTCCCTAGAGGGCTCCTTGCTGGTGCACCTGCTGACCTCAGCTTGCACGTCACCCCTCAGAGAGGCCTCCCTGGGCTGGCTGTGCACACAGGACCCCTGTAGGGTACCGTGTGGTTGGTGTGATGGCCACACGTTGGCATCCCTGAGCCACAGCCTGGTCCGTCTTGGCCCTGGACCCCATGTGCTGTCCCCTCGGTAATGTCTGCAGTGAGATGGAGCTCACTGACGCCACACGCACACGTGCAGGCCAAGGCCTTGGGCTCCCGTGCTGTGTGGCAGGTCACAGAGGCCACCATGCTCAGGGCAGGTCTTTGCTTGTGCCACCTGCACCCTGCCAACTCTCAGGGCCTCCAGAGCAGAGAGCCCCTTCCCAGGCAGGCAAGGACCAAGGGGCACAGACATGCCCCAAGGGCAGCATGTGGGTAGAGGGTCTGCGGCCGGCCTTGGGGCCTGGGGCCTTGCCAGTGGGGGTTCCCGCCGAGCAGCCAAGGGGCAGCCAGTCTGTCCCCGTTCAGTGTTGCTCAGGCCTCCCGGACCCTAAGTTGTGGGAGCCAGTTGCACAGGCACTGGACTCTTAGCTACTCCTCTAGTGACCCCCACGGGGGCTGCTGGCACTGACTGACCTCCAGCCCTTCCTGCTTCAGGCTGACCTTGGCCGGCAGGCCCTGCCCTGCCCCACCATGGATCAGGACTATGAGCGGCGGCTGCTCCGTCAGATTGTCATCCAGAACGAGAACACGATGCCGTGTGTGAGTCCTGCCCCCTGTCTGTGCAGGGGCTCTCCATGGGATGGGTTCAGGGGCCTGGGGACCAGTGGAGCCCCAAGCACATTCTTCACCAGGCCCCCTCTGCGGAAGCTCCTGGCCTCTGTGGTCTTGCGCTCCCTTGGCAGGTGACCTGGGTATGAGCAGAGTACCCCAGTGCCCATGTCCGTCCCTGGACCTGGCAGAGGCCTGCTCTGGGACGCTTCTCCCCTTCTGTCCCTCGGCCTGAACCTTGGGCCAGCCCAGCACCTGACGACCTGGGCCCACCAGCAGGCTCCAACAGGTTGGCTGACAGACGCTTCCCGACCCCGGGGTCCTGAGAGGGTTCATGAAAGGAGCCGTGGCAGCAGAGGCTGGCCCGGGGCTCCTGGCTCTGGCTGAAGCAGTGTCCGCCCGCCTCTCCAGGTCTCGGAGATGCGACGTACCCTGACGCCCGCCAGCTCCCCGGTGTCCTCCCCCAGCAAGCACGGGGACCGCTTCATCCCCTCGCGCGCCGGAGCCAACTGGAGCGTGAACTTCCACAGGATCAATGTGAGCGGCCCCCAGGGGAGGGAGGCCGCCCGGGTCCACCTGGCCTGCTGTCCCAGCCTTCTCTTGCTGGACAAGCAAGACACATGCCACTCCCTCTCCTCCCCACGCAGGAAAACGACAAGTCTCCCAGCCAGAACCGCAAAGCCAAGGACGCCACCTCAGACAGCGGCAAAGGTAGGGCCCCGCCCGCCCATCCGCCCGCCCGCCTGCCTCTGCCGGTCCTGGCCTCACTGTGTGCGCTGCCCGCAGACGGCCTGGCCTACTCAGCCCTGCTGAAGAACGAGCTGCTGGGAGCTGGCATCGAGAAGGTGCAGGACCCGCAGACCGAGGACCGCAGGCTGCAGCCCTCCACGCCTGAGAAGAAGGGCCTCTTCACGGTGAGCTGCGCTGGGCCACCCAGCCGGCAGGCCAGGTGCTGGGTCCTCCGTTGCAGCCAGGCTGAGGACCCAGCGGGTGGGCTGCAGGAGGGCTGCACAGTGTCCCTGGCCTCTGGTTCCTTCCCCACACCGGTCCCAAGCATCGTTCCAAATACCTGGGTCAGTGGGACCCCTCCTGGGGGCCAGGCCGGGCTGCGGGGTGCCCCCAGCCACACCCTGCCGTTCACCTCCTGAGCACGCACTGGCTGCAGGGACCCTGTGGCTGGTGCCTGGCCAGCAGCCTGCAGAGGCGGCCAGGGCCTCTTGTAGGAGCACTGCACAGAGCCCCCCGGTTTGTCCTCTGGTGGGAGACTGCGGGCAGCAGCGTCAGACAGGCCTGGCCAGGCACCTCTGCAGAAAGCAGTCCAGGTGCCCAAAGGCAAGGCTGTCCCGCCCAGAGCAGGGCTGTGCTGGGGTCACGGAGCACACCTGGACGCCTGCCCGCTGGGGTCCTGAGTGCAGGTCCGGTTCTTGAGCGCCTGTGTCCCCCCCAGTATTCCCTCAGCACCAAGCGCGCCAGCCCCGAGGACGGCAACGACGTGTCCCCGTATTCCCTGTCTCCTGTCAGCAATAAGAGGTCAGCCCCGTCTCTGGGTGGGGTGTCCCTGGGGGTGTCCCTGGGGGCCCCGGAGGCTTCCCAAGAGGGCCTGTCTTCCTGGGGCATGAGCCCAGCGGGGACCCCACAGCACTGAGTACAGCCGGGAGCCAGGGAGGGCTACCTGGGGGCCTGGCTGCAGGCGTCCAGGGCCGCCTCAGCCACAGGGTGGACGTGGCCAGCAGCAGGCCTGGGGCTGGCGGGCGTGGTTGGCAGCTGTGCCGGGCAGGGCGCAGGCTGCTTGATGCCAAATGGCCGTCTCGGCTGTCTCCAGTCAGAAGTTGCTCCGGTCTCCACGGAAGCCCACCCGCAAGATCTCCAAGATCCCCTTCAAGGTCCTGGATGCCCCCGAGCTGCAGGACGACTTCTACTTGAACCTGGTGGACTGGTCGTCCCTGAACGTGCTCAGTGTGGGGCTGGGGACCTGCGTGTACCTGTGGAGCGCCTGCACCAGCCAGGTGGGCCCGGGACCGGGCGGCTCTGAGCAGGGGAGTCCTGGGGCAGAGCCGGGTGGGTGCCAGCACCAGGCGGGACTGCTTAGGGACGAGCCCAGGGGAGCTGCCCGGCCTTGGCCCATGCCACCCACGACCTCACCCTGTGGCCACGGCCGCCTCCTGGCAGCAGGGGCCCCTTTCCCCGGCTCTGCGCTCTCCCGCCCAGCCGTCCTTGGGCCTGTGCTGGCCTGTGTCCTCCCCACTCCAGGTGGGGTGCTCCCAGACCCTGGCCACAGAGGACATGTGGTCTCACCAATCTCCGGTTATAGGTGACCCGGCTCTGTGACCTCTCTGTGGAAGGGGACTCCGTGACCTCCGTGGGCTGGTCTGAGCGGGTGAGTCCAGAACCCGTCTTTCTCTGGAGAACCCTCAAGTGGCCCTGGGTGCGTCCCTGACCTGACCTTGGCGTGCTCCTGGTGGAGGGTGACAGAGACACACGCAGCCCTGGGACCCCGCTCAGAGTTTGTCCCCACAGGGCCCTGTGCAGGTGGCAGCAGCTCCTGACCCTACCCTGTCCCTGGCCGCACACACCCCTGCCCTGGAAGGGAGGGCAGGGCGGGGGGAGCCGGTCCCCGCTCCTGTGGAGCCCTCCGTGGCCCAGTGCAGGTGGCCTGTGTTGGCTTTTACGTCTCGGGGAAGCCGGGGCCCTGCCCAGCCCCAGCCGGCTCCAGTGTGCGGCCCCCAGCGTTCGAGGGGCCGCCCTGTGCCCCGCAGGCTGCCAGCAGCGCCTCCCCTTCCCGGGAGTCCCCGGGCCCAGCCAGCTGCTCCCCACACTACGGTCGCCGTGGCCTGGGCTCAGGGTGCAGGTGCTGCTTTCTGTGTGAAGTCCCCACGTTGGAGTGCACGTGTCCCACGTGTTGGGCCGGTCGTCACACCCCGAGTCCTGGGGCGCTCTGGGGGCTTTGCAGCCTCCGGCAGGTCACTCGCAGTAGGGGCAGTCCGAGGCACCACCCCAGTCCCTGGAAAGAGGAGAACTGGGCGACCAGGTCCAGGCTGGCTGCCTGTCCACAGGCCGGGCCTGACCCTGCCCTCTGCCCTTGCCGTTGATCCCAGGGGAACCTGGTGGCCGTTGGCACACACAAGGGCTTCGTGCAGATCTGGGATGCCGCTGCGGGGAAGAAGCTGTCCATGCTGGAAGGCCACACGGCGCGCGTGGGTGAGGAGCCCGGGCCCTCCGCCCTCTCCCTTGGGGCCAGGCTTCCCGGCCAGGCTGAGGCCCACTCTGCCTTCTGCCCGCCTCCAGGGGCCCTGGCCTGGAATGCTGACCAGCTGTCCTCCGGGAGCCGGGACCGCATGATCCTGCAGCGGGACATCCGCTCCCCACCCCTGCAGTCAGAGCGGCGGCTGCAGGGCCACCGGCAGGAGGTGTGCGGGCTCAAGTGGTCCACGGACCACCAGCTCCTCGCCTCGGGGGGCAACGACAACAAGGTAGGCACCGGCGCGCCCACACCCCAGCCCCAGCTGCCCACCTGCTTCGCGCTCTGTGGGGGCACTGGGACAGGAGGCCGGGTTCTGCTCCTGAAGGCCATCTGGCTTGAGCTCGTCCCTTGCTCTTAGAAGAGCAGGGTGACAGGGGTGTGCCCTGGTGGCCCCCAAGGGGAGGGCCTGGGGAGCAGGTACCACCTCTTTTCTGGGGCTGGCCTTGGGGACATGTGCCCCGGGCTCATACAGCCACTGTCCCCCAGCTGCTGGTCTGGAACCATTCGAGCCTGAGCCCCGTGCAGCAGTACACCGAGCACCTGGCGGCCGTGAAGGCCATCGCCTGGTCCCCTCACCAGCACGGCCTGCTGGCCTCAGGAGGCGGCACGGCTGACCGCTGCATCCGCTTCTGGAACACGCTCACGGGGCAGCCACTGCAGTGCGTGGACACGGGCTCCCAGGTGTGCAACCTGGCCTGGTCCAAGCACGCCAACGAGCTGGTGAGCGGGCGGCCACCCGGCAGGAGGGCGGGGCGGGGACACGGGCTGGGCCTGACCTCTCCCCGCCAGGCCAGCAGGGTGACTAGTCAGAGAGGCCGGCTGGCCAGGAGGCCCCGTGGCTGCCTCTGTGGGGAGAGGGTGGAGAAGGAAGCCTGGCGTCCCCTGGGCACACTGACCCAGTCCATCCTTCCATGGGTGGAGGAGGGTTTGCGGTGGGCACAGAGACAGGGGCTGCAGCGCCCTGGGATAGGGGTCCTGTGGGACTCCTGCCACTGACTGCTGAGGCCCCCACAACCCCGGGGTGACCGGGAGGCCAGTCCTCCTCCAGGCACCTCAGCCCTGGGTGCAGGAGCAGCCACCACGTCCTGGAGCCCAACCCAGCCCTCCCCTAGGTGAGCACCCACGGCTACTCTCAGAACCAGATCCTCGTGTGGAAGTACCCGTCCCTGACCCAGGTGGCCAAGCTCACGGGGCACTCCTACCGCGTCCTCTACCTGGTGAGTGCGTCCTCTCCAGGCTCTTCTCCTGGACCCATGGGAGGAGACTGGGGCCAGGCTTGCTCTGGTGGCAGTTCACGGGGGGACGGTTGCTACGTCCTTGGCTGAGCCGCCTCACCCACCTGGCCCTCCCGGCCACCTCCACCCCTTTACGGGTTTTGTTTCCCATGAGAAGCAAGCCAGGGACAGCCAGCGTCGGATAACTGGGGTCTTATAGCAGAGCCCTTTGGCCACAGAGGGCAGGGCAGCTCCCTGCAGACCCCCTCGCGCTGTTTGTGCCGCGCTGGGCTGGCACCCAGGGCCTCGCACCTGCTAGGCAAGCACTCCACCCCTGAGCTACAGCCCAGGCCTTTTTATTTTATTTTGAGACAGGGCCTCGCTAAGTTGCCCAGGCTGACCTCGAACTTGTGATCCTCCTGCCTCAGCCTCCCGAGTAGCTGGGATGACAGGCGTGGCCATTGCTCCGGGCCTCTGCAAGTTCTTTCCAGCAAAAAACGTTTTTGTGCTGGGCTGGGATGTAGCTCGTGGGTAGAGCGCTTGCTTGAGCATGTGCGAGGCCCAGGTCCACCCGTAGTGCCCTGCGCCAGGTTTAGTGCTTAAGGCGGCGTGTCCACCTATGCACGTGTGTGCCCTTGCTCCTGGGCACTCGGCGGCCCGTCCTTTGGTTCCGATGCTCTGCCCTGCTCCTGCCCTGCGCGGCCTCTGGCCCTTGCCCTTCCTTCTGGCCTCCAAGGCTGGGCTCTGCCCCTGTGGCTCTGATGGCATCTGGCTGCCCATACTTGCTCCCAGCCTTGTGCCCCCCACTCTGTCCCTGGGCTGCCTGCAAAGACCCAAGGACATGGAGGGGTTTCTGTCCTCTGCACAGGCAATGTCCCCTGATGGGGAGGCCATCGTCACTGGTGCTGGAGACGAAACCCTGAGGTTCTGGAATGTCTTTAGCAAAACCCGCTCAACCAAGGTACGGTGGGTGGGGGCTGCCCGGCCGGCCTGCAGCCTGTCCCGCGCGGGCGGCGGCTCACAGGCTCCGTGTCTGCAGGAGTCCGTGTCGGTGCTCAACCTCTTCACCCGGATCCGGTAGACCCAGCGGCAGGAGCATGCCATGCCTCTGTCCAGGCGGAGACCCCTGCTCATCCGTTTGCATGGACCCTGCCGTCCCCCCGCACACAGCCTGGAGGAAGCGGCCGGGTGGGCGGGAGCTGGGCCTGGAGACACCCTGGAGAGTCTAATTAAACGCCTGATTGTGAACCATGTCCACCAGTATTTGGGGCGGGGACCAGGGACCCTCAGGATGGGGGCTTCGTCTCCCTTCCCGAAGGGCAGGAGTCTCCCGGCATCCCTGAGACCCAGTGCGGACGTCGGCGCTCGGAGCAGGATGGACGCCTCTGGGACCCGCCCGTGTCTGTGCCTCGCTGGGGCCGCAGCTGTCCTGGAAGCACGTGCCCATCTGCTGCCACTGCCTGCCGTGCTGACCTGCCAGCTGGACGCCAGGGCTGGCCAGTGGGGGCGGCCAGGAGGGAGGCCCGAGGCCACGCGTCCAGCCAGAACTGCACCGCTCAGCCGGGCCCGAGGAGCCTGCAGCCAGTGGGGCGTCTTTGCAGCCATTTGTGTCACCACCCGGCAGGGGCCTCAGCGGAGATGTCGGCAAGCACCGGCGTGGAGCAGGCCGGGCCTGTGTCCACGGGAGAGCATCTGGGTGGACTTGTCCTCAGGACAGCTGCACTCTGCCATCGCCATCCTCGCCTGCCGCCCGCGTCTTTCCGCCTGCGAGACTTGAATGTTTCTGTGCCTGCTGGGCGCGGGGGTCCCAGAGGCCGCCTGGCCAGGGCTCAGGCGGCCGCGGTCATCTGCAGCACCTCACCTCCTGGCCTTCCACCTGGCCGCCTGCCTCAGGGAGGCTGGAGAGGACAGGAGCAGGGACGCCCGGGCCTCCAGCAGCACCCTGGGCCTCCCCCGACGCCAGATCCTGCTCGTCCTCCTGCTGGCCCGGGCACAGTGCCCTGCTCTCATCGCCCCCGAGCCTGCAGGATGGGCGTGGTTGGGCCAGAGCAGCCACCTTGTCCCCTTGTTGACGGGTCCTGGGCCGGTGGGGTTGGGCCTGGCGCAGCCAGGGAGGCTGCGCGGGCTGGGTGCGCTCCCTGCGCGGTGTGCATGTGTATATATGTATTTGTGACTCTGCATCCGTCTTCTGTGTTCTGTCAGCAGCCCGGCTGGGGGGTGGACGGGAGGCCCCCTGTGCCGGGGCCAGGCTCCGCCCTGCAGGGCCAGCGCTGGGTCCACTGGGCCTGCCTCCCCAGGGTCGCCGTCTCGGTTTTGACTGTTTTTAATAATAAGAAAACCCCCCACCCCCACCGCCGCCTGCTCCCAGCCTGGAGCGGTTGCCGCGGGACCTCCAGAGCCCAGGCAGTGGCCTGCTACCTGGGGGACTCAGGCGTGGGCGGTGGGTCCTGTGGGAGGGGTCATCAGCAGGCCACTGTCCTCCTATCACCTGGGGGTTTGTGTGGGGGAGGCCCAGCTGGAGCCAGGGGCACCTTCTGTTGGCCCACTTGGGGGACACGAGGGTCATGGGTCCAGCAACTCCTGCCAAGGGCAAGCCACAGTCAGTCCTGTGGGGCCAGGGCCAGGTGCACACCCTGGGTTCCTGGGGTCACCCCGCGATGGGCTGCTGTCATCGGGGAGGGGAGGGCAGGACAGGAGGCCCGGAGCTGGGCTCGTTTGGCAGCAGGTCCCAGGTGGAGGGGCCAGAGGGGCAGGAAGGACGGGGAGAAGGGCGTGAGGCCAGGCCAGCCAGAGGCGATCAGTGGGGGACACAGGGCAGGAGGGAGCAGAGGCCCCTGCTGGGAGGCCAGGGGAGGCAGGAGCAGGGTCCTCTGTGGGGACTGGCCAGGGACTTGGCCACCTGATCAGAATCCAGAGCCTCTCCAGCTGCATCCAGTGGGCGAGTTCAGGTTGATCGGGGTCACTAGGAGGCCTCTGTGCAGCTGTCCCACAGATGGGGACAGAGGCTGTGGCCAAGGGCACCGCGTGGGGAGCTGGGAACCCACCTGGCTGCGAAGGGAGCCAGGCTGCAGCAGGAAGCCTGTGCAAAGGCCCTGGGCTCAGGGGAGCCCCGGGACGGGCAGGGGCAGTGGCCACTGTTGGGGACCCGTCCAGGTGGGCAGAGTCTGCACGTTTGCTGGGTTCTGTCCGCGCTTTCGATCACGGTCAATAAACACAAAGTACCCAGATAAAATGAACCAGCCAGTGGCCTCGGCGGTCTTAAGGCCTCCACGCCAGCTCCAGAACATTCCGTCACTGCAGGCCCCTGTGTCCCCGAGTGGTCTTCCCCTCCCAGCCCGGCACTGGGTCCAGGTCCACCTCTGACCCCCATCCCAGGTGTGTCCTGGGCATCTGTGGCTCTCAGGTCCAACACTGCAGCTGTCCCCTCGCTCCTGCCCGCTGCCAAGGGACATTCCAGCCTGTGTGTGGACGGTGCTGTGTGTCCCTTCATCCCCCATGGACACTGGGTCCACCCCGACCCCTGAGCACACAGGTCCTGCGCTCCTGCCCCGGATGTAGGAGGACAGGGCGGCAAGGAGCCGAGAGGGGGGACCCCAGGGCCTGGGCCCCGGGCGGTGGACTGCCTGCCCCCCCAGGCTAGGACACACCAGCTGGGGGGCACTGGAGGGCTCCCCACAGCGGGGGAGGGAGGAGGGCCAGGGCAGGACCAGGGCCAGCCCCACCCCATTGCCAGGTGGCCTTTGTTGCTGTCAACAATGGCCCCAAGGGCCTTCCTGGCAGGAGCCTGTGGGACACAGAGGCAGACATGCAGACCCTGAGGCGGGAGGCTGCCCGGCCCTGTGT
The DNA here is from genome assembly GCF_021218885.2 of Marmota monax. Classification (NCBI taxonomy): domain Eukaryota; kingdom Metazoa; phylum Chordata; class Mammalia; order Rodentia; family Sciuridae; genus Marmota; species Marmota monax. The sequence continues at coordinate 4,785,690 of NW_026692494.1, read as the reverse complement.
CGCCCTGGGCACCCTTGAAACCGACTTCCCCGCTTCCCTGGACAGGTGAGCACTGTCCCGGCCCCAGACGCTGCCTGGCCTTTTCCTTCTGTCCCCAGCTCAGTGTCATTTGCTATGCTGGTGACACCCCTCTCCAGCTATGGGGCTGGGGCGCGGGGAGCCTCACCTGGGGTCACTGCCAGAAGCAAACCTGGGGCCACTCCAGGTCAGGTCCGGGGGCGGGGCCCCTCGGGAGGCCTGGGGCCGACCCCCTCTCCGCAGCTCCGGGTGGCCCTGGCCACCGCGTGCCGTCTCCCTGCCCGTGTCCAAACTCTTCTTTAAAATGACAGGGCACCAGAGTAGGCCCAGCTGGCAGCGCCCTCATGTCACGGGGTCACCCTGGGCAGAGCCTCTTTCCAGACAAGGGCCGCCCCTCACCCAGGGCAGCTTCTGCTGAGAGGCCCCGTGATGGGCGGAGGGAAAAGCACGCAGCTGTGCAAAAGGATGGGCAGGAAGGAGCTTGGGGCCCTCCTCCAAGGGGAGAAATGAGTTCAGAAGGAGGGCAGGACAATGTGGGTCTCCCCCCCCAAACCTGCTTGCCACACGAGGGGAGGACGCTGCCAGGGACAGGGACGGCGAGGGCCTGCCATCACACCCTTCTCCTTCAGTGCCTGGATGAACCAAGGCCTCATGCTGGGCAGCACTGACCACTGGACTGCTGCCTGGCCCCTAGTTTTAGTCTGAATGACCTTAGTGAAGTGTGGTTTGGGACATGAGTAGCACATCTCCACTTCCTGTTGGTACTGCAGATTCTGTCTCTTGATCTGTGCCTTTACCCACTGCCTGCTGCCCCAGGGCCTTTGCATGTGCTGCATGCAGCCTCTCAGGAAGCCCAGGACAGGTGCAGCTGGCCTCCTCTGCATCACCTACCCAGCCTGGGGCCATCGTGTCCTCCCTGGGCCATGCCCCCAGCCCCCACCCTCCTTCACCCAGCCTGAGCACCTCCAGGCCAGGGATTCCTGGAGGAGGAGACCCAAGGGTCCTAGCAGCTAGAGAACCTGGGAGGGGCTCCAGCTGGACACTCCCCCACCGGCCAGGCAAGAAAGGCTCCAGGTGAAAGGTCGGGTGAGGGTCTCCTGCGGCCCTGGCCACTGGGGCCGCAGGAGGCCTGCGCAGCGGCAGGAAGGCCGCTCTGCTCCCGTCCTCAGGGATGACTATGAGTCCCTGGAGGGGCCCCACTGGACACCGGCTATCAAGCAGGCCACGCGCTGGAAGTACTCGCCCATGGGACACGACGCAGCGGGCCAGGCGTGGTACCCGGGCCTGACCAGCTCGGAGCCCCGGGAAGCCTGGTACACCCTGCCCCGGGACCCCGACAGCCCGCACCGCGAGGCCTACTCCCGATGGCACCGATGCCACAACCACCGGGAGCAGGGCCAGCCCCCAGGTGAGTGCCCTCGCCCAGCCCCGACGGCAGGGTGCCCGTGGGCGGGCGCAAGTGACCTCCTGTCCCTGCAGCCTACACCCAGCGCCTGCGGGAGACGGCCTGGCACGACCCCACCATGCCCGCGCAGTACCGCGGCTCCAGCACGCGCTGGGGCAACGCGCTGTGGAGGGACCAGCCCCTCCGGGTCAAGGAGTACGGTGAGCAGGTGGCCGGGACCCTGGCAGCGGGGGCGGGGTGCTGGGGACACCCGCTGACCTGGGTCCCTGCCTGCAGTGGTCAACAGGAGCCGATATAAGGCGGAGCCGCACTCCCACGCGGCCGACTACGTGCCCTACCTGTCGGTGCCCCAGCGCCCGCGCTACACCACCCAGAACTACCGCCTCTGGGACCTGGATCCCTACTGCCCCGCCACCGACCAGCCGTCCACCTACACACCCACCTTCTGATAAAGTTCGTTCTGCCCATGCCATGGCCTCTCTGGCCACCGCCCTCTCTGGCCACCGCGCGGGGGACCCTCCACCCTTCAGCTTCTCCCCAGCTGGGTCTGCCCAGCCAGGGGCCGCACTGCTGGCCAGGGTGCAGGTGACCAGAGGCCTGGCACACCAGGGACGGCACACAGCTGCCCGCCCACGTTAGCTCCCCGAGTCCCCATCCGTCCCCAGGAGAAGAGGAGTGGCACCCAGTGCAAGGTCTTTATTCAGGCCCCAGTGGGTCCCCAGCCCCCAGCAGCCCTGCGGCCCCACAGCGGCCGTGCCACGGCCCAGGCTGGTCTCCTGGCAGGATCGGGGTGCGACGCCGGTGTGGAGGCTCCCGGGACAGAGCGAGGTGCACATGGCTCTCCCCCTGTGGGCCCCAGGCCTCGGGGTGTCGGGACCACCAGGTGTGCCCACCCCGTGGGGCTGAGCCGGCAGGGTCACCCGGTCAGCGCCGCGGGGCTTCCTGAGGCCTGGGCACGGTCAGGGTCGGTCTCCAGGGTCCCCTGGAAGGGTGGGGTGAGGGTGGCGTTAGGAGGAGGGCCTGTCCCAGGCCCGGCCGGCCCCCCCTGGGTGGAGGAGAGAAGGAGGTGACTCACGGCTCCGAAGGTGGATGGGCCACATGACCAGGCTGCACAGGGCCAGGGTGGCCACCACGCCCACACCGCCGGTCACGGCCACCATCACCCAGTGGTAGAAGCCCACGCAGGACCGACAGCAGAGTTCCGAGCTGGGAGGGCAGAGGGCGGGGACACATGAAGCCCAGCCGGGGTGCCCTCACCTCCAGCCACAAGCACACCTCAGAGTGACCAGGGCTGGGCCTTCTTGGTCACCCCGAATCTGGACACTTCTCCCCTCCTGGACCTCCACCTGGTGTCAGCTCCACCCTCACTGGCAGCCTGTCCTCCCCACAGCAGCCACCAGAGGGCGCCCGTAAGCCCAGGCCCCGCCTCTGCCCACAGCCCTGGGGCCCAAGTCCTCTCTCAGCCCAAAGGTCTGCAGGAGCCGCCCACCTCGGCCTCCCTCCTCCTCCCGCTGCTCCCCTGCTGCCCACAGCACCTCACTGTGCCTCCAACACACGGGTCTCAGCCTTGCCCCAGGGCCTTGGCACAGCGGCACCTCATCCCTGGCCCAGGCCTCCCCACCCCCCCCAGGTCCTCTGTCCTGCTGGCCAGCCTCCCCAGGCCAGCTCCACGCCACTCCGCACGTGTGCAGCTCACTGACACCCACGACTGGCTTCAGTTAGGTCCTGAAGAGTCACCTGCCCCTGGAACCCGATGCTGGGCCCCCTCAGTGGCCTCCCTCCCCTCCGGCCCCGCCCTCCCACGTCTGCAGTGGGCTGTCCCCAGGGGAGGGCCCAGGTCCCCAGCTGACCCTTCAGCCCAGCAGGGACGGCCTCAGGCCCCGGGGGACACTTACGGGCAGGGGTGCAGGCTCTGCACCACCATGACTGCCAGCCCGTTGGCGACCTTGTCTGAGAAGCTCATGGCCCCGTACACGAAGGCCCCGCTGTGCTGGGGGACAGGACGGGTCAGCGCCAGGTCAGCGGCTCCGTCCCCTCCCGGGCCCACGCCGCAGCCCTACCGTGTGGGGGCCGATCAGGTCTGCCGTCATGGCCAGGGAGGTGACGAGGATGGTGGCACAGCCTGCGCCCAGCAGCACCGCCGCCACGTACACAGCCACGCCCAGCGTGTCCACCAGCGCCACCCAGGCCGCGAAGACCAGGACCACCAGGAGACCGGCGAAGTAGGTCAGCTGCAGGAGGCCACACAGCTGGGCACCCGCGCTCACCACCGAACGTCCCCAGCAGCCCCTCTGCTGAAGCCACCGGGGAGCGTCCACCCAGCAGCTGCGAGCACGTGGCCATCTACACCCCAAACTCCAGTCCTTAAGGCCAGGACAGGCCCCGGGAACCGGCAAAGCGCAGGGAGCCCAGCGCAGGGAGCCCAGCGCAGGGAGCCCAGCGCGAGAGCCCTGAGCTGCACCCCTGGGCCCCCGGCCGCCCACTCACGTTCCTCCCGATGCACTTGTTGACCGGCTTCATGAGGAAGGAGGACAAGAATCCACTGAGGTACATCACCAGGGGAATGGTCGCGATGAACCTCTGCGGGACAGTCAGCAGCAGCGCTCAGACGCGGCTCGAGGGGCTGGGCCACCCCGGCCACCCCTTCCGGCCCGCCCTGCTCACCTTGGGCAGGTTGAGGGAGTAAGTGAGGTACATGGCCATGTAGGTCTGGGACAGGTTCACAATGAGCCTCGTGGTCATGTACAGCACACCCACCTGTGGGCAGATTAGCAGAGGGACAGCCAGTGCTCAGCCAGGGCCCCTGTGCACCCAGGCCAGCAGCGCGGAGGTGAAGGGGTTTGCAGCGGGCGGTGGTGGGCTGGGGCGATCTGCTCGGGGGCGGGGCCAGACCCACCTGGTAGAATGAGGGTTCCCCGAGCCAGTGCTTCCAGAGCAGCAGGGGCTGCGGGCGGGGGGCCACCAGCGGGCTGTGCTCATCGGGCTCCTCGCCCCGCAGGCGGCGCCCCTCCCGGGTGCCCAGGTGGAAGAGCAGCGAGAAGCCGGCACCAAGGCCCACCACCATCAAGGACAGGTTCTAGGAAGGCAGCGGGAGGGTCAGGGGCAGCTCTCCAGGCCGCAGACTCGGGTGGCCACCTGCTCCCACTCACCCGGAACACTGGCACGTCCTGGACCCCCAGCTGGTCACCCACGCTGACGTCCTGGGCAGGCCCCGAGCTTGAGGAGCCCTGCAGGTGCAGCAGCAGCCAGGCGGCGCCGAAGACGGTGATGTTGGCCACCACGGTGAAGGCGTACCTGGCGGGGGCGGGGCCTCAGGCGGGGGCACCTCGCAGGGACGCCCCTGGCCGCGGCCTCCCAGCTGCCTTGCGCACCACTCAGCACAGGGAGGCCGCCACCAAGTCTGAAAACCAAAGTGCTCAAAGATGGCCCTCGAATTCTGTCCCCAAAGCTGCAGGGCGACGACTAGGGTCTGGGACCAGCCTTGGCTCCTCCTGCTGCAGGCTGCGCGCCCAGGCTGGAAGGGCGCCTGGATGTGACAGGTTTCCCTTGCTGAAGTGGTGTCGTGCCACCTGCAGAGTCCCTGCATCCCCACACTGAGTGGCCCAGAGTGGCTAGGCCCAGCCCTGCCGCGGGGCCCTGCGGATGCTGGCATTGGGTAATGCCTGCCGTTAGCATTGGACGCAACGGGGAAGTGGGAGGTCCTGGGAGGAGCCCAGGACAGTGCCCAGTGGGCTCTGCCTGCAGATGCCGGTCAAGCCCTGGCCCAGGACAGAAGTTCGGCTTAGTGGTCAGCCCTGGCCTGGGGGCATAAGGCCTTGGCTATGTCCCCAGTACAGCAAAACAGGACAACCTGGCTTTGGGCCCACCTCCTCTGGACTGTGGGAGACATAACAGTCCCGACTCCCAAATTCCCAAAGAGCTGGCACACAGCAAGCACTCAATAAATGCTCTTATCACTTCCAGAATAGCATCCTCTGGTGCCTGTAGCTAGTGGGAAGTAAGCCAGGCACTAAATGTACCATGTGGGAGGCAACAACGGCCCATGATTCCTCTTCTGTTCAGTGCCCAGGAGGGGACTGTAAATCCAGGACCGTCACCTACCCAGGTGTAGGTGACACACTGAAGCAGAATAAAGGGATCTTGCAGGTGTGATTTGGTCCTTAGGAAGGTGGCCTTGGGTGGGCCTGGCCTAATCAGGTGACCCTTTGGAGGCGGGCTGAGAGCCCCCGAGATCAGAGATGCCCTGGTGGCCATGTGCACTAGGGTTGTAGGAAAGCAACTGCCACCAGGGACACGCACACAGTCGGGGACCCCAAGCCTGGCACAAAGCCCCAGCCCCACCTCAACGACCCACAGCCCAGCTGTGCTAGTGCCAGGGCCACCCTGTGGCCAGTGTGGCACGCCAACCCAGAGCACCCGCCACGGGTTCTGGCTCGAGGCTCGCCTGACCCGAGCGTACCTGAGGGCCGTGAGCTCCACCTTCTCATGGTCGCTGGTGACCAGCTCGGGGATGAGGCTCAGGTGGGCGATCTGCGTGGCGGCCCAGCCGAACTGGAAGGTGACAATGAAGGGCCCGTAGTAGAGGAGGGCGGCCCACTCTGGGGTGGCCGCCCCACAGCCCAGGCACGGGCTGAAGATGAAGGGGAAGGACAGCAGGACACAGATGGTGCCTGGGGACAGGCAGAAGGGATGTCACTTTCGGGTCCTCCCCACACCAGCCTGGGGCTCCCTAGGTGTGACAAGGGGGACGTGGAAGCCCCAGTCCTGTGGCGGGCCCCTGATACTGAGGGAGCTGAGGCGGAGACGGGTCCCCTGTGAGGCAGCCACCAGGTCAGGTGAGGGTCAGCCGTAGGCCACAGGCCTGAGGTCCAGACGGAGCGTGCAGGGCCCGGTCTCCTTGACGGCCAGGAGAGCAGGGAGGCAGGCCCCTCCTGGCCCTGGACAGGGACCTTGTCTGCTCCCCCAACGCACAGAGCTTCAGGGGGTGGGTGGCCGAAGGCCTCCATTCCTCCTGTGTCCCTGGCACTTAGCAGAGAGCCTGCACCCCAGTGTCCTTCCAAGGAGTTAACGACAATACCGGGGTGGCCTAGGGGGTGGCCGTCCTGTCATCAAGGCCAGCCTGGGTGACTTCGGGAGATCCTGCTCAGTAAGAAAGGTCTGGGCTGCAGCCGGGGCGCTAGGTCCCACCTCAGCAAAAAGGAATGGGACTTACTGGTTTGTAAGAACAGGGGCCTGCACTTGGAGCCCAGGGGGCAGAGGGCCCCACTCCCTTTCCAGACCAGGAGACGGAGGCGGGCCCTGGAGCCCCCAGCCACTGCTCCTCCCAGCCCTGGAGCCCCCAGCCACTGCTCCTCCCAGCCCTGGAGCCCCCAGCCTGGGGGAAGTGAAACCACTGCTCTCTAGAGCCACCCACTTCTGTGGAACTGGTGCCTAGGAGGGGGACCTGGCAGATTCCCGGAGGCCACCCTGGGGCAGGGCGCAGTGAACTTCAGTCTGGAGACTGGGCCTCAGGCCTGGGAGATTCCTGCGGCCCCGGCAGGGTTAACCCTCGCTGGCCCAGGCTGCCTGGCGGGGCGAGCCCAGGCAAGTGTCTTCAAGTAATGACAGCTGACACTCAGGGTCAGCTGTGCAACGCAAGAGACCTGCTCTTCCTCCTGCCACAGCACTCGGAGCCGGGCCAGTGCTCACCTTTCCACAGCGCCCCCAGCCCCGCACCAAACTCCTACTCAAACTTCAAAGCCCCACGGCCAGTGTCCCCTCTGCTTTCTGAAGCCCAGTCTCGCCACCTGCCCTATCTATGGGAGGATTCAGGTCTGGCTCTGAGGTCCTCCAGGCCTGAGGAGAAGCCTGAGGAGCTGGTGGCCTGTCTCCACCGTCCAGACCCACTCCCAGAAAACGGAGAGGGGGGCGCTGTTGCCAGGGCGACCTAGGCTCATCACCTGGTCAGGCACCAAGAGGGGCTGGCTGGCTTCCTCTCCGACATGGGGGTCTCCCAGCATTGCGGACCCTGAAGTGGGGAAGGTGCAGGCAGCGCCCCAGGCCCGCTTTGCATCCCACAAGCCCGCAGTCCTGCACCCACAGAGGGGCCTCCCAGGTAGGACCTCCCCCTAGGGGAGCAGTCAGCAGCTCTCCCGGGCACGCCCTGGCTCCAGGCTCTGCCACTGATAACCAGCCTGCTCCGGTCACCTGCCCCAGGCGTGGGCTCCCTGGCTGGTCAGTGAATTCCCCAGCAGCCAGTCAAGCTGCTGCACTGGGCCCTGCATCCAAGCCCTACATCAGCCCAGGGAAGGAGCCAACTCTGCTGTCACTGTGTCCCGGGAGGCCCCTGCCCCTCCCTATTGCAGTCTCAGGTGACCCAGGAAGAACTCAGGCACCCTCCTCTGCAAAACCTGAAAATCCAGGCCCTGGGGCTCTGACCACAACGATGTGGGCCACCCACAAGCCACCTGCAGGCCACCCACAGGCCACCCAGAGATCTGCTGCATCTTGCAAAAAGTGTCACCAGGACCTAGTCAAACACTGCCCCGAGGGCAAAGGACACCAGCCCACCCCTCCTGCCTTCCCACCCCTAGAATTCCCAGGAGTGGGCGGGGCTCCTGGCCCACTCTACCATGCTTGGCAGGCCCAAAAGGCCAGGCTGAAGCTGGCAGTGCCTCCAGGGCAAACCACAGGGCACCTCGGGCTCATCTCAGGAGGCGCAGGCAGCAGGCCTCGCCTTATCAGGAGCACCAGCAACACGCAGAGCCAGCAGGAGCAGTGTCCCCCTCACCAGAGCCCTCTGGTCCTGCAACACTGCCAGGCACAGGGGTGCCCTCAGCAACCCACACTGCAGGACCCCAACCCTGGTCAGAGGCGGCACAAACACCGGGCACAGACCTAGCCCCTCCAGGCCCACCCAGCCCCCAGCTCCTGGCTAGCTGGGCAGCACCCACCCCTCTAAAACACCAGGTCACTGAAGATGGGGCAGGGCTGGACAGGGTGCTCAGGGGGAGACAAACAGAGGGAGTCTAGACAGCCTGACCTTCCTCAGACAGAGCTCTCCTGGACGGTCACCCTGATCAGAGAGACGGGGAGGCCAGGGTGGACACGACAGACAGGCAGGGAGGTGCTGGGCACTCAGACCAGGCCCAGAGAGGGGGCACACGCTCCCTGGGGCCCCACCGAGTCATATGACAGGCCCTGCAGGCCAGACAGAGCCTAAGAAAGCCAGATGAGGAAGGCCGGCCTTGGGCAAGCAGAGGGGACACAAGGCAGTTCAGCAGCTCGGGGGTCAGGCAGCCAGAGGGGTAGTGGGCAGTGGGACAGATGGAGGAGGCTCAGTCCAAGGGACAGGCAGCGATGGGGCGGACAGAGGAGAGGAATGCATGTCACAGACAGAGGGGTTCTGGGTCAGACAGATGGAGGAGGCTCAGTCCAAGGGACAGCCAGACCCGGAGTGCCTGGACAACGGGACAGGTGCCCAGGCAAAGCAGAGCGGGGAAACTCGGCACAGGTAGACAGAGCGTTCCCGAGTGATGGGACAGACAGATGGAGGAGGCTCAGGCCATGGGGCCGACAGAGGGGGTCTCAGCACTGTCACACAGGGTGGCGGCGGCCCCGCGCCGGGGTGGGAGGCGGGCGGGGCGGGCGGGCGCCTTACCGACCAGGTGCCAGGCCTTGCGCGGGCCGTAGCGGGCGCAGCGGCCGGCGGCGCGGTCGGCCTCGTAGCCCACCAGGGGCGTGCACAGCCCGTCGGCCACCTGGCCGAGCAGCAGCAGCAGGCCGGCGCCGCGCGAGCTGTAGGCGCGCACCGAGTGCAGGTAGAGCAGCAGGTAGGTGAACCACATGGACGCGCACAGGTCGTTGAGGAAGTGGCCCACGGCGTAGCTCAGCCGCGCGGCCAGGGACAGTGGCCGCGGGGGCGCCCCCGCTCCGGCCGCAGGGGGCCCCGGGCCCATGGCGCGGGCGCTGGGGACGTCCCCCCGAGTCGGCTGCGCCTCGCGGAGGGGATCGCGGGGCCGTCCGGGCCCGCCCGGGCCCCGCGCCGCGCTCCGCTCCCTCCGCGCGAGGCCAGGCCACGCTCCCTCGGCGCCGCGGGAGAGCGCGTCTGCGGAGCCCAGCCGAGCGCCGGGAGCTGGCGACCCGGGCGGGGCGGGGCGGGGCGGCGGCGGGGAAATCCCGGGAGCGGCGGCCGCCTCCACCAATGGGAACCGCGCGCCGGGCCCGACAGCCAATAACCAAGGAGGAGGTGTGGCCCTGGGTTCAGCACGGCCTCCGCACCGGACGCCCTCGCGGTCCTAGCGCCTGACAGGGAGCCTCGGGGTGAGGGAGAAGCTGGACTGTGGTTCGTTGGGGGTAAATCTGAGAAGCCCGCAGCCCTTCCGCCCACCCAGACTCATGCCTCGAGGTCCGGCCACCCCCGCCCGCCCGCAGCTTCACGAGGCTAAAGTGGCCGGGGAAGTGAGGGTGGGATGGAGGCTGAGCCCGCCTCTGGGCAGGGTGACTTCCTGGCCCGAGAGGCCCAATGGGACGCGGAGAATTATTAGCACTAATTAATTGGTCATTACGGATAATAATGGGGCTCATCTTTACAACACCAGCTGGCATTTAATGAGCGCTGACGGTGCCAAGCGCCCCACGTGGCGGAGGCCGGTCTCACTCCCACTTTAGGAGCCGGCGGGAGGCGGTCCCGGAGAGGAGCCCGGGGCTCTAGGGAGGAGACAGGGGCCTGGGGCCCACTGCCTCCCCTCCGCCGGCCCTTCCAGGCACGCGTCACTGGACGCCAGAGATTGCCAGTCCCCCGAGGGCTGGGTGCGTTCCCTCTACCCCTAGGCCTCCTTCCGCGGTATTTTAAATTTTAAATGGAGTCAGACTCCTAAGTCCAGCCCTAACTGCTCAAGGCCCTGTCTTCCAGCTCTAGAATGGGTACCGTCGGTGTCATACAGGTACCTGGAAGCCCCGTGGGGTACTGCTCTGGGCGTGCTGCCCTCTCCCCACCTCCCCAGCCGGTCTGCCATTCGTGTAGGGTGGAGGCTGTGCGCAGCCTGGCCTCCTGGGCCTCTGGTTCAGAAGCTGGAGTCCCTGTTGCTCAACCTCTGCCCGCATTTCTGGCCGACGATTCCCACTGCTCACTCATTCATTCCACTGATTTCTTTTCTTTCTTCCCCATCCGACTTCCCCCTGTAGCAGTCTTGTTCACTGCCTTGTCCCAAGGATGCCTAGCCTGGCTTGAGGTATGGCCCAGTGGGGGAGTGCTCGCCTAGTGTGGGAGAGGTCCTGGGGTCCGTTCTCAGCACAAGAGAAAAGAACAGAAAAGAAAAAAAGTCAGTGGGATGAGTGAAGGGGGGGGGGGTTGTAGGCAGAGGGCCAGAAATGCGGGCAGAGGTTGAGCAACAGGGACGCCTGGTTTCTGAACCAGAGGCCCAGGCGGTCAGGCCAGGGCCGCCCCACCCTACACCAATGACCGCCACACCAATGCAGGTAGACCTCACCCACTCTTATTATCAGGAGGCTGAGGATGGGTGGGAGGAGCGGTGGAGGCTCGGGAGAGACAGCCCGGGAGGAGACCTGAGTGATGGCCTCCTGGGAGATGAAGGGATAGGAGATAGCAGAGCTCTTCCCTCCCCAGCAGAGCCACCGCCCTCTGGACAGAACCTCAGCTTTTCACTCATTTGTTTCCCTTCACCTCCCAACATGCAGGAGATTGGACACTTTGTACCCACTTTACGGATGTGAACACCAAGGTAGAAACCCAAGTTGCTTGCAGGAGGGGTGCCCCTGACAAGAGGCAGACCTGGGTCCATGCTCTGCTCTGGGGGGCCTCCAGGGCCTCTGAGTGACCTGCTCACCAGTAGGGGAGGGTCACCTGAGAGTGTGTGCCTAGCCGGAGGCCAGTGTTCTCGGCTCCTTCGGGAGCCCAGCGGCAAGCCCAGAAGCGTCTGGGGGCAGATTCAGCAGGGGGCATGTGGTGCCTGGGTTGGTTGAGGGCCAGCTGATATTTCCTGGCCCTAACTGGGCAAGGACAGCAGGAGCCAGCTCGGCCTTGACCCAGACTCTTCCATTCAGCCTCCCAAGAAGGTCAGGTCACTGGGAGCCGTAGAAGGGCTGGGAGAGCACCTGGTCAGACAGTGGGGACCCCTCTCTGGCTGACACACCCTCACCCCACCCTGAGGCTGGACCGGGGCCACCAGGATACCTGATCCCCAGCCAGGGAAGCAGGGAGAGTGTCAGATGAAAAAGGCAATTGCTGGGGACAGTTTATTTTAAACTTTTGAAACCAGTGGAGGGGACACGTGCCCCAAAGAGGGGGGTCAGATTGGGGGTAAAGATCAGAGAAGACCCTGTAGGAGGAGGAGTGCCAGGAAGGAGAGGTAAAAACCAAACCGGCCCCTGGAGGGAGGACAGCCGTCTAACAGAAAGGCCTGGGGTTAGGAGAGATCCTGGCAGCCTTTGATGTCCCCAGAGCGTCCCAGCCACCCCTGACGCCAGCCCTACTTCACCCCTCCCCTGGCTGGTGATCAGATGTCCTGGTGGCCCCGGTCCAGCCTCAAGGTGTGGGGGGGTGGCTTTGATCCTGTCTGACCCAGCCCATGATGGGGGAGAAGGGGCTCCGGAGGAGATGCCACAGAAACTTCTTAGCTCTGAGGGTGGTTGTGGGGGGGCTCGGCCAGGCCAAGATCAAAGGCGAGTGGCCTGCAGCAGCCCACCAGGCCTCTGCCTCACTCTCCAGGATTCGAGGCAGATGCGGCACAGGGGCTGGGGGAACTTCCTCGTCCCCAGCGCGCAGCTGCCCAGCCTCAGCACTGACCTGAGGCAGGACCTCTGTGTTGCCCAGGCTGGCCTTGAACTTGCGATGCTCCTCAACCTCTGAGTGGCTAGATGACAGCCGAGAGCCACTGTGCCCAGCTTATTTTTTCAGCCGGGCTGGGGATAGGACCCAGGCCTGCGTGTGTTAGGCAAGCACTCTGCCTTGAGCTGCGCCCTGGCCAGGGCTTCCTCCTGGACAGCAGGCGGGTGGCCCTCTGCGGTGGCGCTGTGTGGGAATGGCGTCTCCCCACAGCTTTGGGCAGTGCACCAGCTGCTACTGCACTTGACAGAGGGGAAACTGGGCCCTGGTTTCAGCCAATCACCCAACTACAGAGAGGGGCTCAGCGTCACCCCACGGAATCCCTGAGCGGAGACCCCTGTCCCCAGAGACTGTGCACTGCAGGGCCAGGTAGTGTTTCTGACAGGTGTTCCTGTGGGTCCTCCTTTGCCTTCTCAGAACACCACCAGCTGCTGAAGCCACAACCTGTGTGAAACTTGCTCTGTTAAAGGGCCTGGGGGGACTGGGGTATCCATACCGTGGGAAAGCCACTGAACCCCGGCTCTTCTTGCATAGTAGAGAAGTTAGACCTCATGGTGACAAATGAGCAGGGCTGAGTGTGGCGCCATGGAGGCAGAGAGCAGGCAGAGAGCCGCGGTCGCGGTGCTGAAAGGAATCCATAAATAATGAAAGGGGAGACCTACCACCCAGCCTCCTGCGCCTCTTGACCTTGCCCCTTTGAGTCTCTGGACAGCTTTTCCAGGGGAAGACTCAAAAGGGCAAGGTCAAGAGGCACACCCGAGCCCGGGCTGCTGTGGCAAGTCACAGGGAATGATCATGATGGTCACCCACTGACACAGCGCAGGGTGGCAGGCACCTGAGCCTCCTTGGGCGGCCAGGGGAGGGAGGGAGGGAGGGAGGGAGGGATGGCCTGTGACACACAGAGGCTCTTCAGAAGAAAGGCTTTGGCCTTTATCCTGTGGCATTGGGGCTGGACCCCGGGGGCGCTGCCACCGAGCATCACCCAGCGCGTTCTGTTTTGAGATGGGGCCTCCTTAAGCTGCTCGTGCTGGCCTGGGAGTCGCATGGCCTGGGAGTCACATGTTCCTGCCGCGGCCTCCCGGGGGGATGACAGGCACAGCCCCGGGCTCTCTTAGAGGTCATGGAAGAGTCCAGCAGGGGCAGATGGGGCCTGCGGTGGCATCAAGTCAGCCAGATACCTAAAGGCGAGGCCGAGCAGCAGCCCGCTCAAGACAGAGGCTGCTGTCCTAGCCTTGGAACCTCGGGGAGTGACCTTATTTGGAAATAGGGTCCATGCAGATGGAATTAGTTACGATGAGGTCATGAGGGTGGGACCTGATCCAACGTGACTGATGTCCTCATAAAAAAGGAAATTAGGCCCCTGAGTTCAATTCCCGGTACCAAAAAAAAAGGGAAATTAGGACGCACACAGGGCATGTCCCGTGAAGATGGGTACCGCTGGTGTCACCACTGTCCACCCGCGCTCTCCCCACTGGGAAAAGCTGCTTAAGGGAACTAAGGAGCTGCCTCCAGGCACAGACGCGGACAGCTGGCTGCTCCCGCTCCAGAAGTGAGAGCCTTGTGCACTATTTGCACACTAAAACTTAATTAAAAACCAAGATGTCGGCTGAGCCTCCTCTGATGGGGCTCATGACCCTAGGACTCCACGTCGGTTTGCTCTTCCTGGCTCCAAACGATCCACATTCCCAGGTGATTCATTAAAGGAATGAAGGGAAATGACACAGAATGGGGCGCCCTTAGACACTATCCTAAGAGCTGGGGCCCCCAGGATCGCATGTTGCTAAGGAAAGTAGACGCGGGCGGGGGTGCAGCTCCGTGGCTGTGCTTGTCTAGCATGTGTCCCCAACGCAGTGCCTGCTCCTTCTTTTTTTTGGTAATGGAGATCGGTCCAGCCCTTGAGACAGGGCCTCACTAGGTGGCCGAGGCTGGCCTTGAACTCGGTGCCCTCCGGCCTCAGGCCCTGCGCCGGGGTTACAGGCTGCAGACACCGCGCCCCTCACCTCCTTTGGGTGGGCAGGAAACCCCTGAAAAACGGTGTACGGTGCGCGGGGAGCTGGAAGGCGGTTCCTCTGCCGACGCCAGCCTGGTCAATCAAGTCAAAGAGGCGGGGCCGGAGGGGCTGGCCGCGCCAGCCAGGCCACCGCGAGGCGCGGGAGGTCCCCGGGCGATTGAGCAAGGAGCCCTCTGGAATCCGGGTCCGTCCAGGTTCCAGGGCGAGCTCTTCTCCGCCCTGGGCTCATCTTAGAGAACCAGGCTGGACGAGCCGCGCTCCCAGGCCCGAACCCCGGGACAGCGAAGCCCCTGCGGGTCTCAGGGCGTCTGCAACCTCCGTCACAGTCGGATTTTAGAACATTCCATCATCCCCCAAAGAAGCCCTGTCCTCTTGAGCAGTACCCTGTCCCCTCCCCGACCCTCCACCCACGAATCCCGTCCCTGTCTCTGGATACTCCTGTTCCGGACGTTTCCCGCCAATGCAGCTGCACACCGTGAGGCTCGCTCCTGCTGTCCCCCTGACCAGGCGGTCCCTGTCCGTCCTGCACAGCGGGAATCGGTCTTCACTCTTTCTTTCCCTGTAGTGCTGGGGATTGAACCCAGGGGCGCTAGACCACTGAGCTACATCCCAGCCCTTTTTATTTTATTTTGAGACAGAGTCTCACCGATTTGCCCAGACTGGCCTTGAACTTGCCGTCCTCCTTCCTCAGCCTCCCCAGTAGCTGGGTTGACAGGCGTGTGTCATCACACCGGCCTTCCTCCGTTTTCATGACCAATAATATTCTCTGTGTGGACATGGACACGTCACTGATTCATTCATCGTCAAATAATTCATGCTCTCACTTTCTGGGGCTTCTGAGCCACAGTACTGCTGACCTCCTGGGACACTCTGGTCTTTGCTTTGGTGCTGGGGTGGAATGGAGGCCACGGTCTAGGCAAGCAGTCTGCCCAGCTGCCTCCCCATCCCGAGCGTGCCTTTGACGTGTGTGTTTGGAACGCCTGTTTTCCCAGGAGCGGGACGCGGGGTGGAATCCAATGGTAACTCCACCTTTACTTCACCCTTTCAGGAATTGCCTGCTGCTTTTCACGTTGGCTGCCCTGTCTGCGAGCCACGTACAGGATCCCTCCATGCATGTATTCAGCAATGCACACTAAGCACCTATTAGGGGCAGTGCCAGGTCACAGACAGGAAACATCAATGTGGAGAGATGTCACAGGAAGCGGGTCATGAGCAATTCCCAAAGATGGGGGGCTCAGGACAAGTGGGGTCCTTGACCAACCCGGGGGGGGGGAATTTCAGCTCATGTCCATGGACCCAGAGATTGACTCGGAAGCCAGGGGATGCCCTGTGGGCTGTGCCAGAGCAAGAGACTCTTTTGAGGTTCTTGGGCTCTTCCTTTAGAGGAAACTTGGGGAAGGTGGCCTGGAAGCTCTGTGGGATTGACAGGGTGGTTCTGAGGATTTTTTTTTTTTTTTTAGTTGTAGATGGACACAATACCTTTATTTTATTTATTTTTATATGGTGCTCAGGATCGAACCCAGGGCCTTGCACGTGCTACGTGAGCGCTCTACCGCTGAGCCACAACCCCAGCCCTGGTTCCGAGGATCTTTAGACTGCCGTGGTCTCCTTGATCTCATCGTAGACAACACTGGAAAGTCCCCTAGGTTATAGGTTTCTTAAATGTCATTTCTGGGCTGGGATTGTGGCTTAGTAGTAGAGTGCTTGTCTGACATGTGTGAGGCTCTGGGTTTGATTCTCAGCACCACATATAAATAAGTGAATAAAAAGAGGTCTATCAACAACTAAAAAAAAAAATTTCTAAATGTCACATCTCTCTTAATCTACTGGTAGGCTAACAGTGTACAAGGTGATTTTCATAAGCTGGTGAAGTTACAGTAACTTTAATATTTACAGGTTTCCAGAAACTTGAGAGTGGCAGGCCTGGGAGAGACTGGCTTGGGGAGTGACAGACCTGGTATAAAGAAATTTAAATCAAAATTATATTTTCTTGCTGGGGCGCAGTGGCACACACCTGTCATCCCAGCAGCTCTGAAGGCTGAGGCAGGAGGATCACAAGTTCAAAGCCAGCCTCTGCAAAAGCAAGGCCCTGTGCAACTCAGTGAGACCCTATCTCTAAATACAAAATAGGGCTGGGATGGGGCTCAGTGGTTAAGTGCCCCTCTTTCTTTATGTCATTATATATATATATATATATATATATATATATATATATATATATATATATATATATATATATATATTAATTCTATCCTGCTTCACAGGGGCATGTGGGAGTGGGGGAAAAGAGATGGACCACAAGCCTGGGAAACCCTTGCTGAACAGGCAACATTTGAGCAAATACCTAAAAGAGGTCCAGGAGAGAGGCAGGAAAGTATTGGGGCAAGAGTTTTCCAGGAGTAAGAAACAGCAAAGGCCCAGCAAATGGAAAAGAATGAGATGGATTTGGGAAACAGCAGGGGGCGTGGAGCCAGGGAGGGGAAAGGAGAGGAGTGTGTTGGGGTGGACGGATTGACTAGGGTCTAATGGGCCACGGTAGGGTGCCCGGCTACAGCGGTCATGGTACCTTACCTGTCCACCACATTCGCAAGATCCCTGTGGTCTTTCTTCCCCACTATCCGTTTCCAAATGCTCTCAGCCCTCCTCATGATACCATCCCCAGCCTGACCTAGACCCTGTCTGTCTAGCCTCTATTTTTTTTGTTTTTAAAATATTATTTCTGGCCATTAATGGACCTTTATCTATCTATATGTGCTGCTGAGATTCGAACCCAGTGCCTCACACAGGCCAGGCTAGCGCTCTGCCACTGAGCCCCAGCCCCAGCCTGGGGTCCAGCCTCTTTGTCCTGGGCATCGTGCAGTAAACCTATTGCACAGGAGGTAAAACCTTGGTCCTAGGATGAAGCAATCCCCGCGCCCAGAAGCCCCAGACCGCGTAGGGCGACATAACAGGGACTGCAAGTTAAGTGAATAAACGGGAACTCTCCCCCTCCCCAGCTTTTGAAGGACGCTAAGAACAGGTCCACCTTGCCCTACCGCAGGGCGGTGCCTCTTGGACACCTTAACCTCTTCCCTAGCAACCTACCGCTGTCCCCATGGAAACTGAGGCGGGACCAACCCGGATCCGCAGGTTCCCAGATCCGGCAGGGGCGGGGAGTCTCAGCTTCAGCCTGGGAGGAGCAGGTCGCGCCGCGCCTACTGGCCCTTTAAGAGGCTCCGCCCAGCGAGGCCTCCTGGAGCCCTTGATTGGTCCCGAGCGTAGCCGAGCGCAGCCGAACTTGACGCACCGCCCGCAGTCTTCCCGCCCCACCTTCCACGCGCCTCTGCAGCCTATTCAGCCAATCACCCACGGGCGCGCCGACCTTCATCTGCATAGCCACGCCTCAGAGGGATGCCGCACCCAATCGGGCCACAGGCCACGACTGTCATTAGCATGCCGGGGGCGGAGAGGGGCGGAGCGGCCGGCAGGGGCGGGCTCGGGGCGGTTGGTTGGAGCGTCGCCGCAGTCGAAAGGTCCGGGAAAGTTTCTTTGGAGGTGAAAACAGCCGCGGAACTCGGGGTCCTGCAAGGGGGCGGGGGCGCCAGGGTCCGGGAGTCGGGGCGGGGCCCTTTCCGGGCGGGAGGGAAGCCGGCCCGGCCTCCCGGGGGGCGATCGCCCAACAAAGGATTCCTGGGGCGCCCGCCCTCGAGGACTTCCCCGCCCCCGGATCCGGCTGCCCCCGCCAGGCGCCCCGGGCCCGGCATCGCGGCTCCCGGTCGGGGTGGGGGCGGGACCCCGCCATCCGGGGCTCGAGAGCCCACACCTCTGCCTGCTTGTGTTCCAGGTCCGGCCCGGAGCGGCCATGTCCCACGGTCCCAAGCAGCCCGGCGCGGCCGCCGCGTGAGTGCGCTGCTCCCCGCCCTGTCCGAGCTCCTGGACTCCCACCCCTTGGGGTCTTGACTCCCCCACCCGGGTCGGGGATCTCCACGGGCTTCTCCCTAGACTCCAGCCTGCGACCCCGCTCCTGGGCTCCAGTCCCTCCCAGGACTCCCGGCTCTCCCCGCTACTGAGGCAGTCTCGACCCCTTGATCCTGACCCCCTCGAGGTCAGGGAGGCCCTACCCCTCCCCGGACTCATGCCCCTCTTGGCCAGCTCCGTGGGCTCCGTGGTCTCAAAACGCTCAGGGTGAGCGTGGCGGGTAGAGAAGGCTCCAGGGTGGGAGTAATCCTGGTGACCCCTCGTCCCAGGCCGGCGGGTGGCAAGGCTCCGGGCCAGCATGGGGGCTTCGTGGTGGCTGTCAAGCAGGAGCGCGGCGAGGGCCCGCGGGCCGGCGAGAAGGGGTCCCAGGAGGAGGAGGTGAGAGTCCTTCCCCTGCAGCAGGGGAGGCCCCGGGGACCCGCCCCCAACCTCGAAGCCCCGCCCAAGACCAGATTTGAATTCCTGGAGCCTCCTCCCACAGCCCCGATTTCTTCTGGAAGCAGAGAGAGACCCCACCCCACCCGTGCTAGATGCCACGCCCCTAACAGACTCACTGCCTCTGAGCCCAGACCCCGCCCAATGCCAGTGGTAGTTCTGCCCACGCCGAGGGCCCGCCCACTTCCCGCCTCCCTGGGGGCCGCACCCTCCCTACCAAGAAGCCACGCCCATAGCCCAGCCAACCACCTCCCTGGGCTCTGCCCACTCTCTAGTAAGTCGGATGCCCTCCCCTGGTCAGGGAACCCCTCTAATACCCAGGTCCGGATGCCTCCAGTCCTTCCCGGTTTTCCAACTAGGCCCGGCCCCTCGTCTAGCCCCCGCCCACGCAGTTCCCGCCCCTTCTCCGCTGAGCCCCGCCCCTGCCCTCCAGGCCCCTCCCAATAACGCAGAGGGGTTTTGCAGCCAGTGAAAAAGCGTGGCTGGCCCAAGGGCAAGAAGCGAAAGAAGATTCTTCCGAATGGGCCCAAGGCACCGGTGACAGGCTATGTGCGCTTCCTGAACGAGCGGCGTGAGCAGATCCGCACGCGCCACCCGGACCTGCCCTTTCCCGAGATCACCAAGATGCTGGGAGCAGAATGGAGCAAGCTGCAGCCAGCAGAGAAGCAGGTGAGGGTGACCCCCAGCCCACTCGGACACCCCTGCAGCCACGTCCCTCAGAGCATGTGGAGGGTTCATATTCTGCTTGGAAAAATGAGCACCCATGAACACCCACCCCAAGTTGGCAATAATTAGCCACAGGGGAGAATAGTTCTAAAATTTAATGCTATACCTAAAGATGTAGAGATGGGGGCCATATTTGTTGGTGAAATCTTGTGAGTCTCAAATTCTGGTAATCAGTTTTAAAATTGGAGAAGCATTGAAGAGATTTAACAAATCTGCTTCCAGTTTGCACCTGTTGAAAGTGATATTTCAACAAGCAGAAACGGTGTGGCATGGAGTAGGGACAATCCAGGCCTTAGCAGCCTAGAGGAGGGGGCCATGTAGGAGGGAGGAAGGCGCTGAGTTGGGGCCGTGGGAGGTAAGGTGGGCACTCTGAAGTGCCCTGGGCAGCATCCGGAGGGCACAGGGAGCTATGGAAAGCTAGGGGGGTGGGGCAGGGCCAGACCTGGGTGAGGGAGGCAGAGTCTGGCCATAGCGGGCTGTCATCTGGGCTGGGCTGAGCCTCTGGATGCTGCCCTGTCCCGCAGAGGTACCTGGATGAGGCCGAGCGGGAGAAGCAGCAGTACATGAAGGAGCTGCGGGCCTACCAGCAGTCAGAGGCCTACAAGGTGTGCGCTGAGAAGATCCAGGAAAAGAAGATCAAAAAAGGTGAGTCTGCTGGAGGCCAGTGTGTGGCACCTGCCCTGCACGGTGTTGACCCCTGCCCAGGCAGAGGTCCCCTCCATGGAGAGAAAGGACACATAACCGGCTACATATGCATGAGGGTCACTCGGTGCTGCAAAGGGGACCACGTGGGGAGCCCGAGCCAGGATGAAAGGGAACTGACGGAGGGGAGGGCGGCGGACAGCCTGTGCCCAGGTGGCCACTGGAAGGCTGATCCTGCCCTCCTCCCTCCCCCACCAGAGGACTCGGGCTCCGGGCTCATGAACACTCTCTTGAATGGACACAAGGTAATGAGGTTCCCCTCCTGGGACAGCATGCTCCTGCGAGAGAGATCTGGAGGTTTCTAGACCCTCTCGTGGATGTTAAGTGACTGCCATCTCCCGGAACACCCAGGGGGTGGGTCTGCCTTCCCTCCAAACTGCCACCTTGTCCTTTTGCCCAGGGTGGAGACTGTGACGGCTTCTCCACCTTCGATGTCCCCATTTTCACTGAAGAGTTCTTGGACCAAAACAAAGGTGAGCATCAATGGAGTCCTTAGGGGCCAGCGCACGGACGTGGGTGCTGTGCTCCAGGGTGGGCCCAGGGGTGCCCCGGTGGGGAGAGGGTTGGCGGGGTCCGCCTCCTCTGAGCTGGGGGCTGGTGCGGGGCCGGTAGCACCGCTCGGCCAAGGCTGAGTGGCGGGGTCGCTGGGCCAGCTCCAGGCTCTAACCCGCTCCCCGGCCGGCTGCAGCGCGGGAGGCGGAGCTGCGGCGCCTGCGGAAGATGAACGTAGCCTTCGAGGAGCAGAACGCGGTGCTGCAGAGACACACGCAGAGCATGAGCAGCGCGCGCCAGCGCCTGGAGCAGGAGCTGGCGCTGGAGGAGCGGCGGACGCTGGCGCTGCAGCAGCAGCTCCAGGCCGTGCGCCAGGCGCTCACCGCCAGCTTCGCCTCGCTGCCTGTGCCGGGTGCGGAGCGCCGCGGGTCGCCGGCCCCCCGCCCCCGCCTCTAGCCCCGCCCAGCCCGCCACAGACGACCCGAGCGCCCCAGCCCCCAGACGCCGACCTAAACTCGCCGCTCCTGGCCCGGTCCCTTCTGGCCGCGCCTTCTTTCCGGGTCCCCCAACATCCCTGGCCGGCCCGGGAGCCCCGCCCCTTTGACCTCCCCCAGCTCCCCCAGACCACGGGAGCCGCCCCTCGCCGCCCCTCCGACTTCAGGCCCTTCCGGCGCAGAGCCCGGAGCCCTGAGCCCTGCCCTGGGGCCCGCCCCTGCCCTGCCCTCCCTGTCCCGCTAACCCCTCCCCGTGCCCTCTAGCCCCGCACCCCACTCCGTGGGGTCGTCCGCTCTTATAGCCCCCACCACCACCACTAGCCGGGTTCCCCACAAGACCCTGCCATCCAGCTTCCTGCCCACAGCTGACCTTGATGGCCTCCTGCCGCCTCCATATCCAGACAACCCAATCCCGACCTAACCCCACTATTACTGCCGGTGACTCCCCTCGCAGGACCCCTTCCTGCAGAACCCCTGTCCTCTGCCCCAAGGAGCCAGTCCTGTGAGTCCTGGGGGCTGCTGACCACCTGCCCGCCTTCCACAGGCACTGGCGAGACGCCGACGCTGGGCACGCTGGACTTCTACATGGCCCGGCTGCATGGGGCCATCGAGCGTGACCCAGCCCAGCATGAGAGGCTCATCGTCCGCATCAAGGAGATCCTGGCCCAGGTCGCCAGGTCTGTGCCTGGTTCTGTGGCCTGGACCCCAGTTTAGCTACCAGAGGGGTCCCTGGGGAGTACTGGAGGGGCTGGTAGGGCATAGCCTTGTCAGGTGGGGTCCACTTGGGTCCACAACGTCCCCTAATCTCAGGGTAGATCCTAGGTGCCCAGGTTAGTTGGGTTCCACTCTGGGAGGAGCTGGGGGGCCTGGCCTCTGGGTTTCCTGGGAATGGTGGGTGCTGAGCCCTGATGTGGGGCCTCCTCTCTCCCCTTACAGCGAGCACCTCTGAGGAATGGGCCGCTCACGACGCAGATAAGCAGCTCTGGGCTCATCTCTATCCCCACCCCAGTGAAGGAGAGGCTGGGGGTCCCCCCATAGGGGCTAGGCCCCATTCTGCACCTTGGGGGCACCAGCCCCCCTAAAATTAAATTTCTACAATATCCCTTTAGCTTTCCGTCTCCCCAGCTTCTTGAACCCAGAGGAACCACTGGGCATTGGAGCTGAAGCCAGACCCCGTGGCCGCAGAGCTAGAGAGGCCTGCTCCCCTCTTGGGGCTGGCCGCAGGGCAGGACCCAGACAGGACTGCTGCACACCTGGTGGGGCTCTGTGGCCACCCACCACACGATGTGGGACCCCGAATTGCTCACCAAGAGGGCGGCACAGTGTGCCTTACAGGCAGGGGGCACCCTGGTGACCACTTTCACGGGTGGGCCCCCAAATCCCTGCACGCCAGGGAAAGCTGTGCAAACCCCTTGTCCAGTAGAGGGACCTCGGGAGCCAGACCTTTCCCCAACTCAATCCCAACATCTGCAATAAACACAGTAGAGTTTGCGTTCAGGCTTGTGAGTGTGCAGTTTCTGGGGTATGGATGGCCAGGAGATGCACACAGGACCTCTGTGACACCAGCAAGGGACATCAGGCCTGCCCTCCTACCTCCACAGAGCAGCATCCACCCCGCGCTCCTGGGGCGGCCGGTGGGCTCAGCACAGAGGGGCTCAGGAGGTTGCAGGGGTCCGTGGCCATCCAGCTGGTCTCCTGCCGTGGTGGGACCGTGCTGTGTGCCCCTGAGCTGTGGCTACCATCTCAGCCCTTATGAAATGACGCTTCTGTGGCATTGAGCTCATTCACAATGTTAGGCCACCATCATTTCTACTGACTAGCAGAACATTCTTACCACCCCAAAAAGAAGTCCCATCCCTATGAGCATCCGTGCCCCAGTCCCCCAGACCCTGACAGCCAGACTCCACTTCCTGTCTCTGATTCAGGCACTTCCTGTGAGTGGACTCCCACCCACACTGTGTCCTTTTGTGCCTGAGCTCAGGCTGAGTGCCAGGTCCTCAGATCCACCCACACTGTGGCTGGTATCATGTTTGGCAGGTCGGTTGGTTGGTTGTGGTCCTGGGCATGGAACCCAGGGGTGCTCTGTCACAGCTACATTCTAAGCCCTTTGTGGTTTTGAGACAGGGTCTTACCTGGCATGTATGCGGCCCTGGATTCAATCCCCAGCCCTTCAGGGCAAGTGAGAAAAAAAGGGATCCAGGCCCTCAATAAGTTACCCAGGCTGGCCTCCGACTCGGCCCTCCTGCCTCAGCCTCCCGGGTACCCAGACGTTAGGCGTGAACCCCTCCCTGGCTTCACTCGGCAGCTTTCTAAGCGATAGCAACTTCTCCTTCCTGCCCAAGGCCTCCTGGAACTTGCTTCCCACCAATGATTGGTTCATGAGATTCCTCGGCAGCAGGAGGCTGCTCCAGGCTCTGCCTTGTGGCTGTGTGCCACGCACGGGACAGGAGCAGTGTCACAGGCCAAGATACCTGTCTAGGAACCCTGATGGATGCCCAGGTGGTTCCAGCCCCACAGCCCCAGGGGGCTGCAGGCTTCTGTGCTGGGTATCCTTGTCCTCACCAAAGACTGCCTGAGTGCCCGCTCCGTGCAGCAATGCTGCAGGAATAAAGGACACCAAGGGGGGCGGGCTGGGGTCGTGGCTCAGCGTCGAGCGCTGCACCTGTGAAGTGCTGAGCTCGACCCTCAGCACCACATAAAAACAGACAAATACAGAGATAAACGTATTGTGTCCAACTACAAAAATGATAAGAATTAAAGAAGGACACCAGGCCCAGGAGGCCCAGGAGCTGAGCCTGTAGACAGGGACGCAGGCAGGACACGGGGAGAAAGTGAACTATCTACCGTCTTTAGATGCTGAGGAGACAACGCTGGGGAAGGTAGGTTTAGAGGTGGTGCAAGCAGGAGGTCAAAGTCCTGAAAGAGGTGGGGAGAAAGCGGACCCTGCAGGGCTCTGGGGAGGGTGACCCAGGCAGAAGGCCGGCTGTGCTCTGGGGCAAGGCTTTGGAGGCAGAGTCAGGAGTTTGTGTGGCTGGAACAGGGGGGAGAGGGAAGGGGGAGGCAGTGAGGGGACAGGAGAGGTCCTGCAGGGTCTCCTGGATCACAGGAGGACTTGGGCTTTGACTCAAAAGGAAGTGGGAGCTATGGAGGGCTGTGGGCAAAGGAGAGACGCCCGCCTGGCAGGCAGCTCACGTTATACCAACATAACGCCCCTCCCCATCTCTTAAGTCTGTTGCAAGAATTAAAGAACCCAAGCAGCAGAGAGTGAGTGCCAGGGCACAGAGCTGTCCCCGACCTTATTTGTGATCCTTGTTATTTCTGCATCTGCATCTCAGGCCCCTGCGGGCTGCCAGACGTCCCCACGGAGGGTGCAGCTGGCCCTGGCAAGGCCCGGACACCTGGGGCCCGTGCCCCCCTCCCCACCCCATGGTGTCGCCTTCCCGGGCGGCTCGGGTTCCCGGATCGCCTTACCAGGGCGACTCGGCTATCGCGCCCTGGACAGGGGGAGGGGAGGCTGCAGGAAGCGGTGGATCCGGAGGCGGCGGCGGCAGCCTGGGTGGGTGGAGGAGCTCCTCCGGCCATGGAGAGCGCTGCTGCCCGCGAGGCCCCGGGGGCTGAGACCCCGCGCGCCCCCGTGCCCCCGCCCTCCCCGGCGGAGACCCCAGCCGAGCCCCGCGTGCGCCCGCGCCTCGTCTTCCGCACGCAGCTGGCGCACGGCAGCCCCACCGGCAAGATCGAGGGCTTCACCAACGTCCGCGAGCTCTACGCCAAGATCGCAGAGGCCTTCGGAATCGCGCCCACCGAGGTGAGTGCCCCCCACCCCGATTCCCGCGACCGAGGTGCCGGGAGGAGCGGGGATAGGGACAGAGCCTGGGCCCTAGACGGGGGCCCGCGGATCCCAGATTCCTAGGAAACCTCGGGTCCCAGGACCCCCGGATGCGGGGAGCTTGCGGAGGTCGGTTCGCCAGATCTCAGGAATGCTCCTCTGGATCCGAAGGTGCCCTGCGCAGAAGATTAGCAGGTCTTGGGTCAGGAGCGCCCACTCCGTGGACCCAGCTAGGATGGATCCCTGCCTCCGGGAAGAGCTCCCCGAGTTCCTGGGCGCCAGTGCCTGGGGTCCGGAGGTCCGTGGCTCTGGAGGCTGGGAGCTGGTGCTTTCCAAACAGGTCCTTGCACTGTGCAGCCCAAAGGGGGCGCCATGAAATTCCATTTTTCTGAAGAAAAAAAAAAAAACCTCCTCCGGGGTTTAACATGGAAGTCGGGGTTCGGGAGGTGGCGGAGAGGGACCCCTTGTGTCCGCAGCTTCCTTCTCTCCCACATCCCCATTCTGAGGTCCCAATCCCGGCCAATCCCCACGGGCTGCCTTTGGACCTCGGTTTCGTCGTGGGGCTCTGCATCCACGCACCCCAGGGTGGTGCAGAGTCGAGGGCTGAGGCGAACTCGCCCCCCCCTCCCACAGATCTTATTCTGCACCCTCAACAGCCACAAGGTAGACATGCAGAAGCTTCTGGGTGGACAGATAGGGCTGGAGGACTTCATCTTTGCCCATGTGCGCGGCGAGACCAAGGAGGTAGAGGTCACCAAAACAGAAGATGCCCTGGGACTGACCATCACAGACAATGGGGCTGGCTATGCCTTCATCAAGGTGCCTAGGGTGGGCCGGTCACTTCCTGGGTGTTTGGGGATCTGACTTGAGTGACTGCCTCTCTGGATCTACGTAGGCTCTGGGGACCCAAGGGAGGTGGCCGGGTTGCCTGAGAGCAGCTCTGGGTGCCCACAGAGGATCAAGGAGGGCAGCATCATCAACCGCATCGAGGCAGTGTGTGTGGGCGACAGCATCGAGGCCATCAATGACCACTCCATCGTCGGCTGCCGCCACTACGAGGTGGCCAAGATGCTCCGGGAGCTGCCCAAGTCCCAACCCTTCACCCTGCGCCTGGTGCAGCCCAAGAGAGCCTTCGGTGAGAGCCACCTGGGCTGGCGGGGGGAGCGACCAGAAAGTGGGCACTTGGGACAGTGGAGGACGGGAAGGGGCGGGGTGGACGGTGTGGAGGGCCGGGCTCAGGGGCAAAGTGCCTGCCTGGACTTGGGGCCCTGGGCTCCACCCCCAGCATCACACACACAGAGGACATTTCTAGATGCCTCTTGTGCATGGCAGGCTCCTGGCACTGTATCCAGAACGGGCAGGGACTTTCTAGACCACCAGAGGGTCAGTTGTGGGGGAGGACAGGGGAAAGCTCGGGCAGAGGGGTCAGATAAGTCAACTGTTTGACCGGCTGAGAGCTTGTGAGGTGGCCCCGTGACACCCTGGAGTGTTCTAGGAAGGTGCTTTCAACAGGGAATCTGAGACTGGCCCCTGGGAGAGGCAGAAGCTTGCTCCAGATGGTGGCTCTCGGCCTCGGCACTGTGGACACCGGGGCTGGACCCTTCTCTGGAGGGGTGTCCTGGGCACTGCAGGGTGCTGAGCAGCATCGCTGGCTTCCATCCATTCCGGCCAGGAGCACACGACAGCCACAGATGTCAGACATGGCCCAGGGTGCCTGGGGACAGGTCCACCCTGCTGGGGCCTCTGTTCTAGAATGTGCACCATCACGGCCACTTCCTCCTGTGGATCAACATGGGCTGCCCTCCTTGGCCCATCGTGGGCAGCCCTTTGGGTGGCACCATTCTAGGGTGACAGACTCCAACGGTGCCTGGCACATGGTGGAGGAGGCCCAGGAGACAGGAGCGGGGGGCTTAGATCTGTCTAAAAGGAAGAGCCACTTCTCCAGGGAGGACCCCAACCCTCCAGCCACCGAAGGGGCGAGTCCTTTGAAGAGGCAGGTTTGGGGAAGTGTCCGGGGCAGGATGGACATGTCGGTTTCCCCCTGGCTGCTGTGTGGCTCGCTCTGGACTCGTGGCTTCGTGTCTTAGGAAGAGTGGAACTTGAATGGTCTCTGAAGGTGAAGGGCAAGAAGGTTCTAGAAAGCTCAGCTGGTGGCTTCCCAGAACACGCCTGTCCCCACTCTGTTCCCTCCAGATATGATCGGCCAGAGGAGCAGGGGCAGCAAATGTCCTATGGAAGCACGAGTGGCCAGTGGGAGGGAGACCCTGCGGCTCCGCTCTGGGGGTGCTGCCACAGTGGAGGAGGCGGTGAGTGGGGCGTCCTCCAGGGCCGGGCGCCAGGCTCCCCCGGAGCCTCCGTTCCCCTCCCATGAGGCGGGTCCTGGGAGGGGGCGGGGCCATCGGGTGGCGCCAGAGCACTGATGCTGGGTGTCCCACCTGCTCCTCCCCGGGGCGGGTGGCTGGGTGGCACTTCTCACCCTCGGCCTCCTCCCCTGTGCCCCAGCCCAGCGAGTTTGAGGAGGAGGCGTCCCGGAAGGTGGACGACCTGCTGGAGAGTTACATGGGCATTCGGGACCCAGAGCTGGGTAAGGGGCCCGGGTAAGCTGGGGGTCCCTGGAGGGAGGACAGTCCCCGGGAGGAGGCAAGGGCCCCGGGCAGCCGAGGCCAGGAGCAGCCTCACCACGTCCCTCCCGTATGGCCCGCAGCATGCACCATGGTGGAGACATCCAAGAAGACGGGCAGTGTCCGGGAGTTTGCGCGCTGTTTAGACTCCGTCTTGGGCGAGTTCGCCTTCCCGGACGAGTTTGTGGTGGAGGTGTGGGCCGCCATCGGAGAGGCCAGGGAGGCCTGTGGCTAGTCTGCCCCGGGGCCGAGTGCAGCCCCAGCCCGCAGCCCAGCCCACTGCCCCCGCCATCCCAGCCGGTGCCCAAAGGCCAGCCCTGCTCCAGAACCCAGTGGAGCTCAGAGGCCAGGTTCATCTCTAGAACCCAATCCACTTCAGAGTCCCAACCCGGCTCCACAACCCAGCCTTTCATTAGAATGCAGCCCAGCTCTGAAGCCAAACTGTGCTCCAGAACCCAGGCCAGCTCTGAGCTAGAACCCACCTCTAGATACCAGCCAGGCTCAGAGACCAAATGCAGCTCTGAGACCAAGCCTGGCTCCAGAACCCAGCTCAGCTCTGAGATCAAGTCCTGTTCTAGGACTCAGAGCAGCACTGAGACTAAGCCTGACTCCAGAACCCAGCTCAGCTCTGACACCAAGTCTTGCTCTAGAACCCAGGCCAGCTCTGAGCTAGAACCCACCTCTAGATACCAGCCAGGATCAGAGACCAAATGCAGCTCTGAGACCAAGCCTGGCTCCAGAACCCAGCTCAGCTCTGAGATCAAGTCCTGTTCTAGGACTCAGAACAGCACTGAGACTAAGCCTGACTCCAGAACCCAGCTCAGCTCTGATACCAAGTCTTGCTCTAGAACACAGGCCAGCTCTGAGCTAGAATCCACCTCTAGATACCAGCCAGGCTCGGAGACCAAACTCAGCTCTGAGACCAAGCCTGACTCTTTAATCCAGCTCAGCTCTGAGATCAAGCCCTGTTCTAGAACTCAGGCCAGCTCCGAGACCAAGCCTGACTCTTCAACCCAGCTCAGCTCTGACACCAAATCTTGCTCTAGACATCAGGACAGTTCTGAGACCAAGTCTAGCTCCAGAACCCAGCTCAGCTCTGAAACAAAATCCTCTCCTAGAGCTCAGACCAGCAGCGAGACCAAACTCCACTCTGGAACCCAGCCCAGCTCTGAAACCAAATCTTGCTCTAGAACACAGGCCAGCTCTGAGCTAGAACCCACCCCTAGATACCAACCAGACTCAGAGACCGAACTCAGCTCCGAGGCCAAGCCTGACTCCAGAACCCAGCTCATTTCTGAGATCAAGCCCCGTTCTAGAACTCAGGCCAGCTCCGAGACCAAGACTGACTCTTCAACCCAGCTCAGCTCTGACATCAAATCTTGCTCTAGACATCAGGACAGTTCTGAGACCAAGTCTAGCTCCAGAACCCAGCTCAGCTCTGAAACAAAATCCTCTTCTAGAGCTCAGACCAGCACCGAGACCATACTCCACTCTGGAACCCAGCTCAGCTCTGAGACAAAGCCCTGTTCTAGAACTCAGGCCAGCTCTGAGACCAAGCCTGTCTTTAGAACTCAGCTCATTTCCAAGACCAAGTCCTCTTCTAGAATTCAGGCCATTTCTGCGATTGAGGCCAGCTCTAGAATTCAGCCAAGCCCTGACAGCAGACCAAGTTCTGGAACCCAGACAGATTTTAAGATTCTGCTCAGTTTGGAGATTAATCGCAGTTCTGGAACCCAGTCCAGCTCTCATACTAAGTCTGGCCATAAAACTCCACCTGTCTCTATGACTCAAGACACCTGCATGGCCCGGCCCTACCTGGACACTCAGGCCAGCCTGGGAGCACCACTTAGTTTTGGACCCCAGGTGAGACTCCAGAGTAAGCCCAGCCATGGAATTCAAACCAGCTCAGGATTAAAGGTCAGCTCTCAGACAAAACCCCATCCAAGAACTCAGGCCAGCCCAGAAAGCTGGCCCCATGCTGTTGCTCAATCCAGAACCAAACCTCAACTCTACTCTAAAACCCATTTGCTTCCAACTACCTGCCCCCGTCCTGAGTCCAAGTCCAGCTCTGAGACTGGGCTCAGCTCTAGAACCCAGCCTACAGCTACAACGAGGCCCGTCTCCAGAATCCAGACCAGCACCGGCACGCCCCCTGCCCCTGAGCCCAGCTCTGGAACGCGGCACTGTGCCGAGCCCCAGTCTCCCTGCAGAGCACGGTCCAGCTCTGGGACCCAGACAGACCACACAGCCTGGCCCAGCTCCAGAGCTCAACCCAGCTCCAGAACTCGGCTCAGTTCTGGAGCACAGCCCGGTTCTAAAAACCCAGCCGGCTCTGAAATGCAGGCAGCAGCTGGGACCCAGCTGAGTTCTAGAACCCAGCTAAGTGCCAGAGTCCAGTCTAGTCCTGCTGCGACCCAGTCCAGTGCAGCCCTGGGGCTGGGCTCCAGGACCCTGTCCAGTTCTGGGAGCCTGCCAGGCTCTGGGAGCCAGCACCACCCAGGAGCTCCACCAACCTCTGGGACTCTACTGTGCTCCAAACCCCTGCCAAGCACTAGATCCCAGCTCAAGGCCACACCCCAGGCCACCTCTGGTCCTCAGGGGGACTTAGGGAAGCAAAGCGGCTCTGGAGCACAGTCTGGCTCAGGGACTCGGGCAAGGGCAAGGGTGCAGCCCAACTCTGAACCCCCTTAGCTCCAGCACTCGCCCCGGCTCTGGAGCTCCGCTCAGCTCTGAGGACCCAGGCCGGTCCCGTCCCGGATTCAGTTCAGCTCAAAAGCCCAGCCCAGCTTTAGAGCCGCCTCAGCGCAGAGGCCCAGCTGAGCTCCAGCCAAGGCTCCACCCACAGGCCCCTGGCCTTGACCCTGGAGTTCAGCCTGCCCAGCCCAGCCCCAGTCCCCAGGCCCATCGCCCAAAGCCCAACTCCAGCCCCTGGGCCTCTGCCTCAGCCCAGGATCCGGGACATAAAACCCCCCCAGGAGCCAGCCCTTTTCCCCAAGCCCCAGTTGGGGCCCCAGATGGCCACCAGACCCACCATACCTGCCACTTCAAGTCCTGTCCCCAGGGTGGTCCTGTGAGTTCCCAGCCCCCTGTGCCCCTCCCCCATGCTCAGGGAGACAGGGTCCCTCCCCCGCGATGGGTTGCTGGGGCACGACACTCTCCTGGCTCCTGCAGCCTCCTCCTCACCTGTCCCTCCCAGCCTGCCCCGCCCCCCATGAGGCAGGTGACCTCCTTTCCCAGCAGGTGGAGGGGGTAGAACGGGGCTTGGGTTTCAGGTGCCTGGAGGTGTAAGCGGACCCAGGCGGGAGGGGGAGGCGGCTGCTCTCCGCACCCTCAGGGCTCCTGGCAATAAAGGCACTTGGCACCCTGCAGCAGCCCTGTGTCACTGTGGGGCGCCCGTGAGGGGCGGCCAAGGAGAGGGGGCTGGGCATGGGTGGTCAGCGAATGCCCGCGAGCGCCTGCTGTGTGCCGTGCACTTATTGAGCTCTTCCTGGGCCTCCGAGTACCTGCCCGGGTCCCAGTGTTGTGCGGGGGCCCTGCGCCCTCCCTGCTGCGGGGACTGGAGGAAGCTTCCGCACCGTCTTGCCGCCGTCTGTGTCCCTCCCTCTCTTCTCCCGACGGTAACGGGGAGGCCGACAGCCCCGCGCCCTTCCTGGCCGAGGCCGGCCGCGTCCGGAAGCGAAGGAACACACAGCGGGGCCCAGAGATATATTTCGGCATGAAGGGGGGACCCCGCTCACACCCCAGGCAGAGCCTCCTCAGGCGGGGTTCGGAGGGAGCCCCCGGCCCCCCAGCGTCCAGGTCCTCGGCCGCGGCTTCCCGCACCTCCGCGGGGTTTCGGGAAGGGGAGCCCCGCGTTCTGAGCTCCCCCAGCCTTGCTCCTGGCCCCTCCTGGGGCGCCGAAGGGTCCGCGGCTGGGGAGAAGGGGACCTCAGAGAGGGCGGCGGCCCCCAGCGGACCGCAGAGGGGCCCCTGCTCCCGCGGCTCCGGTCCGCGGTCCACTCAGAGCCCCAGCTCCTGGGCCCTGGGGACAGGCGGGTGCCAGGTGAGAGGGGACAGGATTATGGGAGGCTGGTCCTTGCTGGCCCTACTGCAGCCTGGCGCCCTGGGCCTGCTGCGGCCGCAGGGAGAGGGACCTGGGCCGGGCGCTGAGGCGCGGGTGCAGGCGGCGCAGCACTGCGCGGCGGAACAGGATGTACACCCAGGGGTCCAGGATCTGGTTCCAGGTGGCCACGCGCAGGTAGATGAGCAGCTGCTGCTCCGTGGCCCGGGACAGCTGCCCGGCCGGGCTCATGGCAGGCGGGTTCTGCAGCACCGTCTGGGCGATGAAGACCTGCGAGGGCCAGGGCGTTAGCGGGCAGCAGGCTCTGAAATGCACCTTGCTGGGTCACCTGGGGGGAACTGCCTGACCTCTCTGAGCTGCTGCTGCTGTGTCCATGAAATAGCACCTGGGCGAGAGCAGGCACCGAAAACCACACTGCCCACCTCCCCCTCCGCAGGCTGAGCTCCCCCGGCACACTGGGAAGCACTGCTGTATTAACTCACATCTCATAAAAGTGTTTGTGGTCCTGGGGATGGGACCCAGGGGCAACAAACCGCTGAGCCACACCCTCAAACCTTTTTAATTTTTATTTGAGACACGGTCTCACGAAGTGGCTTAGGATCTTGCTAAGTTGCAGAGGCTGACTTTGAACTTGCAGTCCTCCTGCCTCAGCCTCCTGAGTAGCTGAGATTATAGGTGTGTGCCACCTCGCCCGCCAAAAGACAGTTATTTTACACATGCTATATTTCTGCATACTGTACTTGGTTATTTTAACACATTTCATTAAATATAAAGTTTATACTCGTAAAATGTAGGAGAGATGTTTTAATAAATTATTGTACAACATGATTTTTGAGAGTGACATAATAGTTACATTGTTAATGTAATTACTAGTGATGACAACTCATGGCAGGCATATAATTACATAACACGAGGAATCATGCATTATGTCGTCAAACCTTGTATAACAATGTAACTATTAGTTTTGATAACAAAGTAAATATAATTGTCTTATATTGTATAATTACAACTAATTATAATTAAAATGTAGAGTATGCTAAAATAATTCGTATTTTATTAAAATGTACTGCTACATTAAAATTACTTCCTGAGCATCTACTGTGTGCTGGGTGCCGCTGGGGACAGAGCAGAGGGAAGGCAGACCCCAGTCCCACCCTCACCAACCACGCCGGGGTCCTGAAGCTCGGCTCCTCCAGCCTGTCCTTTCCGCAGCCGCCAGAGGGCGCCTGCGAGCACCTGACTCGGGCCCCTCCTCTGCGCACAGCCCTCCAGGGCTCCCACCTCCCACCTCCCAAGCCCCCGTCCTGCCTGCAGCCACTGGCCCTGCACCACCTGCCCTGCCCCATCCCTGTTTCCTCCCACCGTCTCTCTGCTGCACCCACATGGGCTCCTCACTGTGCTCCCAACATGCCAAGCTCCTCCCCAGGGCCTTTGCTGGGCTGGACCCTCGGCCTGGAGCGTTCCTCCCCAGCTCTCCTCACAGTTCACCCCTGAGGTCTGCAGTAGCCTCCTCCTCCCCGCCCTCGGCCTCCAGGCTCCTGCAGCCTCCCTCCTTCCTCCCTCCCTCCCTCCCTTCTCTACTTCCTTTTTTTAAACTGGGGATTTGACTCCGGGATGCTCTAACCCTGAGCCACCTCCCCAGCCCTTGGATGTTGGAGTCCTCTGGCCTCGGCCTCCCCAGGCGTCACAGGCACGCCCCTCCACGCCTGGAACGGGCCCTGTTCCCAGCCCTGGGAGGTGGGCTCTGAAGGATGCCGAGGAGTCGCCTGCTGGGCAAACCAGGGCGGCTCTGGGCAGTCAGTTTTGCCCTCCGTGGTGTCTGCCCATGGACCGGCTGGTGCGCGGTCGGTGCTCAGTGAGCGTCTGCCGACCCACGGAAAGGTGGACATCTTGTCCCTTTTGTGTGTGTGGTGCTGGGCGGATCCCAGGGCCTCACGTGCCCACCTGTGCCTGGTAAGTGTCCACCAGGATCAGTGGCCCAAGGTGCCATCTGTTAACCCCTCCCCCCTCAGAGGGCACTGCCAGACTGAGGCAGTAAGCCCCTGGGCAAGGCTGGGGACCGAGCATGGCTCTGACCTGGGCTTCTCGTCCTGACTCCAGTGACAGCCGTTCAATGATAGGACCTCAGACCTTCAGTGCATGAATTGCGGCCTGGGCATTCCGGCCACCAGCCAAGCTCCCCGACCCAGGGACCATCTGGCCCGGCTGAGGTCCAGCCCGGCATCGGGCACAAGGTAGCATCAGGAAGTGAGGTTGGCCTGGTTCCACCCAGAATGCTTCCCCAGGTTTCATCTGGCAGGTGAACTCCTACTCATCCTCCAGAGCCTTAGCTTTGATGCCCTCCCCTGAGCCGCCGACCCCGGGGCCCCAGCGGCAGCCTGGAACCCCCCCAGGCTCTCAGTACCCGGATGCTCCCCTGCCCAGTCACCGAGGCGCATGGAGCCTCCCCGGAGCCCTGCCCACACTCACCAGCAGCGGCATCCAGCAGACGCTGGCCACCAGCATGATGCCCAGGAGCTGCACCATCATCTCCACCTCGCAGTCGCGCGGGCGCTGCTGGGCGGCCTCCTGCCCGTGGTAGACGTGGCACAGGGTGGCCACGCTGATGGTGTTGAGCAGGAAGGACAGCCCGACCGACAGGCCGCCGAGCAGCGCGAACAGCAGCCCGAAGGCCGCGTCCCCGAGCTGCGCCCCCAGCGTGAGGAAGCACCAGGAGCCGGGGTACTGCACGGTGTAGTGGCCCACGCCCAGCAGGGGCAGCAGCCCCAGCGCCAGCGCCGCCGCCCACACCAGCCCCACGGTGGCCCAGGCGCGGCGCTGCGAGGCGGCCGCCGAGCGGGAGAAGGGCCGGGTGATGCCCAGGTAGCGCTCGGAGGCCATGGCGGCCCCCAGCAGCAGGGGACACAGGCCGAAGAAGACCATGGCCACGCCCATGAAGTGGCAGAGGCCGCAGCCGGGGTCCGCTGTGCGCCAGTCGAAGAGCGCGGCGTGCCGGGACACCACGAGGACCCCGGTGACCAGAAGCCCCAGGAAGTCGGTGAGGACCAGGCCGCCCAGCAGGGTGAGGAAGGGGGACCGCGGGCAGCAGCTGCCCTGCCGCGCGCCGGCCAGCACGCTCAGCGCCAGCAGGTTGGAGGCCAGGCCCACGGCGCAGAAGGAGGCCGCGAACCAGGGAGAGGCCACCAGGCGCCGCTCCTCGGGCGTGGTGTTTGTTGGGCGGAAGCAGGGCCCCAGGACACTGCTGTTGGACCACATGGCGCTGGAGCCGCGTCACCACCCCATCAGGCGCAGGCTGCAGGCGCAGGCTGCAGGCGGGCCGGCCGGCACTGGCGCAGGCACACCTGGGAGGCAGAGAGGGGGAGGCTGCACTCGTCCTGCACGGTCTCCCCGGTCTCCCCGTGCCTCTGGCAACTCCTGCACAACCCTCAAGACCCCAGGGCACGCGCCCCTCCGCCCTCCCTTCGCACAGGTGCGTCCTCATCCGCTTGGACCACCCCTGGGAGGCCACCACCACTCCCACTCCAGTCTCACCGTCTCAAGGGCTCTCGAGGGCACAGGCCAGGGCCCCTCCTCAGGGGACACCAGGGGATGTTTTCTGCGTCCTAGAGAAAGGCAGGGGGTCGAGCTCCAGCCCCGGTTCCCACCATGGCCCCGGGGGTGGGGGCTCCCGTCCTGAGCGTCAGACTCGGCCTCCCGCACACCCAAGCTGGACTTGGCTGACCCCAGCACATGCTTCAGCCACTGAGGTGGAGACCCGGCCAGAGGCCGCAGCTGGGGTGCCAGCTGGCTGCTAGGCGGTCCTGGAAAGGCCCGTGGGGTCCCTCCCCTGGGTGTGCTGGGACAGGGGCGGGTCGCTGCCTGGCCACACTCTCCTGGGACGCATAGTGCGAGTCTGCTTTCCGTTTCTGTGCGTCACTTTTATAATAAGAAATAACCCTGAAGTTCCAGTTCCATGTGGGAACAAAGAGCCAGCTCCCTCGCAGGGACCCACCATGAGGGCAGTGGGCACCAGGGAGAACCCAACACCCAGCCGCTCAGACACCACGTGGGCTGCGGGTCGGCCACACAGCGAAACCAAGGCCAGATGTGGATGAGCACGAAGCAGCTCCATTAACAGCCAGCGCCCTGCAGGCCAGGGCTCGGAGGCCGAGGCCCGAGGACCAGGAGTGCGCAGCCAGCCTCAGCAACTCAGTGAGGCCCTGTCTCAAAATAAAACCAGAGGGCTGGGGACGCGGCTCAGTGGTTAAGTGCCCCTGGGTTCAAACCCTGGTACCAAAAATAAAGAAAATAAAAAAGAAAAAGAAAGAAAACTCGGCTCCTGGTTCCTGAGGACACCACAGAGGACAAGAGAGTCCAGAGCCGCCCTGAGTTGCCCGCCATCCCCAGGGGGCCAGGGCTGGGACCTGCCCTGGGCGGAGCAGTGAGGGGCACAGGCGGCTCCGGGGACCCTGCAGAGGTGGCCACTTTGCTGGAGCTGATCCGAGATTGACGGGGGCTGCTGACCAGCGACAGGGCGTGTGGGCAGCAGTCGCCTCAAGCTGGCCAGGCCAGTTCTCATGCCCTCTCCCTGCCTGGACTCCACATCCCTGCTTGGAGCCTCCATTTCCCTTCCTGGAAAGGGGGCTGAGGGGCCGGGGGCTTCAGGGCACAGGCGCTCACTCCTGCAGCCTGGGAGGTGGTGGCCGTCTGGGGCTCACTCCCGGAGGCTGAGCGGGCGGCCACTGGCCTCGCCCCAGCTCATCCTGGCCCTGGCATGTTCCTCTGGCTCGGTTCCTCCCTGCGGAGCCTTATGAATCACCCAGCTCCTGACGGCCACCATGGGCGTCCCTCCTGCCAAGAGCCAGGGCCTCTGCCACCGGAGTGGGTGGCCCCCCAGCCGGGAAACTGAGGCCCAGAGCCACAGGGCACTCCCTGAGACCACCGCGAGGGAGGCCCTGTGCTGTGGCGGGCAGGAGTGCGCTGCTGCTCAGATGGGGACTGGGGCTGGGGTTCCCCTGGGACCCCCAGCCGCCATGTGCTTTTCTGAACGTTGCCTTTGGCCACGGCCCAGCCCAGCCTCTGCCTGGAGTGGCCGCAGGTCCTGTGCCTCCTGCCCCCCACTCTGGGGCTGCAGGAGCCCCGCTCACCCTGGACGCACACCCAGGCGCCTCACACTGCTGGTGGCTGGAGCCGGGCCTGACCCCAAGCCCTTGGCCTGGGGGAGGGTGAGAACCGTCAGGGAGGCCCCCTCCGCCCTCCCTGTCCTGGGTTCAGGTAAAATGGCTGGCGGGCCAGGAGGGGGACCTGTCGTGGCCTCCTGCGTCAGCCAGGATGGACAGCAGGGGACCCCATCTGTGGAGGACCCACCGTGCTGTGTGGCCCTGGGAGAAGCTCCTCCCTCTACCTGCTGAGGGGCGGGGCCTGAGCGCCTGCAGCCAGAGTTCTTGAACCTGCAGCCGGGCCTGGAGCTGCGGACCCGGGTTCTGGAGTTCTCCTGGGCCCCGCTTCTGGAGTCCAGAGGCCTCGGGGTTCCTGAATCTGAGGGCTGAGCTTCTGGAACTCGGATGGGCGCCTGGCGGTCCCGGGTTCCTGGACTCTCTCGGCTCCTGCTCCTCCTGGGGGCAGATCCAGAGCCCTGCTGCAGGCGTCCCGGGTCGGCTGGCGCCGCCTCTGCTCCGGGTGGAATGTGCCTTCTGGTTCCCAGCCCCAGGCCCCTCCTCTGCTGGGCCCCCTCCCGCCAGCGTCACCTCGCAGCCGTGGCCTCAGCCTGGCCCTCTCCCTCTCCACACCCAGCCCCCGCCCTGGCCCCACATCCTGACCAGCCCTGCTGCTCCCAGAGAGACGCTGGCCTCAGTCCCCTCCCGGCCCCTCCAAGCCGGGGCAGAGCCCAGCTTGCCCTCCGCCTTCCCCTCTGTGAAATGGGGGTGGGCGCTCATTCCTGCAGGCATCTGGCTGCTCTGCCCCATGGCATCTGCCACCTGCCTCTGCCCTGCCTGCCCTGGGGGTGGCCGGCAGGAGTGCAGTGACCTTGACCTCTCAGGACCCCTGAGGCCTCTGACCATGACCCAGGCCAGTGCCTTCAGCTGGACCTGCAGACCTGGCCAGCCCCTGGCCCCCCACTGGACTCTGATCCAAATGCCCACAGCGTGCACCCCGCACACCCTTGCCCCTCCCAGGGAGTCAGCACTGACGGGTGCCTGACACAGGAACACACAGGTGCTGCCCGCCTCCCCTCGCCACAGGGCACAGCTTCCGGGAGTCTTTCCTGTTTGTGACACCAGGAGGCCCCCCTTATGGATGGAGTGTGTTGCAGGGCTTCCAGAGCAGTTACACTCGGTGGGGAGCCTCACTGGGTCCCCCCTCATGTGGCCCCCTCGGCCTCAGTCTCTTCATCTGCCCAGTGGGGTTCCCCCACCACAGCACAAGGGGCCGGATGTGGACCTAGGTGCTACTGGAGCCCAACACTAGAGTGATCACACCAATGGCCCAGGTGCCCAGGCACTCAGTGGAGTCGGTGGATGGCTGGGCAAACAGCTCAGCAGACAGACCTGCACACAGGAAGACACACACACAGAGCACTAAGACAAGCAGCCGAGCCTAAGGGGACAGGGACAGGCAGGCACACAGATGAACAGCAAGCCACTCACCCACTGCCCCCGGGCACCCTCCCCAGGCTGGGCACACCAGCAGGCAGCCCTCAGGATGCCCGCTGGCCCTGCCCAGGCCAAGACAGGAGCAGGGCAGGGTGCCAGGCCCCCTCTGTGCCAGCAGGGACACGGGCATCTCGCCAGTGGCCACGCCCACGAGACATACCTGGGCCTGCGGCCTCTGCAGACGCCCACCCCGCAGCCCGCGCAGACCTCACCCGGGCGGGGTCCTGGGAGCTGGGGAGCCCGAGTCTGTGCAGGGCGGCCCCCGCGTAGTGCAGGCCCTGCAGTGGGTCCGGCCAGGAGCAGGTCGCGGGCAGCCGGGCGGGGTGGGTGCGGGCCGCTGGGCAGCCTGTGCTCCGGCTCTCGCGCCCTGCCTCCCAGTCTCTGAGTCTCTGTCCTTCAACACTCACCAGCCCTGCCCCCGGCCTCGCTGGCCACGCCCCTCAGGCCCCGCCAAAGGTCGCTGGGGGGCCCCACGCCGCCAGGGACATCCCTGAGGCTGGGGCTTCAGTGGGTCCTGAGGCTGCAGGGGAAGGGGTGCGGAGCCAGGGGGCAGGGGTGCCCCTCGGGAGCTGGGCCCGGGTCCCCGGCCATCTGGGGGGACTTCCCCGCGGCTCCCGCGTTTTGTTTTTCAAGGTCTGAGCTCCGAGGGGGCGGGGCGAGCGGCTCCCCAGAGGCCCAGACCTGGGGCAGGGGCCCCGCTGGCCAACCAGGCAGGGTCGGGTCTGATACACAGTAGGTGCCTAATATTTATCGTTTTGAGGCCCCTATGGTGGTGCATGTGGAAGATGCAGGGTCAGTGGGGGAGGGTGACCTGTCCCTCCAACTAGACCCTGGATGAGAAAGGCCCCTGTGAGGAGCAGCAGGGGATCCCAGGGTGGGGGCTGGCCTTCCAGAGGTAGCTGTGGTGACAGGAGGGAGGCCAGAAGGCTAAGGCGGGGCTGGGCGGGCTCCCAGGGCAAACGGCTTGTCACAGCCCCCAGCCCCACTCAAGGAGGTGGAGGCAGGGGAGGTCTAGGCTGGGCCTGGCCCTGGAGAGGGCCTGGCAGAGAGGCGGCCTTGCAGGGGTCCGCCCTGCCCAGGGTGCCTGCCCTGTGGTGAGGGGCCCACGGCCTGGGTCACCCTCTGAGGCCCTGCACAGGGAGGGGCTGGGCTGGGGGTGCCGGGCCTCCTTGGCCTGAGCTTGGCCCCATAGGGTCTGCGTGTCAGGACGGCCATCCGGGCCCTGACCCTGCTCCACCCGTCCCCTAGGCTCCCGGGAGGAGGATGGGCTCCTGCCTGGCCTCCCCTCAGTGTCCGGAAGCCCCTTCCCCGCCCACGGCTCTTCCTGCCTCGGCGCCAGCCCACACTGAGGGCCTCTGGAGGGCTGAGCCGGGTTGCATCCCCGAGTCTCTGGGTCTTCTTAAGCCTGGCTCCTCTCTGGCTGGCAGGGAGACCCCTCCACGCCAGGCACCCGGCAGGCCCCACCCTCTATAAAGCCCCTCTAGCCCGCACTCATGCCCCCCACCAGGTGGGCCTGCTCTTGAGGATTCCCAAGGCTGGACAAGGAGCTGGACATGGACCCTCCAGCCCTAGGCAAGGCTGGGCCAAGGGAGGGACTAGCGTAGCAGGGCTGCGGGGTGAGACAGGCAGTGTGTGGGAAGGGACACAGATGGGCTGGGACATGTGGCAGGGGAAGGAGCTACAGGGCCTGATTTTGGAAGGGGAGAGCAGGAGGCACCATGGGACCGGTCACAGGGAGGGAGACAGTGCTCAGCTGCAATCTCAGCAGCTCAGGAGGCTGAGACAGGAGATTAAAAGTTTGAGGCCAGAGCTGGGGTCATGGCTCAATGGTAGTGCGCTCGCCTAGCATGCGTGAGGCACTGGGATCGATTCTCAGCACCACATAAAAGCAAAAATTGTGTCCCCTAAAAACTAAAAAATAAGTAGTTAAAAAAAATATCTATATAGTGTAAGTTTGAGGCCAGCCTTAGCTACTCTGCAAGGCCCTAAGCAATGTAGTGAGACTGTGTCTCAAAAAATAAACAGGGCTGGAGTGTGGCTCAGTGGTGGAGCACCTCTGAGTTCAATCCCCAGGACCAAAAAAAAGATGAGGCAGGAAGAGGGTGAGGGCTGAGGCCCGGGCGGGGAATGATGGAAGGCTGAGGAGGCCATTTC
This sequence comes from Marmota monax, assembly GCF_021218885.2. Lineage (NCBI taxonomy): Eukaryota > Metazoa > Chordata > Mammalia > Rodentia > Sciuridae > Marmota > Marmota monax. The sequence goes on along the minus strand of NW_026692494.1, from coordinate 4,745,332 downwards.
GCTCCCTCTTCCTCTGTCCCCAGCCCAGTGATAACTAGGACAATGTCTCCTCCGGAAGAGGCTGGATGGGGGCCGCAGGACACTTGACTTTCCGCTTCTTTTTTCAGTGCTGGGTTGAACCCAGAGCCTCACTCGTGCGAAGCAAGTGCCCCGGTGAGGAGTGGCAGGGTCTCACCAAGTTGCCCAGACTGGCCTCCAATTTGCCATCCTCCTGCCTCAGTCTCCCGAGTGCTGGGCTGACTGGTGTGGCCACAGCACCTCCTCTCACGGTGCCTCTGCAAGGTGGGAGTAAGGGAGTGTGTCCCTGTGGCGTACGAGGGGGGGGACGGGCCCAGAGAGAGGGTGGCCCAGGCCACCTGTGGGACCTGACCTGGGGGTCTGGGCTCCCTCCACCTCAGGCTCGGGGCTGGAAAGCTTTCAGCCTTGCTTGGTCCCTACCCACACGCAGGCGCACAGGAGGCTCAGGCGGGAAGAGGCACGGTGGCCTTGGGGCCAGATGGTGGGAACCGAGGCCAGGCTCAGGATGTGCCCCCTGTGGCCACGGTTTCCTGCAGGGAGCAGCTATTCTTAGCCTTGAACATCTCCAAGGGAAGGAAGAGGCTGGGTGGGAGCCGGGGCAGCTGGGTGGGTGCAGGACCGCCCCAGCCCCAGCCTGCAGCAGGCCCCTCTCCCTGACACACTGCGGGGCCACGCCCCCCGTGGAGCCCAGTTCCTTGGCTTGGCGTGCAGCCCCTCTGTGTCCCTGCCCCAGCTCACCTGTCGCCCTGTCCCCTCAAGGCAGGCCTCGCCCTCTCCTGATGCCACTCCCCCAGGGTGCCCAGTCCTCCAGGGCCTCCTCCTTGGTGCTCCTGTGGCCCGTCTCCCTCCAGAGGCCCCACATCCTGGGCCCCCAGGTCAACACCTTGCTAGGACCACAGGCAGGTGTGGCGAAGAGGAACCAGGGCCAAGGACATGGGTGTGCACACCTTAACAGCAGCCCTGGCGGCACCGAGCTGGGCTCCGAGTGCCCCGGCACCTGCAGTCAGCCACACCATCAACTCCGTTTCCACTGTGCTCTGGCCGGGTGACGCAGGCCAGGGATCACCTGATGGATGAGTGACGTCCAGTGGTCCCCACTCTGCACCAGCTCAGCCTGGCATGGAGGGTGCCCCTCTGAGTGTGGGCAGCACAGGGACGGAGCCCCAGGGCCCACGTGCTGGGCTCATGCCCCACAGCGCGGCTGCCCGAGCCCTTCTTTACAAAGCAGTCTACGCTGCCCGGTTGGCTTTGAACTTGAGAACCTCCTGCCCCTGCCTCCCAGTGGCCGACTGCAGGTGTGAGCATCCCTAGTCAGATGCAATGGCTGCCCTCAGTAGCCATGCCTGTCATCCCAGCAGCTCAGGAGGCTGAGGCAGGAGGATCACTAGAAGTCCTCCGCACTCCTGGACGTGGCGAACACTTGGGGAGGTGCCCGCACCAGGGGAAGCTGGGCACTACAGCTGCAGCCTGGGCAGCTGGAGGCAGGGCAGGCCTGGCATGCCAGGAACCAGGCAGCATCCCTGGTGGGTGCCTGCTCCATGCCAGGCGCTCCCCGTCACGAGAGCGACACACAGTCCTGGACATGGCCGGGCATCACCCTCCTGAGAACCCTGGCCTGGACGAGCAGCAGCCTGGGACACTCCTTCCTGGGGCTATGGGGTGGCCACAGCCGCCCTGGGAAGTGGGGAGTCAGGAGGCCCAGGGACTAGGCAGGCTCCTCCCAGAAGGGCTGCCGGCTATTTTTAGGCATGGTGGCTGTTTGAATGGCCCTGGTTGTGACACTGCACCATGGCACTCAGATGTCAGAGACAGGGCCCGGCAGAGCAGGGCGGGGCGGGGCCCTGAGCTGTTTGGCAGCCCTCTGCATCACAGAGCAGCCTCATCCCGACGCCCTGGGCAACAGGCCACGGCGAGAGAAGGAAAGCAAGAGTTCTTCCCACCTAAGAAAATCTTTTTATAAAACAAAGTAAAATCATCTCCAGGTCTAACAGGTGGTGGGCGGGTCCTGGGGGAGCAGGCCCCTGGGATGCTGGGGAGGAAGGTCAGGAGTGGGGCTGGGGCTCCCATCTGGCCCTCAACCTCGACCACCTGAGAAAAGGGGATGCAGGGGGCACCTCCTGGGGGACTGTGTGGCCGAGAAATGCCACTTCCCAAGTGGGTAGAAACCCACTGAAGCCCTGGACCAGGTCACAGGGTCGTCTCCCAGGTGGTGGCCAATGTGTCCCATCACTGGGGTGGGGACTGATCCCATAGCTCCCGGGGCCCTGGCTGCACAGCCTGGTCTCTTCTGAAACGTGTGACGGTCTGGCCTCTGCTGCTGCCACCCTGAGCATGGCCAGCCTGTGGGAGGGTCCTGGAAGAACTTGTCCAGGGGCTGAGTGGCCCTGTGACAGCTTGGTGGCAGGATCTTGCCCCACATCTCCCAGGACCAGTAAGCACCCCCAGGTCTGGGCCCCTCTCCTGCCTCCTGCCCAGCTGGCCACCCTCTGCACTTTCCCAGGGTGCAGGCTGGCCTCGGGCCCCATGCAGCCTCCTGGACGGGGAGGTCTGAGTGACCGCTGCCAGGGTCCCTGGGCTCTGAACACGTCAGGACACTGCCGGGTCAGCTTGTCCTGCTGTCTCCTCAGCTCTGAAGCAGATTTTGTGGCGACCCACTTCACAAACGGGAAACAGGTCCAGGGGCAGGTCTGCCTGGGGCAGGTGGGGGCTGGCCGTGGTCCCGCAGCCTCACCCGGCCAGGCCGGGCCCCGCCGTCACCGCCGGTAGCGGTAGCGCTTGAAGTGGAACCAGAGCTGGAAGATGCCGTTGGCGAACTGACAGCGGAAGCCGTGGCGGTGCGAGTACTCCCACTCCCGGTTGACGATCTTGAAGGCGATGTCCTCGTAGGGCGGCCCGGCGTGGAAGCGCAGGATGGCGAAGTCGCGGTTGTCGGCGCAGGCCTCCAGGAAGTACTCGGGCGTGGAGCGCTTGTCGATGAGGTCGGGGTAGAAGATGTTGAACTTGTAGCCCTGCACGATCTTGGGCGGCGGGTTGTCGAAGTCGTAGTGCGTCTGGTTGTACTTGTTCCACTCGAAGCCCGTGTGCACGCGGTTGAAGAAGCGCGGCTTGCGCGGCCGGTACTTGTCGGCCCACAGGTAGGCCCTGCCGGTCAGCGGCATCTCCACGCTGAACTGCGCCTCGTCCTGGCCCATGCCCTCCTTGGCCCGCCGGAAGAAGATGTCCTCCGCGCTCTCGCTGGCGTCTCCTGCGGGCGGGGGCTGCGTCACCCGGGCTCAGCTTCCCGGCCCTGTTCCCTCCCCCTCCGGGCTGCCAGCCCCGCTGCCCACCTGTGACCTGGAGCTGCTGGCGCGACAGCTGCAGGCGCTGCAGGTCCTCGTCGGGCTCCAGGACGTGCGCGTCCAGCGGCAGCTCGTGCTGCGTGAGCAGGCGCGGGCTGTACCTGCCCGCGTCGTAGTCGTCCAGGCTCTGCTGGATCAGGTCCTCCTCCATGAGCACCGCCTCGCCCTCGCCCTCGCCCTCCGCCGGCGCTGCTGCGGCCCCCTCGGGCTCAGTGGGCCCGCCCTCCACGGAGGGCCCGGGCGGCGTGGGGGCCGGCTCCTCGGGCTCCAGGCTGCAGGAGAGCCCAGGGTGAGTCCTGCGCCTGGCCCACCCTCGCCCCGCCCGGCCCGGCCGGCCCCGCCCCTGCCCGCGCCCACCTGTGGCTGGGGGACGGGGGCTCCTGCTTCAGGATGGGGAACAGGGGCCCGCTCTCCACGCCCTGCTCTTGCTTCAGCTTGTACAGCTTCTGCCGCAGCACGTCCTGGTGGCGCTCCCGGAGCCTGCCATAGAGTGGGCAGCCGGGCTGAGGGGACGCTCTGCCCTGGCACCCTCTGAACCACTCCCAACCCTGCCTCTCTTCCCAGGAATGGAGGCTGAGAGCCTGCCACCCCAAGACAAGGCTTTTGGCCATAAGGATCCATGGCAGTCGGTGAGGGGGGTGGGGCAGGGAAGGTGCAGGTCCTGTCCTAGGGCATACAAAACGGGGTAAGAACTGAAAGCCCAAATCTGGGACTGGTCAGTAGGGCCCAGCTGGGCACAGTACCACGCCTGTCATCCCAGCAGCTCAGGAGGCTGAGGCAGGAGGATCACGAGTTCAAAGCCAGCCTCAGCAATAGCGAGGCCCTAAGAAACTGAGTGAGACCCTGTGTCTAAATAAATTACAAAGTGAGGCTGGGGATGTGGCCCTGAGTCCAGTACCAAAAAAAAAAGAAAAGAAAGAAGTGGGGGCCCAGTGGGACCCTGATCAGACACATGGGATTTGGAGGCGAGATTTGGAGGCGTTTGCACGATGATGATGGCAGACAGCACAGGGACCAGAGCTGTGTTTACAAGCTGCTGCCAAGCACGCTGGGAATCCGTACACAGCTGCGGAGGCCAGAGGCCGGCGGCCGGCAGGCTGCGGGGCCTGTGGAAGGCAGGCAGGGACAGCCAGCCCAGGGCTTCCTGTGACGCCTGACGCCGGGGAGACAAGGCACTGGTGGCTGGAGCTGGTCAGAACTTGTTAAAGGCCAGAGACAGAGCTGGGCCAGGTGGGGGTAAGAGGCTGACTCTTGGGGGCTGTGGGCCCAGCGTCACCTTCCTGTAGGGCCCAGGTCTGCAGTGGTTCCCAGCAAGGTCCTGAGAAGGGGACAAGGTGGTAGCGCTCACCTGGCCCTGGCCATGTGGGCACGCAGCTGCTGCAGCAGGCTCTCCCAGTAGCCCATGTCCAGGTTGGGCCCGCCGGCCCGGATCTTGCCCTCGATGCCCTGGAAGATGACTTGCAGCTGGCTGTACGTCTTCCCCTTGAACACCGACTGCACGTCAGAGCTGACAGAGGCGTTGACCCCCTCCCGGCGCTCCCCTGCAGTGGGTGAGGCAGGGCTGCTCAGCAGGCCGGCCCTGCCCTGCCTCGGCCCAGCGTTCCCTCCTCCGGGCCACACTACTCCCACCCTGGCCAGATCCCACCCCAGAATGAGGCTGGAGACAGACAGATGTGGAGCACGGTCTTGAGTTCTGGCCCTGGGGCCTCTGAATGCTGAGTAGGGGAGGCTAGGCTGTGGATCTTGATCCCACCCAGGTGAGCGACACTGAGTTTGGGGACCTTAGCCTGTGGCTCTCTGGTTTGCAGACTTCCTTTGATACACCCTCCAGGACCACATGGAGGCTGGGAGGATGGGCCTAGCAGCCAGACTCCAGATTGTGGCTTTGCCAGTTCTAGCTGTGTGACCCTGGGCAAGTGGCTCACCCTCTCTGGGTCTTACTCCCCCCTAGAAAAGTCTTATGGATGACACTGCACCCTGGCAGGGAGAGCCACCCACGACATATGAGCCCCCTATTCCGCATGAAGCCTGTCAACCATCTACCACAGTCTGGGGCCAGGTACAGCCCTCCTCACCAGCTGGAAGCAGCAAGGTGCTGCCAAGACCAGAGCCCCACCTGCCCCACCTGCTCCCAGGTCCCCGCAGTCCTGTGCAAAGTGGCCTCCCAGGGGCCTCCTCTTGGCCTCAGGCACGCACAGGCTCTGCCGTCTGTGTCTGGGCACCCCGCGCCTGCCTCCCCAGGTCCCCACATGTGCTCATCGGGGGCCTTCCCTGCCTGCCAGGACCAAGGTGGCCTCCTGTAGCAGTGCTCCACAGGCTCTCTGCACCATGCCAGATGGAGCTAGCACACAGCTGCAGGGGCATACGGCAGGGCAAGAGGGAACGGCCCAACTCCCCTGCTTGACAGGCTGCTTCTTCAAGCCCTGCTGATAGGCAGAGGGTCAAGAGGCCACACGGGACTGGACAGGGTCTAGAAGGACCCCAGGCCCTCTGGCCCACGGACCAAGGACTTGGAATCAGCAACTAGAGACCATTCACTGTGCTCTGAGCAACCCGGACTCCAGGCCTGGCGCTGTCCCAGGCAGAGACAGTGCTGCTCCAACTGGGCAGATGCTCAACCAGGGCCTGAGCCTCCACTGCCCCCAAGACCGCAGGACCTGGAGGGGCTGCCCGTGCTCCAGGAACATGCCTGCCATCCCCCAGGTCCCTGGCAGGGGCAATGCTGGTCCCGCAGTTACCTGGCCCCTTGCCCGAGGCCTCCAGCTTGCGGAGCTTGGAGATCTCATCCTCGGTGATGATGGTCATGTCCCGCCAGAAGTCCGCGTTCTTGCCCTGCTCCAGCTCCATGTACACCTGGCGGGGGGAGCCCCAGTGGCCGCGTCATTCCAGGGACCCTCCAGCCCCCATGGCCATGACAGCCCTCTGCCTCCGCCGCTGCCACTGGAGGACACGGCTGCGCACCCAGCGCCCACGGCAGCATCCGGCAGGCAGCGGGTTTGGAAGTAGTTCCTGGATAAGGTCCCACAGGGACCTGGGGAGCAGGGGCCAGCGTGTCCTGAAGGAGGAGGGTGGGAGGGCGCGGGGCCCACGCACCTGGATGTCCTCCAGCAGGTCCTCCATGTCGGCCACTGTGAGGCCGTTGAGGAAGGTGTAGGGCTCGTGCATCTCCACGGCCAGGTCGTCGTCCTCGGCGCTGATGTACTTGGCCAGCAGGTCGATGGGCTTCGCCCGCCCATCACGGATGCGGATCTTGGAGCTGGTGGGGACGGTGGGGTCAGTCAGAAGCAGCACAGGCTCCTTCCTGACCCCGGGAGAGCTTCCCGCAGGAGGCGGTGAGGGAGCAGCCCGGAGGCGGAGCTGCCGTGCGCCCTGAGGAGCAGGCAGGATGGGGGTGGCTCCGAGGGCCTCCAGGGCTGCCCTGGGCCTGGCTTGTGTGAGGTCTGCAGCAAGAGCCGCAGAGGCCCTGAAGCAAAGGCAAGTCAGGACCCGAGGGCAGCAGCCACCACCTCCCCGTGGCTTCAGCTCTGCCCCCACAGGGACATGTTCGAGGAGCTGACCTTGGCCGAGCCCCGTCTGAGGGGGGAAGAGGTGAGGTCATCAGGAGCAAGCCCCTTGCGGAGGCCTGTGTGGCCAATGGCAGCACGGCAGGGAAGGGGCCGGGCCTGGGGCTCAGACACATGGTGTGTGGCCCTGGGCGGCCCGAGCCCCGTTTCCTTGTCTGTGAGGCGGACGAGGGACGGCCCAGTGCGCTCGTGTGGGCGCAGGCGTGGGCCGGGACGGCGCCTACCGCAGCTTGGCCTGCTGCAGGTGGAAGTGGTCCTCCTGCTCCTCCCAGGTCTTGAAGTGCTCCGCCTCCTTCTCCCGCTGCAGCAGCTCCAGCTCCTGCTCCCGCAGGGCCTTCTCCCGCTCCCGCTCCAGCCGCAGCTGCTTCACCTGGAGGCCGCGGGCCAGGGGAGAGGCCGCGTGGGTGGCCGTGCCAGGGGCCCCCGCCGCCCTCTCCGGTTTGGTCCTGGCCCCCCTGCCCTGAACACAAGGATGGCTCCAGAGAGACCCCGGGGCAAGAGGTCCCCTTCCTGCTGAACACCCAGCAGCTGGGAGTGATCAGGGACACCTCAAAGGAGCCCTGGAGCGCACACATAAGCTCATCTAGCTGGCCTGTGCACCCGGTGAGCCGGCCCCCGGGGCCTGCGTGGGGCCAGCCCCAAGCCCGTACCTTCTGCAGCTCCAGCCGGTTGTCCTCCTGGATCCTCTTGTTCCGCTCCTTCAGCTCCTTCTCCTCCAGATGGCTGATCCCCTTCTTCTCCAGGGCCTGCACAGCCAGCCACACCACTGGGCAGACGCCACCCGCCCCGCGCCGTAAGCGTCCCCCACCACCAACCCGCACAAGCACCTGCTCTGCAGAGGGGTGTGCCCGGCCAGGGCGGTGCATCCACTGATGCCACTGTGTGCCCAAAGCCACCAGCAGCAGCAGCAGCTCGTCCACTGAGCTGCAGACCAAGGGTGCTGAACTGACCCCCCGCCCCCACAAGAGGCCTGCAAGCAGCTCTCAGGGCAGGCAGCCTCGGCCCGTGGAGGCCAGGACTCAGTGCACCAGGATTCCTGACCACACGTGGCAAGGTCAGAGGCAGTGACACAGGGACCAAGGACCCTTGGATTGCGACCTTGCCGGGGTCACCAAGGGGAGAAAGCAAATGGTTCCCCCAACTCAAACCCAAAGGGCACAGGGCACGTTGAGGATATGGTTCTCTCCTCCACGTCCCTCTCACTTGATGGAGGCGTGGGGGTGCAGACTCAGCATCTAATCAGCTCTGTCCCCGTGGCCCCAAACTCCCTAGTATCATCTAACAGTCATGACTGTCCAAACCCCAGGGTCCCAACTCCAAGAGAGGGTGCTCAAGATCCCCCCTGGCACCCAGAAAAACACACTTCCAAACGCCTGGGGCGGCCTGGCTCAAGAGCCCCCTCAGTGGCACGCCATTCCAGGGACTCTCCAGCCTGGTGGCAGTGACAGCCCTCAGACTCCACAGCAGCTATCAGAGAACACGGCTGCACACCCAGCACCAGGGGCAGCATCTGGCTGGCAGCGGGTTTGGGAGCAGTTTCTTGATAAGGGTCCACAGGGACCAGGGGAGCCAGAGGCCAGCATGTCCTCTCTGGAAAGAGAATATATCAGCTGGGAACTGAAGGACCAGAAGGGCCAGCACGGAATGTGACAGGGCACTGGTGGGGGAACAGTGGTGCCAGGCGGCTGAGGCGCATCCTGCACCATGTCCCTGCACTGGCGGGAGCTGCTCTGGGTTCAGTCCACACCCTACACTGGGCCCGTGGGCTTGCCTCGTGCAGAAGACGTGCAGGTGCTGAGACAAGGCCACCTGCTGTGGCTAGGCCACCTGCTGTGGCTAGGCTTCCTGGTGACTGTGTCCTCCCAGGAGAGAAGCTCAGGACAGAGACACGAAAAGAAGGTCAAGTGAAGACACAGGTATGGGGATGTCGTGTGACAACTGAGGACAAGCCAAGGGCCGCCAAGGGTCTGCCAGTGAGCACGTGAAGCCAGAGGGACAGGGAGGAACCTCGCGAGAGCCACCTCTGGCCTACAGCACGGCGAGAAAGCACGCTGAGGTGTCAGCCTCATGGCCAGGGAACGAAATGACAAGCCACAGCACCTGCAGCCATGGAACACGCCTGCACAGTCCCCGTGGCGGGAGCTGGGGTGCGTGGTGCACGTGTGTGCCGTATTCTCCGGGACATTTTAAAACAGTGTCACTGGGGCTGGGTGGAGCTCGGAGGTTCAGCAAGGCCCAGCCTGTGCTGCCTCCTGCTGGGTTCAATCCTAAATGCACCCTATCTCAGCTCCGCCCAGCCAGGGAGGACCAGGGCCTGCAGGGCGGCCGCGGCTCACCTTGTTCCAGATGAAGGTGCCCAGCAGGTTGTTGTCGCCAAAGGGGTTGTCGGTGTTGGTGTAGCCCATGTACTCCTCGCCCCAGCCCATCTTCTCACGCTTCTTGCGCTCTTTGGCCTCCTTCTTGGCCAGCCGCCGCGCGCGCTTCTCCTCGGGGGTCTCGAAGGCCTTCAGCAGCTCCTCCTGCTGCTTCCGCTCCTCCCGTAGCCGCAGCCGCTCCTGCAGGCTCTGCTGCTGGCTCAGAGCTGCAGCCATCGCCCCAGGACTCTGGGGGCGCCCTGGGGACGCTGCGCTGGATGCTAAGGAGCAGGGGGACCAAGAACGCCGGTGCCCATGGTGGGCCCATGGGCCCTGCGGCTGCTCCTCCCCAGAGTCAGACTGCGAGGACCGGTCCCGAGAGCACCATCGGGGTGCAGGGGGGCTCCGGCTTCGCCTCCCTGGGCGCTGCCACCGTTCTTCCTCCGATTCTGACCTAGGGAGAGCGCAGTCAAGGCCCGCTTAGTGCCCGCTGCTCATGTCTGCTGGGAGCATGCTGCTGCCAGGCACTGTCCCCAGTTCTGGAGACACAACAGTGAACCAAACACTGACCACGACTTCCTTCTTGGGCTGGCTACCCAGGGTCCCACCCCAAAACCACACACCCCAGCTCGTTTAATACACAGTGATGAGAACTGCAAAGAGCAGTGATTGAGGGGACTGCAGGTTAGACAGGTCAGGGGCCTCTGAAGTGGTGCCATGCAGCAGAGGCCTCCAGGAAGTGGGGAGGGAGCTAAGGGGACATGTGGAGGAAGAGTATTCCGACAGGAGGAAGAACAGAGGCAAAGTCCCCGAGGAAGAAATACACCTGGCATTTCAAAGATCGGCAAGGCGCCCTGCCCTCTGCCAGGAGGCCAGAGAGGCTGAGGGGGGAGGGTGCAGGGAGAGTGGGGGTTGGCTAGGCTGCAAGGGTGTGAACCAGAAAATCCAAGTCGGCCACCCAGTGAAAGCAACGTTTAGATTGATCTAAAGGACGGCAGGAGTCAACCACGGGGTCCCAAGGTGGTTTCTTTAATGTCTTGGGTCTTTGAAGGCAGGGAACCACCACTAAGCACTTTTTTTGTGAAAGGCTTTACCTATTCAGCTGTTGTCAAAAACCCAAACTTTGAAAACCAACCATCTTGGGGGCTTCGAATATTGACTACAAACTTGATCATGTTAGCTCATTGTAAACGACATCAACACTAATCACCTGTCTAACAGCCAACCATCGTAAGTGACTCAAACACCAGACCACAGTACAAGAAAAAGACCAAGGTCGTGACAACAAGGCTGGCCACTGTGCTTGAGCCAATGCTAAGTTGAAGCTCATTTAAACCAGGGTCTTACTTAAGCCCCGGGGCTTCAACCAGACTCAGAAACTTTGGTGCAAGGAACAGGATGGTAAATATCTTGTTTCGACTGCCACACAGACTACGACACAGCACCCCGTGGCTGGGTTCCACCAGAGCTGTGTCTCCCCACACGCAGGTGTGAACTTCGTGTGAGCCTCACAGGTCACGGATACACAGCTGCTGCTCTTGGTGTACCGACTACCCCTGGCCGACCTCCAGGTCAGCTCTTCCTTTACACCGTGACTTGGATCTTCCTGGAAATCCTGGGTGGCAATTCATTTACCAAACTCAAAGGGAAGGCGGAAAACAGCTGGAGAAGCCCCGTGGAGACCTCCCGGGCACAGATGGGTCACCTTGGGCCACAGATGGGCAGGACTGGCCCCAGCATCACCACCACCTAGAGCTGGGCCAGTACGGGGACCCAGGTCTGGGTTCACTGCCCTTCTTTCTTTGGGCCAGGTACACTCGTGGCAGTCTGGTCAAGCGCCAATCTCCAGAAGAAAAGGACTGTGGGCCCGGGGAAGCTGAGGCCTCGGCTCCGGAGTCCACCGCGGTTTTTCCCTCTCACACCCCGTCACTGGTAAGGGTCGTGGCCTCGGAGTCTCAAGTCCCTCCCGACTCCACGCACTTTCCCACTATGCCTCCCTCAGGGCCGCCATCTTCCGGGGACGACTGAACCACCCACCCTGGTGCCACTCCGGCCAAACCCCTCAGTCCCGGCCCGCGCGTCAGAGGTGACTGTCACTCCCCTACTCCAGACTCCCCCCGGCTCCCGTTTCCCACAGCGACCAGCTTCCCGCACGCGGGCTCGGCGCGGCGCGGCCTCCTGCCGGCGCGCAGCCCCTCCCGCGGGAGGCCCGCCCTGACACCTCGGGGTCTCCCAGCTCCCGGAGCCCAACCCGCGGCCGTCCCACCTGCGCTCCCGGCTTCGCCGTCTCCGCCTGCGCCGTCGCTCGTCCTCGCGGCGCCGCCGGCTTCGCCGCCCATGGCTCCTACTCCGACTTCGGCTCCGATTCCCGCTCTGGCTCCGCTGCCTTCGGCCCCTGCGCCCCACGGATCGCGAGCGCGAGCGTGTGTCTCGACCCATCGGCGGTGGCGGCGGCGCAGACGCAAACAACCGGGCGCGCGCCGGGGCCTTCCTCGGCCGCGTCGCGGGCGGGGCTGCCCGGATTTTGCCTGAGCTTAGAAAACAAGCCCTTCCGGCCTCTCCAGCCCGCCAGAACCCCAGGCTCCAGAGTCTCCCATCCGTCCGCGAATGTGGTCTGCGTGACGGACTCCGATTGGACCGTCATCGCAAGAGCGGGAGCACTCTTCCTTCAGGCAGTACTGGAGGCAGCCCTAGGCGGGTCCTCACGCCTTGGGAGAACAGGGGAACTGTGGGCGGGGCCAAGGCGAACCCGGAACCCGGGGTGGAGGGGATCTAAGGAGGAAGCCGAGCCTGGTAGGCGGAGTGTAGAGGCTGGCCTGGTGGGGAGGCGGCCAGCGCGAGGCCAGGGACAGAGGCGAGGCCCGGAGCGAGGTTTCGGGAAGAGGGGAACAGGGAAGAGGGGCCCTTGGAGTCCGGCTTGCTCCAGAGCGGGCGGAGGCAGCGGATCTGCCCCCGCGCTCCACCGCCTGGCAGCGGCTGGCTGTGGAGAGGGGGAGGCCTGGAGCACCTTCCCTGCCCCGGTGAGGTCCGCGGATGCCCGGGAGGGGAGCCCAGGACTAGCTCGTAGGTGGAGTTCCCTGGGGCCATGGGGAGTGCAGGCGGGGAGGGGCAGGTCTGGAGGCCCCAGCTCCCTGGGCCCCTGGCCGCTGCCCACCTGCAGTCTGCCAACAGCTGGCCGGGGTGCCTGTTTGGAGGGCGGTATTTTTTTTTTTTAAGTTGTCAATGGACACGTGGTGCTGAGAATGGAACCCGGTGCTTCACACATGCTAGACAAGTGCCCTGCCACTGAGCCCCAGCCTCAGCCCCTTTAAGCTAACTGTTCTAAATGCCTTTCTCAAAATACAACTCCTGTGCCGCAGTCTGGCTGGGCACAAATAACCGGGAGGTCACCAGCCACTTTAGATTCAAGCAGGAACGAACTTTATTCGAGAACCCACGAGAACTCAACAGGATCTCCACCAGAACTCAAAAGTAGCGGGCACCCGAGGTAGCAGGAGCCGCCTTATTGCCGGACAGCAGAGGTTTATATACACAACTGAATACCAGCTTGTTTCAATTTAGCATCATCCAGTTACAGCAATCAGTCATCATCCCAATAATCGTACACAGCTCAACTCAACCATCATCATCTTAATGGCTCGCTGGCGCTACCCCTCAACCACTCCTTCTGGGAAAATGCCAGGCACCGTCTTGACTTATTTGTGGCTCTCAACATCTCCCCCTTTTGTTTTTAAACAACAAGTATATGGCTTAGGGACCCTGCCTGTCTTAGGTTGTCTAATACTACATATGGTCCTTAGCTGTCATCAGATGAGCTGACCTCAAGGTGTCAGCCTCCTGTCTTAGGTTGGTACCATTGCAATTGGATCTTACCCGTCATTGACTACCGGCCCAGCATTATGTAGCCATACTTGTGGATAACCTGCTACAAGCAGAAAGGGGAGGACACAAAATGCCACGACACCAAGCCAATTGACGGACCCTTTTGGAAAAATTGTACCACTGTTGACACCATCAGCAAAGATACCCCGGCTCTACCACAATTTGCTGCACCAACAGATAGTTCACAATGCATACAAGTGATACATAGTCCAGGCAAGTTCTGCAAGCAGTTCAAAGCAGAGGAATCCATTAGTATGTCCATTTCCTCCCAAAGAAAATCGACTCCTTGATTGACCATCACTTGTTGAGTTATTATTCATTGATGCATCAGTTTATACAGTTTGTTGTGATAGCTATTGAAGAAGCTGTAGTTTGGTTTTATCTTTGTCTTCACTGACACTGGGATGAAGATAGGAATTCTGGCAATGATGGCTAAAAAAAATTTATGTTATATTCCAGCAGGCACTAAAAAAAAGCAATTTTCTAAATAATTTAGTATCATGAATAGAATTAGATATAATGAAAAGGAAAGGTAAAAGTAAACAAACAGATCTGTTAACCACATTTTAAAACAATTCTCAACAGCTGTTTACCTAATTTAAATTAAACCGTGTAAATCACATGAATAAAAAAATATTTGGATCCATTTTTTCATGAGCGATCCTCATATATGATATATGGACATACGCACATACAGATAACACAAAACACAAGTGTGCACACATAACACAATAATACAACACATGACATAATAGTAAAGGCCTTGTAGCTTTTCACAGGTGAAATCCCCATTGCAATGTTTAAAAACTCCACAGTCAAAAAATAGAACTAATCAAAAAACATTAACCTAGGTCTGTATGAGCTCAAAAAATAAAATAGAACTTCATGATGTGGGAGAGGGCAATAATAAAATAGATACTGAAAAAAGCATCCTGGTTACCACCTGGGCTTGACTCTTCTTTTGATATCCATCCCTCTTCCCGTAACTTGCTTATGGGTCTGAAGGTATTCCCACAAGCAAGCCACAAGGATTTTTACATTTGAAATAGGCCTTAATGGTGTTCATTATTCATTAGCCTCCAGGTGTGGGAGAAACACTGTCGCAGATGTAAGGATAGCTAAATTGGAGTTCTGGATATCAGCTGTTATGGATTTGAGCCAAATCATCTTCTTTTTGTTCTGTAGAAATCGCTTTAGTTAGTCTCTCTGGAATCCAAATTGGCTGCTGTTCTCCCTGTGGAAACACACAAACAGACCCCCGACACCAGACAATCACTGGGTCAGGACCTTTCCATTGTCCTGTTAGAATATCCTTCCAAAGTACCTTGGGCTTATGTACATTTTTTGGACACATATGCCTTTCCGTAGCACTAAGCCCTGATGAATCCAAATTTAAAAAGTTTAGAGTAAAAAGGGTTATTTTAAGTTTATCTTTGGGGGATGTATACCCCTTCCCCATTCCCTTTTTTTGCTTTAATAAGTACATTTTAATAATTTGATGAGCTCTTTCAACTATGCCTTGTCCCTGTGGATTGTATGGGATTCCTGTTATATGAGTAATGCCAAATGATGAGCAAAATTGCTTAAAAGAGGTAGAAGTATAGCCAGGGCCATTATCTGTTTTTAACTGTTTTGGAACGCCCACAGTGGCAAAATTTTGTAAGCAACGAGCTATAATATCTTTAGTTTTTTCTCCAGCATGAAAGGAGCCCATCAAAAATCCGGAAGAAGTATCAACAGTAACATGCAAATATTTTAATTTTCCAAATTCTGGCAAGTGTGTGACGTCCATCTGCCAAATATGGTTAGGTATCAGTCCTCTAGGATTGACTCCAAGATTAACTTGTGGCAAAAAGGTCACAGAATTTTGACATTGTTTTATTATTTGTATAGCTTGTTCCTTAGTTATTTTAAAATGCTTTTTTAAAATTATTTGCATTGACATGGAAGGATTTATGAAAATCTGTAGCTTCTTCTAGCGTAGAAAAAATTTGTATGTCATGTGTACTTTTGTCTGCTAAATCATTGCCCAAACTAAGGGCTCCAGACAATCCTATATGTGCCCTGATATGTCCTATAAAGAATGGATCTTTTCTGTCCCAGATTAGACTTTGTATAGTGGAAAACAAAGAGAAAACAGTAGAGGAAGGGGAAATCCTACTAGCATCTTCAAGGGATATTATAGCGTTAACTATATACTGACTATTGGAAAATAAATTAAATACAGAATCTTTAAACATCACAAAAGCTTGTAATACTGCATTAAGCTCTACCTTTTGAGCTGATTGTTTGGGTACTAAAAATGTAAAAGTTTGATCAGGGGTAACTACTTCTGTACCATTATTTGACCCATCAGTGAATATATTTGGAGCATTCATGATAGGTGTTTTTCTTGTCATTTTTCAAAGAATTACAGGATGCGATGACCAAAAAGACAACAAAGGATTGGATGGTAAGTGGTTATCAACTGAAACATTAGATTTGCACATGATTATTGCCCAAGTATTTAACTCATTAGCTAACTCATCAATTTGATCCATAGTATATGGAGTAATAATTTTATTGGGAGAAATTCCAAACACTCCCTTTGCTGCTTTTATTCCTTTGACTATTAATTGTCCCACAGCCTCAGGATACCTAGTAAGAATAGTGTTAGGAGAATAAGATAAATGTATCCATAATAATGGACCTTCTTGCCAAAATACTCCTGTAGGAATATTTTTTGTTGGTAGTACAATAAATAATAGAGGCAAACTTATATCAATTCTATCCAAATGCATATTTTCCATATATGTTTCAATGAGTTTTAATGTCTTTCTTGCTTCATGCATTAACATGCAGGGTGAATTTGGATCTGATGGACCTTTTAGGATATCAAATAAAGGTCCCAACTCTCCTGTTGGTATACCTAGATAAGGCCTTATCCAATTTATGTCTCCTAATAACTTCTGAAAGTCGTTTAGTGATTTGAGTCGATCTACTCGTATTTGAATTTTTGGTGGATGGACCATGGTTGAGGATAATAGAAGTCCTAAATAATTAATTGGAAAATTTAATTGTACTTTATCTATTGCTATCTCGAAATTATAATTTTTTAATAAGTTTGTGTGGCATAACATTCTAGCAATGTGTTTTTAGCTTTGTGTGCTAATAATACATCATCCATATAGTGAAATATTTGTAGTTCAGGATTTTGATTTCTAAGTGGCTGGATTGCTTTGTTAATAAATTTGACACATAGTTGGGCTGTTAGCCATCCCTTGAGGGAGTACTATCCATTCATATCTCTGATCAGGACCTTCATGATTCAGTGCAGGGATAGTAAATGCAAAACATGGACTATCCTCAGGATGAATTGGAATTAAAAAAAAAAAACAATCTTTAATATCTATAACTAAAACATACCAGGTTTTTGGTCAAGCAGACAATTGAGGAATCCCCGATTGAGCAGGTCCCACAATAACCATCTCATTATTAATGGCTCTTAAATCTTGCCATAATCTCCATTTACCAGATTTCTTTTTTATGACAAAAATGGGAGTGTTTTAGGGAGATACAGAAGGTTGTATATGTCCTTCCGCTAATTGTTGTTTGACCAGGTCATGGGCTGCTTGTATCTTTTCTTTAGTCAGGGGCCACTGAGGAACCCATACTGGTCTTTCTGATTTCCGAGTAATTTTTATTGTCTCAGTGACCCCCTCCTGAAAACCCAATCCATGTCTGTCTGTTCCTTGATCTATTTGTATTGGTGCCACTATACCTTGTCCTTTTTCTCCTAATCCTTTTCCTTTCCTAAAACCTTGTCTAGCCCTAATAGTGGGCACATTTGGATCGATGTTATTTGTTAATGTTAGTCCTAATTGATCTAGGGCATCTCGTCCCCATAAATTTATGGGAAGATGATCCAATACATATGGCTGTATAGTTCCTTCACATCCTTCAGGATCCTTCCGATCTAATACCACTGCACTTCTATGGGGATTAGTCACCACTCCTAGGCCTCGAAGCGTTTGAGTGGCCTGTTGTAATGGCCAACGTTTTGGCCATTCTTTTTTTTTTTAATATTTTTATTTTTTAGTATTTGGCGGACACAACATCTTTGTTTGTATGTGGTGCTGAGGATCGAACCCGGGCCGCACGCATGCCAGGCGAGCGCGCTACCGCTTAAGCCACATCTCCAGCCCCATTTTGGCCATTCTTGACGAGATATGATGCTAAGGTCTGCACCTGTATCCAGCCCATTAAATTCATGTCCTTGAATATTTGGTTTTAGCATGGGGCGAGAATCTAAATTTAAAGACAGCATAGCCCAATCTACACCTGTGGAGCCTAATCCCCTGGAACCTCTTTCTACAGTACGACTGGAAATTTATCATGTAGGCTGGGTATTTTTAATAACTGTGCTATTCTATCTCCTGGTGAAATTACTGATATACCCTTTGGAGAACTGGCTATAATTTTTATTTCACCTTCATAATCGGGATCAATTACTCCAGGACTTATCATAAGTCCTTTTAGAGTAGAAGAACTGCGTCCTAACAATAAGCCTACTGTTCCTTTGGGAAGAGGTCCTTTTACTCCTGTCGGAATGATTTGAACTCCCATCTCTGGAGTTGGTACTGCTCTGGCGGAGGCTCAGATGTCAATCCTGCACTCCCTCTGGTTTGTCTGATGAGAGATCTGATGGATAATGTGTCCTGGGCACTACCCTGATGGTGTTGCTGGGTTCCTCCACTGCCCTGTATATTTGTGGTCGTGGACCCCGGAGCATTGGGCCCCCCTGTCCGTTTTTTTGGCAATGGAGCCCAATGCCTTTCTCCATGATATCGTGGATAAACACCTGGTCCTTGTCCGTTTTTTGATAACAGAGTACCCTCTATGGTGGTTTGAGAACAGCATTAATTAGCCTAATGTCTCCCTCTATGGCATCGTGGGCAAATACCCGGTATTCTACCCCTCTGATCATATCCAGTTTTGTTAAACCCTCCTCCTATGGGGCAACTCCTTCTAAAATGTCCTGTTTGTCCACAATTGTAGCATGTTTTTGGCCTGGCACCTAAAGCCTGTTGTACTGCAGCTGCCAAGGCTTGCCCCTGTTCATTAATGTCTCTACATAATTTAATATATGTGTTTAAATCTCCATGTTTCCATGCTTTAATGGCTTCCCTGCACCATCTATTTGCTTGTTCGTAGCCTAATTGTTTTATTAATGGCATCGCTTGTTCTACATCCCCAAAGATTCTGGTAGCTGTTTGAATAAGCCTATCTACAAATTTAGCGTAAGGTTCATTAGCTCCTTGTATTACCTTAGATAATTGACCTTGTAAATCTCCATGCCCCTGTAAAGTCTTCCATGCCCTAACTGCATCTGCAGCAATTTGTGAGTATATGGCAGGATCATATGCAATTTGTTGATGCTGATCCTCATAAGGTCCCTCTCCTAAAAACATATCTAGATTTCTCTGAGGATAACTGGCTGCTGCATTTCACCTAGCCATCTCCATGCAAAATTCCTCATTGGCAACCTTCCATAACAGGTATTGTCCTCCATTTAGCACAGCTTTACACATACTAGTCCAATCTGCTGGCATCATGTTCAAGTTGGTAATGGATTCGACCATGCTTACCGTGAAGGGTGCTTGAGGACCATAGGTTGTTACAGCCTCCTTTAACTGCTTCATAGTTTTGAAATCTAGAGCACGGTGAATTCACTGCCCTCCTGCCGTCTCAATTACAGGGCATGCTAATCTTTGAGGTCCTGTCTCAGGATCCCATCTATCAACTATGGGGGTTGGGGGCCCCCCAGCATATATTGTCTCCGTATACATTAGGTGTAGCTGTTGGTTGGACACTTACGCCCTCGTGATGGAAAGATGTTAGTAGCAACCTCCCATTGTAACTTCTCTCCTGATGGCCCTTCCTCCTCTAAACTTTCTTCCCCTGTCTGACTAACTCAAGAGACTTCCTCTTTTACCTGATATAGGATGTCTTCTCCTAGACTAAGCAAACAAGATTGTACCAACGTCCACAATGGTAATGTGCCAACTGGCAGAGTTCCTGGGCTTTCCTTTTCTATCCTTTTTAAATCTTCACCATGATGGTTCCATTGTGATATATTTAACAACCCCTCTTTAATGAACCATGGGCTACACCTTTGTATCGTCTTAACGTATGCCCTAACTGTTCTTGATTTTACTGAGATGCCTCCTTCCTCTAGCAATTTACTTAACACCCTTTTGGTTTGGTTTTTACTAATTTTTAATTCCATATTTTTGCTATAAAGACCAACAAGATAAAACAAAACAAACCCGAAACAAAGCAAAACAAAAACGGAACAAAAATCTGTTGTATCAGTTTTCCTATTTTCTTGACATGTATATCCGTGGTCTATCTCTATCTCTTCCTCAGGGGCGAACAACTTCAAACCTTGAGCCAAACACTTTCCCCAGTTTGCCTGAGAAAGTCCTAGGGACAGGCAGCTTGAAACAAAAACAAAACAAATCAAAACAAGAACACATTGTTTTTTGAAATGGTCACCCATTCTCTCGCCCTGCCCTCAGGGGTGAGCAGTTTCACTTATCCCCAAGCTTCAGGCATTCCTCGAACGGGCCACCAAATGCCGCAGTCTGGCTGGGCACTAGTAACCGGGAGGTCACGAGCCACTTGTAGATTCAAGCAGGAACGAACTTTATTTGAGAACCCACGCAAACTCCACGGGAACTCAACGGGAACTCTACGGGAACCCCGCGAGAACTCAACGGGAACTCAACAGGAACTCCGCGAGAATTCAAAAGTAGCGGGCACCCGAGGTAGCAGGAGCCGCCTTATTGCCGGACAGCAGAGGTTTATATACACAACTGAATACACAGCTTGTTTCAATTTAGCATCATCCAGTTACAGCAATCAGTCATCATCCCAATAATTGTACACAGCTCAACTCAACCATCATCATCTTAATGGCTCGCTGGCGCTACCCCTCAACCACTCCTTTTGGCAAAATGCCAGGCGCCATCTTGACTTGGTTGTGCTCTCAACACTCCTGTGTGTGCTCTGCTCCTCCAAAGGAAACCCAGGACCCGCTCCTCTTGCTCCTGATAGTGGTCCTGCCAAAGCCCATGGGACGGGAGGATGACAGGATGGGCCCAATGGGAGGAGCCCTGGTCTCCGGTTCAGAAACACGCAGATGTGACCCTGAGAGCCCATCTTCTTCTTGTTTGCAGACCCAGGTTTGCACATATGGGGCATTGTACCCAAGCGACATCCTCAGCAGTACGTGCTATTATCGGAGGCAAGGAAGAAAACTAGAGACCTCTGTGTCCATCTCACAGGAGCCCTGCTCTTTCCAAGTCCACCTCTGCAACCAACCAGCATTCCCAGGGCTTGCTTACAGCCAGGGCCTGCCTTCAGGGCAGTTTCTCAATTTTAGAGAATCATCTTCCTCCCACAGAGGTCCATATTTCACTTCCTTGGGTCAACTCTGGAAGAAGGAATGAAGACTCTGGGGGTGGGGGTCTGTTCCTTTGAGCTGGGACTCCTGGATGACAAAGGAAGCCTTGGAAACGTTCTCTGAGCAGAACTGGAGTGCAGAGGAGGTCATACCTGTTCACCTGTTTGGGTCTCACTGTGTTGCCAGGCTGGCCCCAGACGGCAGGGCCCAAGGGATCCTCCTGCCTCAGCCTGAGGTCAGTGGGATGACAGGTGGGTCTTACTGTTGTCAAAATCTCACAGACGTGTCCTTTGGCTGCCATTCAGTGGTCTCTAACCCCAGCCAAACCGCAGAACCCACAGAGCAGCAGCAGAGGCAGGTCGATGTTCATACCCGATTTATTAGAACATCCTCAACATAAAAAGGGGGGAGTGGTGGGGGTGGGGCCCGAGCTGCGTACAAGTGCTCTCTGGGGCCAGCAGCAGCTGCACTGTCAGAGGCACCCCGCACTCTGGGTTGGAGGGACACGGCCTCCTTGTCAGTGCCATGGGAAGCCATGCTCTGGATTGTCACACACCAGACCACAGGGGCTGAGGACGAGGAACCCCCGGTGACAGTTAAGACACACAAGGTTTGCAGTTGTTTTGGAATTGGCTTGGCCATAAAAACAAGACGGGGCAGGGTCAGGGGACGCAGTTTTCAACCACCAGAGAAAAAGAGGGGGGATGTTGTCCTGGGGTGGGGACCGAGGAGGGGCTGCGGCGAGAGTACCATGGCATGGGACCCCATTGGGACAGGAGTATTGCACTGAGCCAGGTGTGGGGGTGCACAGGGACGCATTGGAATGGCTTAGAAGGGACAGAGGCTGGAAGAGGACTTGTGGGAGTCTCCACCTTGTCGGCCTCTGAGTTCTTTATGATTCACAGCTGCATCTGGACACCGGCCACAGCCTGAGCAGTAGTAGCCATCAGAGGGCCAAGCCAGGCAGCAGATCACGACAGTATTTACAGATCTCCTGGGAGGGGAGGCGGCTGGTGGGCCCGGTGCCTTCCTCACGGGGAGTCTGAGGAAGGCCAGGAGTGTACCCACCATCAGAAACAGGCCTTTGCTCCCCCCAGCTCCCCAAATCATAAGCAAACATGGCTCTTGACAAGCTCAGAGGGGCACTTTAACATCTGCTCGACAGTCCACAAAAGGAAAAAAAAAAAACACTACACAACATAGATCTCCAAGGGGTTCTTTGTGACACTTAACACAAAAATGGAACTGCCATGACGTCCGTGGGGTCTTCTGAGTCTCTCCTGCTGTGGCCGCACCAGCACACGTGGCCTCTGATCACCCAGGCCCAAGGGGCTGCAGCAGCCACTCCCTGTCTTGCCAAGTCACCCTGGATGGCACTGGCTGCACGAGGGGTGGTGCCCACGGCTCCAGGCCACCTCCACAGGCTCCTGTTCCTGGTGCCAGCCCCCTGGGGACCCAGGTGCAGTGACCACGCAGCTGTGCCTGCGAGTCATCCAGATCCTAAATGCCCCTTGTGATCTCTGCCCCGATCCCCAAGGCGTCTGCGGGGTGTCCTTCACGAGGATGGGCAGGGACTGTCAGGGACAGCACACAGGGCCAAGGACGCTCTGTCTAAACAAACCCTTCTTGGGCAGAGACGGGCGGGTACTGGGGACCCCAGATAGGCTCCTCCTGATGGGGTCTCTGAGCCCCTGCATCAGCCACCAGGTGAGGGTCGTGAGATGACCGGATCCCTGCCGTTGCTGCAGGGGGAGACCAGGAGGGCCTGAGCAGCGGCCAGGGAGGCGCGAGGTGATGGACAGGCTTTCACGTTCCTGGGTGGACTGGTCCCTGTGCCGTTCTGCCCTGCAAAGGCCAGAGCGGCTTCTGCTGCAGGTCCCCTCCCCCTGTGCCCACTGAGGCCCTGCCACCAACAAGCCCCTCCAGGGGTCCTGTGGGAGGCAGTGGTGGCTCCAACCTGCCCCCTCTAGACACAGCGGGGCCCAGGTGACTGCCCCATGGGGCTCTGGGGTCACTGTCCCCCTAGGAGCAGTTGTCCCTGCTGGAGATGACAAGTGGAAACATGCATGGCCATCCCTGAAGAGGGTCACCCCCCTGGGGCACATGTGCCCTGATGTGCCACGCAGGCCTGAGCACAGCCTGGCCCTCACTGGGATGCCAGCTGTGGTGCCCAGTGACCGGAGGTCTGGCCGCCTCTCCTCCCAAAGCTGGACACTGCTTTGAAGGGGTGTGTCCCCAGGGGGTCCTCTCCACTGGCACCAGTGAGCTGGGCAGGGACAGCCAGTCCCCCTCTACCCGCCCCTGGCCCTGGGCTCCGCCAGGAGGGAGCAGCTGTGGGGGCTCCCAGTGCCAGGTCTGGGCTGCGACCTTCTTGCTGGATGCCCATTCTCGGGCCGTCCCTCCTAGTGGCAGGAAACAGGTGTGAAGGCCACTGCCGAGGGATGTCGTGCCTCGCAAGGGCCCCCACCTGGGCCGAGGGAGGGGGATCCGGCTTCCAGGTGAGGACGGGGTGGCCTTTGCCCCCTCAGCCACGGGTCTCCTCCGCAGGCCGCTGGGCTGAGATGGAGTGTGGGCTCTGGGCAGCCGGGCCGGGTCCCTGGAGCGGCAGGCGGCCGCAGAGCAACGCTGGAATCTCTTCCTGTTTGTTTGTTTGTTTGTTTTTTCTAAAAAAGCACGCAGGTGCTTCCGTCCTGTGCGGAGTGAGGACCAAAATAAATACACGGTGACGCTCTGGGGGTCGTCGTCCTGTGGGCGCAGCTGGTTACCAGGCGCCACGCCCCAGGTCGCCATGTGGCCCAGAGCTGTCGGGGTGGGGAGGGGCTCGGCCATCAGTGTCCCCGGAGGACGAAGGAGGATGAGGTTGGGCCAGGTCTCCGGGCCCCAGGCCTCGGGGGGGAGGCGACGCCTCTGAGCAGCACGCGGCGTGGGCGCTCTGGGCGCTCGGCTCCAGGTTGGGGGCTGCATAGAGATTACTGCAAGAGCGGAGGCGGGTGAGGGGTGCTGTGGCCGCCCGCCCCGTGCCACCCACGGGCCCCTGAGTGGGCCCTACCCCACCTGGCCACGCCTGGTGCCAGGGCTGCCAGGCCGGGTACTTACCCAGGCAGAGTGACCGCCTGCACCCTCCCGCCCGCCTGCTTCCCCAGCTGACCTCTCGGCCGCCTGGGCTCGGCCTGGGCCGGCGGCCACCGGCCACTTACTGTGTTGTTGCCGCTGCCGCCGCCGCCATCGGGGGCGGGCTGGGCCTGCGCGCTATAGTGAAGCGGGGAGTACACCCAGCTCCTCTCGTCGGTGGGCTGCGGGTGGCGGGTGCGCGTGCAGGGGCGCAGGAGGGCAGGGCGAGGCAGGCAGGAGAGGAAGAAAGACAGAGTAAAAGAGGCAGCGCCCGGGCAGGGTGCGGGGCGCCAGGCCCGATGCCCTCTCCACCGGGCTCTGCCCCACCCGCGGAGCTGGGCGAGAGTGGCAGACGGGCAGACAGCAGGAAGCGGTGAGCTCAGTTGAGGTGGCCGAGACAGCAGGGGACAGGAGGGGGCGCCGTGTGCAGCCTGGCCTCTGTCTTAGCAGGGGCTCCTCTCAGCCTCCCCCACCTGCCACAGGCACCAGGGTCCCGGGGACCCTCACGGAAGGTCCTGGGCGCTCTGAGCGCCGACCTGTTTCTGGACCATGCAGAGGACGGTCAGCACCTGAACATCGGTGGCACCCACGAGCTCAGGCTGCCCCAGGCACAGGACTTTCCTTGGGGCACAAGGATGCCCTTCAGGGGCATGGGTCCCAGTGAGCTAGGCCCAGGGCTGGGCCAGGCGGAGCTGCACTCTGGCCTCTGCTGGGCCACCCGGGCCTGGCTGTGTCGGGGAAGGGTCTGGAGGAGGGAGGGTGCCCATCCCTGTCCCTGCAGAGTCGGCTCCAGCTCCAGGGGCCTGGCTCCAATGTTCTAGGGCCTTCTCCTTCCCTCCCCGCCAGGGCCTCCCTCGCCACCTGGCCTTCCAGGACCCTCTGGGCGGCTCCCAGCCCCAAACACGAGCCTACCTGGCCGTGCTCTCTGGCAGTCCCCCGGCTGACCCCTAAGCTCACAGCCACAGCCCACACGCTGCCCCAGGCCCATCACTGCCGGGACCTGCCCACCCTCTTGTCCAGGGCCTGCTGCTTCCTTGTCTGTGAACGGCAAGGGCCGGCGCCAGCATGTGGCCCAGTGCGCTGGCTGACCCGGCCTGACCTGCTCTGGCTCTGCCCCAGGGCTCCTGCACCCGCCACCTGGCCCCGCGAGGCCCCCTCCACCCAGAAGGCCCCTCTGCCCACTCAACTACGACTCCTGCCCGATCCCGTTGCCATGTGAACTGCCCCGGCTGCTGGGAACTGTGGGCAGCGACCCCTGCTCAGTGGCCTGGCCCAGTAGGGGCCTCCAGGCTCCACGGAGTTGCAAAGGCCCCGACTTCTGGAGCCGCCTCCAGCCCTGGGAACCAGCTCAGGCCCCACAGCTGTGTCAGGTACTGGGCTGGTGACAGAGCCGCCAGCTCCACCAGCACCGGCTGGGGTCCAGCAGCGGGGATCGGAGGAGGGTCTCCACCTAAGGCCCAGAAGGGCCAACCCTGGGAGGGAGGCTGGCAGCAGCCCCAAGCCCTGCAGGCCACGCTGCTCCTGGGAGGGGTCCCTGGCAGTAGACACTCGGTGGCCACCTTAGAAAGGCAGCGCAGCCAGCTTCCCATTCTCCAGAAGTGGGACAGAGGGGCCCTGCAGCTGCCAGCTGGCCAAGTGGCCAGGACCCCGGGTGACCGTCCCTCCGGCTCCTCTAGCTCTGGGTGCCCCCCACCATCTAGCCGCCACCTGTTGCTTCCACCATGTCCCCTGCCAGCCCCTTCCTTTCCCACCTCTCCAAACCCAGGGCCCTGAGGCCCTCGTGGCTGCTGGGTGCATCCAGCCCCCAGCCGAAGCCTCGGGCGGCAGCTTACTCAGGGGTGTGGCGTCCCTGCTCACCACTGCTGGCTCAGCTGGACACCAAGACTGCCGGGCAGAGGACGGGCCCAGTGCACAGCCACACCCAGGGGGTTTGCTGACAGGGCTGGGCAGCCCCGAGGGGCTCCAGCTGCAGAACGAGCTCTCAGGTCTACGCCTGAGCTGGCCGAGCAAGTGCCGTGCAGCTCTGAGTGGGCGACTCAGCCTCTCGGGGACAGTGACACCCTGGCTACCTAACATCTGTGTGGCATCCCAGACGTGGGGGGCGAGTGCCTAGTGACCAGTGAGCACTGAGTCTAGGACCTGAGCCTTGAGCTGTGGTGGGCCCTCTGGGGAGCTGGCCTCTGCCCCTGTGAGATGCACACTTCAACGGGCTGCAGTTAGGGGCCAGTTCTGCAGCTGCCCTGCTGGCCCCAACCGCCCTCACCGGCGAGGCTGGGTGGTGACAAGAGGCCACCTACCGCGTGACAAGAGGGCTGGGGGGGGCAAGGCAGGCCGGAGTTGGAGTGGACCCCCTGTGGCCCACAGGACAGACCCGCAGACAGGCACTCTCTTCAGTGCCCGCTTGATCTGGGACTAGGTGACATTCCCACGACCCACACCCAGCAGGGCGCCCTGGGGGCAAGCCTGGCTGCCACAACCTCCTGCCCTTTTCCTAAATCCTCCGAGGAAAGAAAGGACGTGTTTCTGTCGGGGACCTGCAGCTCCCTGCTGCCCCAAAGTGGGCGAGGCCCCTCTCCCCAGGGGCCAGCTGCGGTCACTTACAGTCCCCGAGGGGCTCGGCATCACGGCCCGCAGTCGGCGATGGCGGGGAGAGTAAATCCAGTACCTCCCATCGGTGAACTGCTCGGGCCATGGGCCAGAGGGAGGAGGAAGAGAGCAGAGGGTGAGGCGGGGAGTCCTGGAGCCAGGCGGGCGGAGGGCGGGCAAGCCAGCGGCCAAGCGGGAGTGGGGCATGCAGGGGCCGGCAGCGCTCTGCGGCCCACCAGCGTGGAGACAGTCCTTCAGCAGACACCACCCCATGGGCCCCACGCAGACCAGGACACACACCAGCCCGTGTGTGGGGCGACGGCGCAGGCGGGGGACGGCCCAGGCCCCTCCATCCTTCTCCGGGGCCAGAGGGGGAGTCTTGGGCCCTGGCAGGCTCGGCTCAGAGACAAGGAGGCGTGTTAGTGAGGAAGCAGTGCCGGCCTGGCCAGCTCCTGGGTGACCGTCCCCCAGAGAATGACGGGAGAGGCAGGGCAGGCGTCCCTGGCCTCTCCTGTTGCAGTTGAGAAAATCTGACCCTGAGTGGAGTGGAGAACCCAGGACCCCCCGGGGGGCCAGCAGCCTGGACCGCAGCCCCACTACTAGGTCTACCTGTGGGGTGGGGGCAGCGCCTGGTACCACGGTCCCTGGCCCCGCGGGCAGCACGAGGTCCTCCTGCTTTCCAGGAGGACAGAGCGCACCTGGCCTAGCCCCCACCCAGGGGGACAAGCCTCGGGGCCTGTCCCAGCAGTCCAGACGCAGGGCCTCGCCCGGCCTGGGTCTCAGTGTGGGCCCAGCAAGGCCGAGAGTCAAAGGGCACAATCAGGTGGTGGTGACGAGGCCAGGAGGGGACCTGAGGTCACCCAGATCCTGGAGCCCAGCCTGGAGGCCTGGGGCAGGGCTGCAGCCCTGGAGGGGAGAGCTGGGAAGGTAGGTGGGCGCGACCGAGCAGCCTGTGGCCAGGACAGCGCCTGTGTGCGTGAGTGCGCCAAGTGTGCCGGCGACGAGAGTGCACAGGGCAGCGTGCACACGTCCGAGGTGAGAACGTGTGTGCACACGCGGGGCAGCGTGTGGTGACGGACACCTCAGGGGCTGGAGCTGGCCTCCACGGGGCCCATGGCCTGGGCACTTACGAAGTAGATGTCCGCAGCAGGCGTGTCCTCCTCGTCCGAGGCCTGGCTGGCGGGTTCCGAGGCCTGGCTGGCGGTCTCCACCTCCACGGTGGTGGCAGATGCACAGGCCAAGGAGGCCTCCACCCTGAGGACGTGGGCAGAGGCAAGGTCCTGGGCCGTTCTGGGCAGCACCAGCCCTCCGGGCCCTCACCCAGGTCCTCCCTGCCTCTCCCCATCTCAGGAGCCTCGGCAGGGGCGTCAACGGCTGCGCGTCCCGGCGAGGGAGCAGGGACCCTGAAGCCGACACTGCCAGGCACGCCCACCTCCTGCGGGCAGACAAGACGCCTGTGGTGCTGCTGCTGAGCCAGTGACCTGCCGGCCACTCTGGGAGGTCACATGCCCTCTCTGAGCAGTGTCCCCCCCGTGGGGTGGGGACTGCTGTGTCCTCTTCGCGGAGCTCGCGTGCTCCATGCCAGGCCCAGGGCAAAGCCTTCCAAAGTCGTGCCCACTGAGGCTCCGGGCCTGGTGCATCGTTTCCGGCTGTGAGTGGCGGTGCTAACACTGTCCTGGGTGTGTGCTGAGGCGGTCCCTACTACCGCATGGGAGTGGCTGAGACTCGGGTGTGAACACACTCAGGAGCAGGGACGCAGCCTGGCAGCCTGCGCTGCTAGGCCTCTGAGCAAAGCCAGGAAGGTGCGGACAGCGCAGGGGCCGCGCCGCGGGCCCCACCACTCAGGCCGGGGCAGGAAGAAGCCAGCGCAGCTACCCAGCAAGGCCCCATCTTAAGACAGAACGGCAGGGCGGGCCCACAGGGGGGGTGCTGGGGTAGCTCCGTCCCAGCCCCGCCCAGAGCAACAAAAACCACGACCCTCACAAAGTTAGAAACAAATACGAAAAGAGGGAAACAGAGATCTTCAGATCCTCGGATGTTCAGACTCATCCAGGGCCCCCTAGGCGCTGTGGACATGGGGGCCAGATGCTGAGCCAGGACACCCTGGTCAGGATACCGCATGTGCCCGGGACGTTGCCCAGGGTCCCCTAGGGGTATAGTCATGCGACTCAGTGTCTCAAATCAAAGAAGTTAAAATAAAGGCACTATCCATAACCAGTAAAAGAGTCACCGTGTGGCCACCCCTGGGCACTGCCACTCTTCCTCCCACACGGCTGCACTCACCCCGCGTCCTCCTCCTTGGGGAGCGCCATCTCCACGCCACACGCAGGCTCCACCTGCACCGTGATCTGCTGCAGGTCCTCCTCCACGTGCGGCTCCTGCTGGGGCCTGTGGGCAACAGGAGCTGAGGCCGTCCCCCTTCCCACGGCAGAAGCGACCACGTCCTTCCAGGCCAGTGCCCATCTGCCATCCCGTGAGGAGTCCCAGCCTGAGGCTGGTTCCTCTGTGATCCTGGTGCCCAACAGTCCCTGCCCTGCTGCAGGAGGGGCAGCACACACTGGCACAGAGCATGAGCATGCACAACCTCTCTGCGCCCCAATAGCAGAGCGGGCAAAGGTCGCTGGCATCGGAGTGGGTTGCTGGGGCACCAGGGTACGGGGCTGGGGGCTCACCGGCCATCCTGTCCAGAGGACTGCGTGCGCCGCCTGCAGAGAGACCGCAGCAGGTGAGGGGGCTGAGTTTGGCCTTCAGAGCTCGGGTTGGGGACCGCCCCGCCCCGCCCCTGCACCATGGCCCCACCCATCCACAGGGAGCCCCGCCCCCAGGGCAGGATGCCACGCCCACCTGTACCGAGGCTGCTCCGATGACTCTGAGGGGGACCGCTCAGGGATGGAGAGGGAGGTGGATGACAGGGTTGTGGCGATGGAGGCTGTGGTGGCCTCCTCAAAAGAGGGTGGCGTGCAAGGCAGGAGGTCAGGCCGGCCTGTGGGAAAAGGCGGTGGGCACCTCGAGGAGCTGCTGCCCCACCCTCGTGGCCAGTGGAGCGCACCTCCTGCTTGGGCACACCGCCGCGCGTCCCCACCTCCCACCTCCATCTCCCGACCTGGCCTCTGGCCGGATACGGTGGAACAGCCCCCGCAGCTTGCAAGAGGCAGGAAGCCGGGGGCAGCTGCCCAAGGCCCAGTGGTGCCACGGCTCTGGCTGCCGCCCCCCTCCCCCCCCCCCCCCCCCCCCCCGGGGCTCTGTGCCCTGCCCCTCCCTGCCTGGAATCCTTGAGGTGGGGACTGCAGGGAGGGACGGAACAGCAGGCCCTGCCCCATGGAGTGCTTCCTCTGGTGACAGGCTCCCGTGTCTGCCATATGTCTGCCCTCCATAGACCCCGGGGTTGGGAGACGGAACCAGCCCTGCCCCAGCCGGGCAGTCACCTTCATCCTCCAGCGTGGGGTAGCTGCGGGCGCCCCGCAGGTCATACTGCCCGTCCTCCCGCTCACTGGGGATCTGGCTGGCGGAGAAGGCGGCACTGGGCCCCAGGGGCTTCACGGCCAGCAAGGCACCTCGGCCCTTCTTGGAAGGTGAGGACTTGAGGGCTGGGAGGGAGGGATGGAGGGAGGGAGGGCACCTGTGCTGGGAGCCACTGCCCACGGCACGACAGTGTCCATTCCTCGGCACCAGCTGCCCCAGGATCCCTGCCTGGCCTCCAGTCTGACCTGCCTCTGCCTGCCTGTCCCTCCAGGCCAGGGACGCTCCTCCACAGGAGGTGCCAGGGAGGCTGGGTACCTCCTGCTGAACCCACTCTGCTTCTCTCAGACTCCTGGGGACCCAGCACCAGGACTGTCCCCTGGGGTGGGGGCCACAAAGAGCACAGCAGCTGCTGCAATCAGCTGAGCCACAGCAGGGCTCTACCCCAGTCCCCACTGTCGGGGGCGGGGCCTCGGGGAGCCTTCACTCCCCACCCAGCCCGATGTGCCCGATGTGCCCAAGGTGGGTTTCAGCCTCTGGGCCAGTGGCCTCCAGGACAGCAGTGAACAGGGACTTAGCCCCTGGGCTTTGAAGGAGGTCCCTGGCCTGGGGCAGGTCAAAGGGCTTTGTGGTCACTGTCCCCCTTCCCAGCCCCGCTCTCCTCAGAGTCCCTCCCCCAGGGGTGCAGGCAGCTCACAGGAGTTCTTCCGAAAGACGGTGTTGCTCATGAACTTGAAGAAGCGCTCTGCGTAGAAGCTGGGGCGGTGGACGGACACCGTGTCCTGGGAGGGAAGCGCACCCCGGGGTCAGGTTTCCCGTGAGACACTGGGGCAAGGGGCACTCTCCTTAAAATGTGCCGTGGCTTTCAGAGAGGGGATCCCAGGAACAGGGAGCAGCTCCCGCGGGAAACGGTGGCAGGGAAGGGGGTCCCCCGTTGCAGACAGAGGTCCGACATGGTGAGGCAGCACCCAGAGACCTGCGGGACCCGGAAACGGGGGCGGGGCCTGGCCGACGCCTGCTTGGCAGATATCGCCCCACGCACAGGTGTCTCTGGCTGTTTTTGTGCCCAGTCGCAGAGTGGTGCAGCTGTGGACCAGCTGTGGTCCTCGGTACTGGGCAGACCACAGGGCCATGGCCACAGCACACAGCAGGTTACAGCAGGCAGGGAGCCTGGCACACGGTTGGTCCCCAGCACCCTTCTCAAACTTGGCAGGGCACCAGTCTTGGGTGGGGAGGGGCCATCCTGCAGCCAGAGGGTGAGAAACAGTGTCCCCGCCCCCACCCAATCTGGGCCAGCAGCTTCCCAGCCACAAATGTCCCCATGGCTGTGATGTGACATGGCCTACAGCCTCCCTGGCTGAGGTGGCATGGGATCACATCCCTGGGATGGGATCACGTCCCGGCCCTGGGGCACGAGCCAGTGCTGTGAAGCCCCCTGGCCCTGCCCAGCCCCGGTGCCCTTCCTCTGGCTGCAGTGAGGATGTGGCCCACCTGGGCCTGGGGACAAGGACAGTGCCAGGGGTGTGGAGCAGCAGCAGAGGGAAGACCTGGCTGGCCGAGCAGGACCAGATGGCTTGACCCATCAGGGACAGGCGACCCAGCCGGCGAGGCTCACGACACCCACAGCCCTGCTGCTGTGCCACGCCCTGCCACCCTGACCTGCTTGGTGCGTGTTCTGGAAGTTTCTGCTTCTGGATGCTTCCAGCATTCCTCTGGGCATTCAACTGGGCAGACTGCCTACGCTGGTCAGAACTGCCTGAGCGGGGGGCTGCAGGAGGAGTCCGCCACCCACAAGACCGCAGTGCGTCTCAGTCCTCAAGGACACTGGAGCTGCCGCTTGCGGGGCAGACGGGGTCTCAGGCCCCGCGCACTTGCCCCGGTGCACTTCATGTGACAACCCGACCGGTGCGCACGGGAAGACGCGTGTGGGACGGTGGGGATCAGAGCAGAGCCATGCTGCCCTCGGCCCCCAGAGCAGGACTCCGCACACCAGACTGGCCGGACACTGACTTATGGATCAGCTGTCCCGAGGACCCCTTCCTGCTCAGTGTGGGTCCTGCGGTCCCCTCCCTGGGTGGCTGCCTGTGCTTCTCCTGACCTAGGCCTAGGGGATGGTCAGGGCTTTCGTGTGCTGATGGGCAAAAAGCAGCAGCAAGCAACGCACCCCATCGTGAACCAGGGCCTTCCAGGTGTGCTCCAGCTTCTTGATGAACCTGCAGGAGAGGGACGGGCAGGTCAGCCTCCAGGAGGGCCCCCAGCCTCCCTCAGGATCCCCCAGGCTGTCCCCCCAGCCTCCCTCAGGGCCCCCCAGGCTCTTCCTCCCAGGGCTCCGGAGGCGGGTGGCCGGGCACCTGTAGGACTGCAGGATGTCGATGATGCCCACGTGCAGCAGCAGCCGCTCCCCGCGGCCATTCACGGCAGGGATGCCGCCCATCCTGGTGGGGGGGCGCACAGTCAATGGCAGGGTTGGCCTTCTGCTCCCACATGGCAGCTGGGGTGGGGCCCAGCATAGGACACCCATCCCGCAGCGCCTGGGTGGCCCCCAGGGTCCTGCTCCAACTCCACACTGGGAGTGGGGTGCTGCCCAGGTCCTGGGCTCGAGGCGCAGGCTGGGCACAGGCACATGCACCCCACACTCTGCGGCCGCGTTAGTCTACGCTCGGCCACACCCGCGCCCTGCGGGGTGCAGTTAGTGAGGTCACGTGGGTGAGCTGCCCCAAAGCTGCCACAGCCCCAGGCCCCAGGCAGCCCAAGGGCTGTCACGCAGGTCACCCCAGGCAGACTCAGCTCACCTGCTCCCTGCCGGCCCCGCAGACCCTAAAACGCCAAGACACGGGCTCAGGGTGCAGCTGTGCCGGGCTGTGCACCTGCAGCCGCCCAGCTGGCCCAGACTGCTGCCAAGTTCCCACCACGGCGGTGGCCTAGGGCTGTGCCCGCCCCAGGGCATCGTGCCTGGTCGCATCTTGGCCCTGGCCCCAGCCAGCTGCCTCCACCTGTCACCTAGAGTGCCCCTGTCACTGAGTTCCAGGGCCCAGAACCATGGCATGTCACTTCCCTAATGCCCCAGAGGTGGGCACCATATCCCATGCCACCGGCAAGGTGTCTCTGGATGCTCTGTCCACACATGGGCACCGTCACCACCCTCCCATGGGCACCAGTGCAGACGAGGACCAGATGGAGGGGACAGCGCTGGCCTGCACACCACCTACGTGTCATCGGTCTCGATGGCCTCGCCGCGGGCAGCCCCGCCCTGGATGGACTCCATGGCTGTGGAGTACAGCGCCTTCTGGCCCACGGGCCGCTTCTCGTCCGTGCTGCCCTGGGCGCCCTCGGCCTGCCGCTCCCGCTCCTGCTGGTCGATGTTGTGCACGCCGAGCAGCAGGCTGTAATCCATGATCTTGAAGCTCTCCAGCACCTGGCAGGGACAGGGTGCTGGACCGGCCGGACGCAGGCCCAGTAGGGACCCCAGCCACCCGAGGCCTATCGTCCCCCCAGGGACAAGGGGTCGGCCCAGGCCCGGGCAACAGTCCTGTGCCCAGGTGAGGGCGAGCTCGCTCTGGAGTGGGAAGCCGGGCCAGGGACGCCCAGGACGTGGGGACGGCAGGGAGGACGCCCAGGACGTGGGGACAGCGGGGAGCCGGGCCACGGACGCCCAGGACGTGGGGACAGCGGGGACCTGGGCCAGGGATGCCCAGGACGTGGGGATGGCGGGGAGCCGCCAGGCTCCGGAGGGTCTGGCTGCATTCTGGGAGGGGTCTGGGAGCCGGGTGTGGTCAGTCAGGCTGGGACCACAACCCAGGCTCGCTCCTGAAGGCCGGGGCCTCCGCTCCTCGGCTCTGAGGAGGAGGCGGCCTGGGGTGCCGGGGCGCCTGGCCAAGGCCACAGGACACAGCAGGAGCCACGTGCGGCTCTTTCCACTGACAGCCTGTGCAGGCTCCGTAGGGTGCGGGCTCGCCACCTGGACACTGCAGCCCGCGGTGCATGCAGCACGCCCCATCTGATGGGCAGGGGACCAGAGGGCTCCTGGCGGGCAGCCTGGGCTTATGGCCAGGGCACCCTGATGCGGGGCCCGGGGCCCTGCGGGGATGAGCTGGCGGTGGACGGGGCAGCCTCACCAAGCAGTCCCGCTGCAGCGTCTTGACCAGGGCGCTGAAGGTGTCAGTGTCCAGCAGCAGCCCCTCGGGCATGTCCTGCATGAAGTCCAGGTCCTTGTAGGTGGGCGCGCTCTTCTCCTTCTCCTTCCTGCTGGCCCGCCGCTTGTATGTGGAGCCCTTGAGGTCGAACTTGAGGTGCATCTTGACCACGCGCGGCAGCACGTTGTTCATGACCACCACGCGGATGTTCTTGCCCCCCGACTGCACGCAGTACAGCCCGTAGAACTTGGGCAGCAGCGTCCGCGGGTTCTGGTTCAGGTTCTGCCAGACGAGGGTGGTGGCGGCATCAGCGGAGCCTCTGAACCACTGCCTCCCGCAGCCCCCGGGTCCCAGGAGAGGGCCCTCGTCGTGAAGCCCCTGGCCGGGCCCCGGGCCTGTCCCACCAGGCCTGGCTCTCGAGGCAAAAACAAACTGGTCCTTCACAGTCCGAGGTGGTGACCCCGCTGAGGAGAGCCCAGCGCTCCCCTGAGCGTCCCAACAGAGGAGGACCCAGCAGGGCACCGAGCACAGGCTGGACCGAGCGGCCAGGGCAGTCCCCGTGCCCGGCACTGGGCTCCGCAGGGGAGGGGACGCCCACCCTGCACCCGCATCTGGGGCCATGGCTCCATCCTGCCCTCTCCCACCCAGGGGCCGAGCCCTTTCTGTGTGAGTCATGAGGGGCCGAGAGGCAGATGGAGCCCACCCCACACCCACCCAACAGCTGTTCCTTGGTGAGGCACCGGCTGGAGGCTGTCCCCTCCCCCTGCCTGAGTCACCATCGCTTGGCCCTGGGGGGCAGCCCAGAGACACTGTTGCTCAGGGACAGGATTTCTGGGACCCAGGACTCCTGGGGGCTGGGGGCAAGTGGCAGCAAGTGTCCTCCCTGCCCCTGCCTGGGGACAGCCAGTGGGGCCTGCAGCTGCAGGTGAAGGGGCCTCAGGGGCGGGGCGGGGCGGGGGCTACGCAGGCCGCGCACCATGTAGTAGCCGGGCAGCAGCTTCTGCAGGAACTCGGCCTCCTTGTGCATGACAGTCTTGATGATGAACTCGTCGTCACTGGTGACGTAGAACAGGGAGCCGCTGGCGCCCGGGTTGGACAGCTCAATGAGTGGCTCGTTGCACAGGGAGTACTGCAAGACAGGGACACCGCTGGCCTCCTCCGGCGGAGGGAGGCGCCCAGAGAGGGCGGCGCACAGCCCTGCGAGGCACAGGCCGGGACCTGTTCCCAGGCTTGCTGCAGCTGAGCGGTGCGTCAGCTCTGCCCGAGGGGCCGGGGCCCACGTGGGCACGGCAGCCGGGCCACGAGACCAGGGTCCACAATGTCTGTCCGCTGGCAGACGGTCCCACGTGGTGAGCTCGGGCGTCCTTCCTGGCAGGCTCTAGCTGGACGGCCCCGGCCCACCTGCGGCTGGCCAGGCCCTGGGCGGCTCCCACTCACCAAGTAGTCGTCAGGCCGGATCCCAAAGAGCTCCCGGAAGTAGCGGAAGGCCACGGGCGCGTAGGTCTTGAACCGGAAGTCCTGGAAGTGGTGGGCGGGGGTGAGGTTGCTGCCTTCACTGTAGAGAGGGACGCAGGGGACTGTGAGGGCCGGTGGCTT
The DNA here is from genome assembly GCF_021218885.2 of Marmota monax. Lineage (NCBI taxonomy): Eukaryota > Metazoa > Chordata > Mammalia > Rodentia > Sciuridae > Marmota > Marmota monax. The sequence continues at coordinate 4,709,845 of NW_026692494.1, read as the reverse complement.
TCGGGGCGCCTTTCCCCACATGTCCGAACACCCAATCCTGCCAGTGCCACAGGGCTCCTGCTGGGACAGAGTCGCTGTGGCCAGTCTCAGGCTGCCCCCTCCTCATTAGCCATGGAGCCCACCATGCTCCTGAGCATGTGGCTGCCAGGATGGGTAAGGCCACACCACCCCCCGTCTCTTGCAGCTGGGCATGGCCATGTGACTACTTGGCCAGGGGGACAGGAGGGGAGCACAGAAGGATGTGTGCCATTTACTGATGGGCCCTTTTCCTCTTGTCCCTCCTGCTGCTGGAATGCAGACATGATGGCAGGAGCTTGGGCAGCCACCCAGAAATTGCTGTTTACAGAAACCACACGTGGAGGATGGCAGGGCACAGCGACTACAAGGAGCCCATGGCCTCCAACGCCATGGAACCTCCTGACCAGCCCCAGGGATGGCCTACAGGCACCTTTAGGTGGAAGAGAATCAGGCTTCCACTTTTCCTTATTTGTGGTGCTGGGGCTGGACCCACGGCCTTGCGCATGCCAGGCGAGGCTCTGCCGGGCCTCCCGAGCACCACCATCCTAGCTTAAAAAGCCACCGCGCCAGGCCCGTGGTCCAGCAGCAGCCGCATCCTGGCTACGGGCGGGCCGCACTCAAGGCCGCGGGATGCCCAGAGAGCCTGCTGCTGTCTTGGGGGTGGGGGCATCGAGTCAGGGCCGCATCTGAGTGCCAGGAGAGCCCCAGGCCCCGGCCCCGGGCCAGCCCACCTGGGGAAGAAGATGCTCTCCACCACGTAGAAGTCCTGCATGAGCACATCCCGCTCGGGCTTGGAGCTCAGGTTGCCCACGGTGTAGCCGATGCCCAGCTGGATGGCCCCCTTCAGGGTGGAGGAGGTGGTCTGCGGAGACACAGTGCATCGAGACTCTGCTGCCGGCTGGGGTCCAGGGAGCCCGACGCCAGCCCAGGCTGTCCTGGCTCCGCGGGGCTCCCTCCACGGCCACAGGTTAGTGCCGGATGGAGCCCAGGCCTGCACAGAGCCAGGCAGGCGCCGGCCCCTGCCCCCCAGAGCCACCCCAGCCCGCCTGCCCTGGCGCTCTCCTGTCTTGCACTGGTGGGCTGGACCCAGGGTCCACCGCTGAGCCACACGCAGCCCTGTCCCGTTCTGACGCAGGGTCTGGCCAAGTCACTGAGGCCGGGCTCCCGCCTGCCATCTCCTCCGTGCTACCTGCCCAGTTGCTGGGACGACAGGCAGGGCCACTGCGCCCCACCAGGACTGCCTCAGGGCACGGCTTAGTGATGCCCGGCTGCGTGTCCTCTGTGGCTCTGACGGCAGGTGGGCAGTGCCAACTGTGGGCCTCGGGTTCCCTCCTGGGCTGCCATGTGCCAGCCAAGGCCACACAGGGAGCGGCACATGGCTCGTCACTCTGTGTCCCCTGCAGTCCAAGCCCAGTCACCCCTGGTCCAGACCCACACGCCCGTCCCAGGTCTGCAGGTCACCTGACAGGACAGCGCACACAGGGCCTCCCTCAGGCCCAGCCGTTCCCAGGGCCGCACCCTGGTACCACACCCACACCTGACCCGTGTGCCAGAGTGGACACAGACGGCCTTGGGCACTGCATGTCCCCAGCCAGCCCACCACAAAGAGTAGGAACGAACCTTCTTGTAGGTGGTCTCTCCAGATGCGTCTACGCCTCGATGACCCAGCTTCTTCCCGTGGCCAGGGCCGGGCTGTCCTGTCACTGATGGGGCCTGGGGACAACGAAACAGGAGTTGAGTGGACGAGGCGGCCTGTGCTCTGCAAGCCCTGGCGAGGGGCCTGTTACTGTGCCTATGGGAGCCCGGGCCCAGGCCAGGTGGGGCCTGGGGACACGGTGGGCTCCAGGCAGAGCAGGAGGCCCGTCCAGGGGCCCACAGTGCCCAGCTCTGGACACTGCAAGTGCTCACACCAGCATCAGGGCCTGGGGCCGCTGGAGGCAAGCTGGCAGGTCGGGCAGCCCCGGGGGACGGGGACGGGGAGGTCTTGGGCGGCACTGCCCGGCCCCTGGCGGCTCCAGGCCGGGAGCTCCTGCTTCAGGAGAGCCGCGTATCACGGGGCAGCGCCTCTGGAGCAGGCCCCGCGTGGGGAGCAGGCCGGGCTGTACAGGCTTGCGGGGCCAGGGCTGTCCCAGCAGGTGGGCACGAGGCACTGACCCCTCAGGACTCCCTGCTGTTCTGGGGAGCCTGCAGGGACACAGCCAGCGGGGAGGAGGGGCAGAGACGGGTCATGGCCTCTCTGGCCATCACTGACCTCGAACCAGTGCCGATCCTGTGCCACTCAGGGAGCCCGTCCACCTCTACCTGGTCCTCGGGTGCCTGGCCTCCACCCAGCCCTGCTCAGCGGGTTCTCCCTGCTGGCCACCAGGGGGCGGCTCTCCAGGGATGGACACCCGAGTCCCCAGGGCACTGTGCCCACACCATGTCACTCCTCCAGATGGCCCTACTGGCCCTGGAGGTGCCCAGGGGCCACACCCAAAGTCGAACGTGTAGCAGGGGACCCTGGCCAGGTGGAAGAGCTCCCCCTGCCCCCGGGGGGTTGTCAGGGACCAAGGGCCGGAGAGCGGGGCGGCCCAGGTGGACACACGGTGGCCACATGGGCTCTGCTGCCCAGCTGTCAGGGCAGCACCTGGGCCTCCTGGGAAGTAGGCCTGGCTCTCCCTGCTGCCCAGGACACGGCTTCCCGACACTGACAGCGTAGATGGAGGTAGTTGGACCGCTGGCTGAAATCCAGGACACTTGGGAGGCTCCAGGAGGGGACAGAGGGGTGGGCAGCTGGGGCAGGGCGCAAAGGGACAGACACTGGGGAGGACGACTCCCGCGGGCCTCCCCAGGACTCGTGGCAGCGCCCAGACCAAGATGCAGCTCAGGGGGTCCAGGCCCGGCCTCGGCCGCCTTGCTCAGCCTGGCAGACCCTCCTGGCCACCTGCGGGGCGCGTCCCTGCTCCACACTGCAGGGCAGACGCGGGATCACTGCCCACAGTCTGTGCTCACCTGCCTGCCACGGCGCCCGGCCTGGACAGTGAGCCTCCCCAGGACCACGGCCCCGCCCTGCCTCTTCACCCCCAGGAGAACTCACCTCGGACGAGCCCGACTTCTTGTGCGCCGAGCCTGAGGGGAGAAGAGCGCCATTCAGCCTGCAGATGCCCCGCCATTTTGCCACTGTACCAGGAGCCACCCCCTGTCCCCAGTCATCCCACACTGTCACCAGGACCCCTCCCTGGCCATCCCATCATCAAGAATTGCCCCCAAGCCATTCCACTGTCAGCAGGAGCCCCCGCCAGGCTGACCCTTGCTGGGCTCCTGGACCCTAGAAGACCCACAGGGGCCAACGTCAGGGAGACGCAAGCCGCGGGCCGTGTGCAGGCCATGAGGACTGGACCGTCACCCTGGACTGGGGGCTGGGGTCCCAGAGCAGGTGAGAGGTGGCACAGGCTGGGAGACTGTCAGCCTCGGGCAGCATGGGGACCTGGCTGCACTGGTGTCACCCTGGTCGTGTGGGGCCTATGCACACACCTGACCCACCACTGCTGAGACGCTGGGTCCCGGGTGTCACAGGGAAATCAAGTGACAGAAGGGAGCTCAGCCCACAGCCAGGTCCCCAGGGCCAGGACAGCAGTCGGGGAGCTGTGGTCAGTGGGAACTGGCCGGGCCCCTGGGCTGAGCACAGACAGCCCCTGCAGGCAGAAGGGAGCGGGCACAGGAAGGGCCAGGGACCTCCATCCTGCCCTGTTCCCTGGCAGCCTCTGGCTGCAGAGGAGGCCACCCTGGCCAGTCTGTGCCCCAGGGCAAGGCACTCCGGGCAGGAGGGGGTGCGGGAGTGCCACCAGGCAGTGTCCGCCAGGGCTCAGGGCGGAGGGGCTGCAGGACCAGAAGGTGGCGCCTTCACCCTGAGGCACCGGCTAGCCGCTGCGGGTGGAACCCAGGGCCCGGCGCACAGGCCACGGACCACAACCTGGCCTGGACTCCTCCAAGGACACTCGAGTGGACCTCCCAACTCTCCCTTCTGAGAAGAGGAGACTGATGGTCAAGGAGGCGAGAGGATCTGACCAGGACCAAGTGCTGGGACAGGCCTCAAGTAGACACAGCCCCTCCCCGAAGCCCTCCGGGGAGCAGGCACACTCTTCCCACTGGGGCGATGACCACCTGTGGGGAGGCGGGACCAGGGCACGAGGAGTGGGCTTCAGCCCCAGGCCCTCCCAACTCATCAAGGCCTGGCAGGCGGGCAGCGTGGAGAACAGAGGAGGGGCCTGGGCCTGGGGTGTGGGACTGACCTGCCCAGGGTCCTGAAGGAGGAGGGACACTGGGGACACAGGTCAGCGCTGCCCTGCTGGCCCTCTTGGGCTGGCCTGTCCCTGCAGAGCCTCCAACCCTTGCACACCTGTTTCCACACCCAGAGTGACCCTGGTCATGTGCGTCCTCAGCCGGTCAGTGCCCTGCCCTGGCTGGGCACACAGAAGGCCCGCCGTGCACCCTGCCCTTGCTGGCCACAGCCCCGTATGTGTCAAAGGGGACCTGACAGGGTCGGTGGGGGCACGGTTCTGTCCGGGCGGTGCCGGGGGGCAGGGCAGGCTCTGCGAGCCTCGACAGGGACCCTGACGCTGGCCTGGGGGTCCCGTGAGCATGGGCAGCTGGCAGGCTCTGCGCGGCCTGGGCACACCAGGGCTCCGCGTCCTGTGCCCCAGGAACCCCCAGAAGGTGACCGTGCTGGGAATGGGGTCAGCAGCTATGACCAGCTGGAAGAAGCTGTGCCGGGTGGCCCACGACCGTCCCCAGGGAGAAGTGACAGACGCAGATGCTCATGGAGGACGACACAGGAAGGCGGAGGCAGGACGGTGACGCACGAGGAACACACTCAATGCCACCGTCCGACGTCAGGAGGGACCTGGGCAGGTTCCCGCTCTGACCCCTGAGGGCCGGCCCTGCCCACAGCTCGGGGCTAGCCTTCCGGCCTCCAGAACCGAGAGAAGGGACTCCCGCTGTCCTGACGCCCGTCTGTGGTCACCCGTACGGCATCCCCGGGGCCCAGTCCTGCCCCGGGCACCACCAAGCGGTGCAGGTGGCAGTGTTGGTGGGGCACGGCCCAGAGCCGGGTGGGGCCACGAGGGGTTCAGCTACAGCGTAAATGGCCGCAAGTGAGGGGCCGCCGGGCCACGCAGACGTCCAGGCTGGGGGAGGCCAGGGCTAGAGCTCGGCCCCCCGTGGGCACCCCTCTGAGGAAGCCACACAGCAGACTGCCCTCCTGGCTGAGGGACATCCCTGGGAGGTGGCCACCCCAAGCTGGTGCTGGCGGAAGGTGCTGAGGGGACAGGGTGCTCAGCAGGCAGCTCACCGCACAATTCCCAAGGGCCTCTGGGCACGGGAGGAAGGCAGAGGGCAGGATGCCGCGGGCTGCGGTGGGGTGAGGGCCACCGGGGCCTCTGGGCCAGCCCAGCCTGGGCTCTGCACCGCCACCTCCCAACACAGAGGGGCCACAGCCCTGGGAGGAGACGCAGGGAGCCCAGCACCCCCACGCCTGGCAGAGGTGCCAGCCGCAGCACGGCCCGACCGCCCGAGGACAGCCCTGGCCGAGGGCCCAGGGTGACGGGGACCAGGAGGTCCAGGAAGGCCGCGGCGGGCAGGGCCGAGGGGCAGAGAAGACTGGGGGGCAGCGGCGCAGCTTGGGGCACTGTCCTGCGGGGCTCCTCCCAGCCCCCCAGCTGTTTCTGAGGAAATCAAGTTTTAAAAGTAGTCGCAGAAGCTACAGGCGGCTGTGCCCACGTGGGGCTGGGCTATGGCGTCCCCCCAGGACAGCTAGGCTTGGGCTGAAGATTGGTCCCCTTCCTCCTGGGCTCCCCACCTGAGGGCCAGCGAGGACCCTGTGCCGCCCAGCCCTGACCCCCTGCTCCGCCCTGTCCACCAGGAGCACTGGCGCCAGGGCTGACCAGGCCTGCAGGGGACCGCCAGCCACCCCACCTCCTGCCGGATGGGCACGAGGCCCTCTTGCCTCAGTCTCTCCTGACCCTCTCAACCTCTGCCTGGCCTTGGCCTCCGTCCTGCCATCCCCCTGCCCCGTCCCACGGCCCCTTCCTGGTTCCCCGGCTGGTCTGACCGTTGACTGACTGACGGATGAACAGATGTCGCCTCTTGGCACAGCAGGCCTCAGCTGGAACCTGAGGCCGAGAGCAGCGGGATGGGCCACCTCCCGGCACCCCAGGGAGGCCGGCCAGGTCGGCAGGGCCAGGGTGAGCTCGTCATTGGACCCAGGCCCGGGGGGGCCGAGGGGCCTTGAGGGCAGAAGGAAGGGGAGGAGGTGGGCAGGGCACAGGGCCCGCAGGGGGGCTCTGTCAGCGGCCGCGCCCGCCCGGGAGGCCCAGAGCAGGGGGGCAGGAGGTCACTCAGTCCACACCCCCAAGACACCTGCTGATCCCGGCCACAGCCGCAGCTGTGGGGAGCCGGGGCTGGACGGCCGGACAGGGGCAGGGAGACCAGCTCCATGAAAGGGGCGGCCTGCGAGGTGGGCAGGCGCAGCAGGAGGGGACGCCCACCCTGCCCTGGACAAGCCCAGCCAGCCCCTCCAGCTCTGCCCCCCTGCTCCAGCCCACGGCTCCTCCCCGGGCCTCCTTCGGCTGCACCCTCAGCTGCCCTCGGGGATTGCTTCCCTGCTCAGACCTGCTCACAAGTCACCCCAGAGGCCCCACGTCCCCACCTCTCCAAACGGTCCCTCGTCCCCCTCCCTGCCGCCCGGCACACGCCGTGCAGAGGGCTGAGGCTGCCCGAGCAGCAGAAGCAGGTAGGACGGGTGGGGACCCAGGACCCCACGGGCTCAGGGAGCAGGTCACTTCCCCATGTGCTGGGTGACGTGTCCTTTGGCCTCCTGCTCTGGAGACTGCCGGGAGGCCAGGCCAGGCCAGGCAGGGGCTCCGGCACGGGCGAGAGCTGGGGAGGACGACAAGGGCTGCTGGCCACCCGACGGCCCCTGCTGTGACACGGGGAAGGGGGCAGCGAGGAAGGTGTGTGTCCTCAGGGCTCCCTGCGAGGCCATGCGGGCAGAGTGGGCAAAGCCGCACCAGAGCCCCGGCCACCCCTGGGGCACAGGACACATGAGCGAAGCCCCCTTGGAGTTCATGCTCTGCCGACCACGCCGCCAGGCGAGACCCGCAGCAGAACTGCCCGCGGAGCCCACGGGACACCAGCAAGCGAGCAGCAGTTGGCTGGGTCCCCAGGCCCGGGGCCGAGGCAGCGGGACGGTTCTGTGCCCAGAGCTCCCAGAACAAGCCCTGGGCTCAGGGCGCGGCCCAGCCCAGGATCGGCGGGACAGGGCGGGCTGCCTCCAGGGTCAGCCGCAGGGGGACCTTGTGAGAGCAGGCCACAGAGACTCCTCGGCCAGAACACGCCCAGGACTGCAGGGTCTAGAGATGGGAGGGGACAGGCCACTGCCTGTGGGGACGGACTTCCTCCTTTTGGGGTGATGGAATGTTCTGGAGCTAGAGATGGTGGCCGCACGGCACTTGAGTGTGTTACGAACTGAGCTCACACTTGGTGAAGACGAGCTCGCGCTGTGTGGACCCCACCTCGAAAGACAAGTGCGCCCCAGCTGCAAAAGCACCGCCCGAGGCCAGGCGCCACAGACCTCCCCAACACGCACTGTCAGACCCTCGGGCTCCTGTCTCCAGAAGCGGGTGGAGGCAGACTCAGGGCTCCCGGCCTTGGTGAGGTACCTGGTCCCACAGACGGGTGCTTCACCCACCTCCGTGGCAAAGGCCACCTGCACCTCAACCCCCCCCACTGCCAACTGAGACTTTGTGAACGCTAAGAACCAACTGCTGAGGAAGAAACAGAGGTCCACAGTGGCCCAGGAGCTGACACGCCTTGATACACAGCTATGGGTGGCTGGGCCAGGTCCTGCGCCCATGCAGGCCAGGGCGAGCAGAGCTGCCCGCAGTGCACCCAGTGGCCGTGCCTGAGGCCTCGCTCTCCTAAGTGCACCACATGCAGCCGTGTGGGGCCCCCTGGCACGCCAAAGCCTATGCGCTAAGCCAAGGGCCCCCTGGGCACTGCGGACACTGCACAGCTCTCTCCAGGGTGGCGAGCGGGGGCCTACAGGGTGCTGAGCAGCACCCTGACTTCCACCCACTCCAGGCCAGGAGCTCCCGGTAGTGACAACCACACATGGCCCAGTGTCCCTAGGGCGCAGTACCCTGGTGAGACCCACAGCAGGAGCCCCTGCGGCCACAACTTCTGGATGACATGTTCACGATGCCGGTGACGCGGCCCTCCGAAGCCCTGCAGAGTCTGGAGTGCCAGGCCTGCCCCAGCCAGTCCAGGTGGCTGCTGCCCACGGCTCCCTCTCACGTGGGGAACAGCAGCTCGGGGTGGTCCAGGCCCAGACGCTGCTCCGGGGAACCAGCCCCCAGCCAGCGGGGCAGGCCAGAGGCTCAGGCGTTGGCCAAGAGGCCTTGGACCTTGCTGGGCAGCCCCCGCCTGGTCGCCCATGCAGGCCGCCTCCCTCCCCCACCCCCTGCAGTCGGGCACCTGTGGGCCCCAGGCCAGTCACGGCTGGGCTGAGTCACCTCTTCTGACTGTGGCCATGCACAGGACTTTGAAAATACCTGAGCTGCCCACAGCCACAGGTGGAAAACCTCCCGTCCAGAATGGCCCTCAGGAGTTCAAATGGACTCACGTATAAAGACAGCCATGGACATGGGCTGGGCAGCCCTGTGGCAGAGTCGCCTACATGCAGGAGGCCCCGGCTTCCACCCCAGGAGCACAGCGGCCACACGTGCTGGACAGCGGCCAAGAAACTGAAGGAAGGCCGGTATCGGCCCTTCCGTGGAGTGCTGGCCTCCCTGCCCAAGGGCCACCCCAGAGCCGCAGAGCAGAGCAGACCAGGAGCTCAAGAGAGAAGGGGTGGTGCGGAGGGGACGCTGCCCTCACCTGAAACGTATGAAGCCCAAGTCCGGGGAAGCACGCACCGCCACGCGTGGTGCAGGTGCTGGTCAGGGCAAGAGGACAGAGAGAGGAGGAGACTGGGGGGGCAGAGAACCCACAGAACCAACTGACCAGGCCTCGCAGCTGAAGACACGCGAGACGGTGGCCGCAGGCCATGTGACACACCGAGGTCGAGCACAGGTGTGCTGTGAGGAGGACCCAGGCCGGCAGCCCCCACGGGTGTCACAGGTGGCCTTCACCGGCCCAGTGCACAGTCCTCTCTGAGCAGCAGGGACGCATCAGATTCCCCACCTTGAAGGGCACCGAGACCCCAGCAGCTGCTGTCCCCCTCTGGGACACTGAGCAGGCCGGGGCCTGGGCATTTTGTCAAGCAGAAACCAAGGACGTGTGGGTCCTGCTGTTCCCGGGACCCCGGCCCCCAGGCTGAGGGGAGAGGCTGAGAACCCAGCAGCCGGCCGGCGGCTAATGTCCGTCAGCAGTGCTGGCCTGGTGCTGGGCGCTGGAGTGCTGGGCTCCATCCCAGGACCGTGACGGAAAGGGAACGCAGGGCGGAGGGTGGGAGAAGGAAGGGGCCCGCTGGCCCCGCGGGTGGACGCAGGCAGGTGCTGCCGAGCTGCCCACAGCCCCGCTCCCCCAGGGGCCTCTCCAGGAGAGTGTGCTGGAGAGGAGGGGACAGGGCAGGGACCCAGGAGGGGACGGCGAGGCAGGCCGTCTGCAGCTACAGGGGTCAGGATCTGGGAGGAGGTGAAGCTGGCACCTGGGCCCAGGCACACAGTGGGTCCACCACCAAGATGGCTGCTGGGTTCCAAAGGCCTAAGGGAGCCCTGGACGTGGCTGGGTGCTCAGCACTGGGTGCATGGGACATGGCACATGTGCTGTCCCTGCTGGGACTGGTGGGGGGTGGACACCCTGCCTGCTGCCCCCGTGACGGTGGGAGACCAGTGTCCACATACAGCCCGGCCCAGTGTGCTCCCATGCGTTGGACTCGGCGTCCCGCTGCCCCGACCCCTGTGCCCCTCCCTATTCGAGGATGAAGCCTCAGCCAAGGCCAGCACAGCCTGGACGTGGCTCTGCTGCGAGCACCCTCAGGGAGCTCTGGCCTGCACCCCTGCCACGCGGCTGGCCTGGGACACACTGGTCACTCCGCATCCTCAGGCCTGGTCCCAGAGCCCGCCCAGCTCCCGCCATGACCAGCTCCCTGCGCCCACGCTGCACCTGGGCGCCAAGTGCCCACGAGGGGAGTGGACGGGAGAAGGGCAGCCCCTACTCTGCCGCGGCTGCCCCCCATGCAGGGGCCACAGGCACCTCCACCCTCGGGGCCCACAGAGCTCCTCAGGGCTGCTGGAGCGAAGGCCCCCCAGCCGCCGCACCCCCAGCCGCCGCACCCCTGCCCCCCCGCCATCCCCCTGCCCCGCACACTCCTGTGGGCCTGTGGAAGGAAGCCGCTGTCTGCACCCCACCTGCTCTACAGGCCCCTGTGGAGGGCAGCCCTCCGGCCACACCTCCTCAGCCTGTCCCTAGCTGGTCTCAGCCCCACCCTCTCCCTGGGCCAGGAGCCCTGGGAGCAGGTGCGGGCTTGGCCAGCCCGTCCACCCAGGACTGTCCTCCAACGGGGAAACAGGCTGGGAGTGGAAATATCAGGATGTTTTGTCTTGACTTCAACAGAACCAGGGAGCCGCGTGGCACACGCCTGCCATCCCAGCGGCTCGGGAGGCTGAGGCAGGAGGATCATGAGTTCAAAACCAGCCTCAGCAACTTAGCGAGGCCCTAAGCAAGTTGGTGAGACCCTGTGTCTAAATGAAAAACAACAAGGGCTGGGGTGTGGCTCAGGGTGAAGCACCCCTGGGTTCAGTCCCCGGCAAAACAAAGAAAAAGGGGGGGGCCCTCAAGGCCCAGCAAAGCCTCACAACCTGGTCTTTTTTGGCTGTAGGTGGACACCACACCTTAACTTTATTTACTTACGTTTACGTGGTGCTGAGGACGGAACCCAGGGCCTCGCACAGGCGAGGTGAGGCTCTACCGCTGAGCCCAGCCCCAGCCAGCCCCACGACCTCTTTTTACAAATAAAATTCACTGGCCCATGGCCACGCCCTTCCCTCATATCGACCACAAGACCCCCCCCAGCAGTGGTGGGCTGACCTCCACAGGAGACGCCCGCAGACCCTGGCTAACTGAGGAGGCTGGAGCAGCAAGCTTCAGGTCTGGACAGAACCAGGGGCCAGAGGCTGTGGTCACCTGCTCCAGTCCTCCTTGCTGACCTCCCACCAAGGCAGGCACCTGGTGTCATGGGTGTGTTCCACAGAAAGCTCCAGAGCTGCTCAGATCACATGCTCATCTGATCCGATCCCCGGGGATGGCCTGGGTCTCTGCACCCACAATCACTCTGCTCGAGCGTGGGATACAGGCGGGGAAGCCAGGGCCTCCAGCACCTGAGGGGACGCACCGGACAGCTCGAGGTGGGCAGCACTGGGTCTGGGAGACAGCTGCCCACAAGCACCTGCCGGAAGACCACGCCCCTTCCTGGCCGGGAGGGTCCCTGGTCCTCGCTCCGGTCAGGCAGGGTCAGCAGGCCACAGGCCTGAGCCTCCCCAGCAGCAGGAGCCGGGGCGGAGGCTGCTCCCCACACCCGGGCACTGCCCAGGCCCACCCCTGCTGGGGCCCCGGAGCACGGGGGGCTGGGCTGGTGATGGGGGCCGTCCTACACCCAGGACAGAGAGGCCGGAGGCCACAGGAGCACCAACGCCCCACAACTCAGGGCCCCGGCTGGAGGCTCGGGGGCCAGGTGCGTGGCCGCGTCCACCCAGCTCTCAGACCCCACAGGGGAAGCCGCTGCCTCCCGGGAGGACGTGCGGAGCCAGCAGACCAAGGCCAGCCCCGTGCCTCCAGCCCAGGGCCCTGGCTGCGTGATGGCCACTGCTGGACCCAGGCCTGGAAACCGCGGTGACGTGGGTCACTGCTCATAGCCTCGGCCCTCCTGCGCGTGCTGGTCACACAGCAAGAGCCAGCGGACACTCCTGGATCCCGGTGGTGCACGCAGCCTTCCTGGAAGGGAGCCATGGGGCGCGGGCCCGGCAGCACTGCTCCTCACCTCTCCCTGACCGGCTGCCCCGCAGACTGCAGGCCTTGTCCACCCTCCAGACCTGGGACTTCCTGGAGGCCAGGCTGGGCTGAGTTGGACCAGGCTGCTGGGACAGTGCTGGCACCAGGGGAGGCCCTGCCATGGGGTGCCGCCCCGCCCATCCTGGCCCTCGGTCAGGGCCCTTCATGGCCTGGCTCTGCACCGGCCATCCCCACCACAAGAGGCCCCGAGGACACGGGCCAGGCACTCTGCCACTGCAGCTCTGCCTGTGGCCACCTGGCTACAGAGAGGTCTGGACTGCCCCCTCCCGAGGAGGAACCCGAGGGCTGCTCGAGAGGAAGATGGGGGTGAGAGCTGCCAGCCCAGGGGCTGTGGCGGTCAGGACGCAGAGTCACTAGGGACAGAGGTGCACCCGGGGCCCCCAGTGCCCCACCACAGAGCAGGCCTGCCACCCCTCTGCCCGGAGGGCCTCAGGCCACTGTGGCCAACTGGATGAGGCAGAAATGGCACCGTCAGCAAATGTCCCCAGCCTGGGGGACCAGAGGCCGACTGGGTAGCAATGACCCCAACTGCCCTTACAAACACACCCAGAGAGGAACTGCCACTTGCAGGGCCCAGGCCATGAGGCCTGGCGGCTCGCCTGGCGCTGTGGTTGAGGGGCTGGAGGGCAGGCACCTCTCTCTGGCCCTCGCGCCCCCTGGGCCTGGGTCACTACATCTACAGGGATGAGATTCTGCTGCAAGCAGTGACCTGCTCAAAGAAGCCACCAGGCCCCTGGGGATACACAAACGTGAGAATAGGTCACTTGTCGGCCGGGTTGGGGCACTGTCCCAGGTAGCCACAGAAATGACCTCGGGATGCCCGTGGACTTGGATGGGTCCTAGGGGCACTGCTTGGCCAGGTACTGCCTCTGCTCCCCTGGACGCCACGGCAGGCGCAGGCGTGAGTCCACAGTGTCAGCGGAGGGGGCCGAGCAGCTCTCGAGTCCTAGGAGCACCTGACCAGGAACTCCCCACACTGTCAGCCGGAGAGCTGTCCACCTGGCTCCTGCCCCCGCTGGCCGAGGAGGGGCTCGGTGGGGCCGCGGAGGAAGGTGCTGCCGCCACCACACAGGCTCGGTGCTGTGGCAGCTGGCCCTGCGGGTCAGCGGCACAGGGGACAGCCCACGACGGGTCAGCTGATGGACACCAGAGGTGGCAGGTGCAGCAGCCGTGCCTGTCACCCCAGGTGTGCCGGGTCCCCTCCCAGCACCAGGGAGAAGAACACAGACAAGCAGGCCCCAGCCAGCCCGTGACAGCCGCCTGTGCAGGACGGCGTCTCCAGCCAGCGCCGCGGCGGGGGGCTCAGATGGCCGCTCACTGCTTGCCCGGGGTCCAGCGCACTGGGGCCCTGCCCATCTCAGCTTCCACGCTGGCCTGAGCGACAGAGGACGCCAGGGAGGGGGGGGCACGGGCACCACGGCCGGTGAAGGACGCCAGGGCCCCACGGGGCGGCCACGGGCTCTAGACCACCAGGCACCAGGCAGTCCCCAGGGCGCAGGCACCAGCCCCAGGAAGGCTGCTGAGGCCTCACGGGCAGCTCCCCAGCAGCTGGGCAGCCCCCGGGCACTGCCCAGGCAAGTGGAGACCTGCCCAGGGGTCCTGGCAGGCAGGTGGAGCGGGGGGGTGCCCACCCCGACGCCCGCTCTCCAGGGCCTGGAGGGGCCTGGTGTCAGAGCAGGTGTGTGGGACAGCCACACGCCCACAAGAGGGACGCGGGGACCTGCGCGACAGGCCAGACTGAGGGACGACTCCCCTCAAGCTGTCCCGGCAGGAAGGGATCCACAGGGGCCGCCCGGGAGGGGGCGCAGGCCCTGGGGACAGGACGGGTCACACCTCCCTCCCCCCAGCACAGGGCGGGCGGACACGTGCTTCCCCACCGGCTCCAGTGGTAAAAAGGAAGCAGGTCACCAGGCTCCGCTGCCCCCCCATCGGCCCGGGAAGGGCACTGCTGGGCAGGGTCCCAGGGCCTGGGCCTGGCCCCCTCTCGTACCCCTGTCCTCAGCAGAGCAGAGGCAGATGCCCCTCCAGCGGCCCTGGGGTGGGGTGCTCCCGGCACCCCTCCTGGAGCTCGGCTGTCCTCCAGCAGTGCCCGTGGGCAGAGGCCGCTCTTGCTCCTGAGCAGCATGGGTGGCCACAGGGACAGCAGGAGGACCAAAGAGGCTGAGGAGCCATCGGCCCCATTCCCAGTGGACCTGCGCAGGTCCCCAGGAAGCTCACTGCCCGGCTGGCAGCCTGGACGGTGCCGTGGTGCGGGGTCTGAGCAGTCCCCGGGTTCATGCTCCAGAAGCCGGGTCCTCAGTGCGCCCACAGCCCTGGCGGCCGTCCCCAGCACAGAGAGCAAGACAGAGGTGGGGCCTGGCAGGCGGTGGCGAGGGCTGCGAGTATCCCTTCAGCTGGGATCAGTGCACCACGGGGACAAGTCAGCTCCCCGGAGAGCACCACCTCTCAGGAGGCCGGGGCTGTGGCGCCCGCTCGGGAGGCTGAGACAGGAGGATCGCGAGTTCAAAGCCAGCCCAGGCCCCAGCAAGGCGCTAAGCAACTCAGTGGGACCCTGTCTCTAAATAAAATACAAAATAGGGCTGGGACGTGGCTCAGCGGCTGAGTGCCCCTGGGTTCAATCCTCAGTACCACCCCCTGCCCCGCAAAAAAAATAAGAGTCTCAGGAGGCACAAGCAGGAGGATTGCAAGCTCAAGGTCAGCTTTGCAGCTTAGCAGGACACTGTCTCAAAAATAAAGAAATAAAACAAAATGGGCTGGGGATGAAGCTCCCGGTGGCTCCCCTGGGCTCCACCCCAGGACCAAACAAAAGGCCGGGGCGCACGCCTGTCATCCCAGTGATGGGGAGGCTGAGGCAGGAGGATTGTGAATTCGAAACCAGCCTCAGCAAGACCCTGTCTACATAAAAACTAAGAGGGCTGGGATGGGGCTCAGTGGTAGAGGCATCCCGGGTTCAATCCTGGTACCAAAAAAACCAAAATATCCCGGCCTGGACCCCAGACCCTCTGGCTCCATCCTACCCTGGGAGGTCTCTCTGGCTCACACTTCTGCCAGGAGGACACAGGAGGCCATCGCCATGAGGTCCTGCCTGAGGGCAGGCAGGCAGGGCTGCCCCGTCTGCACTCCCAGGCTCCGAGACTCTTCCCTGCGCAGTGCACACGCTGGGCACCGCCACAGGACAGAGTGGCCTGCCAGAGCTGGGCCCCCAGGCTTGGAGCCGGGGCTCAGCCGTCCAGTCCCCAGGCAAGGTGGCCTGCAGGGTGTGGGGTGGCCGCCAGCGCAGGGTGAGGCGGGGCGCTGTGCGGTGCTCTCTGACCCAGCGTCCAGCTCCACACTGTAGCACCTCCCGGAGAAACACACTGCCCTGTCCACGGGCACAGCTGACTCCCCGGGCCTCGCGGAACCCCACACAGCAGTGATGCTGGCTGCTGGGGAGTCCCCGCAGGTGGCCGGTGCTGGCTGCAGCTCTGGCCACTGCCTCCACCGCCTTAAGGCAAGGAAAATCCATGGGCCAGCGACGCGGCTCAGCACAGAGCCCACCGAGCACACGAGGCCTGGGCTCCATCCAGAGCCACGAAAGTGCCACGCAGCACGCGGCACTTCGAAGGGCGTCCGAGCCCCAAGGAGGCAAGGAGAGGGCCAGCTGCCCGGCCGAGAAGGACACAGATGCCCTGCTGCACCAGGACACGGCCCAGACGTGCAGGATTGGAGAACGCAGCCAGGGGACCCTCAGCCACAGTCCAGAGCACGGCCCAGGACAGCAAAGAGCCACCAGGAGCGGCCTGGTCAGCGCAGCCCCTGCAGCTTCCCCAGGACACCCCCGGGAGAGGGGCCACTAGCTCGAGGAGACCTGAGACAACCCCAGCTCAGGGAAGGGCTTCCCGTATCTGACGGCAAACCCAGGAAGCTCCGAGGAAAGTTGGTCACCGTGGACAACCAACACCCGCAAGAGAGGAGGTGGAGTGCACTGCCCATGCTCGGCCACAGATGGCAGGGCGCGCCATATGCAAAGAGCTCCCGGGAATCAACAAGGAGCTGCATGGCTGCAAAGCAGGAAGGGCCACCCGGTGCCCAGAACCCAGGCGGGCCTGTCCCCATGCAGTGACCCTCCTCCCCAGCTCTGAGAGACAGGTCACTGCTGGAGGGGTGAGGGAGCCCTGGCTGCCCGCTCCTGGAGCCGAGGAGACAGGAGCATCAGAAAGGAGAAGATGCCTCCGGGCTCCTCCTCTGATTCCCACTGAACAGACTGGAAGTCACCAGAAGGGACACCAGAAGTCACCACGCACCCCAGGGCTGGCAGCAGCGACAGCAAGCGGCGGGGCCTGGGCAGCTCAAGACAGGACACACCCCTGCCCCTTGATCCCCAGGGTCTAAGGACGTCGATGTCTTGGCCCCGAGCAGGGGCGGCCCTAGGGGGTCGCCAGGGGTCCCCAGCAAACGCAGGAACCAGGTCAGCACCCACCCTGCACCCAGCTGGACCCGACCAGGGCCCGCCTGCCCTGCCCGCTATCCGCTGCTCAGGCCACCAGGCTCTGCTCTTGACAGAGACCATCTGACCCGCCTGGTGACATTCAGCACAGGCCTCTGCTCCGCATCTGCATGTCCACCCCCCAGAGCACAGGGACCTTTCTGGGCTCACTGCACTGGGTCCCCGGAGCATGCTTCGGGGGGCTGATGGCCAGCCGTTGGCCGAGGGCGTCCTCGGGCTCCGCTGGCCTCATTTGGAGAGGAAAAAAGGGAGGCCGCTGCTCAGAGGCCCAGGGCTGGCCAGGACTGAGCGTATGCGCCCCGACACGGCCCTTGGCGCCCCACAAGGGCGCCCCTGCCCTGGCCTTGGGGGTGCCCACAGCAAGCCGCCACCCCAGGGCTCAGCCCCAACCCTCCAGGGCCCTGCTGCCACTGCACCCCTTCCTGCCATGTGGCCAGAGGGAGCCTCTAAGACACAGGCGGTGCCCTCTGGCAGGGCCACTCACTGTCCCCAGAACAGAGCCCCGTTACCTGCCAGGCCCCACCTGGCTGCTGTCCCCACACTGACTTCATCCTGTCCAGGTCACCCTCGTCCTGCCACAGGGCCTTCGCACAGCTGTGCCGCCACCGCCAACTCGGCAGCCGCTTCTTCCTCACGCCGGCAGACCGGCCACCTCCTGCCCTGCCCTCCCGTCACCCCCGTCCCCCTCTTCTCCTGCCCACTGGGTGGTGGCCTACTGGGGCACAGACTGGGTACCTCTGGCCTCGTGGGTCGGGTGTCCGGGTCGCACCTCTCAGCTCAGTTCTGGGGGAGGCTGTACGGGCCCCGCGCGGACAGAGCTTCCCTGGACACGGCGGGGCATCGCTGGCCCTGGCCCCGTCTCCCCCGCTGCCCTCTGCACGCTCAGGGGCAGCGGGGGAGACCCTCTGGCCACAGCTCGTGAAGGAGCTCAGCCGCCCCGGGGGCACTCCCCACCCACACGGGGGGCCTCTCCAAGGGGAGGCCGAGATGCCAGGGCAGAGGGCCTGGGGTCGCGTCACTCGGCCAGGAGGCGGCCAGGGGTGCCTGGGAGCTCTCTGCCCAGGTCAGCCTGGACCCAGGCCTGCGGCCCGCTCCCGGAGGAGGCTCTGAGGGCATCCTGCCCAGGCCCACCCGCGGCTCCGAGCAGGCCCTCCTCTGCAGGCCACCTCGCAGGGCCCGCCCTGGTGCTCCTGGAGCTACGGTCCACCTGTGGGGTGCTGGGCCGCTCCAGAGCCAGGCACCTGGGAGTGCTGCCCACTGGCCAGCGCCCCAGAGCTCTCCTGAGGGACAGGAGCTCTGTAGAGCCAACCATGCTGGGAGGTGACAGTGCTGTGGTGGGGAGGGCACGGCCAGGGGCAGAGGGAGGGGCTAGAGGCCGGAGACGGAAGTGAGCAATGTTTGAGGAGCTGAGGATGCAATGACACGGATCCAGGAAAAGAACATTCCAGAAAGAGGATGCAGCCCATGCAAAGGCCCTGGGGCAGGATCCAGCCTGGTAAGCTGGAGGAGCAGCCCACGTGGCGGGAGCAGGGAGGGGATGGGGCAGGTCATGCAGGGCTCTGTGGGCTACAGGGAGGACTTGGCCTTTGACCTTGAGTGATCGGGGGCATGCAGGGCTGTGGGCAGGGGAGGCAGGACCTGGGCCAGTCCTAAGGGGTCTTGAGGAAGAGGCAGGAAGCGGGGGTGGAGCCGGGGCGCTGGTACAGACTGGTGGAGGCTGTGGCTGCACCAGGTGGAGGCCGAGGTGCCGGAGCTGTGGGCAGACCCTGCCCTGGTTTGGAAGGCAAAGCTGACATAATTCGTCACCAGATTAGATGTGGGGGTGGGGCAGGGATGAGGCCACTCTTCTGCGGCCACAGGAGACAGGGTAGCAAGGGATGGCTCAGGAACCCCCAGACCATAGCTCAGGCCAAGCCCACGGGCAGGCCCTGCGGTGTCCCCCAAGCCTCCAGTCCCAGGAGCCCTGCCGTGAACTAGGCACCCCGGACAGCCCCCATGTGCCTGGTGGCCACAGTGACTGCCATAGGCCAGCCGGGCAGCCTGTTCCAGGCTGGGCATCAGGAGCCAGGAACCCTCAGAGTGCCCAGATTCTAAGCACCAGCGAGAAGCGTTTCACCCACCGTCAGACTGGCCGAAACCGCCACGGTGGGCCCCCGGGAAGCCCTGAGTGCCTCTTCAGTCTTCCTGCCCTTGACCCAGACACCAAATGGCTGGGACACCAAGTGCCAGCACTAAGCACCAGTCACAGGCCCATGTTCAGGGACACACAGGTGACCCTGCTGCAGCAGCCAACCCACCAGGACAGGCCCCGGCAGGGGTTGGACGAAGCCCCAAATGCAGAAGCCTTGGCAGGCAGCAATGGGTACAGACAGTGCGGTCCCCACCCCACATCCCGCCCAGAGACCAGGCGCAGAGGTGAAGTCACACAGCAATGGACGGCCGGGCTGGAAGTGTCACCCAGCAGGACTGCTCTGGGCTTCCTCCCGGGGACAGACACCAGGCAGGAGGCCCAGATGCTACAGATGGGAAGCAACGAGTCACAAGATGAGGCGCAGCGGTCCTCGTGGGGACCCTACAGGACAGGCTGCACGGCGTCTGGACACGTGGCTGTCACGGCTGGAGAGCCCCTAGTATGGAGGAGACCAGGGACGCTGCTCAGCCCCTTAAAATAAAAGAGTTCCAGCCCCAAATGCCATGGTGCCAGGCAGAGGCACTGGCAGGAGGCAGCCTGGTGGGGAGGAGGGGCCGCTGCGGCGTGATCACTCACGGTGTCCACTTATGTGCATGCTCACAGGGCAGCAAGAAGGGGTGTGGACTGTCACCACGCCCAGGTGGGCAGAAGGGGTTCCCAGGGGCAGCAGTGTGGAGCCCGGGCCCAGCTGGCACTGGTGGGTTGTGTTTCTGTGAATTTCTGGGACAGGAGGGCAGGCCACTCCTTATCGCCCAGCTCCCTGCTCAGATCAGCCACTCTCTGTCCCCAATCAGATCACAGAGTCCCTGATAAGGCAGATGTCTTGTGGTCAGTGGGTCTGAGGCTGCTGTGTCCCTGAGCTGCCCAAGCAGAGGGCTGATGCCCAAGCAGGAGTTGGGCGGGCTGAGAAGGGACCGAGCTGGGGCCCACTGCCTGGCAGGCTTCCGCCTCCACGCCTGGTGCTGGCCGGGCCACCAGGTGACAGCAAAGAAGGAGGGCGAGTGGCTCCTGGGGCTAAATGGGGTCACCTAGCAGGCAGCTCCAGATGGCAGTGGGGAAGGAAGCGGGGGCCTGCAGCCTCAGACCTGCAGCGGGGGCTGCTGCGGCGCCCTCGCCCTCGCGCCTGCCCTGGCAGCACAGCACCACCTCGCCTTCCTGCCAAGGAAGCTCGGGCTGGTGGAAGCAGGGGCTCGGATGCCCGTGGGTGTCTGCAGACACCACCACCCTCGGCCAGGGCCGCCTGCGAGGGGGGGGGGCAGGGTTCTGCAAATCCGGTAACTTCCTATGTGGGAGCTTGTGACCTCACGGAGAAGGAACCTTCCGTTCTGTTCTCTGGGCTCTGTACACCGCCCCGCGAGACGCAGCCCAGGCCCAGGCACAAGGAAGCCATGGCCTGCACAGCAGGTGCCGGGGAGACGGACAGGGCCAGGGCTCCTCACTGCACTTGCCCTGACACGGACTGCACCTCAAAACACAGTCCCCCTAGAGCCCCTGTTTCACAGGGAAGTAAGCTGAGGCCAGGAAGGGAAGGGACAGCCATTGCCGGCACCCAGGTCTGGAGACTTCCAGAAGGAGGAATGACAGGACCAGGAGGCTGCCCCAAAGCAAAGGTCCACCTCCACCCCCACGGCCACAGGGTGACTGCTTGTGGGGGAAGGCCCAAAAGGTGACAATCGCAAGAAGGGCAGCCCAAACTGGTGGCTCCGGGCCGGGGGGTGGCATCTGGGGCAATGTCACCCCTAGCCCTGAAGCGCCTCGGAGGCAAGGCGCCCACTAGCATGGGGGTGCCCCAGCATCCCGCACACCCGGAGCAGCCCCTCGCCCACAAGAGGGGGGAGGCCGACCCCTCTGCGCCCTCGGCAGGAGGCAGCTCGCCCACCCTCTTCCCAGACCCGGTCCCGGCAGGCGCGAGGACCCCTCTTCCCCGCATAACTCCAAAAGGGGCTCCCTCCACCCACAGGCCCCAGACCGGGCCCCGCACCCACTCCCGCCCCCAGACCGGCTGTCCCTCCAGGGACCCCAGAGCGGGCGGGGCGCTGCAGCCTCGCGGCCCGCGCGGCGCGTCCCCCGGGCCTGGCGTGGGGCGTCCCGGCGCCCCCCGCGCGCGCCCGCGAGTGGAATGCTCCGGCGCGCCGGCCGCGGGTCCCCGCGCCCCTCCACGCCCGGGAGGGCCCACTGCGCCGCGGCGGGGGGGGGGCGGAGGGCCGGCCCATTCGCGCCGAGGGGGGCGCCGCCGGCCGCACCGTTACCTGACGTCGCCCCGCTGTCCGACGACCAGGCCGCCTCCGCGGGCACGGCCCCCGCCTCGGCACTCTCCGCCTCGTCCGGCACCTCCAGCTCCATGTCCGCGTGCGGACCGGCGGCGGCGAGGCCCGAAGCAGCAGCCGAGCTCGGCCGCCGCCGCTGAACAACAAGCGCCGCCGGCCCAGGGCGGAGGGAGGGGCCGCCGCGTGGGGGCGGGACTGGGGCGGGGCCAGGCTCTGACGTGCGGCTCATACCGCCAATCGGAGATCGGGGGCGGGGCTTTGCGGGCCCGGCCGGAAGCTTCGCGAGCGCCCCCGCGTGTCCAGGGATGGAAGGACGGCGCGGTGTCTTCAGGGTAGGTCAGGGGTAGCGCTGTGCACTGGAGCCGCAGGTAACATTCGCAACCGACAGCAGCAGCGTTATCGGTCCGCCACTTCGGTTACGCACTGTTCCCGGGACGTTTCGCGCTGCCTGTTATTTCATGTATTGTACATGAAACAGTCAAGGGTCTGCATTATTCCTCAACACCGTCAATTGCATTACATAATATTCCTATTACATAAAATACATGATGTATTCCATAAATTGTATATCATGTGCGTGAATAAATACTTATATTTGGATAAATAATATAGAAATAGTATGGAAGTAAGGCTGGGGTCGAGGCTCAGGGGCAGAGCGCTTGCCCAGCATGTGGGAGGCACTGGGTTCTATCGTCAGCACCGCATATAGATAAATAATAAATAAAGGTCCACCGATCACTAATAAAAACAGCCGGGTGCACGCCTGTGATCCCAGCGGCTTGGGAAGCTGAGTCAGGAGGATCTCGGGTTCAAAGCCAGCCTCAGCAAAAGCGAGGCGCTAAGCAATTCAGGGCCACCCTGTCTACATGAAATACAAAATACGGCTGGGGTTGTGGCTACTGGTCAAGTGCCCCTGAGTTCAATCCCCAGTACCCACTCACCCCCCCAAAAAATAACTAATAGGAATATTTTTTTAAAAATAGTATGGAAGTATAAATTACCTATGTGTATATTTGCATATTATATTAAATAATGAGTTTACCTTACTCATATCATGCTTGCATTTATGTTTTATGAGTGATACAAATATATAAGTATTTACATTTGCATATTATGGTTACATAGGATAATATCAATACACTGATACTATTAATATAATATGTATCTATATGAGTAACAAATATATAAGGAAAGAATTACATTTGTACATCATATATAATACACTTACATTATTCATGTACTAGTACTCATTTACATTTATATGAACTTATGTGAGTTATAGAAGCACATTCACATATAAACACAATGTACATAGGTAAATATACACTGATGGGCAGGGGTAGTGGTCAGTGAGTGGTATGCATGAGGAACTGGGTTGGATCCGCGGCACCACATAAAGATAAACAAATAAAGGTCTGTGTTCATGTACAACTAAAAAATATTTAAAATACTATTACTTAAGTATATACATATATACTGGAATGTTTATATCTGTATCTATATGATCATAGTAAATTCTTATTATTTGTGAATATCAACAATAGATGTAATATGCTAACAATTTGTTGTATTTTATTAAGCATAATATGTATATTATATATGATATAAATATTAACATCAGTAAGCCAAAATGTGTGTTGCTATAACATAAATGTTAATGTATATGACTCTCCCACCTTTTTATTTTCTGGTACTGGAGGGTGGGAACCTAGGGTGGTGCACACGCTGGGCAAGTGCTCTACCACTGAGCCACGTTCCCAGCCTTTTTTATTCTTTATTTTGAGATGGAGTCTTGCTAAGTTGCTGAGGCTGGCCTTGAACTCGCCACCCTCCTGCCACACACCGTGGCTGGGATCACAGGGATGCGCCACGGCACCCAGACTCCACATGATTATTTGAAATGCTAAGTTGCGGGGCTGGGCTGGGCTCAGCGGTAGAGCGCTCGCCTCGCGTGTGTGGGGCCCTGGGTGCGATCCTCAGCACCACATAAAAATAAATAAATAAAATAAAAAGATGTTGTGCCCACCTACAACTGAGACATAAATATTAAAAATAGACTAAGGCGTGAGCGGTGATGTCCACTCCAGGCTCAGAGGTCTGCGTGGGGGCCTCCTGAAGCCAGGGACTGGCTCTCTGCGGTTCCAGGTCTCCGTGTCCCTCACTTCCACGCTCCTGGCAGCCTGACACCTAGGTGACCTAGGCACCGTCCTGGTCCTCTCCTGCATGTGCACGACAGGGGCCCTCAGGCCTCTAGCCACCTGGGCTCTACTCCTGGTGAGCGCTTGCTCACACACCAGGCCCTGGTTCCGTCCCACACCACGCCCTGCCAGTGGCTCCGCAAGAATGGTGCTCCGGTGGGTCCTGCAGGTGGCACACGGGGACAGGGGTCCCGCTGCTGAAGCACCATGATGGCTTTGCTACGGAGGCTCGGAGGCTCGGCAGTCAGGAATCCTGAGGTCCTGGTCTGGCTGTTAATAAGCTGCTATTAATAGTTCTGTTCATTAACCTTCTCTGCAGCGGGCAGCGTGGCCCCTGCTAGTGAGGAGCGGCCTGATTCAGAGGCCTGGACCGCCTCTCTCAGGCAGCGGGAGGGAGGGGCCTGGGCTGTGGGGCCTGGGGATGGACGGAGGGGAACCAGGAAGCCGGGCAGGTGGTTGTCAGACCTCGGCCCCAAGGATGCGGCGGCAAGGCTGTGCGTGGGCCCAGGAGGCAGATCAAGAAAGGGAAGAAATGGCCAAGGCCCCAGGGAGGGCAAAGGGGCCCCCATTAGCTGTGCCCAGCTAGAAGGGAGTCCACCCAAAGGGGACAGGCACAGTGTCAGGCGTCAGACTGGTCCACGCAGAGCCCGGAAAAGGGAAGAAATTCTGACACCGGCCACAAGGTGCCCTGAGGACACAGTGCTCAGTGACAAGAGCCGGGCACAAAGGGGCACACACTGCAGGGTCCACCCACAGCCGGTCCCTGGAGTCCTCAGGTCCACAGAGACAGGAAGCAGCAGAGTGGGAGCCAGGGGCTGGGAGGGGACCGGCTAGTGTTGAAGGGACAGAAGTTCAGTGTGGGAAGAAGAGAAAGTTCTGTGGGGACAGCTGTGCGCCGTACGAGGGCTCCAGGCCCCCAGCTGCTCCCTTACCAGTGGCCACGTGGTGCATCCTACACCTGCCAGCTCCCTTGACCCCTGTCGTGAACAGCGGGGACACCTGAGCTGTCCAGAGGAGACTCGTCTAAGTGCGGGCCCTGGAGGCCGCCTGGCCCACCTGGACCGCCCGATGCACCTGCCCAGGCATCGGTGGGAGGGCACAGTGTGAGCTCATGAGGCTGCTCGGCAACTCAGGTGCCAGGGCAACTCGGAGATCATCCGCCGGCCCGGGCAGTTCAGGAAGGGCAAGGTTAGGTACGACGCCAGTAAGAACAGGAAGCAACTTGGAAAAACCACCAAAAAGCAAAACTGGAAAATCAACAAGTGGCATAAAAGTCGTGATTGAGACACGGAAGTAAATGTCAAAATAATCTGTAAGAAAGGTCAAGGAGGGGCCCGTGGGGGAACCGCGGGAGGCAAGGGCTGTCCATGTTCTCAGCAGGACAGAGACGGCTCCGCGCTTTGAAACGCAGTGTGTGCGCCTTCGATGAAAATAAGAAGCTTTATGACTTTGGCGCTGGGGCGGAGGGACAGAGCGGGTAGGCAGCGGGTGGTGAGCGGGGCCGGGTCCCGGGCAGCAGCGCTCTTGGCCCCGGCGATCCATGTCCACTCCCTGCCCATTTTGCAGGGTTGGAAAACTGAGGCTGCCCGGCGGGTAGTGGCCGGGTTTCCAGCGCCCCCTGGTGGCCACGGCGCCTATGACGTCAACACAGGTAGGTCCCCGCCCCGCTCCCCTTGGCTGCGATCCATCTGCCCTCCAGCCCCAAATGTATCAAGCACCTACTGTGTACCCTGCTGCGCTCTGGACCACAGGGGATGCCAGGGTTCAGCCAGACAAAATCCCCGACCTTGAAGATGGCCAGCAGGCGAACCAGGAGGCGTGAGGCCGGCTCAAAGGCTGAGCGCCGACAGAGTAGGGTCGATGGGTGGACCAGGGTGCTTCTCAGGACACCGCGCTGGCCTAGTGCGCATGCGGCCCTGGGCTCCACCCCAGCACGCCACGCAGAAAAGCAAAACTGTTAAATCCACAAGTGACTAGAGATAGAGATGGAGCGTTAGAGTGGATATGCGTAGGTACGTCTCCACGCATCCGGTGCGCACCTTCGTCATCCCAGGGCTGAGGAGGCTCAGGAGGGAGGATGGCAGCTCCAGGCCAGCCTCAGTAACTTCGTGAGGCCGTGTCTCTAAATAGAAAATAACAAGGGCTGGTGATGTGGCTCAGTGGTGGAGCACCCCCGGGTTCCATCTCTAGTGCCAGATCACGTATGTCTATGTGTGCATATTCCTGTGTACATATGATGTTCATGTGAACGATCGAACCCGAGGAAATCGGGGACAAGAAATGACAACAGGATAGAGAGCAAACATGGACTCCAAGCTCACGGTGGTTTGGTTTGGTTTCCTTGCACCGGGGGATTGAACGCAGGTGTGCTTAACCACTGAGCTACACTCCCAGCTTCTTTTATTTTGCCGAGGCTGACCTTGAACTAGCGATCCTCCTGCCTCAGCCTCCCGAGTGGCTGGGATCACAGGCGCGGCCACCAGGTGGCTTCCCAAGCTTGTGCAAAGCACAGTCATCTGAAAGAGCTGTAAGGAAAGCCGGTCTGAATGGCTGACCCACCTTTTTAACCATATGAGAAGCAGCCCGAGTCTTGCCGCAGGCTCCACGGAGCCTGGAGTTTCGGCAGGGACCCGTGGGCAATGCGGGCAGCTGCCGAAGTCCCGAGCCACAGCCTCCGTCCCCTGCGCTTCACACTCAGCTCTCTCCTCGGTCCTGGATGAGCCCCGACAGGGTCCAGGCCTGGGCAGGGGGCGCTGCTCGCTGTCCCCGAGGCACCCGGGAAGCGGGTGGCAGCGTTGGGGTGAGTGGAGACTGCCCGGGGGCGCAGGGCGATCGAGCGGTCCGCGGGCCTTGAATGCGCCGGGCCCAGGCACAGGTAGGGCTGGGTGTCGCTGCCCGGGCCAGCAGGGGTTAAGGCCGGGCGGCTCCCACGTGGGAGCCCCTTGCGACAGAGGCACACACCCAGCCAGCCGCTGGGTCCTCCCTGGCACCCACACCTGCCCACTCGCCGGCTGGGCTCGCCCTGCAAGGCACCTGCCCGCCTTCTGCTGCCCGCGGGAGGACCAGTCCGGCGACAGGCAGGGCCCAGCCGCCAGCTCCACTCCCGCCCCAGGCCGTCCAGGTGGGCACCTCCAGGGTCCCGCCAGCTGCCAGACAGGTAAGTCCCCACCTGCTCTGCGGCATCCAACGTTGTCCGGCTCCCCATGCCCCGCGGCCTGGGACCCCGCTGCCCCGGCTCCCCAGAGCGTGGCTGCCCCTCCCCGGGCCTGACACAGTTTCCGAGGGATTGTCTGCCCTGGCAGCCAGCCCAGCGCACAGGGAGCCTTAAAAGGGTCATTGTTGGCCCAGGAGGTGCTGGGGCGAAGGCAGCAAGGGGACACTGTGGGACTCCCTCCATCCCCCAAACTGAGGAGGGATGGTCCTCAGGCCCACTAGGCTGGCCCTCCCTCCCTACCCCAGACCAGCGCAGGGTGGCAGGCGCCTGCCACCTGGCCCAGCCTCCCGGTGCTTCCTGACCCTGGTGGCCCACCGCGGGGACCTCAGGGGCTGGGGAGTGGGCTGGTGTGGGACCCCACGCAGTGGGCAGTGGACAGGGGCAGCATAAACTGGAAGGTGAGGACTCCCAGGTCGGGAGGGGACAGGACTTGGGGGACAGGAATGTTTTTTCTGGGTCATTTGCTCCTAAATGGGAGAACAAAGATAGCGTCCCAGAGAGGCCAGTGTCCGGTTGCACCTCGCGGCTCTGTCCAGGCCCAAGGAGGCCTCTGGGCTGGGAGGGGCCAGGACCGTGGCCTGGGACACAGAGCGGGCCTGGCGCGGGGGGTGGCCCAGGGCCCTGTAGCCAGGAGGTGAACGGATGCCTGAGCCCTGGGTCAGAGCCTGCGGGGTGGAGGAATCCCAGCCTCTCAGAGCTTTGCCTTGGCCCCTCTCCTCCCTGGCCTCGAGCAGAGCAGTAGCAGGTGCCAGGGCATGCAGGGCTCCAAGGGAGCCATCCTACCACAGCTCGGAACTCAGAACACAAGGCCAGTCCCACAGCTCCATCTGATACCCCATTTTACAGAGATGAATCCAGGCTCAGAGAGGGCAGCCACTTACCCAGGGCTGCACAGTAAAGTAGGATTGTCATGCAGACAAGAGCCCAAATGCAGAAGGGGGGTGGTCTGGAGGCTGGCCCTGTCCCCCAACCAATGCCCCATGCTCAACATCTTGAAAAAGTCCCGCCTGCTGGGCCCAGCACTTCCGCCTGGCTCTGAGTCCTGGGGAAAGTCCACAGCAGGGAATCTGGGCTCCTGTCCTTCCTCTTCAGCCTGGCCAGGCGCCAGGGAGCAGTGTTTGCTCAGGGTGCAGCCTGACACCCTTTGGAATGGCCGAGGTCAGTGGGAGGCATGGCTGGGGCAGGGCTGCCTTGCAGTGAATTGGCATTAATTGAGCACTTACTGTATGCCAGGTGCGCAGTTCGTGACTATTGGGGTACAGCAGTGAATGAGACAGTCAAGACCCCTGCTCCTGTGGGGCTGATGTCTTGAGGGAGAAGACAGAAACAAAACCAGTAAAGAAATCGTGCCACAAACGGCATCAGGGGTAGGGGATCCTATTTTACTGTATTTTCACGGAGCTGGAGCCGGAACCAGGCCTTCATGCAAGCACTGCCCCACCGAACCCCACCCGCCCTGCAATTTTATATAGAAAGGTGAAGGCACTCACTGAGCAGCTGGCATCTGTGCACAGACTCAAAGAACCTGAATAGTCGGCCAAACCCAGGCCCAGGCAGAGGGCACCAGTGTGCAGAGGCCCAGGGGCAGGACCAAGTCTGGCATCTGGTGGGCACAGTAAGGAAGGAGCCCGTGTGGCTAGAACAGAGGGAGGAGGGGAGAGAGAAGGAGGGGAGGCAGAGAGGGCCTGGGGCAGGTTGTGCAGGGCCTTGGGGGCCAAGGGAGGACTTGGCTTTGACCTAGAGGGAGGTGGGAGCCAGAGAGGATACCGGAGGGCTCTGAGTCAGGTGCTCCTTCGCGCCCTCCAGTGGCTGCTGTGGGGAGGACAGGCTGTGAGTGAGGGCGGGAACGGGCATCAGGTGGATGGACTGGGCTGGTCCAGGGGGAGGCAGATTCTGGAGAGACTTTGGCATGTGCTGATTGCGGCAGACACCCAGCGTGATGAGGAAGGGCGGGGAGGGTTAAGATGGGGAGCGCAGTGGGGTGGCCACACCTGTCGTCCCAGCGGCTCGGGAGGCCGAGGCAGGAGGATGGAGTTCCAAGCCAGCCTCAGCAACTCTGAGGCCCTGAGCAGCTCAGGGAGACCCTGTCTCTAAGTAAAATACAAAATAGGGCTGGGGTGTGGCTCAGGGGTGAGGGGACCTGGGTTCAGTCCCCGGCACCACTGCCCAAAAGAACTTAGATAACAAAACAGACGGGGGGGCAGAGTGACGGGGCAGGGAGGGGACTGGGGACACCCTTGGGTGCCAGGGTGGAGACACTGGCCTCCTGGTCAGCCTCTTTTCTGAAAGGTCAAGGGTTGGGCTGGGGCAGCTCCCAGCAGGGCCCTGGGTTCATCCCATAAACAAGAAGGTGAAGGCTGAGCAGGTGGCACCTGGAATGCTCTGAAGTCACCCATTCACAGGGAGCCGGGGGGCACAGGCTGATCCCGCGTCACACACACACTGCCATGGGGGAGTACCTGGGCCCACAGACAGAGCAAGCCTGGTCAAGGCCACTTGGATGATCAGCTGCAGTCTCCCCAGGACAAAGTCATTTGCATTGGAACCTCTCCGCCATTTGCAGCCATTTACCAGGTTCTAAAGTGGTTCAAAGGCAAGGAGAAGCACAGATGACCAGAGGGGCCCAGGGCTGGACTGGCGGGCACTCCATGCTGACCCTCGAGGGCACACCAGGGAGCCGCAGGGCGCTCCTGAGCAGGAGCCCAGCTCGCGGACCGTGCATCCTGGGCGGGGGCTCTCTGTTCAGCATCTCTTCCCAGCCCGTGCAGGCCTCACCACGGGATGGGGTTTGGTATGCAGTAGGTGCTCCATAAATGAATACATAGCCTTGGGGAGCCATCTAAGACTCTGAGCAGTGCACTTACAAGGACAGAGTCAGGCGTGGCCCTGGAGTACATGAGGACGGGGCGGGGTCCTGGGGGATCGGCAGGTGGCCCCCGGGGCTGGGAGCAGGGACTGTGAGTCAGGTCAGCGCTGCGGGCCCTGCACCCGGCTGCTGCCCAGGTCAGAGGTGCAGTGTGGACCACTTGGGGGTGGACGTCCCTCCAGCAGCAGGACACCATATCTCGCCTGCCTTTCCTGTGGGGCCCTGAGGGGAGGAATAAGCCCTGGGTGAGCCCAGGCAGCCGCTAGAACTCTCTGCCACCTGCACCTCGTCAGGCGCCCCAGACCCACGGGGACCCAGCAAGGCCAACCCCTGGGACGTCCCTCCCTTCCCATGAGACTTGTGGCAGGTCCTGCTGCTCCCGGAGCCTGGCCTTCCTTGGAACCCTGGCTGGCTCCTGGACCCTCGCCCGCCCAGGGCTCCCCAGCCCCCCAGAGAAGCCCCCCAGAGAAGCCCCCCAGGGACAGTCTCCAAACCACCTGCCCCACCATCGGGACGGCGGGGCCCCGGGAGGACAGATCCTAAGGACAGGCAAGATCCCCCAGCTGGGTGGGGGGCAGGAGGCCTGCTCCTGGGTCCCCCCAGGTGACCCCAGACGTAGCTAGGACATTCGTGCCAGGGAAGGCCATGGGAGCACAGGATTCTGGGACATTCACTTCATGTGGTTTTTCTTCTTTTTGTACCAAGGACTGAACTCAGGGGCACTTAACCACTGAGCCACGTCCCCAGCCCCCCTCCCTTTTTTGTGGTGCTGGGGACTGAACCCAGGGCCTTGTGCCTGCAAGGCAAGCTCTACCAGCTGACCTGTACCCCCAGCCCCCCTTTTATATTTTATTTAGAGACAGGGTCTCACTGAGTTGCTGAGGCTGGCTTTAAACTCACGATCCTCCTGCCTCAGCCTCCTGAGCTGCGTGGGTGACAGGCACATGCCACGGCGCCCCACACGATTCATGACAAATGACACCTGTGCGGCCAGCCGGCGGGGACAAGGCTCGCTGGGTGGCTGCGCGGGGTGCAGTCCAGGCCAGCGGGTCCCTCTGGTAGAGCCAGGAGCGGGTGGGCAGGCTCAGGGGATGGAGATGGCAGTTGTCCTGTGTGCGCTCTGTGGACGTAGTCACTGTGCCCCGCAGACAGGCCCACTGTCCTGGGACGATTTAAAACAAGTAACGAGAAAACAAGGAGAAGCAACAGGCCTGGCCCTTGTCCTGCCCCGTCCACACCAGGCCTCTGCTGACCTCCCCAGGAGCCGTGTCCCTTCCCCTCTCCTACCTACCTCTAAATGTCCCCACACAAGAAGCTCACCTCAGCCTTCCCGAGGCCAGGACTCCCTGGTCTCCCATGACTCCTCGGCCACCCCTCCCAGGCGCTGCGTTTCCAAAGTCCCAAGGGTCCACCCCACGCCTCTCCTGCTCACCCACAGCCTGTCCTCCCGGCAGCCACCAGAGGGCACCTGTGAGCACCTGCGTCCTCCCTGGCTCCGCCTCTCTGGTTCCACCTGTGTCCCCCCCCAGCCTCCCTGCCTCCCTCCCCTCTCTCCACCTGTCCTCGGCTGCAGCCCTGGGCTCCAGCTGTGCCTCCTCTTGCCCCGGCCTCTGCACAGAGGCCCTCATCCGGGAGCACCTTCCCCAGCTCCCAGGCCCCTCCGCCCCTCCTGCCGTCTAACTGCCCTGGGCCTGGTGCCTCTCACCTGCCCTCACCTGTCACAATCCAGGCCAGGGCCACCTCCTCAGAGCGGCTCTCAGGAGACCTCCGGCGCTTCATTCCCCTCTGACTCTCCCAGGACGGTCCGTCTCCCTGGGGACCACAGGCTTTCTTGAGGCAGAGACTATCCCTTTAGGACCCTTCTCATCAGCCCTCAGCTGGGCATTGTGTACACAGTGGGCGCTCCATAAATGCTAAAGCCACAGGCCAGAGCCCAGCGGGCTGCTGTTTCTTCAGGGTGTTCCTGGGTTTCCGACAGACCCGGTAGGTCACGGGGGTGACCCCAACCTCCCCGGGCCCAGGGACAGTCAAACAGCCTGCGTCAGCTGCCCCCCACCATCCGCCAGGGCCCCGCCCTCCGGTGGACACGCCCCGCGGGGTCAGCCCAGCCCCGCCCTCCCCGCCCTCGGGGTCCCCTGTCCAGCGACCTGCAGGGACTGTCTCTCAGCCCAGCCGGGTGTTGAGCAGAGCCCTGCCTGTCCCCACCAGGGGCCAGGGGCCCTTTTCAGCTGCAGAAACCTTGAGACACCAAGTGTCCCCTCCCCGCCAGAGACCCTGGTTTGGGGGATCAAACAGATCCCGCATCCCGTGCCTGCGGGTCGGGATCGCCACTGGATGCAGCTGGCCGGGCTGCCGGGTGGGGAGGGCGGACGCCAGGCCAGCACCCACGCACAGCCACCTGCTGGGGCGGGAACACAGGACTTGTCCCCGTGTCTGTGCCCAGCTGGACTCCCGGCAGGTGCAGCCTGGATTCCCCGCGTGGGGCCGGCAGCTGTTCAGGGAGTCGGCAGCCACCCCCACCCACCGTGCTGCCCCCTGTGGCCGATGGGGGGTGGGGGCTGAGCTACCCAGGTTATACAGTAGGTGCTCAGCAAGCCCGAGTCTGGGTTGAAGGTGATGTTTTTTTAGAAAATATTTTATTCATTTATTTATTTTTATTTTGAGAGAGAGAGAGAAAATTTTAATATTTATTTTTCAGTTCTCGGCGGACACCACAACATCTTTGTATGTGGTGCTGAGGATCGAACCCGGGCGCGACGGCTTGAGCCACACCCCCCAGCCCGTTACTCATTTATTTTTATGTGGTGCTGAGAGTGGAACCCAGCGCCTCACACATGTGGGGCAAGGGCTCTGCCACGGAGGCCCACCAGCCCTGAAGGTGTTCTTAATTTATTTTTAATAGAAGTAGATGGACACAAAGCCTTTATTTCATTCCTTTATGTGGTGCTGAGGGTCGACCCAGCGCCTCCCGTGTTCCAGGCAAATGCTCCAGCTCTGAGCCCGAGCCCCAGCCCCAGCCCTGGGGAAGGGGTTCTGCATTGGGTGAGTATGGGCTGGGGGCTGGGGGCCGTTTACTGAGCACCCAGGGAGCCATCTCTGGGCCTTTCGCTGTCTACTGTGCGGCTGTGCAGAGTTCGGGGAGACCGTGCCTCTGTGGCTTGGGCCCAGCCTGAGGCAGGTTCAGTCAACACCCCCATTTACAGAAGGGAAACTGGGGTGCAGGGCTGTTCCGCTGCTTGCACTGGGTGGCAGTGGCATGAGGTAGTGGGTCACATTACTGTCTTACTCCAGGCCCCCTTTAATCTTCCAGTCCACTCTCTGATGTAGGAGCCATTATTTCTCCCAATTACAAAGTGGAAATTGATGCACAGAGAGGGGAAGTAACTTCCCTGTGGTCACACAGTGAATAGGTGAAAAGGCTGGGATTTGAATCCTTCCCCCTGAAGTTCCAAGGAGGCCTCCAGAAGGCGCTTTGGGAGAGGCTTATTCTAGTAGGCGGTAGAGGGTCCCTGAGGACCCTTGGACTAGTGTTTTGGATGATTTCAGGAAGGGGTGAGAAGTCATTTGGGAGGCCTTGCACGCGCGGGCAAGTGCCCTACCACTCAGCTACACCCTGGGCGCTCTGTAAACTTACATTTTATTTTGAGACTGGGCCTCCCTAACTTCCCTGGGGCTGGCCTTGAACTTGTGATCCTTCTGCCTCAGCCTGAGCTGCTGGCATTACGCGCTGGGCACTCATGTTTGTACTCTCTCCTTGGCACACTCTTGGCCGACTCTCAAAACCCTGCCTGCAATGCCCGCCGCTGGCCTGGCAGATTCTCAGCGCCACCTCCCTCCGCCCAGCCTGAGGCCCGAGTCCTGGACACCGCCAGCCCCAAGCCTCAGGGGCAGGGGGCGTGGCCACAGCTGGGCGCAGGTGTGTGTCTCTTCCAGTGGGAAGCGCTGTTGGGAGGAGTCACTGCCAGCTCCGCCGGCGCAGGTCACTCCTGCGGCCCACCCCAGGAGCAGCTCTGCTGGCCGGGGCGGCCCGTCCTCGTTCCTACCTTCCCAACCACCTGGGAGGGCGAGGCCCACCTTCTCTCCCGGAGCCCAGGGCATTCCCTCCTGCGCCGGCCGCTCCCCTCCTCGGCCTCCCTCTGCAGCTGGGGTCTGGGCAGGTGGGTGCGGAGCGGGCCTCGGTGCTGGCCAAGGTGCCTCTGGAGAAAGGCGGTGCTGCTGGCCTCCCGGGCCTCGGCTTCCCCGTGAAACTGCGCGAACTTCCTGGAGACTGGCCTCCTGGGGACGGGGTGGCCCGGGAAGCACCACAAGCTCCTGGTCCACGCGGCCTCCCAGATGAACCTCGAAAAGTGCCCCTTTCGCGGATGGGAAAACCTCCCAGGTCTCCGCTCCGTTCCGAGCGGCAACCCGCTGCCGGGTCTTCCTCTCAGCCAGGTCCTGCAGGACTCCGGCCCCAGCCGCAGGCGAGTGCTCGGCTGCGCGGAAAGTCCGGCCCGGAGTTCCCGCCCCGGGCCTGGAGCCTGGGATGGAGGGAGGGGGCCCAGACGGCCTCCGCGGCTTCCCGGGGGCGTGTCCGGCCGGGGCGGGGCCGGCCGGGACCTGAGGAGGAAGAGGGCAGGTGCCGTCGGAGCCGCCGAGCGGGTGGAGGAGGGCGAGAGCGGGTCCCCACCGGGCCGCGACCCTCCGGAGCCTCTCCCCCTGCCCCGGTGTGGGGTCCGATTGTCTGTTTCCAGGCCCCCGCGGCCGGGGCAGCGGGCGAGCCCCAGGGTGGACCATGGCGGTGAGATTCCAGGCAAGTAGCCCGCCGCGGGCCGGAGCGGGTGGGGATCCGGGTGGGGTGCAGGCGAGGGCGGCTCTGGAGTCGGACCCGGGACCCCCGACCCTCCACCTGCCGACGGCAGGGGAAGGAGGTCCCGAGGCCTTCCCCGCCGCGGGTACCCCGGGGTCCGGGTTCGAGCCCCGCCCCCTCTGCCCACCGCGCTGCCTGGCCTCGGGGCGGTCAGCGCCGGCCCGCGCCCTGTCCCCCTGTCCGTGGGGAGGGTCCGAGGACGGGTTTCAAGCGCGCGGCGCAGCGAGTGTCCCGCGAGACGTCCGGCCGGGCTGCGGGCACTGAGCCGCCGCTGATAGGGCGCCTACTGTGTACCGAGCCGTCGGTGGGCGGCGTCGTGCCCGAGGGCTTGGCCCGGAGCGGATCCCGAGCGCCCAGCCCCTTCGCACCGCCTCCAGGGTGACCCCAGCGCTGTGCCAAGGCGCCTGGCGTAGCCACGCCGCCCGGCTCCGGCGCGGGCGGGTCTGGTCCCCGTCTTCGCTGCCTCCAGGCTGCGAGGGACGGCCCGTCCCCTCCCAAGCCCGGGAGTCAGTCCCCCAGCCCCCCTCCCTGCCATTGTTCCTGGGGGCAGGGGAGGGGGGAGCGGCAGCAGCCACGTGCCCCGGGGCTGGGGGCGTCGCCTCCCGGCGTTTGTCCCGCAGGGGCGAGGACACGCCCCACAGCTCCCCTGGACTGGGCGGGGCCACACCTGCTGGAGTCCTTCCACCTTCATCTCCCAGCGCCAGGCCTGCGGGGACGAGGCAGCAGTCCCCAGCCCCCCGCCTGCCCACCTGGAGCTCCCAGGCTGGGGACCGCGCAGGGGACACAGCAGATTCTGAGGTCCCAGACCCGGGTGATCAGGGCTGGTCCAGGGGAAGGGGTGGGAGGGGTCGGGGCCCTGGGCTGTGGGGGGTGAGTAGGAGTTTGCCATGGAGCCAGGTGGCTTCTGGGAGGGCCCAGAGGAAGGACGGACTTACCTGCGGGTGATGGAGTGAGGATGGGTTCAGAGGGTGGATAGGACAGGTACCGAGAGCAGGGCGTGTCCTGGGGGCCCAGGGGAGCAGTCAGCTGGTGGCCAAGGGGACTCCTCATGTCCCAGGGTGTCCCCGGCACAGGGGACAGCTGGAGTGGAGCCAAGCTGAGGTGGGCCCTGTTGGGCTTAACACCGGGGCATGGGAGCCCGGGTGTTGCCGCCAAGCTGTGGTGTCCAGGGAGACAGCCCACTCCAGCAAGCAGGGACAGGCCCGCCCCTGCCCCGCCCCCAAAGGCCTGGCCCCCTGGGGTATC
This sequence comes from Marmota monax, assembly GCF_021218885.2. Lineage (NCBI taxonomy): Eukaryota > Metazoa > Chordata > Mammalia > Rodentia > Sciuridae > Marmota > Marmota monax. The sequence continues at coordinate 4,674,466 of NW_026692494.1, read as the reverse complement.
TTAAAGTAAAGCCGGGAATACTAATGGGGGCAGGGCGAGTGTGCAGAGTGCTGCCTCAGAGCAAGAGACTGTTTGAAAAATAAGTTCAGAAGCAAAACAACTGTAACTCAAGGCGACGCTGGGCTGGTGGTCAGGGCTCAGGGTCGGGTGCCAGGGTTCCCCACTGTGCTGTGGGACCCTGGGAAAGTTGCTGAGCCTCTCTGGGCCTCCTTTGTGTGTGTGTGAAATAGGATGGTAGCGAGGTGGCTTCCTGCAGTCTCTGGGGTTAAACGCTGGGCCCCGTGAAGCAGGCGTTCTGTGGCCACTCACACCCTACTGGGGGGCAGGTGGCCTCCTTCTTCATTCCTCTCCACACACAGCCCTGAGCCTGAGAAGGGCAGCACAGGCTTCTCAGGAGGACACGGAGGCGTGGGGTCAGGGGCAGAGGTGGCAACCTGGCTCCCTGGGCCTGCAGGTCCAGCGCTCTGCTGCTTAGCTTGTCCCTCTGCTGAGACCTGATCCCTGGGGAGCCTCTGAGGGGGCCGCCCACCCGCTGGGCCATCTGCTGGTCCAGCCCTCCCCCAGACTCCCCAGGCCTGGTCCCGAGGGGACGATGCTGGGGTCTAGAGTCCCCAGCCTGCCCACCTGGAAGCCCAGGAACGTGTAGGGGAGACACAGATTGTGACACCTCAGACCCCAATAGTCAGGGCTGGTCAGAGGGAGGGGGAGTGTGCGGGGTCCAGGACCCGGTTCCAGGGGCCAGGCAAAGGCGCCGGCTGTGGAGACTGAGCGGGAGCTGCCCGGAGCAGGCCACGGCCTTCACTGCCAGTTGCTCAGGGCGTGAAAGTAACAGAATCTACCTGGCCCATGGCTGGGAGGCCGAGGCAGGAGGACCGCAGGTTCAGGCCAGCCTCGGCAGCTTCTCGGTAGGAATCTGAAAGGGCCGGGTGCCCTCCCTCGGTGCCTGGTGGAGACAGAGCCCCTGCCCTGCCTTCTGCCCTCCCGGTGCCTTCTCTCCTCCTGTGTGAGGGCGATGCGGGCCCCTCCGTCCCTCACTGACCCGTGAGCGAGTACCTCTGGAAGCCCGTGTGGCCTGGGTGTTGTCAGAGGGACCGTAGCCTCTCTTCCTCTCTTCCTCCAGACTCGTGTTCTGGAAGGAGATAGACAGGAACAGAGGAAAGACTAGGGGCCCCAGGGGGACAGGGGTGTGTCCCGCGGGAGGGGCTGCAGTTCCCAACAAGGTGGTCAGGGCCCTTCTTACCCTGGAGGCCTTGTGAGCAGAGACCTTGGAGGGTTTAGGGTGCTCCAGGGGGAGGGCACAGCCATGCAAAGGCCCTGGGGCAGGGGGAGCCCAGTGAGGCTCCACGTGGCTGGAGAGGAAGAGCCGGGGGAGGGGACGGGCGGGTCACACAGGGCCTCCTGGGCCACAGGGAGGACTTGGGCTTTGTCCCTGAGGGCTGTGGGTGCCCTCTGTGGCTGCGGCAGGAAGGGCAGGTGAGGACAGCACTGGGGACCTGGTGGAGGTGGCTCTGTGGTGTCTGTGAGCCAGGATGGGGGCGAGGCGTCCCCTGGGGACCCCCGAGGCAAACCCATTCTGCAGGTAGGAAAACCGAGGTCCCGAGTGGCAGCGGCTTGCCCAGGCTGACGGGGGGAGGGGTCGGGACAGGAGCCCGAACCTGCTCTGCGGCCTGCGTGGCCTAACGCCACCTCCCGTCCCTCTGTCCAGGTGGCCAGCATGGAGGCGCTGACCATCTGGGAGCAGCACACGGCCACACTGTGCAAGGTGAGGCTGCGTCCAGCACCAGGTGGCCCTGCCCAGCTCCATGCGGGACCCCTCGACCTGGGCAGGGGCCAATCCCTCTGGTCTCTCCCCAGGACCCCCGCCGGGGCTTCGGCATAGCCATCTCCGGAGGCCGGGAGCGTCCCAGTGCGCCCGGGGGATCCGTGGTGGTGTCTGACGTGGTGCCCGGAGGGCCGGCCGAGGGCAGGCTGCTGTGAGGACCTGGGCGGCCTGGGCCTGTCCTCCTTCCCTGGGCCTCCCTGCCTTCCTGGGGACCCAGTGGCCCTGGGCCCTGCTGGAGCGGGAAGCCCTGGAACCCTCAGGGCGGGAGGGAGGCTCCTGGGGGCCGTATTGACGCGGAGGTGGCCCCGCCAGGGCCCAGCTCAGCCCCACAAGGGGACCAGGTTCAGGGAGGGCGAGGGAGGGGACAGGTGGTGCCTGTGGGAGGAGGACGTGGCCGGGAGGCCGGGGTGGGCCTCGCGGCCCCTCCTGAGCCGCGTCCCCGCAGGACGGGCGACCACATCGTGATGGTGAACGGGGTCTCCGTGGAGAGCGTCTCGTCTGCCTTCGTCATCCAGATCCTCCGGACCTGCGCCAAGGTCGCCAACGTGGTGAGTGCGCCCCTGCCCGGGTGCCGTCCTCCGCCTCGCCAGGCCCCCGCTGCTGGTGGCCCGGGCTCCCGCTGGTCAAGGCCCCGTGGGTCCCCGGGGCACCCAGCGTTAAGCCCTTCTGCCCACTGACCTCTCCTGTCCACACCCCGACAGACAGTGAAGCGTCCCCGGCGGGTCCAGCTGCCGGCCACCAAGGCCAGCCCCTCTAGCCCGGGGCCCCCGGACTCGGACGAGGAGGATGGGCCTAGGCGGCTGGAGGAGCCTGACCACGGCCAGGGCTACGAGGGTGACTCGTCCAGCGGATCTGGCCACTCCTGGGGCGAGCGTTCCCGCCGGGTCAGGGCTGGTCGCCGCAGCCGGGCCAGCAGCCGTGGGCACAGGAGCCCGGGCGGGGGCTCCGAGGCCCCCGGGCTGGCCCTGGTGTCGGGCTTCAAGCGGCTGCCGCGGCAGGACGTGCTGATGAAGCCCCTGAAGTCGGTCCTGGTGAAGAGGAAGGACAGCGAGGGTGAGTGGCCGGCCGGCTGGTGTTCCCGGACGGGCATCACGTGTGGCCCCACGCGAGGGCCCCCAAGGCGTCCGTGTCCTCCCCTCCAAACCCGAGGCCACGTCCCCTCCCACTGCAGAAGGGGCAGCGAGGGACCCTGAGCTGCGTCACTGGGCCCCGGGGACGGTGCCCAGACGCGGCCTCAGTCCCCGCCCCCCCGCAGAGTTTGGGGTCAAGCTGGGTAGCCAGATCTTCATCAAGCACATCACCGAGTCCGGCCTGGCCGCCCGGCACCGTGGGCTGCAGGAGGGAGACCTTATCCTGCAGGTGAGCCTGGGAGACCGCGGCCAGGGCCCGCGGTGCCCCGAGTCACTCAGCGAGGTGGCAGAACCAGTCCCCAAACCATTTTCCTTCTGTGTGGCTGGAGGTGGCTGGGTACCAACTCCCCTCCCTCCAGCTGGTGTGGGACCACAGCCAAATGTCGGTTTCTAGTGTCCCCTTGGGTTGTACATTTCTCGTACCCTGGAGCTGCGCCAGGCCTCCGAATCCTGTGGCCTGCTGGCTGCAGTGCTGAGCCCTGGACCGCCCTTGCTGGCGGGGGGCTAACGGCCCACAGCTGGGACCTAGGACCTCAAGCTGCTCCCGGTGCAGGGCTCTAGACACTTCCAGCTGTTTGCACTGGGGGCTTGTTAGACTTGTCTGTTTCTAGCGATCATGAAGAACTGTCTGTTTCTAGTGGCCTGGGGCAGACACTAGAAACAGATAACTTGGTGGGGGCACTAGAAACTCTCAGTCCCCAGGATAGCTGAGAACAGACGCTCCCCAGGGTTCCTGGTGAAGGCGGTGACCAGAGCCTTCCTAGGACCCATTTCTGACCCACCGCAGGGTCTGTTCCCAGCTTCAGTAGGTGCTCACCCCTCGCCTTCTGCTTGAGAGGCTCTGGTTTCACCTTCAGATCTGCTCCTCACACGGAGCCCAGGAGGCTCCACCTATTTCTCTTCCCCCCTGTGTCCCTCGCCCTCAGGGGGAAACTGTTTCTTTGCATGGTCTCCATCCACAGCAAGAATCCAGGTCTCGGGGCACACTGTGATCTCAGAGGCTCGGGAGGCTGAGGCAGGAGGACTGCAAGTTCAAAGCCAGCCTCAGCAACTTAGTGACGCCCTAAGCAACTCAGAGAGACCCTGTCTCTAAATACAATATAAAAAGGGCTGGGGGTGGCTGAGTGATTAAGCGCCCCTGGGTTCAATCCCCAGGACCAAACAGAAATGCACTTCTGACCTTTGTCCCGGGGAGTGTCTGTTTCTAGTGCCCCTGGAGAGTGTTTCTGGGCTCTCCTCCCCACCCAGCCCTCATTTTCTCCTTCTGTTCTTCCTTCTCGGTCCCTTTCAGATCAATGGCGTGTCCAGCGAGAACCTGTCCCTGAGTGACACCAGGCGGCTGATCGAGAAGTCGGAAGGGCAGTTGACTTTGCTGGTGCTCAGGGATCGGGGGCAGTTCCTGGTGAACATCCCACCTGCAGTCAGTGACAGTGACAGCTCCGTCCTGGAAGGTGAGGGGTCAGGAGGCAGCTCCAGATGGGGCCAGGCAAGAGCCAGCAGCCTGCCCCTGGCTCAGAGAGTGGTAGGAACCTGCCCAAGGCCACACAGCACAACGAGGCTGGAGCCTCCCGAGGCTGATCTTCTAATGGAAGCTCCTACTGGTCTCGAGCCTTAGTGTCCATCTGGCCTGGTGGGTATGGCCCTGGCTGACGAGCGTCCCTTGCCCACAGACATCTCGGACCTCACCTCGGAGCTGTCCCAGGCGCCCCCATCTCACATCCCTCCACCCCCCCGGCAGGCGCACAGGCCGCAGAGCCCAGAGGCCAGCCCAGCGGACTCCCCCGTGTGCGTACCCGGGCGGGAGGAGGGGGCGCCGGCTCAGCGGTTCCCAGGAGGGCAGCTGCAAGGGTGGGTCTTAAATGTCCAGCCCTGCTGTGCCCGTGGGCGCCGGTCACTGTCCACCAGGGCTGCTGGACCTGCGTGGTAGGCTTGGGGCTGCGGCAGCCGGAGTCCACTGCCCATGGTCCTGGAGGACAGGGTCAAGGTGGTGGCGATTCTGTTCTCTGCTCCCGGCTGGCAGACGGCCCCGCTGTGTCCTCACAGGGCAGGGGACGGCAGCGTTGGCCTCCTCTCCTGAGGACCCGTCTCAGAATAGCCCTGCCTCCCAGCGCTGCCCCCCACCCCGTAGGGCTCTGTGCCCCTGTGTGCTGGGGAGGACGCCCCGTCCACGGCACCCCCAGGAGGTCGTCCGTGATAAATTGGCACTCGGGGCGGGCACAGCCCGGCTCCCGGGAGGGTGACGGGGACTCAGCGGGGGTGAGAGGCCCACCTGGGCCACCAGCCACACCCACCTCTAAGGGCTTTTTTGAGAATGAAAGTGAAGTTGCCCTCCACACTGTCCCTCCTGACCGGGACCTGGTCCCCTCCAGGGAGCGCCCGCGGCCTCGGCAGGAAGGGCCGGTGGATCCCAGGACCTTTTTGGACCGAGGTGGGTGAGAGGTGGGTGGCCGTGACTCTGAGCACCCTGCCCTGGGTTTCCTGGTCCCAGCCAGGGAGGAGGTGGCGCGAGCTGAGGAGAGCCCAGTGGGCAGCCGGGGACAAGGAGTGGCCTTTCCGTTTCAGACTCGCCCTCGGGGAGCAGCTATGACCTTTACAGGGTGCCCAGCCACCAGGGCCTGGAGGACCGCGGGTGTGTACCCCGAGGCCAGCCCAGCGGCCCAACTGCTACCTCCCAGGGCGCCTCCCCCGTGGCGCTGTCCTGTCTCCCGAGTGGCTGAAGGGGACCGGCACGTGGGGCTCGTTGGGAGACCGAGGCGGGGGTGAGGGTCCCTCCCGTCGCGCTGGCTGACCCCGGCCTCCCGCAGGTACAGCCCCGACACGCGGGTGGTCCGCTTCCCCAAGGGCACGAGCATCGGGCTGAGGCTGGCCGGCGGCAACGACGTGGGCATCTTTGTGTCAGGGGTGCAGGCGGGCAGCCCGGCCGACGGGCAGGACATCCAGGCCGGAGACCAGATCCTGCAGGTGACACAGAGCCTCCCCTGCACCTCGCGCCCACGCGTCTTCCCTCGGCCAGCCTCGCTTCCAGTGGGAGCCGTGTCCATGCCCCCTGACCCCGGTCCCCACCATGGAGCCTCGACCCCTCCCTGCGGTGTCATCTCTGCCAGGACACTGGCTGAGGGCCTCGGGACCAGCCCCGCGCCGGAGCCCTGTCTCCACCCACCGCCTGCTCCTGGCCTTTCTTCCTTTATCAGGGGCTGGGGACAGAGCCTGGGCCAGCACTGACCCCTGAGCCCCGCCCCCGCCATTTTTATATTTGAGACGGGGACTCACTAAGTTGCTGAGGCTGGCCTCCAACTGCAGCCCTCTCACCTCAGCCTCCCACATGGCCGGGCTGACAGGCATGGCCACTGTCCAGCTGTCCCTACTCCTTCAAGTCCCGTCCCCATGTCTCTGTCACTGGTTGTGCGTGTACTGAGCGCAGGTCCTGCCCCAGCTTCTGTGTCTGTGTCGAGGTCTCCAGGGCGGCCATCCCTGGGAGGAGGCCCGAGGGCAGCTGGGCACTCTCCTGTCTGCCCTCCCTGGCAGGTGAACGAGACGTCCTTCCGGAACCTGACGCGGGAGGAGGCCGTGCAGTTCCTGCTGGGGCTGCCGCCGGGCGAGGAGATGGCGCTGCTGATGCAGCGGAAGCAGGACAGTGAGTGGCCGGCGCTGGGCAGGGGCCACCCACGCTGCAGGACGCGGCCCCAGAGGTCCCTGGGGAGGCTGGTCCGGGCCCTGGGAGGAGCTCACGTCCCCCTCCGTCCCCAGTCTTCCAGAAGATGGTGCAGTCGCGCGTGGGCGACTCCTTCTACGTCCGCACGCACTTCGAGCTGGAGCCCAGCCCGCCCTCGGGCCTGGGCTTCACGCGGGGCGACGTCTTCCACGTGGTGGACACCCTCTACCCGGGCCCTGGGCCCAGTCACCGCGGAGGCCACTGGCTGGCGGCGCGCATGGGCCGGGACCTGCGGGAGCAGGAGCGCGGCCTCATCCCCAACCAGAGCAGGTGGGTCCCTGCGCCCCCGGCCCCGCCTGCTCCCGCTGCGCGTGGGTCTTCACCAGGGGCACACGGTGGCCCTGAGCGGCTCCTCGTGGCCACAGCAGCCGGTGATAGCAGAGACCCTGAGCCACAAAACCCATCTCCCGGGTCAGCTCGGAGCCCATGGCCGGGGACAGTCCGCGGCCCTCCCCAGCTCCAGAGCAGCAGCGTGCTCTTAGGCCCCGACTCTGGCCCGCCTTCCCCTGCCATGAGGACCCCGGGGGACCTGGGGGGCCAGGGCAAGGTGTCTCCAGGTGGACTCTGCCCAGCTCAGGGCTGTCCCTCTCCCCAGGGCCGAGCAGCTGGCCAGCCTGGAGGCCGCGCAGCGGGCAGTGGGCCTGGGCCCCGGCCCCTCGGGGGCCTCCAATGCGCGTGCCGAGTTCTGGCGGCTGCGGGGTCTCCGTCGAGGAGCCAAGAAGACGACCCAGCGCAGCCGGGAGGACCTGTCCGCCCTGACCAGGCAGGGCCGCTACCCGCCCTATGAGCGCGTGGTGCTGCGAGAAGGTGGGTGGGGACACAGGGACACCACCCAGCCAGCGGGGACACCCACCCGCTCTCGCCCACACGCCTGCTCCGCGTCATTTTGGGCAGCAGAGCGAAGAGGACCGGGCGGTCCCTTAAAGTCTGACCCGTTTCCCACCCGTTTCCGAGAGCAGCGGAGTAGGAAGCAGCGTCGGGCGAGTGCCCAGCCCCTGGCGTCGCCTGCCCGCTCTGCAACTGTGGCCCGAAAGTGCCCCTGGTCACACGTCCCTCCAGGACAAGCAGACTCTTCTTGTCATCAGAGTAACTGTCCGGAGGGGACCGGGAGTCCCAGGAGGTCCGAGCAGACACCACGGGCATTTTATAGAAGGGACTCAGCATCTCGATCTCAGTGTCTGTGGGGACAAGGGCACCGAGGTAGCAGTGTGACCTAAAGAAGAAGAGAGTCAAGATAGTTTTAGTGACTTGTTTAACTGCTCTATCCCAAGTATGATCTCAGCCAGGGCCGACCTGAGACGGTGCCGGAGGGGCCTTGTGCCTGCCCGACCTGCACCCCGCCACCCAGCTGCGTCCCTTTGGGGACGGAATGTTCGAGGTGAGGGGCGGGTGATGCCACGCAGCCCTGTGCAGGTGCGGAGTCTTCTAGACTCTGTGAGCCACCCTGTGTGCAGGCTCAGGTGTCCAGGGTGGTCCCTCATGTTCCACCCCAACGTGGACCCCAGGGCTCTGCCCGGCTGTGGCCCCCCAGAGCCACCGGCAGCAGCTGCACTGGTTCTGGGGACGGAAGGGCGACAGGAGACCTGCTGCAGAGCAGGCCCAGGCGGCCTGTCCCCGGGACACATTCTGTGCCTCTGGTCTTCATGGTGGACGGCTCATCTGTTAGGCCGGGACCAGCGAGCGGTCCTGAGGGGGGCTGGCCAGCCTCCAGGCTTCCTGGCCAGGGGGTCTCTGCGGGAAGGCAGGCGCAGGAGGACGCAGCCCGTGGACACGGCTGTGTGCCAATCAGACTGCACTTACAAAAGGAGCGCCGGGCCAGGGTGGCCCCAGGTCCCCGTGGGCTGACCCCGGGTCCCAGTGGGCTGACGCCGGGTCAGGGGTGGTCTGCAGCCGAGACAGACTCAGAGAAGAGCAGCCGAATCAAGATGGAAGTGTCTTTGACCCCAGGGCCTCGTGGGTGTCTGGCCAGCGCTCCACTGTGAGCCACACCCGCCCTGTGTCCTCTCCAGCCTGGGGGGCCCTGGAAGGGGCTCTGCCCCCAGGACAGTGACCCAGGAGCCCCCAGGGCAGCCCCGCTCGCGTCCCATTGGCCAGAGCTCACCAATGTCCCTAGCCGCAAGGGAGGCTGGGAGATGGGGTCCTCAGTGGGCACCAGGGCCCTGCCGGAGGCCGACGTGGCGGGTGGGGGTGGACAGCTTGCAGTGGCCCTTGCCGCACACATCCCAGTTCTTGCCTTTGTTCTCTGCCCTCAGCGAGTTTCAAGCGCCCGGTGGTGATTCTGGGCCCTGTGGCGGACATTGCCATGCACAAGCTGACGGCAGATCTGCCTGGGCAGTTTGAGATCGCAGGTGAGGAGCCAGGTGCTGGGAGCCAGGTGCTGGGAGCCAGGTCCTGGGGAGGGGCTGCGGGGCTGCTGCTGTTCTGGGGGAGAGAATCTGACCAACACAGGCAAACACAGGACTTGGGACCCCCAGTGCCCCCTCCCAGGCCACCCCAGGCTGCCTCATCAACCTGGATTCAGGTAGACCCTCTGAATCCTCCTCAACACATGGAGCCAGGTGTGGTGAGTGAGCCGAGGCACCATTATTCGGAGACGGGAGATGCCACTGAGCTAGAGGCTCTGCAGTGAGCAGGGCAGGCGAGACCCCAGGGGAGTCCAAGACCCACCACCACGAGGCAGCTGGACGGCTGGGGGTCAGGGCCTGCAGCTCCGGGCCAAGTCTGACCCACGGCCCCTCCCTGGTGCCAGTGCCGGGGAGGACCCCGGGCCCACAGAGGCCAGGCGAGCTCTGACCACTGAGCTCACCCCTCGCCGCCCAGGAGCTAGGGCATTTTGAGTGGTTAGGGTTTTGTGGGACCCTCGTCCCCAAGGTGCAGTGTCTCTGCCTGCCCAGGGCCAGGGCCAGGGTCCTGCTCGGGAGGCGAGGGGAGGCCAGGAGGAGCCCCAGATGCAGCTCTGGTTTTTCCTCAAGAGCACTCGGGTCCTGGTGGCCTTTTGAGCAGGGGAGGGCTGGGTGGACGTGGATCTGAGGGGCAAGGGTCACCTCCTGAAGCTGCACGCCCTGTCCCCCCAGAGAGCATCTCCAGGACTGACAGTCCCAGCAAGATCATCAAACTGGACACCGTGAGGGTGATCGCCGAGAAGGTGAGTGTCCCCTGCTCTGGGCCCTGCACGGGGAAGCTGAGGCCTGGGCGCCCAGTCGAGGCTGTCCTCACCCCACACTGACAGCTCCACAGAGTCACTCTGCAGGAAACCTGGGGCAGAGGCAGGGAGACCAGAGACCCTGCCCCCAACACATGCTGTGAGTGCCAAGGTGTGGCCCACTCTGACCTCCGACTCCCTCTTTCCGTTTCCTCCACCTCTGTTCTGTCTCTTGGGTGTGTTTCTTTCTCTCTCAACACTGCCCACCCTGTGAGCCCTGCCCAGGACAAGCATGCGCTCCTAGACGTGACGCCCTCTGCCATCGAGCGCCTCAACTACGTGCAGTACTACCCCATTGTGATCTTCTGCGCCCCGGAGAGCCGGGCGGCCCTCAAGGCCCTGCGCGAGTGGCTGGCACCCGCCTCCCGCCGCAGTAGCCGGCGCCTCTACGCACAGGCTCAGAAGCTGCGGAAGCACAGCAGCCACCTCTTCACAGGTGGGCGGGTCCTGGGGGTCCAGGAAGGGCGGGCGGGCCCCTCCCAAGCATCCCAGGCGCACTGACACCCTGTCCCATAGCCACCATCGCCCTGCAGGGTACGAGTGACGCCTGGTACCAGGAGCTCAAGGCCACCATCCAGGAGCAGCAGACGCGGCCCATCTGGACAGCGGAGGACCAGGTGCAGGCACCAGCAGGGTCACAGATGCTCTCCGGTGTTAGGGCTCGGGTCAGGCGTGGTGGGGTCGAGAGTCGACCTGAGGCTGGGTCTCGGCCTGGGCCTGGGGTGGGGCCAGGCTGGGGCTCAGCTTTGGGAGCAGGGTCTCCCGGGGCTGGGGCTCAGCATAGCCTGGGCCCTGTGTGAGTCCAGGGCCTGTGACCGGCCATCACGGCCTGAGGTCTGAGGATTGGGGTCTGGGAGGTTGAGGGTGGGCCTTTCGCCTGGCTGGGGACCGCGGCTGAGGCGGGTGTCCCGCGTGGGGCCTTGGCTCGGCTGGACCAGTGCAGCATGCCCGCTCCCTGCAGCTGGACGGCTCCTCGGAGGACAACCTGGACCTGCCTCACTGCGGCCTGGCCGGCAGCTCCGCAGACCTCAGCTGTGACAGCCGTGCCAACAGCGACTATGAGACGGACGGCGAGGGCTGCACAGACGGCGAGGGTGGGCCCCACACGGATGTGGAGGAGGGGCCCCCGGCACCGGCCCTGGCCCGGTCCTCAGAGCCTGTGCAGCTGGACGAGCCCCAGAGCCCGAGGCATCCTGGGGACATCCCAGCTCACAGGGGGCCCCAGGTGAGTCCCAGCAAGGATCCAGGGATGGGAAGGCTGGGCACCAGGCGTGAGCCAGCAGAGTGTCTCCAGCCAGACCAGCTTTGGGGATTCAGGCATGGCGTGCTCAAGCCACTCAGTAAATCTCTGAAGGACAGGAGGTGGCTGCAGGACTCTCAGGGACGCCAAGCTGCAGGTGCTCCATACCTGTGTGGGTGCGGACAGGCCCAGGTGTGCCATGCCGCGGGTGACCCCAGGGTTGCTCTGCCACGGAGCCACGCCCAGCCCTTTTAATTCCAAGACAGGGTCTTGCTGAGTGGCCCAGGCTGGCCTTGGACTTGTGAGCCTCCCGCCCCCAAGTACCTGGGATGACAGGTGTGCGCCTTTGCAGAGTCACACATATGTACATATAAAATGTGGGGGTACTAGGGATGAAACCCAGGGGCTTTTTAACCACTGAGCCACGTCCCCAGCCATTTTTTAAAATTTGAGACAGGGTCTCACTAGCTGAAGGCTGGCTTTGAACCTGTGACCCTCCCGTCTCAGCCTTGGGAGCTGGTGGCCACAGCGCCCAGCCAGTGACTTATACTTACAACAGTGTAGCAGTTGTATAGGTGACCTACATTGTGTCCCTTGGCAGTGGGGGCGAGGGGCGGCGAGGAGCCGGGCAGCTACACGCTTGGTAGGGACTATTTCTCTGAATTCTTGGGTCCCTGTTGGTAGAGGTGCTGGCTACGGCTGGCTCCTCACCCAGTGCTCAGCCTCCTCTCTGGGATGCTGGGGTAAACAGCCATGACTGCTGCCTGGGCACAGGCTGGGCCCTTCACCCTAGCCACCCCTGCTGTGGGTCACTCTGACCCTCCTTCCTCCCTCTCCCTGAAGGTGAACAGCCGCCACCCCCAGGGCCAATGGCGACAGGACAGCATGCGGTAAGAGCCCCCTTGCTGCAGGCCCAGGGCCCTCAACCCTTTTCCTGCATCCAGTGGCCTCAGCTTCCAGGTGCGCCTAGGGTTGGACGGGGCCTGATGGCCTCTCCGGGCCCTGTGAGGTCAGGGCCAACGGCTGGAATCCTCTTCCCCGGGGACACTGAGCTGGGACTCTGAGGGTGCATAGGAGTTCTGGACCAGGCCCTGCCCACATGCATGTGCCAGGCAGCGTCAACCCCTGCAGTGCCTGCCCTCTGCACCCAAGGGACGATCTATTTCCTGATCCCCAGGACCTATGAACGCGAAGCCCTAAGGAGAAAGTTCACTCGAGCCCGAGACGCAGAATCCTCGGATGAGGAGGGCTACGACTGGGGCCCAGCCACCGACCTGTGACCCCGCCCAGGGGCCGAGTCCTCCCTGCGGCTGGAGTCCGCTCCCCTGCAGGACTTGGAACCCAGTCTCCCTCCCCTGGGCCTTAGTAAAGTCACAGGGTTTCTAGTGACTTCTCAGAAACACAAAGGGCAGGAGGGTGGGCCGGCTTCCCTCTGGGCCCCACCGCGACCCAAGACTCTGCCCATTCAATAAACTTTTAATTTTTCACGTTAGAAAATAAGTGGCTACAATCTTCTTTGGGGTCCCAGGCAGCTGCAGAGAGCCACAGGGACAAAGGCACTGAGGCGCGGCCCTCACAGGTACACGGGTTGCTCCTGGCCCGTCAGCAGGCGGTAGGTGGCAGCCGGCATGGTCTTGATGTGCACCTGCGGGGACAGGACTAGGCTGAGGCAGGCCCGGGCCACAGGGACCCGCCACCACCTCCTCCGCTGCCGCCGCCACGCACCTCACTGTGGGCCTCGGTGAGCAGCTCGATGATGCGCTCGTGCCGCGTGGCCACCACGCTCTGCCCGTTGATCTCAATGATGCGGTGCCCCACACGCACACCCCCGCGCTCCGCGATGCCGCCGCGGAGGAGGCTGCAGATCTGGGGGCCAGAGCAGGTCAGCAGCCCAGGCCCGCCCTGCCCGTCCCGCCCTGCCCCGCGCCTCGCCCCAGCCTCACAATGCCGTCCTCCACACAGAAGCCCAGCTGCTCACGCGCATGGGGTTTCCGGATGATGGCAGTGGTGACGGGTGGGCAGTGGACGATGCTGAGCCTCACTGAGGTCTGTGGCTTCACCTCCTGTGGGGCGGGGTGTTGGCCTCACCTGGGGCTGGGCCCCTTGACAGGCTGCAGCCCCCAGCCTCGGCTTTCCAACCCTCGAGGGGCCACGCAGGGGCCCTGCCTCCCAGGGAACTCACACGCACAGCTGCCTGGCACGCGGCCAGGGGCAGCCCCACCAGGCTGGTCCCGTTGATGGCAGTGAGGCGGTCGCCGATGCTGAGGGCGCCCGAGCGCTCGGCGGGGCCCCCGTGCAGCAGGTTGGCGATGACCGCTGTGGGCAGCAGGGAGCCCCAGCCCGACTCCACCAGGGCCACACCCAGGCCTTCACCCCTGCGCTTCTCGATGCACACCTAGGTGGGGACCAGGCCACACGGCTGCTTGGCACAGGCGGGGGTGGGGGACGCAGGGAGCCGGGGTCAGCCGGGGCCTCGCTGGCTCACCTCCCTGCAGTTGTCACGGTTGGAGAAGTGGTCCAGGTCCCCGTTGTGGAGGTGGCCAGGGCTGGCGGCCCCCTGGCTGGGCTGGGTGCCCACCTGGCTGGGGTCAATGCCGCTCTCCCGCAGGAACTGGCTGTAGGCCACGGTGAAGGCCTGGCCTATGGCTCGTGCAATGAGCTGGGCCTGCGGGAGGTGCCATGAGTCCCAGGCTGTCCCAACCTGCCCTTCAGGACCAAAGTCCCAGACATCCTCAGACCTGGGCCTTCCTGGCTCTATCTGGGACAAGATCCTGAGGAGATGGCCAACTGCCCTGGGGCCTTAGGGCGGTGGTGACAGCCAACTGGGGAATCGGGGAGGAGGGAGAGGGGGTGGTGGGGAACCTGCCGGGCACTCAGGAGGGCTTGGTCACACCCCTGTGGCCTCCAGGGCCCCTTCCGAACCTGTTCTTTCTGGAAGCCCCCCGTACCCCCAGGGAAGATGCAGGGCCCTTGTCCCTGCCTGCCTGTCTGGGGCCAGAGTGGCCAACGCCTGAATCCTCACACCAGGCTGGAGCCCAGGAAGCCATGGCATTGGGGGCGGGGCTCCGTGGTGGGGGCTGGCCTGCGTGCCAGGCCCTGGGTTCCATCCCAGCACCGCGTCCACAGGGAATGAAATACCAAAAGGGCCATCCCCATCTAAGAGCTGTGGCCGGGCCGCAGGGCCCTCCTCAGCCTGGAAGCGGGAGCCCAGGAGCGGGAGGTGGCTGTGGGCTGGGGGCTTCCAGGGAGGGTGGGGACCCTAGGGAAGATGGCTGTGCCAGGCGGGGCTCTGGGGAGGCAAATCCCTGCTCCCGGGGCGCTGCGGGCTCACGTCCTCTGAGTGGAAGACGTGGCACATCATCTTGCACAGGCGGCGCCCTCGGTCCTGGGGTGACCTCCGTGCCAGCCGCCGCCGCGCCATGAGCACCAGGACCTGGCCGATGTCAGCGATGTAGGAGATGGTCTGCAGGGCGTGGTCCATCATGGCCTCCTGGGGCGGGAGGGGCAGCTAGTGCAGGGCTCACCCTGAGACTTCCAGGACCCACCCCAACCCGCAGGGTACGCAGGGTACCTGGGAATCGGCCGTGAGGACCTTGATCCTCTTGGTGGAGACGAAGAGGTCCACCTCCGTCATGGGCTGGGTCTCCCCGTCGGGGGCCTGTGGGGAGCGCAGGAATGGAGGCCCCCAAAGACCCACCCACAGGCCTGGGCCCTGGGCACCCCGCCTGGCCTCACCTTGACACGGTCCATCGCCTCCTGGGCCTGGGCCATGCGCGTGCTGGGGGGCGGGTTCTGCTCCGACACCAGCTGGGTGGAGCCCAAGTATTTGGCCCCAAATATGACACCATCCATGAGGTCCTCATGATCACAGGGACCGGGTACTGGGGGCAACAGTGGGGAGAGGGTTGGCCCTCAGGAGTCCAGGGCCTGCCTGCCCCTGGGGCTCTGTGCAGGGGCGGTTCCCAAGTGGTCTCTGCCCTGGCTCACTGTGCTGGTCACAAAGGTCCACCCACAGCCCAGCACCTGGGGTGGCTCAGCCTCAGGCCCAGTCCTGCCCATCTAGAGCAGCTTAGCCACCCCTCCAGGGTTCCCCCAGCTGGACGCCTCTGCAGGGCCAAGCCGATGGCCAGATCCAAAGCCAGACCGCACTCAGGCACCATGTCCAGGGCCCTGAGACCAGCCTGGACCCCTTGCCCGCCCATTTCCAACACCAGCAGCATTCTGGAACGTGGACCCGGCTCCAGTTTGGAACTTGCCAACCAGCACCAGGGCCTACTCTGCCTGCTGCTCCTGATCCCCCAATCTGTCAAGGTCGGGTGATAACTCTGCTCCTTGGTGTGGCAGAGACGACTGTCCCAGTCCATGTGGGAACTCCCATACTGTCCTGGGTGGGACGGAAGGCCCTGACCTGCAATTCCAGGACTCCCTGCCGGGTTCCAGGCCACCTGGTTTCGGCAGGGTTCCAGAAAGCAACAGCCTCCAGAGGTGCATCACCTCACTCCAAGATGCTAGAAATTTTTCTCTCGTGACAGCGGGGCTCACACCTGGGGCTCATGCATGGCAGGCAAGCGCTCTACTGAGCCAGCCCTGGCCCCAGTTCTAGAAGTCTCCACTGTGGCCATGAGGTAGCCCTTCCTAGGACTCTGTGGTTTGCAACATCAGCACAACCACTGTTCTCAGAACAACCCTGATCTAGGAACATTCCAGATGGTGGTTCTAGAACCCTGGCCCAGCCCCGAGCCATGCAAAGCCTTGCCCCCCAGGTCCTAGATTTCCCGTGGCCGCCCAGACCCAGAGCTCTGCCACTGCTCTAGGATGTCTGGTGGCTTCTGCTCCCTGCAGCCACAGGCCCACTCTGGGCAGCCCTCCAGGGCCTCAGACCACAGCCTGCCCGCCGTGTCCGCACCAAGCTCTGCCCTGGGACTCTGGAGCTGTGCTGTGCCACAGCACACGGCCGCCTGCCACACACATGTCCCGAGTCTGGTCCTGACTGAGTGGCCGAGGGTGAGACACTGCAATCCTGAAGACCACTGCTCCAGAGCGTAAAAGCAAAAACCCTCAAAATATCCATCATATGAGCCTGGGGCTGGGCTCAGGGGTGGAGCGCTCGCCTAGCACGCGTGAGGCCCTGGTTTGATCCTCAGCATCACATAAAATACAGGCATTGTGTCCATTTACAACTAAAAAAAAAAAAACTTCATAAAAAACTAATTATAAGACAATGCACTAAGTGTCTTGTGATAATTAAAACATATTAAAAAATTACGTTGGCTGGGGCTGCAGCTCAGTGGCAGAGTGCTTGCCCAGCACGTGAGACACTGAGTTCAATCATCAGGATAGCATAAAAATAAATATTTTCAAGGAAAAAAAAAAGTTAATTCAACCTGTTCTCCAGATCGTTTTTCACGTAGCTAAAAAATGCAACTTCTCACGTGGCTGGCTCTGCATTTCTACTGTCAGTCCACTCCAGAGCTTTCTGGGCAGCTGTCGTCTTTCTGTGTTCTAGAAAAGGGCAGGCGAGGTCTGCTTGCTCCAGGGCTCTGGACTTTCTCAGTCCGAGCAGCACCAGGCGGCTCTGCTCATCAGCCCAGGACACCCGCACTACTAGCCAGGCTCCTTGGATGCAGGACCAGAGGCAGAAGGCCAAGCCCTAGAACCCCCTAGGCAAGAGTCCAGAAGCTTCTCAGAGCCACAGGCCCACTCAGCTCCCCTCTCTGCCACAGAACTTGCTATTTGATTTCTATCTTAAGGTGGTTGGGGAAAATACTAGAACATTCCAGATGGCCAGGCTCTTCTCACACCTTTAGGACAGACCGACAAACTTCTGTACAGGGCCCAACAGTATTTTCATCCTGTGGGCCAGAAGGCGTGCTGCCAGGAGTCACGAGCCGATTAATGGCAGGTTGCTGAGAAACACCTGCAGGATGTGGTGGACTCACCTCAGGATGGCTGTGCCGATCCCAGGCAAAGCAATCCTCGGGACCACCAAATGGTCTGTCCAGAGACTGACCCATCCTTGCGTAGTGCATGACCATCCTGGGCCCTGTCCTCATCCACCTCAGCCACAGACAACAAGTGAGCAGGTGCCACAAGGTTTTGGTAAAACTTTATTAACACTGAAACCTGAATCTCACCTCACTTTCCTTTCAAATTTTTAACCATTAAAAAAAATGCAAAAGCCGTCCTCGGCTCAAGAGACCTGTGAGAAGAGACCAGGGCCAGACTGGCCTGCAGATGGTCATTTGCCAGCGTTCACTCTGGAACCAACTGCTACAGAGCCATGCCCGCCCTGCCACCTGCTACTCACTCCAGAACATTCTCTGGACTCTGTTTCCTGGCCTTCTAAACTCTGATCCAAACTGCCAAGAGCTTCCCGAGAACTTCATCCTCACGGTAACCCTCAGCGCCACCTAGGAGGCAGGCCCTGGCTGTCTGGAACCCTAATCCCTGGGCAGGGTGGGAAGGGCACTCACCCTCCTGGAGGGCAGGGTATGAAGCCAGGCTCTTGGGGCCCTGGAAGGAGACAGAAGAGGGGCAGTGCTGAGTCCCCCTGCTTGGGTCCAGGCTGCAGAGGACACCTGGAGGGTGGAGCAGGCACTACCTGGACACCGTCAGGTGGCTCTTCGGGCGTGACCAAAGGAGAGGTCTCCAGCCAGGGCTCAGGGGAGCTGCTGGAGCTCCTGCTACCACCCTGCTCGGCAGAGGCTCCCTCTGCCCATCCCGGGGGCTCGGACTCTCCATCTGCATCCTCAGGGGGCTGCAACAGGGGATGGGCAGGCTCTGGAGGCTCCTGGGCACCAGGCTTAGAAGGCGAGTGCCCCTCACCCTGCAGAAGCCTCAGAAGATCATCCCGACCAGCCTCAGCAGACAAGAGGCCGTGGGCGTCAGTCGTGTCGTGGGGGTCCAGGCCCTGGCCAGTGGCAATGTGCAGAGGGCAGGGTGCGCTGTCTGGGGGCAGGCCCATCAGGTCTCCGGGCAGAGCCTCAAACTGCTGCACCAGGCCCTGAAGGCTTGACCCCTCGAGGTCCACCGGACCCAGGCTGCCGGGGGCCTCAGGCACCGCGTCCCACTGACTCTCAGTGCTGAGGTC
Source organism: Marmota monax (assembly GCF_021218885.2). Classification (NCBI taxonomy): domain Eukaryota; kingdom Metazoa; phylum Chordata; class Mammalia; order Rodentia; family Sciuridae; genus Marmota; species Marmota monax. The sequence continues at coordinate 4,656,270 of NW_026692494.1, read as the reverse complement.
CTCCGAGGGCACCAGCGGGTCCTTGGGCTTCTCCAAGTCCATGGCGGGAGGCTCTGAGCGCGGCCGGGGGGCGTCAGGAAGTCCGCGGCTGGCTCAGGCTCCGGCCGGCGTCCCCATGCGGATCCGAGGCACCCGGGGCTGGGGCTTGCTGGGCGCCCGCTCCTCCCGGGGCTGCTCCCGCCGCGCGCCGCGGGGTCCTCGCTGCGCCTGCAAGGGCCGCGCCCCCACTCACCGACCAGCAAGCCGAGGCTCGGCGGCCGCCCCACGCCAGCGGCTGCCCAGTGCTGCCCAGAGCCGGGGAGACGCCGGCCGCGGGACCCCGCGCCTCCCCGGACCCGTGGACTCGGACCCCGGCGCCCGCCCCGCTCACCTGCCGAGCCGAGGCAGAGCCCGCCCGCGCGGCCCCCAGGCCCCCGCGCCCGCCGCGGCATGTCCCGACGGCCCTGCCCGCCGCCGCTCGCCGACTCACGGCCCGGACGCCCGCTCCTCCGTCCCCGGGCGCCCCGCCCACTGGACCTGCGTGGCCTCGCGAGGCCTGCTGGGAAACGTAGTCCTCCAAGCACATGTCGCCACACGGGGGCGCCAGAGCTGCGACGGGTGTAGAGTCACGAGTTCGAATCCCGACCCTCCAGTCTCTCAGAGGGAGCCCAGGCTGGCCCTCTCTCCGCAAAATGAGATTACTGCGTGCCTCTTATGGCTGGGATGGCACGTGGGAAAGAAGTGGGGCTGGGAATACTGAAGAGGAGTGAGTCTGGTGGAAGACGCACTTCCGGTTGGGCTCAGAGTAGGCGGGGCCAGTGGCCTCCCCGGCCTCCGGGCGGCCGAGGAACTCTGCCTGCCGAGCGGGACAGTGGTGCCCACCTCCTAACGGCGGGTAAGGATTTAGCAATAGGTCCAGGATATACCAAGGATACGCTGGAAGAGTTGGCTTTTCTTTCTTTTCGGCTTTCAAAGCCTTGCTTATTGAACAAGCCAGGAATACGTTAGGTGAGGTATCTTGAGTAAATAAGTATCTGAAGAAGGGCAAGAAGTTAGTGAAATGTCCGCTGAATATTACGTCACACTAGAACTGGGACCGTCACCAAAGTCACGGTGGGCCGAAGGCTTGCCCGCGGCCGGCAAGACCACACTTCCCAGGAGTCCCCGCGGCCTCACGTCTCCCGGAAACGAGCGCGCGCAAGCATTCGACCTACGTCATGGCGGCCAGGCGCCTCTTCGGGGCTACTCGGGCCTGGGCCGGCTGGGGGACCCGGGAGATCCTAGACTCCCCCTCTCCTGGAAGACTCTTGGTTCGGAATTACGCCAAGAAACCGAGTGAGCCAGGGTATTAGGGATCAAGATAGGGACGGTGGACACGCGGGGAATTGGTGGCGCGCAGGCGCCAGTTGGGGAGGTGGGTCTGGAGTTTCTGCGCAGGTGCAGAGACAGAGCACAGGCTGTGTGCGCAGGCGCAATTTGGGGCCACTCGGAGCGCCGGCGCGCGTCTAGTTGACACCTGCGGATGCGACTGCGCTCTGTGCGCAGCCGCCGGCCGAAACCTCGCAGCCGTTGGCAGGGTGTGCGTTCAGCGGCGGGCGCGTTTCAGTGCGCAGGCGCGGGAGAGCGGGACTTGTCTGGGGAGGCGGGAGCGAGGGTTCTCCTCTTATTTCTGCTTCCAAGTGGCTGTGAGCCTTGGCACGAGCCGCCTCCGGGAGTCGGAGAAAGATATGCGGCCCATCTAAGTACTAAATTCCCTGATATTTAGTTATTGAGTTGTACCTGGATACAGCCTTGCCTGATCTCTGTGAAAGGAGGAAGCAGGCCAGTGTTAGGGCTAGAGTCACACGCGGCCAGTGGAGGGAGACCACCTCCGCGAGGTGAACCGCATCACAGCCGGACCCGAGGGGGGACGAGGCCACCCTCGGCTCGCCTAGCTGGGCCCCCGCGATTGGGAACGTAGGAGAGCCCCAGGGCCTTGGAGGGGGAGCTGGGCTGGCCTGACTCTCCCCTGCTCCCCAGTCACCAAGGGCGCCAAGGGCGGGAAGGGCAGTGTGGTCAGCGAGGCCCTGAAGGACCCGGAAGTGTGCACCGACCCCGTGCGGCTGGCCACGCACGCCATGGGCGTCAACATCTACAAGGCGGGCCAGGACGTGGCCCTGAAGCCGGACGCCGAGTACCCCGAGTGGTGAGTGGGCCCCGCGGAGGCCTGAGGGTCACGCCCGGCGGCTGGCCCAGACCTGAGCCCCGCCCCACCCCCAGGCTGTTCCAGGTGAACGTGGGCCCCCCGAAGAAGCTGGAGGAGCTGGACCCCGAGACGCGGGAGTACTGGCGGCTGCTGCGGAAGCTCAACATCTGGCGCCACAACCGGCTGAGCAAGAGCAGGAAGCTGTAGTGAGCGGGTCCAGGCGGCTGGACCTGCCCCTCCCCACAGGCGCCAGCCTTCCCTCCCCTTCCCCAGGCCTCAGTGGGCTGCTGGAGTTCCTGGCCTTGTCCAGAGGCCTCGGCCCCAAACCTAGGAAGGGAGGCTGTCCTCACGCAGCCTCTGCCAGGGCCTCAAACCTGCCCGGAGCTGTTGGGAGCCGGAGAGAACCTTTTGAGCTTCAGGAACTGAAAAGCCCAGGTGCAGGTGTCGGGCTTCAGGCAGGGCTGGATTCAGGTGCTTCAAGATAAAGACCTGTGTCCTGTCCGTCCCTGGATCTTTACCCCCCTAGCCTCAGGTCTCCTGGCCAGCACCCCCGACACACACACACACTCAGCAAGTGGAGCTGGGCGAGGGGACTGCTCAGGGCAGTCCGTTGAGCTCAAAGGTCTGGTCCTCCCTCCCTCCCTCCCTCCCACTGAAGCCCAGGCTCAGCCTCCCACCTGGCCCTCCCCAGCTGCATCATGAGCCTGGTGGGCAGCCAGGTCCCTGCATCCTCTCGCCCAGCCCAGCTGTGAGGTGGGCCTAGGAGCAAGACCCAAGCCCACCAGATTGGAGGAGGGCAGGGGGGTGCCCAGTGAGGGGCAGCAGGGACCTCTCACAGGACTCTGCCCCACACAGGTCCACTGATGGCCTGGGCCTGCCCCCTCCAGGCCCCTCTGGCTACAGACTGGACCCTGCAAGAGACCCTCAAATTCTGCCCGGTCCCAGGGAGATGAGAGCCCTCGTCCTCTCAGCAGGCTCTGCAGAAGGTGACCAGGCACCTACTCCCTGACTGGTCACAGATGCAAACATCCGTTCCTTCCTGATTCTCAGGTTGTACCTGCCCTGCTTCAAGCCTGTGGCGGTTCTCCGCAGCACTCCAAGTAAAAGCCAGAGTTACAGTGGCCTCTGCGCCCTGCCCACCCTGCCTGGTCACCTCCCTTAACCCCTTCATCCTCTGCTCCAGCCACAGGGACCCTCTGCTGAGCCTGTAAGACACCAGGCTTTTCCTGCCCCAGGGCCTTTGCAAGCTCTGCCCTCTGCCTAGACTGCTCTTCTCCCAGATAACTCCCCAGCTGCTCCCTGCCACCTCCCCAGGTCCCCCATTAAAGTTGCCGCACAACCAGTCACCCTGGTCTTTCTCACCAGCACTTACTACCATCTCACATTCCATGTTTTAGTGCAGTTGTGTTTTTAATATTTTGCGTCTGCCTCCCACTGTCTCCAGCCTGGGACCCGTGGTGTGTCTGGAGGTGGCTGGGTGGCGGAGGGCAGGGCTAGCGGTGGGGTGAGGGGTGAGGGGTGGAGGGTGGGGTGGGCGTGCGGGTGCTCTGGTGTTGACCTGGGCCTGTGGCTTCTTCTCCCCCTGCGCCCAGCGCCCCGGGTGCACCTCCACGGCGCCTCGCCCTGATCTGGGAGGTCCCAGGGCTGTCCAGGTGTGGGCCATGGGCTGTGGGGACGTCTGCTTCGCCCTTCCCCCCGTGTGGAGGGAGCAGGAGCTGATAGCAGCACCCAGGGCAGGCCACCCTTGCTTGCGTGGGTCCCTGAGCCTCCCTGGAGGGCACTGCCCCCACCAGCTCCAGCCCTGCCTGCTGTGCTGCCTCAGAAAACGCCGCCCATCTCTGGCCTCCTCCCTTAAGGGGCTGACGGTGGAGCCTGCCTCCCAGGACTGGTGGCAGGAGGGCTACCGGCAGGCGCAGGGTAAAGGTGACAGGAGGCTGCTGCTGTTTGTCACTTCTTGTCACTTCTGGGGCCCTGTGGGGGAAGGGCTGGGCAGACACTTCAGGAACCTGGCGCCCAGCACCATGCCCACTGGACACATGGGCTGAGGGGCCGAGACGCCCACAGGGCAGGGCCCCTGCCTGGGCCTGCAGGTCCTCAGGCCCCCCCTGCTGGGTGTCACCTGGCTGTGGGGTGGGGAGGGTGGGGGCACAGGGCAGGGTTCCCAGCAGCACATCGAGGTCTGGCACCTGGAGACGGCTGGGTCTGATTGGCTGCTGTCACCAGGCCCGTCTCAGGCTGGTGGCCAGGTTCTGTCCAGGGCCTGTGCGTGCTCCTTGGCCAGCAGCCGCAGGGACGCCTCCTCCAGGGCGAAGCCGTCCACCAAGGTAGGAGGGAAAGCGTGTGGCCCCAGGGAGGCCTGCAGCCCTGGGGCTGAGCCCAGGACGCCGGGGAGGCCTGGCCCCACCTGGGGGCCGGGGCCCAGCCAGGGCTCCAGGGGCAGTGGCAGGGCTGGGGGACGGGCAAGTGGCAGTGTGGGGGCCTCTGGGAGCCTCGGGGCTGCCACCGCTCCTGAGCCTGACTCCAGGCGCTCCTGGCGCCGCCACTTGGCCCTGCGGTTCTGGAACCAGACCTGGGGAGTGGTGGGGTCCTGCTGCGAGCTCGGCCCCTTCCTCCCCCTCCCCAGGCCCCTGAGGGCTGCCCGCCGCTGCCAGTGGCTCTGCTGTGCTGCTCCCAGATTCTGGGTTGAGGGGTCCCTCCCTCCAGCGTGGGCCCGGCCTCCTCCCTGGGCACTCAGGCCTCTGGGGCTCCCCCGCCTCCCGCCCACTCCTCGAGGCCTGGCGCCCGGCCTCCACCAGAAAGCCCCAGGCCCGGGTTGGGGCCTCACCTGCACGCGCACCTCGGGGAGGTGCACCTTGGCCGCCAGCTCCTCACGGCTGTACACGTCCGGGTAGTGGGAGGCCTCGAAGGCCCGCTCCAGCTGGTGCAGCTGGTACGTGGTGAAGGTCGTGCGGTTCCTGCGGTGCTTCTTCTTGGGGGCCTCCTCGCCTGGCCCCAGGCCCCCACCCTCAGGCCCCGGCCCCTCTCCCAGGCTCAGGAACATGGCTTCTCACCTGGCCGGGAGGACAGCAGGACAGAGTGTGGTGAGACAGTGGGAGGAACTGTCCCTGGGAAGGCAGGGGAGCCCACCTGCACCTCAGCCTCTGCCCTGCACCCCGTCTTTCTGGGGTCACCTCCCGCCTGCCCGTCCCCACTGCTGCAGCGTCCGCTCCTGCCGCTCCTCCCCGGTCCCCTCTCCCTGGCTCTGTGTGGGAGGACTCTGGGGTGGTGTCCCTCAGGCCCGAGTCCTCCACCTGTGCCGCCTGCCCAGGCTGGCTGCCCTCCACCAGCCTGCGGCCCGGCGTCTGCTGAGCCCAGGGGAGGGAGGATTAGTCGGAGCCGATTAATTGAGGCCCCCCCCCCCCGCCGCGGGTGCCGGTGTCCCCAGCCTCCAGGGAGGCAGCACTGGGGGCCGGGCTCCCAGGATTGCCTCCACCCCGCCCCGTGGGACGTCCAGGCCCCTCCGGCCTCAGCTTCCCTGGCTGTAAAATGGGGTCTCGGGGTGGAGCAGACAGCGCATAGCAAAGGCCAAGCGGGGACCCTGGGGGCGGGCGCTGCGGCCATCGATGGGGGCCAGCAGGGACAGCCGGCAGGTTCAGTGTCAGATGACGGAAGCGAGGTGAGGGCCGTAGTAGGGGTCCTCTGGATGCCGGCCAGGGAGCAGGAAGGGTCATTCTGGTTGGGTCTTGAGGTCTGCAGGAGGTCACTCTTCCTGTGCTCACTGCTTGTACGGAGCACTCAGTGTGTCCCAGGTACGGCCACGCAGGTGGCATCCCAGTGGGCAGCGGGCAGCCGGCAAGCAAAAACGAGGCGTCCAGCTTTGGAGCCTCGAGAAGCTCCCCCGGGGCCACTTCAGGGAAGAGGCCGGGGGTGTGGGGTGGTGAGGTGCTCGCTCTGGGGACAGCTCTGCATCGAGGAGGGCGCTGGGGGCTGTGGGCGGTTGGACAGCAGGGGGCTCACGGATGTCCACGTGGGCAAGATGGGGACCGGGAGGAAGCAGGCACAGCCCCGTGGGGAGAGGCCGGAGGCCCTGGGGTGAGGCCGGCTGGAAGGGGCAGGAGGAGCCGAGGCGTTTCTGGGGCACAGCATTTGGGAGGAGCTGGACTTTGGGTGAGGGGCAGCCCAGACGCAGGGTGCCTGGCGGCCTGGACTCGGGGGCGTGGGGGACACACGAGAGGCTCATCGAATGCAGTGAGGGGGATGGGTCCAAGTGGGGCCAAGACCCCTCTGGGAGGGAGGGGGACGCAGCAGACAGAGGAAGGACCTCGCAGGGACACAGCATGGCCACAACCACCGCCGCCCAGCCCGGCTGTAGAGGCAGAGGCTCCCGCGGTTTGGGAGGGCGTGGGGGGCAGGAGGCCTGAGCGGGGCTGCCCAGCAGTCAGCTGCAGTGGGCACAGGAGGGCCCCGCCCGCCCCGCACCTCCCACCCAGGGATCCCGCTGCTCTCAGGCCCAGGGGCGCACAGCAGGGGCCTGCGGGGACCCATGGGTGGAGCCGCACTCCAGACGCTGTCAGCTTAGAGGGCGGATTAGGGGCGGGCGGCAAGGGACAGGTGGCCCTCCAGCTGGCTCGGCGGCCTCCCAGCCTCCTGCCCTCCCGTTTCCCAGGAGGAGCTGCTAAACCCCTCGGGCACTGGTGGCCAGAGTGGACAGACTTCAGGAGCCATGCAGGAGGTCAGCCTGGCCTTGGGACAGCTGCGTGGGACTCCACTGGGGTCAGCACTGGGAGGCGGCTGGGGTCCAGGGGCCCCAGGGTTGTGTCCCCAGGAGTTTTTGTGCCCTGGAGGGGACAGGCTGGCGCCCATTGCCCCCCCACAGCGAGGCCTTGCGCACCTAGCCTGGCCGTGGACTTGCTGGCCAGGGCCAGTCAGCCTCCGCCTCCCGTCCAGCGCTCTCCTGCAGCAACCGAAGCCGCCTGAGGGCCACAGCCTGACCTGCCTCCTCGGTGTCCCAGTCGCTGGCCGACTGTGGAAGTCAGCAGGGAGCCACCGAGGAACACCCGCTGTGTGCCCGCCCCATGCTCCCTGCCGCTCCCTCCAGGGTCCTCACGCCCCCGGGAAAGAGCCTGGCCGGGCAGAGGGGACAGCTGGCCCGTCTGCCCAGGACTTCGAGTGTGAGCACTGAAGTCCCACCTAGAGAAGTCCCTGTCCCGGTCACACAGATGGGTGTGGCAAGGAGGGATGGTGTGGCCAACCGTCCCCAGGTGTGTGCCCAGGCACCGGCTCGAGTGCTAGGCCCTGGACATCTGGCCTGCTTTTGTCCAAGGGCAGTGTGGCACCGGGGCTATGGGGTGCCCTGTGCCTGGGAGGGCCTGCCCAGTGACGGGGGGCGGGGCGAGTGGCAGGACAGCGGCCATCATGACTGGGGAGCAGAGCTGGGGGAGGCAGGAAGCTGGCCCTGGAGGTAGGGGCTGGGCCAGCTCGGCTCTGCGCCCGGGGGAGCAGCCCCGCCCCATGGGCCTCGCTGCCCAATGCTGCCCGGCTTCCTGGCCCACAGCTCCCGCAGCATTGGGGCGCCGGGGGGGACGCAGAGGAGGATGGGCTTCCCATGACCTCCCAGAGGGGGTGAGGCCACAGCAGAGCCCTCTCCTTGGCTGGGGTGGGGCCGTTGGGGACAGTGGCAGGGGGCAGCGGCAGGGGACAGGAGACATAGACCCTGAGGGATAGTAGCCTTCTCCGAGGGGCTGTGGAGCTGGGGCTGTCCCTGGCCACTGGGTGCTCCATCTGTGAGGGACCCCAGTGGGGACACCTGCTGATGGGCCCAACCCGGAGCCCCTGGGCACTGTCCCCATGAAGGTGTGCAGGGGGGACCCAGCTGGATGGGTCCTGAGTGGGCAGTGAAGGGGCCCCATGTGGACCATCAGGGTGCTGCAGGTGACAATCTCTGGGTCCAGCCCCTGGACCACCGTCGGGGGACAGCGGGTCAGTGGGGCACAGCGGCAACCAGGGAAGTCCACGGGGTCCCCAGGCGCGGGTCCTAGGAGGTGCCAGTCACAGACACACGAACACCCTCAGGCCTTGGAGCTGGTCTTTATAGAGGCCGTGGTCCTCTGCTCCCAGGTCCAAGTGTCCACGCTGCCCGGCCCATGCTGGCCCTACCCTGGGGCCAGGAGGGCCACTGGTGGCCTGGCCTTCCCTGGGCCTGGCCGGTCCCCGCCCCGTGCTCCCTGCTGCTCTCTTGGTCCTCTGGGGCCCTTGGCCCTGCCGGGTGGGGTCACGGCTCCTGGCTTCGGGGCGGAGTGGACACGTCGGCGTCCTGTGCCCCCACGGTGGCCGAGGTGCCCAGACTGCGAAGCTCCCGGGTCAGCTTCTCTGCCACCTTGCGGAAGGGTGGCCGGCGGGAGGGCTCTGCCTCCCAGCAGCTGCCCATGAGGGCGTGCACGGGCCCAGGGCAGCCCTCGGGGGGCTCCATGCGGTAGCCCTTCTCCACGGCCTCGGACACCTCCTTCAGCGACTGGGGACAAGGGGCACGTGAGCGCGGCAGGGCAGGGCAGGCCCTGCCCCATCCTCAGGAGGCCCTGCTCACCATCTTGGGGTATGGAGCCCGTCCGTATGAGAAGACCTCCCACAGCAGCACCCCAAAACTCCAGACGTCCGACTTGCTGGAGAACTTCTGTGGGGCCCAAGAGCAGGATGAGTGGGGCCCAGGGCTCCTGCGGCCTCCTCTTCCTCCAGGAAGCCCTCCAGGGCTGGCCCCTCCTGTAGGGTCCCCCCATCCAGGTGAGCCCTGTTACCCTTCCCCTCAGAGAAAAGCCCATGCCCACTTCAGAGATGGGGAAACTGAGGCAGAGGGCAGACTAAAAGGAAAGACCATGGGCCTCTGGCTTGCTGAAGAGGCAGGGCCATCCCCTCAGAGGTTCAGAGAGGCCTTATGCCATGCCAGGGTCACACAGCAGAGCTGGGGCGCCGTCCTACTTTGTGGGACTCTGAAACTCCCAGTTCTGCAGGGGGCTCACCCCATGTTTGAGAGCCTCGGGCGCTGTCCACTTGACAGGCAGCCGGCTTGAGTCCAGCCCCTTCCGCTCAGCTTTGGCCAGGCCGAAGTCACTGACCTTGGCCACCAGGTCCTCGGAGACGAGGATGTTGCGGGCGGCCAGGTCTCGGTGCACCAGCTTCTTGCTCTCCAGGTACTCCATGCCCTCTGCCACATGCCTGGGAGGGGCGCCCAGAGCCTTAGAACAGGCCCGCCCTCCCTGCCTCAGTTTCCCCCGCAAGGGGGAGCCCACCTCCCCACCAGGAGCCCCACACACAGAGAGAACTGCAGGAGCTGGGCGTTGTTCACCAGGGCCCGGCCGCGGGTGCGGAGGAAGTTCACCAGGTTGCCCTGCGGGGTGGAGAGAGGTCGGCTCCAGGCTGCGCGGCCCCGCCCCCTGCGCCCGCCCGGGCCGCACCTTGCTCACGTGCTCCATGACGATGTAGAGCCCCTGGTGCAGGATCACGCCCAGGAGCCGCACCAGGTTCTTGTGCTGCAGCTTCCTGGGGGGGGAGGCATGAGAGCCGGCCGCCCCGCCCCGCGCCCGCCCCCTCCCGCCCCAGCCCGGGACTCACGTCATGACCGCGGTCTCGTCCAGGAAGGCCTGGGCTGTCACGTCGCACTTGATGTTCTTCACGGCCACCTTCTGCCCCAGGTACTCGCCCTGCAGGACAGCTGGGCGTGGTGGGCACAGGGATCAGGAGGCCACCAGTGATGGGAACAGACAGGCCCGCGCCCCGGGTCCCCAGGCACCCAACACAGCTGCAGGGGCCAGCCCCCGTGGCCCTGCAGGCTGCAGACCAGGGCCAGAGACCCCAGGAGCAGGGGTTCGGGCTGCACCCCCGGGCCAAAGCTGCTCCTCTGGAATGACGAGGCCCTGGGCTCACGCAGGCGACGGTCACCTGCACTCGATCCCTGCACCACAGAGCACTCAGCATGCTCTCTCAGGGCTCCAAGGATGGGGGCTCGGTAGTGGGAGAGTGACCACCTGGCCACAAAGCCAGAAGCGTCCCACTCTGGCCCTTACAGAGGAGGTGGAGACCCCGCCCTCGGCCAGGACGACTCCGGAGCTGAGGGGCCTTGGAGCCGAGCTACCACGCGGCAGAGGGAAACAGGCCCCCGCAAGCGCACCTGTCCTGGGAGGTGGGGAACGGGACTCCCAGGCCTCCACCCCACCCGCCTACCTCCAGCTCCGCCCTCACCTCCAAACTCTCCCTCTCCGATCTGCGCCCCCAGCGTCAGGTGCTGCAGGTCCAGGAGCCAGCCGGCTGCAGGGGAAGGCCAGGTCAGGGGTGGCACGGCCCCTCCCATGGGGTCCACCTGGCACCCCTCGGGGACACTCGCTCCTGCAGCCCCCTTCCCGGCAGTGCCCATTGATGTGCCCACGACTTCCCAGGCTCGGGACCAGTGACCTAAGCTGGGTGCTCCCCTCAGACCCGCACACCCAGCTTGGCCCTGGGGACTCCCTGTGGAGCCCAGAGGCAGTGCCAGGAAACCCCTCAGTCTCAGAGGCTGGGGCCACCCTTTCTGTCCTTCCAAATGCCCCATGGGCTTCCCTTCACTCTCCTTTACCTCTGACCACCAGGAACACACAGAGCAAAGCACACAATAAACATGGAGACCCATAAATGTTCTGGAACCTTCCAGGACTCTGGCCTCCACGTGCTCCTCTGCTCTGCGCCCTGCCCGAGGCTGGGTCTGAAGCCATCTGTTCCTCCTCCAGCCCCCCAAGCTCCAAGTCAGTGCTCGTCCCCACCCAGTGCCATGCTTAGCCAGGGAGACTCCAGTGCTTCCAAGGGCACACTGGCCACTCGGGCACCAGGCTGGAGGGTGGCAGAGCTGTGGAAGGACCCGGCCTCAGAGGGAGTGTGCAGGCGGGCTGGACCAAGCTAAGGCCCAGGTTTCCGGCTCAGGTGACATGGTGGGTGACAGGGACACGGCATGAGCTCAACATGGGACTAACCTGGGTCTGTGGTACTCCCTGCCCCAGGCCACCCAAGTGCTTTCCGTTCCATAGCGCTTGGCACAAGGACGCGCCAGGAGGTGTGTGCAGCCCGCATCCTGCTGCCCAGGCAGGCCTGTGCCCACCTACCCTTGGCCAGCTCCTCCTCCGCGGACCGGGTGCCCTGCTTCCTCTTGGGCCTCACCAACTTCGTGCAGATGGCACCCTTGTCCTTGCTGTAGTGCTGCAGAAATGGCAGGGATGGCCTTGAGCCTGGCCCTGCGCCCACCCCTTCGGGGTGGTCTCTGGGTGGGTGGGCCGGAGCTAGGGGGCCAGAGGGGTTCAGGTCGAATGGCAAAGTTGGCAGGTTTCATGAGAACCGGAAAAGATGCAGGGTGGATTCTGGGGGCCCTGGATTGACGCCAGTTTGGAGGTTCCTGGGGCTCCCCAGAGAAGCCACCTCGTCCTCAGAGGTAGAACCAGGGTGACTCGGCCCCCTGGTGGTCCTTGGGGACCAGCCCTCCATCTTTGCACTGAGGAAAATCCCACCCTGGAGCTCACACTGCCCAGTCCGCCAGGGATGGGAGGAGGCCTTGGAGCCTCCTAGGGGCCTGCCCCTGCACCTCTGTATTGGGGATGATGACACTTTGGAGGTCCCTTGTCTGCCCAGCTGCCAAGACCTGGAGGGAGCCCTGGGGTCCCTCTGTGCCCTCTGGGGCCCAGTCCTGATCCCCCAGGGCACCTCCACCATGTCCATGAGATTGCAGAAGCAGACGGCCTCATCGATGGTGAGGTGACCGTCGCGGTGCAGCACGCGGTAGTGGATGACGTCGCGGCCGAAGCTGACGCACAGCACGTAGTCGCCGGGGTGCCGCGCCGACTCACGCACCAGGAACAGCCCGTCCTCGGGGGGCTGCAGCTGCTGCACCGCCTCCTGGCCCGAGATCTTCCCGTGGAACCACCTGCGGCGGGCGGGCGTCGCAGCACAGCTGGGGCCCAGCTGGCCTGGGCCTGCGCTCCGCCCCGGGCCCGCCCGCCGCCCACGCCCACTCACGGCATGAGGCTGAGCTTGGGGTCCGCCGAGAGGGCCTCGCGCTCCCGCAGCGCGCCGGCCGCCAGCAGCCCCTCCTGGCCGCTGGCGTGGTGCTTGGCGCGGTACCAGCTCTTGTTCTGCGGGGGAGGGGCGGGGTGGGCGCCTGGTCCTGGGGAGTCCCCAGCCCCGCTCGCGCAGGTCCCCCGCCGCACTCACCTCGCAGGCCTCCAGGATGGTGACCACGTCGCCCTTGCGGAAGGCCAGCTCCCCCGGCTTGGGGCGCGTGTGTTCGCACTTGGTGATGCACTGAGTGCCCGGGGCCCAGCGCCTCTGGGTGGGAGCAGGAGCGGGCGGAAGAACGTGAGGGTGCCGTGGGGAGCCAGAGGGGGAGGGAGGAGGGAGGACAGGAGGGGAAGGAGATGGAAATTGGGAGGGACAGGGAGATGAGGGACTCAAAACCGAAGCAGCGGGGGGGGGGGGGGGGGGAAGCAGAGGGGAGGGCGAGAGGGCTGAGAAACATTGGAGTCACAGAAGGGACCCTGGACGGAAGGCAGGGAAGGCGCTGGAGCGAGGGTCGAGGCTGGGGGCCTCCTCAGGGGTGTGGACGAGCTGAGGAAGGGCTGGGGACAGAGGCACAGGCGCTGGGATACTCACGGTCGGCATCCTGACTGTGATGGGTGGGGGGTGCCAGGCCCCCAAAAGGCGAGAGCTCACCTGGGGAGGGGGCAGAGTCAAGCTCCAAGTCCCGTTTCCAGGTAGGCTTGGGCCCCAGGGTCCAGTCCCTGTCACTTGCAGTCCAGGCCAGGTGGGGCGCAGCCGGGAGGCACACATGGCCTCTCAAGGCATCCCGGGTCAGACCCAGGCACGGCCCCTCAGTCCCCTCTGGGGAAGTGATCTTTACCCGGGGAGGCTCCTTAGTCGAGTCACAGCCATACAATGCCAGCCTGGAGACCATGGAGGTTCGTCCTGCCATTTCCCCCAAAGGGAAACCGAGGCCCGGGAAAGGCGGAGAGCAGTGGTCACAGGCAGTATGGGAGGACCGCCTGGCTCAGGCCAGCAGCCAGCACAATGTGTAGGGAGCTTGGTGCCACCTGACCGCGCCTACTCCTTCCTCTTTTCTAGCAGTGGGCAGGGGCAGGGAGGGGAAGGGGGATGAGTCAAGGTCATTACCAAGAACCTTTGACCCTGAGGTGGAGCTGGGCCAGAGGAGGCTGTGCAGCCCTGCTGGAGGAGCAGGGTCCCCTGCCCCAGCCCTGGACAGACACGCCAAAGTCCCTCATTGCCGTTAGGCTGGAGGTCCCCCCTGCCTCTCCCACATCCCCTGCTGCAGGTGGCCGAGCATTAGGGAGGTTGAGGTGTGGGATCCCAGCTCCTCGGGCCTGTCCCCCACAAGCTCTGCAGCCCGGGGACTGGCCAGCACACTCGTGGGTTACACACAAGCACTAGAGCCCAAGGGCTCCTTCCCGGGGACCAGGGCGCCGGCGTACCGGCAAAGGCGCCGGTCCACCTAGAGACAGGTGCGCACCCTCGCGCACGCGTGTGGATACGCGGACAGACACTCGCCACCCGGAGCTGTGCACCTGTCCCCCGCCCCCAACTCACACACAGCCAACACCTGGGCGCCAGACGCTAGGCCACCCGGGCGCGCAGAGCCACACGCAGGGCCGTGCACACGCATCCCGGCCACACGCGCACAGCCCTCCACGTGGACGCGCCGATACGCACCCGGGCTCGTAGCTGCGCACGCCGCACCCAGAGACATGCCCCGCCGCGCCCGCCGGGATCGGCTGCCCACCCCCGCCCCAGCCGCGTACGCGCCTCGCGCCGGGACGCGCGCACTCGCGCGCACCCCGGCCCCTCCTGTGCAGCCCTGGGGCCCCCTTCCAGAGCCCGCGGGGTCCCCACCCGCCGCGGGGTCCCTCCTGCCCATCCCCGCGGACGCGCTCACCTGCTCAGGGGGCGTCCCCGGGCTGCGCCCTGCGCCCGCCCCCAGGAGGGCCCCCGCAAGCCGGCTGCGCACCCCGGGGCGGATCGGGTACCACAACTTGGAGCAAGTTATTCGGTTTCCTCATTTTTAGGGGGGAAGGACGGCCAGGGAGTGGGGGTAGCGGGAGGCGCCGCGGCCTGGGAGCCCCCGCGGGTCCTAGCGCCGGCCGCACTGCGGTCTGCTCGCGCGCCGCCGCCGCCGGCCCCTCCCCGCCGCGCCCTCCAGGTCCCCTGCGCCTCCCGCGCGGTCGGGGCGGGGTCCCGGGGCGCACTTGGGGTCCACGACGAGTCCTGACCTGGCGCCCAAGAGCACGCGCCGTCACCCACCCCGGGAAGTGGAGTCGCAGAGCGGGGAGCAGGGGCTGCACGCACGCGTGCACGCGCTCAGGGGTTGGGGAATCATGAGCTGCCCATCTGGGGAGGTAAGCAAGCCGCAGAGCCCCAGGACCCAGGGACGCTTCCCAGCCTGCAGTTTCAGCTCCCTCGGCCTCACTTAAGCACCCTCCATCGAGGGCTGTTAGTGCCTGGCGCCAGAAAACACGAACAAAAGCAAAAGCAGTAAAAATTTCCACCAGCTCCATAACGTCACCATCATGGGCAACCTGCGGGGGAAATTGGGGCGACCAAAGACAACACCTGGGAGCCTCTTGGCGGCCACAGAAGGACCTGCAGAGGCGGGAGGGGCGCTGCCTCCCTCCTCTGGCAACCCCCTGCAGGCAGGCTGAGCCGCCACCTCCCAGGACAGTTTGCCCTCCTCTGGTGGCCACTGCCCTGGGCCTGGGGGCAGCGCCCACAGCTCAGGGTTTCTGAGCTCACAGACCCCGTGTCCAGGCACCCAGTGCTCATGTCTGATCTCATTACCCCAAGACACAGGGTCTAGCTCAGAGCCCAGGAAGGAGAAGGCAGAGCACCCGCTGGGGTCCTCCAGGTGGGAAGGCCACGCCCTGCCAGGCGCCTCATGCGTGATTTCACAGAATCTGTCCAAGGGGTCCCTGTGGACAGACCCCCCCAGGCAAGAGAGGACATGGTGGGCAGAGGGGGCGGGGACAGCCTCTGGTGGCCTTGAACTGTCGGCAGTGGTGTCTGCAGAGGGGCCTCCATGAGGCGCCCGGGGTCCACAGCTCAGCACCCAGAGCTGGTGTGGGATGGCCCAGGGTAGGGCTCCTGGGAAGGGCTGGGGACCCTGCAGCTGTCATCCTAGGGACAGGGGCCAAGAGCACCCTACATGACAACCCCCATCTCTTGCCTGAAATAGAGCTGTCAGTAACCGCAGCGGAAGCCCCACTGTGCCGGGAAGTCCCCACCAGCCCGCCGCGACCTGCTCTGCCCGCCTGGCTCCAGGCCCGTGCTGTTTGAGGGCTGCGAGATGTCCTAGGCCCCCACTGTGACCATCTCCTGGACACACCAGGGACACAGGAGGAGGGTCGGGAGGGGCAACTCAGCAGCCTCTGTGTTGGAGAAGCACCAACTGTCCCCCCAGGACCCCAGGGTCCCTGTCCCATCCTGAGGGAGGGATCAGAGGAACCAAGGGCTGAGCCCAGAGGAGGACAGACGAGCGGACAGTTCCCCAGCGGGTGTGGCACAGGCCCCGCTGGCCCTGACTCGGGACCTGTCGCACTCCTGCTTTATCCGGGTCAGAACCACAGAACCGGTTGCTTCAGCGGGGAGGGGCTCCCAGAACCCACTCTTCCAACCCCGGGCCCCCTGCAAGGACTCAGCCGTCCCCTCTAGCGAGGCTGGGAGGGTAGTGGGGCTGCACATCACACACCCCCTCCTGGTCCCTGCTCCCCAGCTCCCGCCGGCTGCATCCTGTCCTTGGTGACAGCCTGTTGGCCTCAGGTCAGACATTCTGAGCCCTGGTGCAGGCTGGTGACCCTGCCCCCGTGTCCCAGCGGCCAGCTGTAGGCAGGGGGACAGCGGCGACTGGGGGCAGGCAGGGCCGCGGTCAATGCCATCCCAGGCCGCGGGGGAGGGCACTCGACTTTGAGGAGCCCCCGTGTCAGTGGACACAGGATCCAGGAGCCGCCTGGTAGGCCCTTTGCCCAAGGCATCGGTTGGGCCAGGGCTGGTGGCTGGGATGGAACCGACCTTCTAGATGCTGGAATTAGAAGTGGACCCGCACTGGGCCAGGCTGGGGCCCGGTGGCAGAGCAGTTGCCCAGCACACGTTAGGCCCTGGGTCCAGTTCCCAGCACCACCTACAAATAAACAAATAAAATGAGGGTTTTGTGTCCATCTAGGACAAAAAATAAATAAAAATAATGAAAGGTACTGTGTCCAACCACAACTTAGAAATAAATATCAAAAAAATGGATCTCTACTGAGAGCCAATTCAGGTGGTGTCAGGGACTCAGACTGCTGCCGTCTTGTCATGGTGATTTTTTTGGTACTGGGGATTGGACCCAGGAGTGCTCTTCCAAGGGGCTACCCCACAGCTCTTTTTTACTTGTCCAGGCTGGCCTTGAACTTCCGATCTTCCTGTCTCAGCCTCCAGAGTTGTTGGGATGACAGGAGAGCAAGACCACACCAAATTCCCACCTCTTTTTTTTTTTTCTTTTTTTTGGAGAGAGAGAGAGAGAGAGAATTTTTTAGTATTTATTTTTTAGTTTTCGGTGGACACAACATCTTTATTTTATTTTATGTGGTGCTGAGGATCGAACCCAGTGCCCCACGCATGCCAGGCGAGCATGTTACCTCTTGAGCCACATCCCCAGCCCCAGACTCTCTTGTCCCACCTCTTGATCTAATATAGCTGCTCAAGTTCCAACCATTGCAACTACATTCCAGTCAACAGGAAGCAGGAAGGGGCAGAGAAGGGTGTACTTCCTCCGTTTTAAGGACTCCTCCTTGAAAATCCCAGATCTGTTGATTGATCCCAGCTGGTGGAGAAAGGGAAGTTGGGAAATGTAGTCTTTACACCAGAGGCCAAGGAGGAGGGAGGAAGGAGCTCTGGCCTCCTCCTTTCCAAGCACTCAGGCTGCGCGGCCCCCGCGGGCCAGACCCAAGCTCTGCGGCCCATGGGACATCCCAACCTGCCGCCCTCCTGTCCCTGGCTGCAGAGGCCATGGAGTGCAGCCCACCCCCCTGCTGTCCTTCCTGGTCTTGCTCGGCGTGCGCCGGGGCAGGGGGGTGGCCACGGCGGGCGCTCTAAGCCCAGGGAGCTGGAAGCCGGGGAATGAGCCGCCCGGGCTCCAGTGAGGCGGGCGTCCGTGTGTCCAGTTTGAAGATGGGAAACCGAGGCTTGGGGATGCTCTTGACAGGACGCAGGGGGTGGCGTGGGACACACACCAGCCGCCGCCGGCTCGGCCGCCTTCAGCGGAGCAGGGAGACCGGCTGCCCCAGTTAGCAGCCCTTTAAATTTAGCTCCCGCCAGGGGACTGGGGGGCGTTGGCTCTTTCCAGGAAAAGTGCCCCCCTGGCCTGCGGCCCCCTGGGAAGCCGGGCCCTTTCCACGTGCTGGCTGAGGGCTTTTGGGTAACCCCTCGGGAGTCTCGGTGGGGAGGCTGCTGTCCACCTGGAGCCCGTCCTCCTCACGGTGAGGACAGAACTGGACGCGATGTTTCCACCAGCCGTGGGTGGGGACCGGAGCTGCTGCCTCATGCACGGGAAGCTGCTCCCCACTGCCCCCCGCGGCCCCTCAGCCTTTCCAGGTCCCTCACCCTCTGCTCCCGCCTCCCTGTTCCTCTGCAGCCCCCGGACACCCAGCCCCAGGGCCTTGGCACGTGCTTTCCACCTCCCCCCGCGTCCCTGCTGGGCTGTCCGAAGGCTGCTTCTCAGTAGAGGCGATTTCTGCTCTTTGACATTCCCCAATATCCACCTTCTCCAAAGACCCTCCGTGCCCTTTGGCACCCTCTGCTGTCCAGGCCAGAATGGCCCTCCTGGGGCGTCCCCTGCACGGGAGGCGTGCACCTGGACGAGCGCCCTGGGCTTCTGTGTCCAGGCCCTCAGGAAGGATGCCTGGGACCCTCAGAGTGAAGGCGGAGGAGGAAGCGCAGGAGAGGCCCGTGGGCCAAGGCCCTGTCCAGGCTGTCTTGCCCCACCCTGTCCCCGAGCCCCAGCTTCTAAGGTGATCAGCAGGCTCTGCACAGGCCCCGTGGCCTCTGGGGTGGGCCCTGCTTCTGCTGCTGCTGCGGAAGCCACCAGAGGCCAGCCCGGGCCACGGGCCGATCCGACCGTGGGCCGATCCGACCGTGGGCGTGGACGTTTGGGTTTGGGTGGTCTTCGCGCGTCCTCGGTGCCTCGCCTCCTTCCCTTTCCCGCGTGGGACACTGGGGCTGCCGAGGCCCAGGGGGCAGCACCCGCCGCCCGCATTTCCCTGCCATGTCCCCAAGTCGCCAACGAGAGCCTTTACGGTCTCTTGATGGATCGGCCGGGCACTGTCCCCGTTCCTAGAGGTCAGCATCTAGCTCTCGGGGACACTCTGCTTCCTGGGAGCCACCTGCCAGCCTCCTGGGCACGCGTTTCTGTGCTTCTTCTGTCCCCCCCCCCGCGGCCTGCACACGGGGGACCGGGTCTGCCGACGGCTCTCCATCTCCCTGGAGTTAGCTTGGGTTGTGTGGGTCTGACTTGCTCTGGCCTCCGGCCTCCGGCCTCTGGCCTCCCTGGCACAATGACATTCTGTAGCTGGACTCCTGGCCCCTGGCTTCTGAGTGCCCGGGAGCTGACCGCTGGGCTGTGACCACTGTTCCCTGGGCCCAGCCTCCATGCGTCTTGGTTGGCTCCTTTGTTTGGGGAATGTGCGACCTTCCGGGTCCAGGTTTTCCCGAAGGTGACAGTGTGCAGAGAGCAGGTCCCAGCCAAGGGGACGGGCAGTGTCGCTGGCCCGCGTCCTCCTCCAGCTTCTGGGCTCCTCTTCCTCTTTGTCTTTCTTTTTACCTCTGGTGACAATTCCTCTTTCACCCCAGCCTTCTGGAGACACTTGGGTCACCAGATTTTTTAAAGTTCCAAGACTTCTTTCAGGTTTTCCATCACCCCCCTGTATTTCTTTGTCTTAACATCTGTGTTCTGGTTGTGGGTGGACACACACCTTTACTGCACCTGCTTCTTTGTCTGTGGTGCTGAGGACCGAACCCAGGGCCTCGCACGTGAGGTGAACGCCCTCCGCTGAGCCCAGCCCAGTCCCTCTATTTCTTTTTATAATTTTTATTATTTTTGGTCTTGGGGATTGAGCCCAGGGGTGCTTAACCTCTGAGCCACATCCTCAGCCCTTTTCTACATTTTGTTTAGAGACCAGGTCTCACTAAATTGCTGACGGCCTTGCTAAGTAGCTGAGACTGGCCTCGCCCTCGCCATCCTCCTGCCTCAGCCTCCGAGCCGCGGGGATGGCGCCAGTGCTGCGGTACCAGCTCTGGCCCCCTCCCTGCCCTCTGCCTGCTGGGTCCCTGGCCTGACCTTTTCTGTCCCACTGACGGGTTCTCACCAGCCTGCAGGGCCAGGCTGCCAGCCTTCTCCAGCTTCGTAGGCCAGGGGGAGGGGCAGCTGTCCACGCCTGCCACTATGTGTTCAGGGCCAGCTGCCCCTGGAGGCCGGCCCTGCCTCCCTGGTGCAGAGGTGATTTCTGCTCTCTTGGCGTTCCCCAAGGAGGGCAGTGCCTGTGATGGCCGAAGGACGGGTGGTCGGCACATGCCGGCCCAGGACATGTGTAGGTGCTGGGGACATGTGTGAAGGGACGAGGGCAGGAACGGTGGCTCAGAGGGACACTCGTGTGCAGGTGTGGAAAAGGATCTTTAAAAAGGGGAGACTCCAACCGGGAGGCAGCGCCTGCCGTCCCAGCTGCTCCAGAGGCTGAGGCAGGAGGATCGCTGCAGCAGGGAGTTTGGGGCCAGCCCGGGCCACTCAACAGGGAGGGCCAGCACAGGCCGGCCAGGAGGGGGCCCGGCCAGGGAGGAGCGAGCCAGGAAGGCCCTTCATAAGCCGTGAGGGCCTCCGGGTGTCCGGCCCGTCCCTCCAGACGTCCTAGCAGAGTCCGGTCCACCGTGACCTATGCCTTGAAAATGATGTGGCTGTCCCCCAGGAGGGGATGGTTGGGCACTTCGGGCACCTACATCCGTGCTGTGCCCAGCCCTGGTCACAGCTCAGCAGCCAAAAGATGGGAGCAGCCCAGTGTCCACCAGGGGGCCAGTGGACACAGTGTGGTCCACACACACCTTGACCAGGAGCCAGGTGACAGCTGTGTGTGGAGGGACCTGAGGACCTGGTGCTCAGGGAGAGCCGGACACACAGGCCACAGCATGTGACCCAGGGACAGGAAGTGGATCATGGGTGGGGGGACAAAGTGAGTGGTCATGGGATGAGGCCTCCCTTTGGTTGGTGGAAGGTTCTGGAACTAGACAGTGGTGACGGCTGCGCCACACTGAGTGCCTGAAATGCCACCATGTGGCGCATTTTCAAGGGGCTGAATTGGTGATTTTCAAAGAAGGTGCAGGATCTCCAGGAGAATCACGTCCGGCAGAGTCGAGGCGGACGGGCCACGCGTCACCGCCGTGCATCCAGAGAAGGACAGCTGGTGGCAAGGGGAGCTTCACAGGGTTGACCCATGTGTTCCCTTTCTTCCTTTCTTCAGAGTTTTTTAACAGGAAAACCCCAATACCTTGGAAAATTTAATTGTGATAAAATAGAAAATGGGCCGTCTTCACCGCGCCCAAGTCATAGCTCAATGACGTTAAGCACAGTCACAGGGCTGTGCAGCGGTCCCTGACGGCCATCTCCAGAGCTTCTTCACCTTCCCAAACTGAAACTCTGTCCCCACTAATCTAGCTCCATCCCCTCCCCAGGGACTGGCTCCCAGCATGCCACTTCCTGTCCCTAGGCATCTGGCCAGATGGGGACGTCCTGTGGGTGGCTCCTGCAGTGTGTCCTTTGGTGCTGGCTCATTCCACTAGGCATAGCGGCCTGAGGGTCCATCCAGCTGCGGGTGTGTCAGAACCTCCTCCCTCTTCAAGGCTGTGTCGTACCCCGCATGGCCCCTGGGGCTGCTTCTTCCTTCTGGCTGTTGGAAATCGCGCAGCTGCGAGCGCAAGTCTCTCAACACAGGTGCTTCCCAACGTGGGCCACCCGTGGGTCAGCCGGAGCTGGTCCCAGGTTGCTCTCTCCCCAGGGCAGCCTGCGTCCCGGCCCCGGCCCGCGTGGACTTCCGTGGTGCGTCTTCGCGGCTCCCTCTCCGCGTCCGCGTGACCTTGCGCTGGAGCCCACGGACGCGCCTCTCTCCCGGCCCCGCCCACTCGCCGCGTCTCCTAGCAACGCTCCCGCCGCACCGCGGCCGTGCCCCGCCCTCCCCGACGCTCCTCGCCCCGGCGCCCTGGCCCCCGCGCGCTCCTGCCGCGGCCTCTGTGCGCCCCGCGCCCTGCAGTGGGGTCCCTCCCCGGGGGACGAGGGCAGGGGCGGGAAGGGCGGTCGCAGCGCCAGCCTCCAGGCCCCGGGCGCCTCCGTCCGGACCCGGCCGCGCTAGCCCCTGCTGGGTTCGCTGTCGCCACCTGAGCCCCCGCCGGGAGTCGCTAGGGGGGCCCGGTTAACTCTCCGTCGGCAGGACTGGTCCCAGCCTCGGCGACCGGCGACGTCTCCTGGCTCGGGAGGCGCCCCGTGCTGGCACTTGGGCGGAGGGCTGCCCGCGGGGGTGGAGGAGCGGCTCCCAGAGGCCGGCCGGCCCTTGGCTTGCCCGTGGCCACTGGCCACCATCACCATCCCGGAGACACGGTGTTGGCTTGAACAGTTATTTATTCAGCTACTCCCGTGTGGACCTGGGACCATGAGGTCCCACCCAGGCCTCCTGCTTGCAGTCACATCTAGTGAAATGACAACAGGGTTAGTGGCAGGTCGAGGTGGTCTGGGAGGCTTCTCTGAGGAGCTGACACTGGAGCAGAGGCCTGGGGAAGGGGAGGAGCAGGAGCCAGGAGAGAGCTCATTAGGCAGGGGTACCAGTATGTGCCAAGGCCCTGGGGCAGGTCTGTTTGGCTCCTCCAAGGATAGGCTGAGTGGTGCGTCTGCAGCAGACTGACAGAGGCGCAGTTGGCAGGTGGTGGGGTCTTTATTTGGATCTGCAGTTTCATCCTGAGCACACTGGGGTCCCCCAGGGCTAAAGCAGTGACTGTTGCTGAGGCTGGAGACAGAATTGGTGTGACAGGCTTTCCTGGCACATTGGCCATGAGGGCCAGGCCCCAGGAGGTGGGGAGGTCAGCCTGGGAAGCTGGGTGAATGGCCTGCGGACCCCGAGGTGGGGAGGGAGTGGAACCCTGTGCAGGAGGCGCGGAGCAGAGGGAACAGGGCAAGGGTGGGGGCTGAAGGAGGCCCGCCCCAGGACCGGGCCATTTGTGCCTGCAGCAGGGGTTCCTGGAGGGGCGGGCCCTGGGCAGAGCAGAGTGGCCTGGCCTGCCTTCACAGGAGGTCTGAGCCCTTTCCAGTGCCTGACAGATACCGTGTGGCCAGTGTCCTCTGCTCCGCTTCTCCAGGGCCTCCAGCTCCAGGTGGGCGCCTCTCCCTGGCGGGGCCCAGAGGGGGTCCGGCTGATCTCCTGCCCACTCCTCTGTGCCCACCACCGTCTGTGTGCAGTGCACACGCCACTGCCCACCCACAGGGCCACTGCCGCCTTGCCCACGCCTTCCTCCCCAGCTCCCTGCCACTGTGACCAGGTCTCCTCATCTGAACCCTGTCCACCCTCTGAAGTTAGTGACGAAGATCTGGGGAAGCCGCGGGGAAGTTCTGTGTGGGCAGAGCCATCTTGCCAAGCTCGCATGCCCGCCCCTCCCAGGAAGCTCTGGGGCCTCCCAGCACTCAGCTCGCAGCAGGGACCAGGCCAGGAGCTCCCCGAGGCCTGAGGCAGAGTCCTGGGCTGAGGGACACACATAGCCAGTGTTTCCTGGTGTCCAAAGGGGCCCCCTGCATGGGCAGAGCCTCAGGGAGAGAGGTTGGGGGCCCAGTCCCCAGGGCCCTGCAAGGCAGGCGGAGGGCCCAGTGTTGGTTGGGGAACTTGAGCGAAAGGAGAGCACGGGCCACACGCGGACGAGAGGGCTCCTTTATTCCCCACCAGTCTCCAGGTGGCTCCCCGAGGCTCCCCGAGGCCCAGACTCGGGCCACACACAGGCTGTCCTTCAAACGCACAGAGATGGAATCAAAGCAGTCACATGACCACAGGTCATGTCCGCACAGAGGGACTTCTCTTACTCGACGCCATTGGGAAAGAAGAGGGAGAGGTCTGAACGGGGCAGGGTGAGGACCGGGCAGGTGGTGTCCCCAGGGCCATGGGACAACCACACTGGCCCTGCTTTTACTGGGCTGGAGCCCTGAGGGAGCACTGGGGACCACCTGCCTCAGGCCCTGGTGGGACAAAATCAGGGGGAACCAAAGGAGGAATCCAGGCCTTGCGGGGGTGACAGAGCCCTTGACAGAGCGGCCCCTGCAGAAGGCACTCGGGTGGGGGCGGTGCTGGGTGGGAGTGGCTGAGGGACACAGGTCTTCCTGGGGGCTGCGGCCTGGGGGCTTTGGCAGCACCTGCCTGTCTGTGGCCCTGCTGGCCCCAGGCTGCCCAGCAGGGTGGGGTGGGGCTCTGACGGTCCCTGGGGCCCCTGCACACCTGCTCCCCACCCCGCCCCCCACGTGCAGCCCACACCCTTTTGCAGAAAGCGTGTGAAGCCACAGAGGATGCCCCCTGTGGCTCACTGAGCCGGCCGCTGGTGGGCAGCGGGCTGCTCCCAGGGCCTCGGGCAGCTAAGTTCCCAGGACAGTGAGACCCGGCGCGGCGGAGGCACAGACCTCACTGCAGAGGAGGAGGCCCTGTCCACCGCGAGGCCTGTCCAGGTGAGCAGAGGCTCAGGCCAGCCCTGTGCCCCCCTGGCGGCCCCGCTTCCTCTCGCCCGGGCCCTCCTCGGCTGGGCCCGCCTCGCGGGGCCTCTTCCGGAATCGGGCCCCAGGCCTGCTCCTGGGTGGCAGCCGGTCCATCCCGAGGACCTTGTGGATCTGCCGGAAGGCCAGCATGCGCAGGGCGTGCTGCGGGCGACCGGGGCGTCAGGATACTGCTCCTGACTTGCGCCCCCTTCCCGTCCGCTGAGCGGCCAGCGCCGAGGAGCAGCTTGCCGGGGGCCCCGCCCTGTGCCAGCGTCCCCTCCTGCCCGCTGAAGGGAGACCCCCCGGGACTGGAGTTTTGCGGACACCAGGCTTTTCCCACAGCCTGGTCTGCCGGCGAGGGGCCAGCTGGGAAGGCCAGGCCGGGGGCACGCTGGGTGTTTATGGGCCGTGTCGTGGGGTGCTCAGGGCAGTCCTGGCCCGCGGAGCCCCAGGGCCAGGCCTCATTCAAGGGGCAGTCCTGCCCACCCCGACCACCTCCTCTGCCCAGTGTCTCGCAGGGGGAGGGACAGGAGCCCTGGGCTCGCTGGGGTGCTGTGCAGGGCCCTGGTGGCCCTGGCCCTCCTACCTGGGCACTGGCTGTCACGTCCTCCCGCTCCTGGAGGCTCATGGACCCAAGGACGTCCCTCTGCTCTTTCTCACAGGGATCCTGGAGCCCAGGCCCATCTGTGTGGGGGGAGGAGGGGGCAGCAAAGAGTGCAAGGACACCTGGTGAGGGACTGCGGTGACACACGGTGGACCTCACGGCCACGCTGAGCAGCCCGAGGGTCTGCAGCAGGGTCCTGCGTGGGGGGCCAGGGTCCTCCAGGCCCCCAGGCAGGCTGGGCCCTGAGTGTGGACAAACAGCTCCCTCCCACAGCGCCTGCGCGTCACCCCCGCCCACTCAGCGGTGTCCTGTGTCCCTGAGAGCTGTGCCCTCCTGGCCCCTGCCCTGGCGCCTTCCTCCTGGCTGCAGGGCTGTCGGTGAGTTCACACCCAGCCCACTATCTGGTCTCCGCTTTGAATAAAGTATCTATTCAAATAAATTTGCATAGGGCAGGCGGCAGGCACCGGGAAAGCTCCGAAGGCAGACCCCGCCTGCCTCCAGCCCTCGCCCTGGGCCAGCTGCCCCTGCTCCGGCCTGTCCCTCTCCCGTCTGGGGCGACCCTGGCCCTAGGTGTGTGCGCAGCCCTGGGCACCCGGCCATGGTCTTGGGCTCTGCTGCTGCCCACTCCAGGCTCTGTCCAGCGACTGACCTGTTAGTAGCGCACCAGCTGCCACACACTCCAGGACCCGCCGCACGGCGTCCCCAGGGCCCAGAGACCTGGACGCACTGCTCAGAGCCTTTTCCACCAGCAGCTCCAGGGCCTAGGGGCGGGAGGGACGCACGTGCCCTGGGGACCCAGACAGCCCTCTTCCACCAAAGCACTAGCAGGTGGGCTGGAGACCCCGGGCCCTGCGACACGAGGACCTCGCCCACCCTCCCTCCTGCCCACCCCTGGGAAGCGGCCAGGCCTCTGCCACCTACTGCCACGGCTGCATGGCTCCGCCTCTCGGCCTGTTTCCCACCTGCAGCGTCTGGGCCACAGCAATGTCACAGACACGCTGAGGGACAAGGCCCACTCAGCACTACTGAGCCTCAGTTGGGGTCCACCCCCGGGGCTAGGCGCAGCCGCCACCTCAGCCTCTGAGGGCAGGGTGGGGACGTCTGCGAGGTGGTCTAGGACATTGTGGGGCTTCTCTAGTCTGGAGCAGGCCAGGGGCTGGTCACGAGCGTGACGTGGCCTGTGACTCCCAGGGGTTGGAGTGGACGGTTCCTCTGGACACTGGCAGACACTGGCCCTGCTTCTGGATTGTGCCGAGGGAACAGGACCAGGGCTTCCTCGGCCCAGAACCGGGCTCAGGCCAGGAGAGGGGCGCATGCCCCCTCAGAGCTGGGGTGGGACAGAGTTGTGCCCGCCACCTCCCGCAGCATCACATGAGCAGTGAAGGGCTTAGAAATGACATACGTGCCACTTCTAGACGCTGACGGGGTGGGGCGGGTGGACCAGGGAGGGGAGGGCGCAGTGGAGCCACAGAGACAGGCACCTGCAGCCGGAGGAGCCTGTGCTGGGCGACAGCTCCTGGCCACTGAGGCATGGGAGTCGCTGGGGACCTGAGGGTCTCACTGGGGGACACAGAGGCTCTTCTCTCCCTACATGGGATGGACCCAGGGTGGAGCCAGAGCTGCAGGGCCCCCCTTGGGGCAGGTGGCTCAGCACCAGCAAGGCCAGGACAAGGCCCCTCTCCCTGC
This sequence comes from Marmota monax, assembly GCF_021218885.2. Classification (NCBI taxonomy): domain Eukaryota; kingdom Metazoa; phylum Chordata; class Mammalia; order Rodentia; family Sciuridae; genus Marmota; species Marmota monax. The sequence goes on along the minus strand of NW_026692494.1, from coordinate 4,630,032 downwards.
CCTGATGCCGGGAGGGTCCAGGCCACCCATTTCCCTGGTGTGCCCACATTTGCATGTGGCCCTGGCCTCGCCTGCAGTGTGGGTTCAGGGTGATGAGTCACAAGCGGCCGTGGCCCAGCCCTCCCACCCTCAGACTGTCTCAGCTCCGGCCGCCCTTGGCCAGGTGCCCCGGGAAGGGGCACTTTCATCTGGGAGGAAGGAGTCCGGGCTTGTCAGGGCTGCAGAGCCCTCGGGGGGGTGTTTGGGGGGACAGATGGCCTTACCCAGGCTGGCAGGGCCCCCCAGCTGGGCACACGCCGACGGAGGTCCTGTAGGACCCTGATGACAATCACACACGGCTGCAGGCTGCTGGCTCGCGCCTGGGGAGGAAGCCACAGTCAGCTCTTGGGGACCGGATGTGCTGCCACAGGGTGGGGGATGGCTGACTGGAGGGGCAGTGGCCCTGACTGGGGGGCGTGGGCTGGGAGGGACAGGCAGCCTGGAGGGCGGCGGGGCAGGGCTGGCCGGCCCCCAGTGCGCACAGGCCACAGAGGCAGCAGCGTCCAGACCCGGGGCGCCGTCGCGCCCTCCCCGTTCCAGCCCTGCCCACCAGCCTGTCCTTAGGAGGGAAGGGGCTCCAGAGCCTCTGGGCGCTGAGCCTCCGCTGAGGCTGCTGGCTGGGTGGGTGCCCTGGCCCCATCCGGCCCCAGGCCCCTGACCTGGAACCACTTGGCGTGACGGAGGGCTGCCAGGGACTCCAGGCACCTCTCGGGGCTCAGGACATCTCCTGGGTCGGGCTGAGGCTTCTCCGCTCCTTCTGGAAGGAATGGGAGAGAGTCCCCGAGGGAGGTGAGTGGGAAGGTGCCCGTCCTCTCTGCTCCCGCCTCGGAGGGCTGCGTGGACCTGGACCGTCCATTCTTGGGAAATACTTGGCTCCTCTTGGATCGTCCCGCAGGGATAGGGCAGGGACCCCAGAAACCACTGTTGCAAACCCCATCTGCCCAGGAGGGGTGCTGCAGGGGGCTGGGGTTCAGGGTGGGTGCAGGTCCTCTCCACCAGCCAGGTAAGGTGCAGATGGGAAGCTACAGACTGGGCCTGTTTCCGGAAGCTTCCAAATGCACCACAGAAAGGAGGATGGGGTGGGATGGCAACAGGTCTGGTCACTGAGGCCTAACCCCAGGCTAGGGAAAGAGCAGCCCTGGCCGGCTCGCACCTCAGGACAGGTGCGGCCTTGCCCTCCATGACTGCCATGGACCCGTCTGCCCATCACGGCAATGACTCCAGGGGTCCCGATGGGACTGGGGGGAAGAGAAGGGGTCTCAGGGGCTGGCCTCCCCCCATTGAGGAAGGCAGTGGCCTGCAGGAAGTGACATGTCCTGTTGAGATTGCCCGGGGCCACCTGTCAGAGGATTCGGGTCTCCAAGGGTCTAATCTGGCCAGGTAGGGGCCTCGAGGGAGGCCTAGTGTCGAGTGCTCACGAAGGTCCCTGCAACTGTTAGGTCCTGGCCTCAAGTTGGGGTGGCCCTGCACCCACCCTGCCCACGCTCTCCCCCAGGGTCCAGAGGCAGCTGTGAGCCTTCTGGTTGTAAAGAGGACCCATTTGAACTGTGGTTCATGGCCTCAGCCACGGCCAGGAGAATCAGGAAGGGGCTCAGGAGGACTGGGCCTGGGGAACTGCTCAGACTCTTCTAGAGGGTTCTGTCACAGGCCCCAGCCAGCACAGGTTTGCGGGCATGCCTGTCACTTACCTCCCCCATGGCCAGTGCTGAGGCCAGTGACCGAGGCCCTCCCTTCCCCTGACCTTGCCCAGTACTCTCCCCTACTCTCCCAGATGGGGCAAATCCGACTTCAAGGAGCCAGACAAGTGGCCCTGGGACTGGGGGTCTGTGGTGGCCCTGGCAACATGATCAAGCTGCTCCGCTGCCTCCGTCCACGCTTCACCTGGGCAGGGGCAGGGAGAGGTGGTGACGTGGCCCTGCCTATGTGGGACGGTACCCAGAGAATGGCGCTGCCGCCTGGGAGCTGAGCAGCAGGACGTAGTCACCATCTCGGGTCTCTGCTGCCCCAAGCCCAGCTCTTGGGTGAGTAGCAGCATCTGGGATGACAAAAGTGCTGGAGGGCTACTGTGGGACCCCCAGGACTGGGTATGTGCAATGCTCAGGAAGTGTGGGCAGGGGCTAGGGACCTGGACAGAGGGGCCCGGCCACACCTCGGTCCCCAGAGGGGTCCTCTCGCATCAGGGGAGAAGTGAGGGTCACGGTGACCTGCATCCTGGGCTCCTCGCAGGAGGAGATGATGATGTTGGCTTCGGGGTCAGAGGAGACCTCGTACTTGTCGTCCGTCAGTATCTGGGGTGGGAACACAATGCGGGCTGCGTCATGCAGCTGAGGCCACACTGGGCAGGTGCACCTGGGCCCTGAGCGGGGCCTCCCAGTGGAGAGCCCCAGGGCACTTGAGCGCAGATGGTGAGGCAAGAGCTGGTCAGTAGACGACATAGGACACAACCACCTCTGTGGTCAGAGAGAAGCAGACTGACACCACGAGATGCCCTTGTCCCCAGGGAAGGACGCTCTCCAGGGGTCTCCATGGCAGCCAGGCTCCCTGTGCATCTGCGCCCCTCCAGGCACCTGTGTCCACCCCGAGTTGCCCCCAAACGCACCTTTCTTGCCAACCCTGATCTCCTGCCCACTCGGGCTCTCCCCATGGGGTGGGGCTCTGCCAGCTTCCCCACGGCCTTGGCCTTGCCTCGGGGCTTGTCTTCGCCATGAGCTGGGCTTCTGGAGACCCGGGCTGTGCCGAGCCCCTGCCGCCCCGGCAGCTCTCAGGGGCTCAGGTCTGGGCCCTCCGCTCCCCACCTCACCTCCTCGCACCCTGCAGGCCTGGCTCAGCCCAGGCCCTGTCCCTCCTGCTCTCTCCTGTCCACCTTTGGCCTCTGCAGGGCTGGCCCTGTCGTGCAGAATGCTGTACCCGAGGGCGCAGGTCCTCGGTCAGGGCTCGCGCCCCATCCTGTCTGAAGAAGCCCCCCTGGCCCCGTCCACCTGGCCCCAGCTTAGTTCCTTCCCAGAGGACAGCTGGAGCTGACTTGCCCACGTGTGGTTTCCCATTCACCTTTGAGACCTGAGGCCCCATCCAGTGCTGGACACTGGGAAGGGACTCAGGAGGACCCGGCCGTCGGGGCGGGGTTGGTTTTGACCTTAGACATCACTCTGGGTGGCCGTGGCCTTCCCCACTATTCCCGGGTGAGAAGGGCGAGCGGGGCTCCCCAGAGGGAGCCGAACACCCGCCCCGGTCTCAGCCTCGGGCCTGACTCGGAGACATTGCCACGCAGCCTCCTGACGCCGGGCAGACGTGACACAGGTGCCATCCCTGGGGTGGGACATTTGGACAGCTTCTGTGTTTTAGCCTGAACTCCTCCCACCAGGGGACCAGGAGCTGCCAGCGCCCCCTTTCCAACAGCTTGTGAAAAGAAGCTGGCCGGCCTCGGGCGGCAACGCCTCCACTTTCCTAAAGTCCTGGAGGGCGGGAGCCTGCTGGGTCCGCGGGCCCTGGGGAGCGGGCAGGGAGCTGCGGGGTGCCCGAGCTTACCAGGAGCTGCTGGGGCAGCTGCTCGGTGACCCTCCGCAGCAGGGCGTGTGTGGGCTTCTCGGAGCAGAGCAGGGTCAGCTGCACGTTCCTGTCTCCCCGCAGGACAAGGCCTTTGGCCAGGATGCCCACCCGCATGACACCTTTCAGGACCCGAGGCGAGGGCACAGCGCTGCTGTCAAGACAGAGCCGTGGGGCGCCGTCAGAGGAGGGGCCAGCGGTCCACTGGATGCCCAGCGCCAGCCCTGGGAGTAGCCTCCCCACGCCTCGGTCTCCTAGTCTGTAAAGTGGGAGCCCGCCCCTGCCAGGGGCGCCCGCCAGGCTGGAGTGAGTGGGACATACAGCTGTCCCTGGGCAGGGACACTCTGACCAGGGCCCACGCCTTCCACGCAGACCAAGTGCTGCCAGAGGAGCTGTCCACACTCAGCAGGTCAGAGGGTCACTTGCGTGAAAGGTCCAGGGCAGGCCAGCCCACAGGCAGGAAGTGCACTCGTGGGGGCCTTAAACAAACGGGGGTCAGTGCTTGTGGGGACACTGTAGCTGGGAGAGCTCTGGGTGACGGCAGGAATGGCGGCGCGGCCCTGGACTGCTCCACGCGGTGGAGCTGTGCACCTGGATGTGGTTCAGTGCATTCCCCACTGCAGGAAGACCCCCAAGAGAGGACAGGAGGGACGTGACCCCCGAGGAAGGCCTTGAAAAGCCCCTGTGTGCATCCATCGGTCAGCCGTGTCCACCCCAGCACGCCGCAGAGGGCCTGGCCTCCGGTCCCCTAACCCCGATCATGAGGAAGCCGAGGTTCACCAAGAAAAGGTCGTCCCTGTGAGCGGCACCTGGGCACTTTATTCACTGAGTGTCACCCAGCTGTGGCCTCGGGCTCAGCAGAGCAGCAGGTGGCAGGCGCAGCGCGGTGCGGCTCTATGGGCTGCGTGCTGAGGCGCGTGGCCCTCAGAGGATGCTCCCAGCCAGGAGCGCCTCCCTGTAGCTGGGGCTTAGACTCGGAGACAGGGACCCTCTGCTCTGCGGGGAGCTGCAGAGCCTCCATGGGCCTCGGAGGGCCTGGGCCTGACCCCTGTGGTCCTTGCAGACACCCATCCTGAGGGCCAGGCCTCTCTGTTACCTGCGCTGGCCGCCCTCCTCCTCCAGGCTTCCCCAGTCCTCCTCGGCCAGCACGTCGGACACCAGCTTGAGGGCCCGCTCTGCGTGCGACACGGCCTTCTGGATGGCCAGCAGCTCTGCTTCGGTGGGGTAGATGGTGGCGTGCCTGCACATGACGTGCCGGTCATCGCTGGACTCTGGCCGCCGCCTGGGCTGTGGGGAGAGGCCACCTTGTCAGGGCTGGGCTGAGTTGTCTGTGGGACCAAGTGGGCAGGGGACAAGGCAGCCTACTACGTTGTGACAGCACTGAAAGCCCCAGGAGGACTCACGAGGAGCCTGGAGCAGGCTGGCGTCAGGGAGCTGGGCACAGGTGGGGGGGATGGTGGCCAGCCAGGCTCAGAGGCGGGGCATGGCCAGGTGGGCGTCCAGTACCCAGGGGGCCGGGGGCGGACTGCGGGAGCCATGGGCAGCGCCAGGAGGAGCTCAGGCTTCCCGTGGCTGCAGGAAGCGTGGGCCGCATCCCTCTGAACCCGGCCAGAGGCTCGAGAGTCCACCAGGGTCTTGCCCTTGGTGAGGGGCAGACCTCAGCTTCCCATCAACCCGGTGCTTGGCCTGGGAGGGCACATGTCCATGGCAGCAGGAGCCGGGGAGTTGGGGCAGAAGGGCACAAAATGAGGTTCCCCCACCCTGGGGCTACAGGGAGCTGACGGAATCCCAGGGCCGGGCAGGGGGCAGGGCGGGATGCAGGCGCTCAGAAGCCCTGGTGCCGACAGAGGACTCTGCTAGAGGAGGCCACGCTGCCCCTCACACTGGCCCTCGGCACCCACCGGGAGCGGGACTGCGGGCACACCCAGCCTGCCCAGCGCGGGCGAAGGGGCCCAGTCGGGCGAGGCGGGTTGCTGCTCCTTGTCCTGGGGCCGTGGCTCCTCCTCTGGCTGCCTGCAGCGCGCCTCATGGTGCCTGTGGGCCAGACGGGACAGAGGGCTGGAGGGGACAGAGGGCCAAACGGGACAGAGGGCTGAGGGGACAGAGGCCCAGGGAGCCGACCTCTTGCAGCAGACGTGCTTGTGCCCCATGCCCCACGCGTGGGCACAGCCAGGCCCCCTCGCCTTCACACCCACACTGAGGGCTCTCGCTCGGCTCCCGAGAACTGAGGGCACAGCCCTGCACAGCGCCTGCCATATGCACGGTGGGATCAAGGCCATGTGCGGGGGTGGGAGGCTCCATGCAGCCTCGGTGCCCTCGGCGGCGTCTCCGTGTCCTCCCCACGTAGGCCTGCTGCTGCCAGAGAGCCCACGGCCCGGGTACTACAGAGGGCCAGGCCCGGCTTTGGGACTGCTCTGAAGGGTGGAGAAGGGAGATGAGAAAGTGTGCCCACAGTTGGGGTCACAGGGGACAACAGAGGCCAGGGGATGCATGGAATGGAGCAGTGACTGGCCCCCCATGGTGGCACTGAGCCGAGAGGCCCCCACCAGCCAGAACGGAGGCTGCCCAGTGTGAGGGTGGCGGTCTGGCCCTGGAGGCCCATGGTGGCACTGTGCAGGGCCCTGGGGGGGCGCGGGCGGGGCCTGTCCCTGTCCTGCGGCTGGGGGTGGGGGGCACCTCAGCTCCGAGCACCAGTTCCGCATCTCCTCCAGCCGCCGCTGGGCCCGCTGCCGCTCCTTCCTCATCTGCTCCTCCAGCAGCTTCCGCACCCTGCTGCTGGGCCTGGCGGCTATGGGGAGGTCGGGGTCCACTTTCTTCTGGGAAGGCAAGGCGAGTTGTGAGAGCAGGCGCCCCCAGGGAGGGTGCCAAGGAGGACCCCAGGCTGCCACACTCCGCGCCCACAGGGCAGTTTACGTCCTGAAGGTGGTGGGGGAGGGCCACTGAGGGGAGCTCAAGGGTGAGCAACCGTCAGCCACCAAGGATGAGAGGTGACTCGGGTGCTCCTGATGAGGAGGAGCTGGGAGGGTGTGTCCCGCTCACTGAAGGACAGGGTGCTTCCCGAGCAAGGCCTCCAGAGCTGCTCACACAGCGCAAGACAGCTGTGACATCATAGCAAGACGTCTGAGGGCCACTTGTGCTCGCTCAGTATTCTGTCTGCTGCAGGTGGAAGCCTCACTGCACTGGAGAGTAACAAGGTGGCCACAGAATAGCCGCGAGCAGTCCAGCTAGCCCAGAACGCGCGTGCAGTCGGGGCCACCCAGCAAGAGGGAGACAATAGCCAGACACCATCCCATGGCTCTCCTGTGGGCTCACCCTCCTTGTTTTAAAAACCTGCCTGCAAATATGCATGACCAAAAGAATACAAAACCATCATTGGTTTCCCGAATCTATCCACTGTTCCACCCTCCACCCACCCATCTATCCATCCATGCACCCATCTGTCCATACACTCATCCATCCATCTACACATCCATTTATCATCTACCTATCCCTCCCTCCCTCCATCTGTCCACCCATCCACCCATCCATCCATCTAAACATCCATTTATCCATCTACCTATTCTTCCCTCCCTCCCTCCCTCCATCCATCTGTCAACCCATCCACCTATCTAACCATCTACACATCCATCCTTCCACCCATCTACCCATATATCCATCCACCTATCCATCCATCTACCCATCCCTCTACCCATCCACCCATCTATCATCCATCCACCCACGCATTCACCCATCTATCCATCTATATATCCATCCATTCAACCACCCATCCATCCATCTGTCCACCCATCCACCCACCTATCCATCTACACATCCATCCTTCCACCCACTCATTCACCCATCTATCCATATAACCATTCACCCATTCATCCATCTACACATCCATCCACCCATGTATCCTTTCTTCCACCCACCCTTCCATCCATCCATCCACCCATCCATCCACCTATCCATTCATCCATTCTTCCACCCACCCATCCATCAACTTATCTATCCATCCACCCACCCACCCATCCATGCACCTATCCACCCATCCATCTATCTACACATCCATCCATCCATCCACCTAACCATTCCTCTATCCATCCACCCATCCATCCATCTGTCCATCCATCCATCCACCCATCCACCCATCCACCCATCCACCCATCCATCCACCCATCCATCCATCCACCCATCCATCCACACACCCGTCCACCCATCTATCCACCCACCCATCCACCTGCCACTCCTGCACCCATCCTTGGCTCCATCCCTGAGCACTCTGGGCAGGCAGTAGGGCAAGTGCTGATCCAGAACAGACTGTGACTGAGGTAAGAGGGACATGGCCCTGTTTCTAAGGACATGCAGGAGCCTGAGGGGAGCATCCACGGCCAAGAGGGCTGAGGGGTGCCGAGAGCCAGCCCTGAGACGTGGCTGAGGCTGCTGGCCGGTGGGGCGGCCCTGAGAGCGGTGTATGGGAAAGCAGGTGGGCAGAGAGCGTGGGGCGGGGGCTCCCAGCGGGAGGAGGGTGTGGTGGATCATGGTGGAGAAGGGTCCAAGAGGTGGCTGTCCAGGCCTCACAGTGTCCAGAGGCTCAAGGGACTGGAGGTACTAAGGCCCAGTTTCATGGAGGCCAAAAGTGTATTTCCTGATGTGGACCTGGATACAGAAAATGGAAACCCATGCCCTTGCCCACCCCGGGACCCCAAGGTAACCAGACCGGGCACTGGCAGGTGGGATAGCCAGGAGGCCGGCTGAGCCCTTGGGTGGGCACCGATGCCCCTGCTGGACGCACCCTGTACTGCAGCCGGTGCCGCCGCCCCTTCACGTGCATGTCCCTGGCGTTGGGGTCGTTGAAGCTGCACTCACACAGCTTGCAGTGGAACCGGATCACTTTCCCCTCGTCGTTGCACACCTGGGACACGAAGCACAGCTGCCCGTTCCAGCAAAGCCCAGAGGACGTCACCAACATGCAGGTGACTGGTCAGTTCTGTGCCTGCTCAGGGTGTCATCCAAAGCCCAGGCTGGCCTCCCGCCTGGCCCTTCGTCTTCCTGGCACTGCCCCAGTCTCCACCCCTGGCATGCACCTCACTGAGGAGCCCGGCTCTGCCCTGCTGCGATCGCTGCCCACCCTGGCCCTCCCTGGTGCCCACGGCCTTATGTGAGGCAGCTTCTTGACAGGGTGGCATGGTTCTGGCTGCTGTGGTCATTCTGCCTGGGGCAAAATGTAAGATGCTGGACGGACTGGACCAGAACATGAGCCTGGGGACGAAGGCACACAGGCCTGCAGCTCCCTGTGACAGCTGTGTTCTGTGCGTGGCCCGAGCCCCAGCGAGGCTCTGGGAGGCGGATGGGCCTTTTGGGACTGACTGCTTCTCCCTGGGCACATTGAGGGGGCCATGCAGGTGCATGGTGGCTCCCAGTGACCCGTCTTGGGCCAGAATTCACAACCTGAGCAGTGGTGAGCTGAGGGAACCCAGCTGCCTCCCCCGTAGAGGCCGGCGGGGCCTGAAGCCAGCTGGCAGGGAGTGGCACACCCGTCCCTCCCAGGAGCGTCCTGGGCCTCCTTCCACTGGCTGGGCTCTCTCCACCCGCCCTCTTCAGGGAGCAGATGGACAGTCCTGCAAAGGTGATGGCATGCCCTGCCCCTCACTCAGGGCCATCGGGGGTCTGCGCCAAGTGCTGGCCCCACAAGGTCTGCTGTGGCACCCACGGAAGGGGCGGGTTCACCTAGATCTCTCGTGATGAGCCCAGCGAGGTGCCGAAGCTGGATCCAGGGTCTGGCCCTTCTGCACTAGGGATCGGCCACGCGGTGGCCTCTACCCACCTCCTCCACGTAGTCGGGGCCAACGGGCTCCGAATCTGAGCAGCCCCCAGGAGCTTCCCCTGGGCCTCCTCGGGAGGGTGGCTCTCCTGGCCCCTCCGACTTGTGCCGAGCTGATTTCCCCTCCGGGGGCCTGCTTCGTGTTGCCTGTGTCCTGGGAGGCCCTGAAGAGGGACAACCATGTCACTGCAGCCAGAAACCAGAGCTGGCTGGACACCACCAGCCGTGCAGTGTGAGGTGCACACAGAGCCCAGCCTCTCCATGTCCTTTCCAGCTGGTGATGGCGATTAGCGCTGCCTAGACCACAGGCTGTGCTCAGGTGAAAGGGTCAGATTCAACGTGGAGTCACCTCGCCAAGCCCTCCCAACGGAGCAGGGGGCACGTGGAGAGAGGCTCTGCGCAGACTGATGGATAAAGGAATCACCACAGCTGGCTGCTCACAGGAGAACCAGCAGCGGCACACGGTGCCCCAAGCCCCACCCAAGGAAACGCCTGCTGCTCTCGAAAACCGCATACCCCTGGGCAGGAGCCACCGCCCCCATCAGGGCTTGTGATCACCCATCACTGGCGCGAAGGCACCTGGACCTTTCTTTTAAGAGGCCATTCCATTGGGTGCTGTGGCCACGCCTGTGATCCCAACACTCAGGGGGCTGAGGCAGGAGGTGGCAAGGTCCAGGCAGCCTGGGCAACCTAGCAAGGCCCTGTCCCCAAATTAAGAAAGGGCTGGGTGCGGCTCAGGGGTGAGCGCTTTCCCGGTGTGTGGGAGCCCCGGGCCCGTCCCCGGCACCACAAAGCCAGTGAGTGACTTCTGTGGGTTCCGGGGCTCAGTAGGAGCCCAGCCTTTCCTCTTCACACACACTCCTCGTTGGAGCTGCGTCTCTGGGTCACACCAGCTCAAGTCACAGCCGAGGAGGCCTGAGGCCAGCCCGAATCCATGGGGCAGAAGCCCAGGCTGCACCCCTCCCTCAGGGACCCGCCAGCTGCTCCTAACCTCCACCTCTGTGAATCAGCCATGAGGAGGCAGTGGCCAGAGTCTCCTTCGCCAGGTAACCAGGCACATCCTGCCTCGGGAGAAATGCCTCTGCCATCAACTTCTCACGGCAGACGCAGGCGCCCAGGCCTGAGTTGTGTGGGAGGCTGAGTGGGGAGGGGAGGTGGAAGCCAGGCTGTGCAGCCCAGAGAGGCCCAGCCTCAAAAATGAAAGCAGGGGCTGGGGAGGTGGCTCAAGCGGTAACGCGCTCGCCTGGCATGCGCAGGGCGCTGGGTTGATCCTCAGCACCACATAAAAGTAAATGAATAAAATAAAGGTATAAAAAAAAAAACCACATTGCAGGGCGAGGTGCGGCTCAGCCAGCCTGCAAGGGCTCGGGCTTCCGCACCACGAGAAGTTTAAAATCTGTTGTTACTCAAGAAGCCATGCTGCCCAGGCCACAGAGACCCACCCCCAGCAGCGCAGGACACAGGGGCCCGAGCGGGGACCGCTGGACAGAGCAGGGGGAACTGAGCCACCACTCCTGGCTGGGTGGCCCGGCCAGCCACCCTAAGTCGCCTCACCTTGGTCTTTCCATTTGCGCATTGGGACAAGTGACACAATCTTCCTAAGGGAGCAGCTAGGGACGGTGCCTGAGGAGAGTGGAGGGCTCAGAGCAGGAGCTGTCACCACCTCCGGTCATGGTGGGCCCGGACTTGCAGGGCAGGGTCAGGGCAGCGCGTGGCTCGTCAGCGCCCACGTGACTCCTCAGGACCCAGTGTGCCCTGGGCACCAGGGTGGGAGGAAATCTCCAGGCCACTGACAGGGCTTTGGAGGCTACAGGAAGACGCGACAGCAAAACCTCCCAGGAAGGTCTCGGGCCGCGTTCTGGACGGCATCGCCCGCTCCCGCACATGGCACACACCCTGACACTCAGCCTCTGCTCCAGGACCTGAGGAGGCGGCCAGGTTGCCCTGGTGCACACAGACAGGGATGCAGGGCCACCTACCCTCCTGCGGGGCACTGGAGGCCACGGTCCTCTTGGCCAGGGCTGGCCTGCCTGGAGTGTGGAGGCTGGTCGTGGCGGAGGCCGAAGGCCGGGTGGAGGCCTCGGGGGCGCTGTCAGAGGTGTGGGGGCCGGGTCTGCTGCTGCGGGCAGGGCTCCTGGGCGTTGGCTCAATGGTGGGGATAGGCTTCCCCAGTTTGGTGTGCAACTTGAAGACCTGGAAAGGACCCGTCCCTCCGTCAGGATGACCTCCGAGAGACAGGCTGAGCATCCAGGGGCCCCACCCCTTCCCAGGCTCCCCCCAAATGCCTCCAGAGCACCGCTCCCTGCCAGGGCCTCCTTGAGCTGCCCCTGCTTCCAGACCCTTCCTCCTGCTCTCGAGGCACCTCCGGCTCTCAGCACCTGCCTGGCTCCCTCTGGCCTCCTCTGGCTGTCCCTCATCCGGACCTCTGTCTCCCTGACTCCGAGGGCCCTGCCCAGACAGGGCGGCTCGGTGTGTGCATGTGTGGTTGGGGACCACCAGGCAAGCCGGATGCACGCACGCAGTGCTGGACACAGCCACTCTCCACCTAAGACCTGCAGGCACCGTGCTCCGTCCACGTCCCCTCAGCACTTGTGGGTCAAGGCATTTGTTGAGGTCCCAGTTGGCAAGGCCTGCTGGGTGGCCACCAGCATCTGCACCGCCTTAGACCCACCTGCTGGCTAGTTCACCCTCAGGACTGCACCACCCAGCAGGCTGCAGAGCCTCCTTGACCCCAGGCCCGGTCCCAGCCCTGGAGGGGACACTGCACCTGCCCTGCCTGGTCTCATCTCCTGCCAGCCCCCAGGCAACGACACTCCTTCTGTCGACCTTCCACACCCACCGGCACATGGCTGGGCAGTTCCCACAGGTGTTCAGGAGGCTGCCCATGTGGGCCTCAGTGAGCTCGGGGAGAGGGAGAGGGAGGGAGAGGGAGGGAGAGACGGTCCTAGGCCAAGCCTTCTCAGGATGGGCTGGAAAGATTGGCCCTATGCAAAGGCCCAAGGGCAGGAGGCAGGTGGCAGCGGGACAGGGCACTCCCAGCCGTCCTGCTCGGTGACTACGTGGTTGGCATCCCAGGGCTCCTCAGCCCTCCACGCCCTCTGGAGTGAGCATCCCGCAGACATTCACAGTACCCCGGGCGGGGGGTGGGCGCTGCTGATTTTGAAAGGCCCGGCAGCCTGGGGAGCAGGCCAGGGGTCTCCCTGCCTTCTCTCAGGTGGGGGTGCCACCAATTGCCCCTGCAGGCGTCTCTCAGGCCACAGGAAGGCTTTGGTGTGAAGACAGGAAACAGCTCTGAGGGAATGTCACCCCCGCCAGCACACTGTGCAGTCCCCAAGTGCTGAGCGTGGTTGTTTCCTTTGTGGCCCAGGTGCAAAGGCCCCCAGGTCCCTATGTGTCTGTGCAGGCGGTGGGGGTCCTGTTCATGGTTAGAAGGTGTATGGCTCCCGGGGCACGGGGACCGCAGCCCTGTGTTCTGAAGGACCTCGGCAGGTGGCCCTCTGTGTCCCAGATGCCCAGGGGCCAGGCGTGGGCTAGTGGTGTGTGGGCCCCTACCTTCTGGTGCTTGGCTCCCCGGATGTGGGCGGCGTAGGCCTCAGCCCCGGTGCAGGACACAGCACACAGGCCACAGTGCAGCTGTGCCTGCGCCCCACATGGGCTGCCGTTGGGCTGCAGGCCCGTCCTCTGGGCCGCCTCCTTCTTCCTGTGCTTCTGTCCTTCCAGATGATCCCGGTAGGTCTACCGTGAGGAGGAAGAGGTGGCCTGAGCTGGCATCCCAGCAGGCACTACCCCTTCCCCAGCAGGCCGTGGCCATAGCTGGTGGGACCCCAGTGGGTAATGTGACAGAGGCCCCTGTCCCCATCCTACCACCCTCTGGCGCCCTAGAGGAGCAAGTGTCCCTTTAGAAAACTCAGAAGCTGGGACCAAAATACATCATTGTGGTTTCTTCTTTCCTAAAATAAGCCCTTTCTTAAGAGAGCACCATCTAACAATCAAAGAATCACAGGTTCAGCTTGGGCGGGGGCTTCTCCCAATCAGGAATCGCTGCCCAGATGGCGCTAGGCCCACTTGCTTTTTAGAAAACTGATGTGCAGAGTCCTCCACGTGGGACACACTGCCGTGGTTCTCAGTCCACGTGCCCGGGACTGCTGTGCCCAAAATATCTGATGGCCCGGCCCTCGGCCCTCGTGGGAGCCCAGCTGGTTCCTGCAGCCCCGAGGAGGCAAGCCGCATGGCCCCTCGCCTCACGTGCCCCCTGACCCCCTACACTTTGACCACGCCAAGGGCCAGCCCCTGCAGCAGAGAATGTCCGCAGAAGAAATGGTACCACTAGGTTCTAGGGGAAACAAACAGGAGGTAGAGAGGAGGCAGGGCACAGGGTGGGAGGGGGACACCCTGCTCCATGCTCTCTGGAACTTCAGAATCCCCAAACTGGTTAGAATGTCACTTAGCCAACAGGGTGCACATGGTGCCCTCACAATTAGGGCAGGGCTGTGCAGAGCGCCTGCAGGAGGAGCCCCCAACCCCGCCAGGGCATCGTCTCATGCAGGAGGACTAGGTTAGAGGGGCTGCTCCTGCTCCTTCTTGTTCCTCCGATTGCTGGGTGTGCTGGGGAGGAGCTACCCCAGGCCTCGCCTGGTCTCGGCATGAGCTGGGTCACGTGGCTCAGTGGAGCTTGGGACGCCTGTCTTTGTGGCTCGCTCTGGCTCCAAGCTCCTGGAGGGATGGTCCCCCTCGGCCTCAACTCTCCCTCTGCCACCCAGGGGTGGGGTTTGGCTTCATGTCACATGCTCAGAGCTTCACACACAGGCAGAGGGAGACCGTGTCCCCCAGACGGCTGGGCTCACGCGTGAACATGTCACATGTGTTACGAGGACGAAGGGCAGGAGCATTATAAGAAAGAGGTGTGTCAAGCCAGGTGGGGGCCACGCCTGTCACCCCAGCTGCTCAGGAGGCTGAGGTAGGAGGGTCCCAAGTTGGAGGCCAGCCTGGGCAATTCCGAGAGACTCTGTCTCCAAGCAAAACAAACAGGGCTGGGGTGCGGCTCAGTGGTGGGGCCCTCTGGGTTCAAGCCCCAGGACCAGAAGAAAAGGAAGGAAGAGACAGACAGGGAAGGGGGAGGTGGAGAGAGGGGGATGTCAGGACGCCAAGGGGCTCTGGTGGAGCCCACACCCTGCCCCTGGTCCCCTGGTGGCCTGGGAGGTGCAGCCTCCTACGGGAGACTACAGCAGAAAGTGCCGTCTCTCTCACTTAGACAACTAGGGGACGCAGAAGTGCTGTCCTCCGGGGCCCTGGCGCCCTGGGGACCATGCTTTCTGGAACTTCAGAATCCCCAAACTGGTGAGGATGTCACTCCGCTCCCCTGCGCTTCCCCTCCACGGTGGACAGCAGGCCCAGGCTGCGAGACACAGGAACCTGATGGCCCTGTCACAGTGAGGGAGGGACATGGGTAGGAGACAGCAGCGCGAGGGATGCTGTGGCGCTGGCAACATGCTCCAAGCTCCTGGAGGGATGGTCTCATGCGGGTGGTGACGTGAGCACAGAAACGCACACGGGGACAAGTGGAAGCGGAACTCCTGAGTCGGGGCGCTGCACAGATGCTGGGGTGAGGGCTGGGGCGTTGCTGCGGGCTTTGTGAGATGCGTCAGGGCAGCGGGAGCCAGGCGCGCACCGCCACGTGGAGCGAGCGTGCTGAGCGCTGGCTGAGGAGCACTGGCTCTCCGGGCCTCTCCTGTGTGCCAGGTGCCACACGGGGGTGGCCAGCTGCACCCCGACCCCGCAGGCTGGTCCTGCGCTGCCCCTTCCCGTGCACCCTGAGCCTCACAGAGGCACGCTGCGTGCCCCTGGCCAGCCTGCCACGGTTTCACCGTTTTGCTCTATTGGAGATGGAAGCCAGGCGTGGGGTGCGCCAGGCAGGCCTTGCCAAGGGCGTGCGCGCGATGTAGGGGTGCGCTTCAGGGGTTCTGTCCCAGACTCTGACAGAGCGCGGGAACCCAGCGGGGTCAGAGCCTCTGGGAAGAACCCCAACAAGGAAGGGGCAGGCGGGTGAGTGGGGCCTGCGCTGGCCCCCAGCACGTGCCCTCAGCTGCATCCCTGGGGCCTGAGGAACCTTCTGGGGGCTTCTCTCGCGTCTCCAGAGCCTGATTAGGACTCCACTCCCCTGCACGCCCCTGCGCTCCCTTCACAGTATGAAACATGGAACAAAATCAGGCTGCGTGCTCTGCCAAGACGGAGCCTGAGGTCTGATTCTTTCCAGGGAAAGAGGCCACAGTCTCCCTGGGTGACTTCTGAGTGTTGAGACCACAATCTCGCTGCCGTGTGATAGGGAAATCCTCCCCTTCTCTCACACATTCATGCACAGGAGCACACAGGCACACGCACAGGTCTTCATACCCATGCACGCCTACACAAAAGCACACACAGGCACCCACGTGTGTCTACATGGGCACACACCCCAGGCCTCTGTGTCTGCCTGTGGCTCTGCTTGTCCCCCAGCAAAGGGATGCCACCCCTATCCATGCTGGAAGCCACACCTGTGCACCACTGGCTGCACCTCCCCTCCTGGGACAGCAGAGAGCCCTGGGATCAGGACTGGGCCTCTGCGTCAGCTGGCAGCACTGTGCCCGGCTCCCACTTCTCCCACCAGATGCCAGCAGGCCCGTGCTGAGGCGATGCCAACGCACGCTTTACGGTGCACGGTTCCCAGCAGACCTGTCAGCAGGCAGTGGCCCTGCCCTGTGCCCACCCTCGACAGGGCAGAGGCTGACCTGGGGTCCCGCACAGCTGATCCTGCAGGTGTCGCAGTAGTGGAGCTGGGGCTGCCTGGGGCCCACCTTGGGCCTCGGTGGCCTGCTGGGAAACTTCTCAGGGAAGCTGCCAGCGGAGCTGTCTCTAGGGCTGCTTCCTGGGCCACCCCATGGGACTGAGCCCACCGGTGCAGACGGCGGCGGGGAAGGCTGCCGGGGTGGCAGTGGCTGCAGCTGCTGAGAAGGCCCCGAGGGGGGCGAGGGTTGTGTCTGGGGGGGCGGCGGAGGGTAGTAAGCGCTGGCTGCTGAGTACACACACGCCCCGTAGCTCGGGTGGCTCGGTCCTGAGAGGGAGAAAAACGAGAGGGGGAGGGGCGATCCCAACAGAGTTGATCACAGGGACAGAGGGACAGGCAGTCTGGGTAAATGGGGACAGGGGACCTGAACTAGGGTGCAAATGGAGGCCTGGCTCTAGTCGCTCAGGGTCATGGGGCAGGTGTTGCCTGAGGACGGGGGCAGGTTGGTGGCTCTGCTCCGGCTATTGCTGCCGGTTGTGGGGCTGAGGTTGGCTTTGCCCACCCCTGTGCTCCTGTGGCCTCCGCGGGTCCCAAGAGGTCAGGCCCATCTCCCACCACCCTCTCCCAGAGGCACAGTCGTGGGGGCCTGCCGGGTGCTGCTGACTGGAGCTCACTGGCAGTTGAAACCGGAGCCAGGCCCTGGCAGTGACCTGGCAGTGACATGCCCGAGGCCCTGGCCCACCATGGCCTCCAGCTCTGGCTCCCCCTCTGGTGCTGGGTAGAGAAGGGCCGTACACATCCCACCTCATCCCGTGTCTCCCCGACAGAACTCGCCCCTCCATCCCACAAAGTGCCCCCGAAAAAGCCATCAGCTCTCTGCCCTGCCCTCTTCACAGGCCTAGCCGCCCGCTGAGACTGGGGCCTATGTGACAAGCAGGGGACACCCCCCTGGTCTCCCAGAAGGTTGCAGGTGGAACCTCGTGAATCCCGCCTGTGTGCCAATCGCCTGTCCTGCCCCTGGGCCCTGCACACCCACCTGGCTGGCAGAGCGAGTCCGAAGCCTCAGGCCCAGGCTGATGGGCAGCAGCCTCGTAGTGCTGTCTGTCCTCGTAGCTCCTGGTGGCCGTCGACTGTCCATAGCTGTAAGTGTCCTGCGTGAGGGTTTCCACGGGAGAGAGGGGGAGCAGCTCAGGGCCTGGGCTGGGAAGGCTCCCCACAGGCCCCAGCTCAGTCACTCACTCCCCGAGCCCCCCGCCCCGTGACAAGCCCTGGTAGAGGAACTGGGGACACAGTGCAGACAGAGGTGGACGCAGCGGCCCTAGTGGAGCTGATGCTAGTGACCAAGTGTTGCCTGTGATTTTCAGTAGGCTACTGGGAGGCGGGCAGTTTTGGAGGGAGATGTCCCAGGCCTTGATGAGGAGTAGGGAGAGGGACAAAGACAGTGGCTTGATGGGTGCCATGCTGGGTCTCTGGTGCCTGTGATGCCATTCACTGATGTGGACGGGGATGAGGTGTGGGCAGGAGCTGGAGGCAGGATGGGTCACAGCACTGCAGGAGAGCTGGGAACACCTAGTGGAGACGGCGGCCTGATCGCAGGTCCCAAGCTGCAGATCCAGGAGAAGGGGCTGTGGGCGGGGAGGGCACTGGAGCAGGCCCTCGTGGGCAGCCACTGTCCCCAGGAGCTCCTCGGGTACAGCTTCCACGATGGAGGGGACTGCCCCCCTTGGGAGGGAACTGTAATTCAACGGCCTTCCCACACCTCACAGACAGTGCTAGAAAGAAAGGTGACCATACAAGGCCCACAGGACAGGGTCCGAAGGGAGTCCACCACACTCATCCATGCCACACGACGTCTCCCGCCACGTTGGCAGTGGGGTACCTGATAGGTGGGTGCAGAGGTGGGCCCGGGGACGGGCTCCTGGGGCTGGTTGTTGTAACCAAGGTCCTGGCCAGAGTGGGGCTGGTAGCAGCCATACCCTGCGGGGGCTCCAGGGCTGGGCGGCTGGGCTGCCGGGGCGAAGGCCAGGTTCACAGAGGGGTCCATCCCTGGAGCCGGCTGCACGGAGTAACTGGCCCCGGAGGCCGGGAGAGGAAAGGCTGGGGGCGGCTGGGTGCTGGAATCACAAAAGCCCGAGCTGATCAGACGCAGTTCTCAGCGCGCCTGAGCCGGACGTGGAACTCCAGCAACCCGACTCACTGCGGCCAACCCGAGCGGGACACCTTCTGAGTCTGCCAGCGCCTCTGAGCTTCCTGGGGCCCAGGCACAGTTTCAAGTTCCCTTCAACCATCTCAACAACCCCGAGGGGAACCAGGGCAGGGTTCGTGGCCATTGGGACCAAACCCATTCTGCTGCTTCCCGGGTGAGCCCCTGGTGAGGCTCGTCTTTAAGCCCAACATCAGTGTCCTCCCAAGACAGCTGACTTCACGGTATAGATGCCACCTGATGCCCAAGTGGCTGCAGCCGATAAAACCAAGTGGAAGATGACCGTGACCTGGAATTGCATCTAGCACAGCCCTCTCCTAGATTCCACCGCCGAGCGCCAGCCTGCGAGGGCAAGATTGCCCCGCACAGAGCTGGAATTAGGGTGGAGAATCCGACCTGTGTGATCTGTGAGCACCGCACACAAAGTGAGAGTGGAACGGCTGCGCAGGGTGCCGTCACCAGGCTGCAAGGCAGACCCGACTGGATCACCCTAAATTGGGGGCCATCTGGCTTAACAGAGCAGGTCACCACCTGGTTGTTAAGATGCAGAAGGTCCCTTAGCACCAAGGACTGTTCCTGTGTGAGAACCGGCTTCCAGTGAGTCCCCATCCACGTCACCTGGCTCCCCACAGAGAGGACAGCACTGTCCGCCCTGCAGTCACCAGGAGCCCCTCCAAGGAGGAGGGTGGGGGGCTCCCATCTCGCAGAGAAGCCAGCACAGGTGCTGTTTCGAGCCCAGCACTCTTTGCTCTGTGTCACCCACCAGGGGAGGCGTGGAAGTGGAGGGGCCTTCACCAGGGAAAGGGATGAGGAGAGATTTTAACCCTCGCCACACAGATCACAGGAGACGGTGCGCAGAGCCTGCAGGCAGGTGGCAGGATGAGAGGAATTTGGGGGCAAACAAAGGATCGCACCATCCCTTGGTGTCCACAGGGAGCAGGTTCCAAGACCTCGCAGACACCAAAACTTGGGTGCTACGGGGCATGCCATCTGCACAGGACCTGCCGCAGGGTCCTATGGACCTTAGACCATCTCTAGGTGACTCCTAACACCTGCCACAAAGTTGTGACACTCTATGGTTCAGGGAAAACATAAGAAGGTCTCTGTGTCAGTGACACAGTTGTGTCGAGTCAGCTGTTGGCCTGGGCTGACTCAGCCCGGGCAGGAAGGCCACGAGGGAGACCGCGTGGAACGGGCCTGGGGCTTCCACCAGGAGCAGGGGAGCAGAGCCGCCCGCCCACAGGGCCTGCCATTCTCTGGGGTGCACACCGCTGCCTGCCCCGCGGCCCCACCCCCCACAGCCTCTCTCTGTCCTCCAGCAGCCAGGGGGTCCCTCCAAGCCCACCCTTTCCGCGTCTTCCCCCTGCTCAAGGCCCTCCCAACCCTTTCAGCATTGCCCCCGCCTGCGGGTGGCTGCTCAGATGTCCCCTCTAGGCCAGGTCTTCCCAGACAGATCCCCATCCCTGCCATTCTGTCCCTCTGGCTTCATGGCTCGCAGCAGGTGCCAGACTGCTGGGCCTTCAGGTTGCTGGATGCGGGCAGGCCGGGGCGGCCCTGGCTGGCGCCTTGTTGGCTGCTTCTCTGGAGCCCCCTGAAGCGCTCTCTGGCCCCAGGTGCTCCTGCTGGCTCCCGACCCTGCCCAAGAGCAGAGTGAATTGTGCCAGAGGCCACGCACTCCCCGGATGGTGCCCCCAAGGGAGGTCTTCATCTCTCCAAAGAGCGCCTGGCAGCTACAGAGAAACAGACCCTCAGATGAGCCCCGGGAGGTCTCTCTCCTTATCTCAGAGGGCAAAGGTAGATGAGGACAGTGGCCAGGAGCCGCATGTGGCTCAGTGGTGGGGGCGCCTGCCCAGGATGAGCGAGGCCAGGGTCCCACCCCAGCACCATGCTTGGGCACGATTCAAAACCTTGTTTCACTTTAATCCATATAGATTTTGACTCCTGTGCCTAGTGGTGGCCACCGAGGCCACTGCAGACACCTACCAAGGAGCACCTGCTCTGTGGCTACCGCAGCTCAAGCTGGGGAGACCCTGCCCCCATGTGGGGTTCTGGGATGCCTTTGGGGCTCAGGGCCCTGCTGCCCACGCCTGTGGCGGCTCTCCGAGGCCTGAGGCCTGCAAAGGCAGGAAGTGCCGGACTGCAGAGTGGAAGTGCTGGGCCCGCCCACCCCGAGGTTCCAGGCGGGTGCGTGGGTCACAGCACTGCTGGGCAGCTGGGGACACTGCAGCACAAAAACTCATGATGCTCCCACACTGCAGGTCTGGTATGCCCAGGTGAGGCTGAAGGCACTTCACGAGGCAGCCAGAGGGCCCTGGGCCCTGGGATCACAACTGACCTCTGAGAAGCACGGAAGAATATGCAACTCAGTGTTTCAGAACCCAAGGAACTTTAGTAATTTTGATTTAACAATTTGATCCTCATTAAATTATTATTTTTTTAATTTTTTTTTAGTTGTAGATAGACACAATATATTTATTTATTTATTTTTTAATGTGGCGATGAGGATCAAATCCAGTGCCTCACGCATGTCAGGCAAGTGCTCAACCACTGAGCTACAACCCCAGCCCCTGATCCTCATTAAATTATAATTTCTGTACCGTCTTTAAAAATAACAACTGCTGGGGCTGGGGATGTGGCTCAAGCGGTAGCGCACTCACCTGGCATGCACAGGGCGCTGGGTTCGACCCTCAGCACGACTTAAAATAAAAAGATGTTGTGTTGACCGAAAAACTAAAAAATAAATATTAAAAAATTCTCTCTGTCTCTCTCTCTTTAAAAAAATAAAATAAAATAACAACTGCTGGGCACGGTGACGCACGCTTGTAACCCCAGTGGCTCTGAAGGCTGAGGCAGGATTGCGAGTTCAAAGCCACCCTCAGCAACGGTGAGGTGCTAAGCAACTCAGGGAGACCCTGTCTCTAAATAAAATTTAAAAAGGGCTGGGATGTGCCTCAGTGGTCAAGTGCTCCTGAGTTCAATCTCCAGTAACCACCCACCAAAAAATTAAAAATAAAAATAAGAGCTTTATTGAGACCTAATTCACACCGACACAATTCAGCCATTTAAAGTGTAAAGTGTTGGCTGGGGATGTGGCTCAAGCGGTAGCGCGCTTGCCTGGCATGCGTGCGGCCCGGATTCGATCCTCAGCACCACATACAAACAAAGATGTTGTGTCCGCCAAAAACTAAAATAAATATTAAAAAAAAAAAAAGTGTGAAGTGTGATGGCTTTGGTACATCTGGGAAGTTGTGCAACCTTCACCACATTAATTTTAGAACATTTTCATCACCCCAAGGGAATGGAAAGTGCCAGCACTATGGAAAATGCCCAGCGGCTCTCTAAGGGCTGGACAGACTGCCCAGGTGACCTAGCAGCTCCTGCCCAGGTGTCATCCCAAAGCAAGGGGGACATGGATGTACAGCCATGTCGATAGCAGTGTGATTGACAGCAGCCAAGACACAGAAGCAGCCCTAGTGGCTGCCAGCTGCACAGAGAAACTACGGCTCAGGGCTCTTAGATTAATCCAGGAAGCAAAGGGAGCCACCGGGCCCCATGACAGGATGTGAGCTGTTTTAGGAGCTGCGGACAGACCTGTGCCCCTCCAGAGTCAGACAGACCCCGAGCCCTGAGCCCAGGGCGATGGTATTTGGAGACGTGCTCTTTAAAGAGCTGATAAAGAGTGCCTGAGGCCACAGGCTAGGGTCTGGCCCCACAGGCCTGGAGAAGGCACACGGCAAAAAGGCCACGCCAGCCACACAGGAAGGAGACTGCGTGGTGTGGAGCTGGAGTTGGAGACTGGGTCCCAGTGGTGCCCTAGGGAGGTGGAGAGGCTTTACGACGTGAGCTGGTAGGGGTGGCAGGACTGGGATGTGCCTTAGAAGGGGTTGGTGACCCCCACCCCTTCTTCCTTCTGTTTTTAATTGCCTCACACGTGCCAGGGCGATGGTCCACCACAGCCAAATCTCCAGACCCCCTTCTTTTGCTCCCTGGCTCATGAGGTAAGCGGGTCTGCTGTCGTAAGTTCCCTCCATGATGTGCCTCTTGCCACACACCTAAAAGCCACGGGCCCCCATCATGACCGAAACCTCTGCAACTACAGCGGAAAGAAACCTGCACTCTTTTAAAGTTAATTACGTCAGGTATGTCGTTACAGTGACGGAGAGCAAGCGGCCACCATCTGCAAGCCAAGAAGAGGCCGTGGGACAAACCCGCCCTGCCCACACTTTGATCTTGGACTGCAGCCTCCAGGACTGCAGGAAATAAAGGTCTGCTGTTGAAGCCACCCACTCTGCAGGATTTTGTCACAGAGGCCCCAGCTGACTAAGACTGCCATGACCAGGCTGCTGAAGTGAGAAGTGAAAGGCCAGGGCTGCAGGACCCTCGGGAGACACCCTGGGGCCAAGCTGGAGGGAGTGGGAGAGAGCCAACAGGTCACAGTCAGAGCCCGCCCCCAGGCAGCCAGGGCTGAGACGCCCACCACAGGCCGGGACCGCCAAGTGTCAGGAGCGCTGGTGGTGACGAGGCAGTGATGGAGACCCAAAAAGGGAACTCTTGGCCCACCTCATGTTGAGTAACCGTCAAGCGCAGCGAAGCCGCCCGCTGCCTGCGGGCCACCTGGGGTCACTGCCTCTCTCTGAGAGCTCTGCCCAGGGGGCCCAGGCAGGAAGGGAGAGGAGAGTGGAAGGGCAAGGGGCTCGTCCCGTGGCTGCTGGTTCGTGGCGCTTGTTTCTTTACTAAAACTGCGGGCCCCAGGTAAGAGAGCTTTTCCATCTTTGAAAGGTTGGCAAGAGTCAAAGGGTGTGCTTTCATGACAGTGGGTGGCCTGAGGAGCACACTTCAGCATCTAAACCCAACGCTGGCCCATTCACTGTGCTGCTGCAGCTCAAGCTGGCCACGATGGCCAGCGAGGCCTGTGGTCCCTGCTGCTCCAGCCTCTGCAGGCAGCCTGGGCGGGGCTCCCTCCCGCGTCTCAGGCGGCAGCTGCCAGATGGGCCATGGTGGCTCTCCTCCTCCAGGGGCCAGGTTGGGTCATTCACATGCTGGGTACTCCAGGGGGGAAGGAGGCCAGGCCCCTGGAGGCCCAGGCTCAGGAAGGGCACAGTCACTTCTGCTGCAGTCTGCCAGCCCCAGGAGGGCATGAGGACGCCTGGACGCAGGCCGTGAGATCCGAGGAGTCGCAGGGAGGCCTGGCGGGGCAGCAGCAGCCAGTCCTCCACGCCGCCGTGCTTCAGCTGGGCAGGAAATCAGGGTTCAGCCCTGTGGCTGCCAGGCCCAGGATCTCAGAGCAGGAGTGTCACAGGGAAATCCTGCCCTAGGACCCTGGGCCATGTCTGGGGACACATGTGGCTGTCATGACTGGGAGCTCCTGGGCTGCAGGGCCAAGGCAGGGAGGCTGGCCTGGCCTGGTGTGCAGAGCTGCCGCGGAGGCACTTGGAAGGGGAGGGCAGGACACGGGAGCGTGGGTAGGACAGGCTGAGGGCCTAGGCCTAGGGAGGAACAGGCCCGGAAGCCTCCACCTCCTCAGCTTCCCACAGCAGAGTCACGCTGACCTTCGCTCCCTTCTTGCAGTTCCTTGGCTTTTTCCTGGGTCCCCTGAGGAATCCGAGGGCTGCGAGCTCTGGCCGTGCCCCTTCCTTGCCAAAGGCACTGGCCCAATGGATTTGCCCGGGGTCACCTTGGTTTGAGCCTGAGTAGAGAGGCCCTGTCACTAGGGCAGATCCAGCAGCATCTGCCCAGGCTAGGCAACAAATTTTTATAGTAAACACATTTTGCCAGCAGAGAAGGAGGATAAGGAGGATGAGGAGGAGGAGCCGTGATGGCATGAAGAGGAGGAACCCAGTCCACCCACTGTGCAGGGTGAACCAGGCCCAGTGGGTGAGGCTGTGTCTGCAGGGCTGGGGAGGGACAGGACACTGCTCATGGCGTGGGTTTTCCTTTAAGATGACAGAATGTTCTGGAGTTAGAGGCGATGGGTGATAACCCCATGAATGTCAGAAAGCCACTGTTCCTGCACTTTAGAAGGGTGGACTGTGCAGTGAGTTATGTCTCAAGAAAGCTATTTTTGAAAGTATCTTTTGGGGGAAGAGGAAGCTCTGGGGGACGCTACTGTCGCCTGGTGTGCGTGGAGAGTGTGACAACAAATCCACCGTCATGAGCCATGAGAACACACGAATAAAAAAATGTGGGAAAATACTCGTGAAAAGGACAGTCATCTACATTCATAATTTTTTAAAAGGCACTTCGTATAAAGTCTTCAGTTCTAACTAATTATTGTTTTGGAAGTTTTAAAACATTAAAGTAGGCGGGTGTGGTGGCCACGCTGTAATCCCAACAGCTCAGGAACTGAGGCAGGAGGATTGTCAGCCTCAAAGCCAGCCTCAGCAAACGTGAGGCACTAAACAACTCAGTGAGGCCCTGTCTCCAAATAACATATAAAGTAGGGCTGGGGATGTGGCTCAAGGGAAGTACCCCTGAGTTCAATCCTTGGCATAAAAAAAAAAAAAAATTAAACGAATTTATAATGAGTCGGGGAAGCAGGTGTCTGGGCATCAGGGCTTAGCCCTTGTCCGTCTAAGGCCAAGGCCCCGTTCACCCAATGAGGACGCAGAACTGGGGGATTTCTATCAGCATAAAGATCTGATGCCGCAGCTAGGCCTGGACTGTCCCCAGAGGCCATGTGTTGCAGGCCTGGCCCAAGGAGGTGCAGCTGGGAGATGGAGGAGCCTGAGAGCTGGGTTTGGTGGGAGGCCTCGGACCCTGGACTATGAGATGCTCTCTGTGTTCCCTGGCCACTACGAGAATGGTCTGGGGCACCACGGGCTCCTTGCAAGCTGTGCCCCTCACCACAGGCCCAGAGCAGCTGGCCTGCCCACCACGGCCTGCCACCTCCAAAACTGAGCAAAACCCCCGTCCTCTTTAAGCTGGCCATCAGGTATTTGTTAGTGACAGGAAGGAAGGTGACACACCATGCAAGGCACTCAGGGAAGATGAGAGAAAGCAAGGAAACACAAAATAAGCACGAGATTCAGTGGGATAGGAAGAAGCCCGCGTGGGGCGAGGGAAGGGCTCCTGACCTCGCTGGGCACAGCGCCTCCTACAAGGTGGACTGCTGGCTGCTGTTTTAACCCTCAGCCTCGCATCAACAACTGTTTGCATGTGAAGAACAGAAGGAGAGTGGAGGGAGCCACCTGGGGCCAGCTAGAGGAGACGCCATCCAGGCCTTGAAGGAGCCCGAGGGCTCGGGAACTGTAAGGTGACTCTGCTTTTGCTGGTGGCACTTGAGAGCAGTCTGTGTGAGATCTGATGGGAAGGGAGAGAAGCCCTGGCAGCAGTGGTGGGCACGACCAGTCCAGGGACATGTGCTGGCCGCTGCCCGGCCAGATGCAAAGGTGCCGCTGCACAGGCAGAACTGCACCAAGGCTGGAGGTGGGCAGCTGGCCTGCTGCAGGAGAAGCGCAGAGCTGGAGAGGCCAGAGGAAACGGGTCGCCTCAGGGGCAGCCGCAGCCTGCGGCCTCCACTCCGAGCCACCTGGGGAGCTCCATGCAGAGCAGGGCGACAAGGGACTGGAACCGGGCAGGGGCAGAAGCAGAAGCAAAGAGCCCCAGAGGGGGCCAGGGCAGCCCAGCACAGGAGGGGCGAGAGGGAGAGGAAACAGGGCCAGGTGGTGCCCAGGCTTGTGGTCCTGCCACAGGGGGTGGAGTGATGGGGACACAGCCCAAGGGATTCCCGGCTCCAGCAGGGGAAGAGGTGGGAAGACCTGCCCACACCCTGGTTTTACCTCAGAGAGACCCATTTGGATTTCTTTTTTTTTGGGGGGGGGGGGACAGGGGGGTACCGGGGATTGAACTCAGGGCCCTCGACCACTGAGCCACTCCCCAGCCCTATTTTGTATATTACTTAGAGACAGGGTCTCACTGAGCTGCTTAGTGCCTCACCATTGCTGAGGCTGAGGCTGGCTTTGAACTCACAATCCTCCTGTTTCAGCCTCCAGAGCCGCTGGGATTATAGGTGTGCATCACTGCACCCGGCTCCATTTTGGATGTCTGAGCCCCTGAGTGTGTGGCTATTTGTTACAGCAGCCACAGGAGACTTATATGGAGGCAGGAAGCCTATCAGGGCAGTAGGTCCCTGGAGCCCAAAGGACTACGGTGCGGGTGCCCAAAAGGCCAGCCCTGCACTGGTGGCCTAAGTGGCTTATGGAAGAAGAACGCTTGGGGCCTGAGGTGGGGCTGGCCACTCCTGCACAGGGCACACATTCCCAGAGCTGCAGGCCACATGATCAGCTGTGCATCTGTTCTCACCCTTTTGACAACCATATAAAGTTGAAGCTCGGGACTGGGCCTGGGCTGAGCTGGACATAGGAGTGCATGGCCAAGACCAAGGGCACCAGCTGTGAACACAGAGCCAGTGAGGGTGGCTGCAGGAACACTTCTGGAGAGATGCCCTGGGGACAATCTCCAAGGTCTGAGGGGAGGGTGGTGACACTGAGTCAGAGTCAGACACCCAGAGAGCCAAAGCTGGGGACTCAGGAAGGTGCAGGCACAGTCAGGAAGTCACAAGGAAGAGCAGGGAGACCCTTAACCCCTGCCTGGTCCAGGCAGGGGCAGGAGGGTGTTGGGGAGAGGGTGTCCATGAAGGTGGTGCCCACGGGAAAGCCCACCTCCCTGTGGTAGTCATGTTTTATTTTCCGCATCTCATGGTGCTTGGCTGACCAGGGAGAGGCCCCTCTGGGGCTGGTGGCTCTCTAGAGATGGCAAAGGGTTTGCTGGCAGCACAGCTTCCATCTGCAAACCAGTCCCTCTGCCTGGGGCACAAGGAGCCCACTGAGTCACCAGGGACAGTGTCTCAGTCACTGTGCACACCTCCAACAGACCACAGCCTGGGGACTTGTAAAGCACAGAGGTTTATTGCTCACAGTTCTGGGGACTGGAGGCCAAGGTCAAGGCATGGAGCTGACAGAGGCTGATGAGGGCTTCTCTGCTGTGGCCTCACCCGGGGGAGGAGGCAGTGCTCCCGGGCCAGCTGCTGGCCTGAGGCTCAAGGCCCACATGCAGGGGAGCCTCAGGGTCTCTGCACCTCTTCAAATGATCAGACTGTGACATGACCCCTCCTCAGGCACTGTAAGAAACCCTCCTGTGGCGCTGGCTTCCCGCATAACACTAGTCCATAGAGCAACGCTGCAGGTGCAAGAAGGGATGGGAGGGTTGACAACACCAGTGGTTCTGGTGTGCACCAAGAGGATTTGGGGCCGAGGCACTGTGGGGAGCATGGTCAGCAGAGGGTGTGGAATCTGGAGTGGCCTGCAGGGCCTTGGGCTGGCCATACTCTTTCTTGCCTCCGTTTACTCACCTGTGAAATAGGAATCGCTGATCTGGCGCTGGGACAGTGAGACCACTGAAGGAGGACTCCGTGCCCCTGGGCCAGCTTGGGGCTGGTGCACTGTGTGTCCAGGGTGGCCAGAGCTGCCCGGGTGAAGCACTGCTGGGACTCAAGACTCACTGTGAAACCGGCCAGCCTTTAAATAGTGGCCGCCCTCTCACACACAGCTGGTGTGAGAGCAAACAGCTTGTGAGGCCCAGGAACTGGCGACGTTGCAGCTTCGCCCTGTAAAGCTGCCCTCGGTCCACGAGCAGGTCTCCTGCTGCTGCTGCTGCTGCTGGAACCACCTGTTGCTCAGAGACAGCCGCCCGGCACTGCAGTGCTGCTGCCCGCTGTCTCCATGACAGCAGTGCCTGGGCTGGGGACCAACCTGGGGGTGGGAGCTCAGGCAGGAAGCTGGACATGCTCCGGCCACCACTGGTGGAGGAAAACCGGTATTTTAGCCCAACTCCATTGATGCCCGCTCTCCCTTCCTCCCTGGGCTTCTGTCCTTGGGCCCTGGGCGGTGGTCTCTGGGTGGCTCTTTGCTCTGAATGTTTGCTGGGGCAGAGGGAGGGCACGCATTCCAGGTTAGATTTAGAACACAAAGGCGGCAAGACAGTTTTGCTCACAGTTCACTGAATTCCTGGGGACATCAAGGTCCTGAGGATGGACGGGCTCATCCAGAGACGTCCAGGTCCCCCACCCGGCCTCTCTCCTGACAGGCTCTTACTTGTTCTCAAGAGACCAAGACCCTGAGGGAAGAACAGGCATCAAAATGCAGTGTGGAACCCAAGGTCAAGGCCAGTGGTGGGATGCCCAGGGACCATCAGGAAGGAGGACACGTCCTTCCAGTGGCAAATGATGATTCTGCTGGATATGGCTTCCAAAGAACACCTCAGTGGGAGCACACGGAAACAGAGAAGACAGAGTCCAAGACATGAAAACCCAAAGGAAGAGATTCTCCCAGAATCCCAGGGCTGAGCCACCTCAGTGATTCTTGCTTTGAGGAGGCTCTTAACTTGGGGACACAGCTCTTCCGCTGCTGGCCTCTCTAGCACCCTCCTCCTAGGGCCCCCCCAGTGGTGAGAGGCCAGCACAGGCAGCCGGAGACCTGGGCATCAAGCCCACCCATCTTTCAGCACTGCTGAGGGAAACCCTGGCTCCTGCAAGCTGAGCTTGGAAGGTAGCAGCTCGGGGTGCAAGGCTGGAGGCCAAGGTCAAGTGCAGCATGAGCGAGGCCCCACGGTCGCTGCCCAGGGGGCCTCAGGTCTGCTTTATTGGCAATGAGGTTGCGTTCTACAGCCCAGGCGCTATTTGACTGTACTCCTGTTCTCAGGGGCTTTATGTTTCAAACACACCATACACTTTTGTTTCGTTTCTGGTGCTGGGACGGGACCCGGGCCTCAGCGCTTGAGCCGCACCCAGCCTGCCTGTTGGACAGTGTGCTTGCGAGGCTTAGCAGAACTGGCATTTTCTTTTCTTTTACTATGAAAGCCTCATGTGTGTCTCCAGGTGGAACCCCCACTACAAACCCAGATGCCCCTGGAAAACATGCTGACGCACTACAGAGATCTCGAGTTGTTCCGAGGTAACAGAGGCTTTACCACCCGCCCCGTCCGCAACCGACTTGAAGCTGCGGTTAGAATCCAGCTCCACACCAGGGCCAGCTCGGCCCCTTGGGACAGAGCCCCGTCCACATTCTGGGGCTGTGCCCAAGCCTCTCAGGGGGCCAGGCTGTGTCTGGCAGTAGCCCCTGGGTTTCTCTTCCATCCTGCTAAAGGAAGGTGCCTTACAGGGTGGCCCTGTGGTGGTCCGTCAGTCACGCACTGTGGAGCGAGGCTCCCTGACACTGCTGGCTGGGCAGGAGGGAGGGCGCAGGCGTGTCCAAGGACAGGCAGGTGAAGAGCTCCAGCCGAGCCATTCAACAAAGTGATGCCTTTCAACTGCTGCGGACACCAGACATCTGGACATCTTGGGAGCGTGAGGGGGTCAGGTGTGGCTTCATTGCTCTCCTGCCTGCGGGGGGTGGGAAACCTCCTGGGGAGCAGCAGCAGCAGCTCTGCGGCCCCCCAAGCACGGAACCTCTGCTGTGGGAAGGAAGTGACAAGCCAAGCCGGCCACCAGGGCACCTATGAGGAAGCTCCACAGAGAGGACAGTGGCCCTAGAAGCAACCACTGCATTCAAAATCAAAGCTAGTTGATGGCCTTCCAGAACATTCAGCCCAGGCACCGGAGGCTGGGATCAGCTTTGCTCCAGGGGCCGACTTGTGCAACAGGACCGACTGTCCAAGGTACAGAAGCCGACAGAGCCGAGGAAGCCTCTCCAGTCTCAGCCAGCAGGGACAAAGAGCTGCCCTGGGGCACGGTCAACAGAACAGCAGAGGAAGCAAGTGCCGGACGCCCAAGTCGCCTTAGCAGGGAAGCTGCCAGGGAAAGCACCCACCAAAACCAACACCTCGGCTGAGGGTCCACCCAAGAGAAGACCACAGGACACCGCCCGGAGCAAAGAGCAGATAGACGGTGTAGGGTGTGTGACTGGCAGCACTCGTCTGGAGCCCCCGATATCCGGGGACAACCAACAGCCCCTGGTGGGAACATGGTGCCTCAGGCACCTTGCACCTACCTTAGGGAAGGGAAGCAAGCCGGCGTGGTGGACATGCCTGTCATCCTAGCTACTGGGGAGGCTGAGGCAGGAGGACTGTGAGTTCAAGGCCAGGCTCAGCAACATAGTGAGACCCCAATTTAGAGCATGATGACAACCAAAACTGGCCCAAACCTCAAAACACAAACTAGACATCCTCAGAGCCCTCCCAAGCAACTACAGCGGCAGGAACAGGGTTCTTCCTGTGCCTGTGCTACGCAGGCTCCCTTTATGAGCAGACGGGGCCACAACCTGCCCTGGCCAGCCCCACCTCTGCCAACCCCACCTCCGCCAGCCCAGCCTCCATAAGGCAGACTCCTGAACTCTGCACAGCTCTGCTTGGTGCTGGTCTTTTGGTGTGGGAGGGTTCCACCTAAAAACCAAGTCCTGCCACCTGGTCTCCCACCCCATGTGTGGCTGACTGGCTGAGGTGACCTCTGGCCCCTGACAGGATACATTCATGGCAAACACTGATTCCAAGAGTCATGAGAAAATGCTTTTATAGCTGGACACAGTGGCCACGCCTGTCATCCCAGTGACTGGGAAGCTGAGGCAGGAGGGTTGCAAGTTCAAGGACAGCATCAGCAACTTAGCAAGGCCCTGTCTCAAAATAAAAAACAAAAAGGGCTGGGATGTGGCTCAGTGGCAAAGCGCCCCTCAGCACCACACACATGATAATGATGATGATGATCATCATCATCATCATCAGTGGCAGAGTGCTTGCCTAGCATGTGCGAGGCCCTGGTTTCAATCCTCAGCACCATATAAAAATAAAATAAAGGCATTCTGTCCATCTACAACTATAAAAAAATTTAAAAGAAGATTATAAAAATTCAGAAACAGAGAATATGTTTGGGAATTTAAAGGATCTCTTAGGAGTTTACTTTTATCCCAATGTTTAGGAATTTATTTTTGGTTCTAAAATGGATAAAATAAAAATTCAAAATCTATACTTGAAAAGCTTTTTTTTTTTTTGCAGTGCTGAGGATAAAACTCAAGCGCTCTATCACTAAGCTATGTCCTCAGCCCTGAAAATTTGTAAAAACATTCAATTCACTTGTGATAGGGTCTGAGATAGCATAATTCGGTCATGCAATAAGTCTTCTTAAAAATGTACTTTTTTTTGTCAGTTACAGTAGTCATGCCTGTAATTCCAGCTGCTCAGGAGGATCCCAAGTTCAAGACCAGCCTCAGCAACTTAGCAAGACACTCTCTAAAATAAAATAAAAAAGAGGCTGTCAGTTTAACTCAGTGGTAGGCACCCCTGGGCTCAATCCCAGGACCACAGGTGGGAGTGTGTAAAACAAAGGTAGCCGACTGTGAGATCCCAATGGGAATTCAACAAAACTGCTCCAGGAGGCAACAGAGCTGGCCTGCCTGCCACTGTCTTGGAGGGAAGCCCAGCATACAGCCCATCCAGCTTTGCACATCTCATAACCCACAAGACTTAAACATAGATGGGGTGTCCCCAGCAGCCCCTGGCCTCACCGCTAAGCAGCACCCCTGAGCTGACAAAAGCATGGCTGGAGTCACACGGGATTATCCTTCATTCTGAATACCTGCAGTCCTAACTGTGAAAAGCACTGAGACTCAAAGCTACATAAAATAATGAAATGATAAGCAATGCCAATGGTAGCCACATGAGAAAACCCAGCTACTTGGGAAACTGAGGGAAGAGGATCACAAGTTCTAGGCCAACCTGGGCAACTTAGGGAAACCCAATCTCAAAATAAACTTTAGCAGGTGCAGCTCAGCAGTACAGTGCCTGCATAACATGTCATAACATAACTGGGTTCCGTCCCCAACACCAGTTAAAAAAAAGATAATTAATATCAACAAGTAACTGCAAACACACAGGCAATGCTAACTGACTGACAACTAAAGAACAGTCCAGACCCCAGCCCTATTTGTGGATGACCGTGCAAGGAACAGCCCCATCCAAGGCCGTGGTCATCAGCTTTACAAGCCAAGAAAACCCTCTCAGAGCTCCAAAGGAGTACTGCTGCCTCTGCTGGGGCAAGTCACAACACAGGCACTGTAAATACTATTGTCCAAGGACTGCCGGAGAGTGGGACTCACAACACCTGGGGTCCAGTCAGCTTTCCTATGGCACATTATATAAGAAACACATATTTTAAAAGCAGCTCAAATTTCCAAGACAAAGTGGCTTCCCCCAAAAGAAGAGGGCTGAGGCAACTTAAGATCATTCAAGTAATGTACATAATCTTGCTTCCCACAGTACTTTCAGCTTTAGTTAATATTTACTCTTTTTTTGAAGAATAACCCTCTCGCAGAGACCATTCTAACGACATTGACATTTGGTTGATGACAGTGTCACATTCTTGGCTATGTGTACGTCGCATTGCCGGAGCACCACAGGACAGAAAAGAGCAGCACTAAAATGTGTAAGTCCATTAACGCAAATCAAAACAAAAACACCTGCTGACCTCAGCAGTGACCTATTTTAACAGCGTAAATACTCAGCTGCTCTCCTGGCAGGCCATGCCAATAGCCCAACAATCAAGGGACTGTGCCCATGGGAATGAGGGAGGCACTGGAGAGAGAAGGAAAAGGAAGAGCTGGCGGGCAGGCGGGGCAGTGCTGCCAGGAGCGCACAGCCTCAGCCAGGAGGCTGGCAGAGCCCGAGCCCTGGCCCTCAGACTGCCACTGAGCACAAGGAAAACAGAAAAGAAGAGTGAAAAAGGTCCATCCCAGGAAAACGGCAGCCAAGCACTCTCCCCTGAGAGAACCAGGGCTAGCCAGGCCTGACCGGGGAGCCCTGGGGTGCAGAAGACATCGGGGCATGCTGACTCCCGGGCCTGTTTCCAGGCCCTGACTGGCCTCTCCTTGTAACTCCATAAGAGGGAGCCCACGGGCGCACAGACGCTGGCCCAGGACCAACATTCCACTGTACGGGACCAGAACACTGGCTGGCAGCTCCCAGCAGCTCGGACACTCGTGAACATGTGGCAGAGGCCCCAGGCTCAGGGAACAATTGCCTCTGAGGTGCCCAAGGGCAGTTAACGTGGGTGGTGGGCTCCAAAGGGGCTGTGAAACTGGCCCCAGAGGTTCTACGGGGCTGCCAGTGGGAAACAGGTTGGTACGTGAAAATGACAGGTCAGGGTCCTTTCCCTGGAGCTGCAAGCCCTGGCTGTGTGACTCGGGTGACAGGCAGGGGGCAGCAGAGCTGCAGCAGTGAGAGGCCCTGGAGAACAGGCTGTGCTGTGTTTGTACCCTGAAAGTCGCCCCCAGTAGAACCCTCCTGCCCCCTACCCCCTGCCATCTCTCCTCTGGGCTCCTATCCCCCCCAAACTCCTGGGTCCCCACCTCCCCGGCTCTTACCTACCTAAACACCTGCACTGGTTTCAATGGCTCAGCGCCCTCTCCCCACTGGCCCCCTTCCCTGCAAACCCAGGTGCCCCACTCCCACGGGGTCTCAGGACCTCAAGTTTGCTCCTCCCTCAATCGGGTCTCAGCAACCTCCCAACCGAGCGCTGACTTCCTCCTGGTACCCTTCCAGCTGACTTCCAAGACCACCCCAGCCCCAGCCCTGCCTCCCGGGTCTGTCCTCTGCCCCCCTCGGCCTCCGCAGGCCCCCTGGAAGGGCCGCCTTCTACCTTCTCCGCA
Source organism: Marmota monax (assembly GCF_021218885.2). Taxonomy (NCBI): domain Eukaryota; kingdom Metazoa; phylum Chordata; class Mammalia; order Rodentia; family Sciuridae; genus Marmota; species Marmota monax. Next base: position 4,596,055 of record NW_026692494.1, on the reverse strand, counting down.
GGGGTCGGTCCTCGCCCCACAGCTGGACTGCTGCCTCCCAGATCCCTTTTTCCTCCTCCACGGCGGGGTCAGCACTGCCCCCCAGGCACCCTTCCACCTCCTCCTCCCCCATCAGGGGTGCCTCGGCCCCCCCACCGGGAGGCCCGTCTGTCCCTCAGGGGTCGTCTGTCCCTCAGAGGTCTGCACCCCCACCTCCCCCACCCGGAGACCCCTCTGTCCCTCAGGGGTCGTCTGTCCCTCGGGGGTCTGCACCCCCCCACCCGGGAGGCCCGTCCGTCACTCAGGGGTCGTCTGTCCCTCAAGGGTCTGCACCCCACCTCCCCCACCGGAGACCCCTCTGTCCCTCAGGGGTCGTCTGTCCCTCGGGGGTCTGCACCCCACCTCCCCCACCCGGAGACCCCTCTGTCCCTCAGGGGTCGTCTGTCCCTCGGGGGTCTGCACCCCACCTCCCCCACCCGGAGACCCCTCTGTCCCTCAGGGGTCGTCTGTCCCTCAGGGGCCTGCGCCCTCCGCCCCCCCCACCCGGGAGGCCCGTCCGTCACTCAGGGGTCGTCTGTCCCTCAGGGGTCGGCGCCCTCCGCCCTCCCCGCCCGCCCAGATACCTCCCGGGCTCCCCCGGCCGTTGACGGTGCTCCAGCCCCACAGGCCCGAGGACCCTCCCACGTCAGGAGCCCCCTCCTCGCTTCCCTGACGGTCGGCTCCGAGGCCATCTCGGCCGCCGCCCGCCTGGCAGCCCGCCGGCTCCGACCACGCCGCCGCCGCCTCCTCGCCTCGCGGTCCTCCTGGGGCAGGGCCGGCGCGCGCCGCGAGGGAGGGCGGGCCGTTTACCTGGACTGCGGGCCGGCGCCCTGTGCGAAGCCGGAAGAGCTGCTCGCCGCCATCTTGGCGTCTTCCCTGGGCCGGCGGCCGCTGACGTCACCGGCCCGCCCCCTCCTCGGGCCCCGCCTTCCTCTTCCCCAAGCCAGTGAGGGTCTCTGCTCAAGCCCCGCCCACCTCAAGCCCCGCCCCTGCAGGGAGTCACGCCCCTTACTCGGAGCTCCGCCTTGCCTTCAATCACTCAGATAAGCAATTCTCAGCTGAAGCCCCGCCCCATGACAAGCCCCGCCCCTTACTTGGAGCCCCGCATTCCCTTTAACCACTCGGAAGTGAGGGTCTCCTCTCAAGCCCGCCCCTTACCCAGAGCCCCACTCAAAGCATCTGGCCTTCTGACTATGCCATATTACAAGAGGCTTGGAGTAAAAAGTACTTTTGCCAAGGATGGCAGGGGTGTGTTCTTTTGCCCTCCCCCGCCCCCGTATTAAGCAGACACAGGGCTAGTTAATTCTTGGACAGGCACCATGGAAGCCCCGGGTGCCAAAGGAGCCCCACTGGTGATTTAAACGAATGGCATTCTTCCTTGTCTTCATGACCGTGTGTGGCCACTAGCAATGGTCTGGCTGGTCTGGCAGGTGTAGCTCTCTCACCATGCCCTGGCCAAAGCCCAGCGAGGTAATTACACATGGCCCCCCTCCAAGGCCCCGCGGTTCTAATTAGGCAATGAAGGCAGCGTCTGCTGTACAAAGGCAGGTCAATCCAGTGTTCTCTCTGGATTGCATAAACCCTGTCTCCTGTCAGGATTTCCAGGACCTGGCTGGTCCACACAACAGCCCTTGGAAGGGGGTACAGTCGGTTCCCACCACTTTGCTTGTGTAAAGTTGCCGTGGACCTTGAAATAGTGGCTCCGGGGGACCTTTTCTCAAGGGAAAGGCACCTGGGAGGTCCAGGCTCCTGGTGGCCTTTGTTCACAGCATGTTTGTTGACCATCCATACGTGACCTTGTTCTCTGAGTTTGGCTTACAGTCACCTCCTTTAGCGTGCGCTTTTATTAGTTAGCATTGCACTCTCGGCCAGCAGCGTAACTCTTCCTGAACAAAACAAAACTTCTCTGACCACATACTTCCCCTGGGAGGCACGTCGCAGGAGGCACTTCAACACTGGCCGGGGCCAACATAAAGGGCAGGGAGATGGCGAGCCCCTAAAGTCAGAGGCGGTGGCTTCAGCACCGCGGACAGCTCCAAGGCACTGTCCCTGAGAGGAGCTGCCGCTCCACAGACCGCGGACCATCCAGGCAGGCCGCTCTGCCCCAAATGCCTCTCTCTGTCCTCTGTCCATTAAACTCCTACTCGCTCCTCAGAGCCCAGCGCACATCGCCCCACCCCATCCCACCCCAGGAGACCCTCCCAAGGGCCCTGTCTCTAAATAAACGCGGCTGAGTTCTGTGAGACCACAGGCTGGTGTTTCGTGCCCAGCACTGGGCTCCAGGGCTAGCCTGCGTCTCCTTGCCATCAACGCAGTGCCCTTTCTGACAGTCGCACTTCCTCCACCCAGGACCTGGGAAGTCCAGGCCTTGTGCTGAAGGCTCTGGCCCCTTCCTTCCTCACCAGGCTTTCTGGGGGCAAGGTGCCCTTCTGCCTCAGTTTGGAAGGCTGCCGCCTGATGCAGCGACGGAGGCCCGAGTGTTCCTGATGTCCACGCTCAGGCATCCTGACTGCACACTGTGGTTGGAACATGGCTCATGTCCCCCAAGGCTCCAAGTGGATTGAAGACTGGGTCCCTAGGGTGGTGCTATTCAGAGGTGCAGAGACCTTGGGAGGTGGAGCCTAGTGGGAGGTGGAGCCTAGTGGGAGGTCCTTAGGTCATTGGGGACATGCCCTGGAAGGTAGTTCTCTCCAGAGGGCTTCTATGAGAGTTTAGGCAAGGCTCCACCCAGGTCTCTTCTGGCTTCCTGTCCGAGGTGAGACTACTCCCACACACTGTCCCACCATTCCCACCCATTGAGGACCAGAAATGAGCTGATGCAGGCTCCATACCCTGGGACCTCCAAAACTGTGAGCTAAATCATCCCCCACCCCATGTGTGTGTGCATGTGTGTGTGTGTGTGTGTGTGTGTGCCGGGTTTCTGTTCTCGCGACTAAAAGGCTCAGGTGTCACTCTAGTTAAACTGGGCTAACTGGGCTGCATGAAATAACCACACAAGAGACACAAATACCTTTTTCTTTGGGGTTGCTGTGACGGCTCCTCTGACCTTAAGGGTCCGCAGAAAGAGAGAGAGCGAGAGCACGCGCTGACCCCTTTTATTGAGGAGAAGCTATTCAAATGAGGCAAGGGGTCAGGTTTCAGGGGGCTGAGTCTATCTTCATGATGTCCACTGTCAGCAGGTTGACTGACACCTGGGTAGGCCACACCCAAGGGCACAGTAAGAGGAGGGGACACACACAAGGCACTTCGAAAACAGGGCAAGGGGTTACATTACAAAGGAACAGGTGAGCATAGCTTCACCCATGGGGCTGTAGCAAGACACACCCATTTCTGTGACCAGTCACCCGTAAGGTTGGCCTCCCACATGTGTATGTGTGTGTGTACATATGCTTTAGAGATGGAACCCAGGGCCTCATGCATGCTCAGTGCTCTACCAATGAGCTACACACCCAACCTTTTCTCTTTATAAGTTATCTGCTTTAGGCATTTTGTTGTAGTAACACAAAGCCAACTAATACATGGTGGCTCTTGACCACCCTAGTGTCAGGTGCTACCCCCTGGGGGACAGTATATCTGTGAGTGAGATCAAGAGTCCTTCTCCCTGGAGATTCATATTCTAGTAAAAGTGGAACAGAGAATAACCACAGAAACAAAGAAATAATTTCTGAGTGGCAACTTCTGAGAAAAAAATCGTGTTCTTCAATAAGTGAAAGATAGAATTACAGCATGACCCAGAAATCCCCCCCTCGGCACTCCCACGGGAGCGCTGAGAACAGGGACCCAAGCAAGTACTTGTGCCCATGTGTTCATAGCAGCCCCAAAGTGGAACCCATCTCAAGTGTAATCAGCAGATGAACAGATACATAAAATGGGCTCCACCCACACCCAGAGGTCCCTTGGCCACCAGCAGGAGTGAGGTGACACAGCTGCAGCATGGAGGGACCTGAGGACCTCATGCTCAGTGAGAACCAGACACACAAGGCCACAGTGTATGACCCAGTGACAGGAGAGTCCAGGACAGGACAGTCCAGAGATGGGGTGTGGACCTGTGGGTGCGGGAGGAGGCTGCTCGGGGGACGGGCTTCCACTAAGGGTGGTAAACTGTTCTGGATGAGGAAATGGAGGTGGTGCATGACTATCAGTGTATCAATGCCTCTGAGTTGCACCCTACCGAGTGTAAAGTGGTCAATTTTAAGGGCATTTGTTCCCCATTTAAGGAAAAGTGCATTGTACCAAAAAAAAAAAAAAAAAAAAACTTGAGCCATGGGGTAGGGTGGTGAGTGGGAGGCAGCCTCTTTGAGGAGACAGCTTCTGAACTGACACATGGATAGCATGAACATATGTGAGGGGGGAAGAGCATGTGTAAAGGCCCTGTGGTAGGAGTGAATGCAACGTGTTCCTGCGACACAGAAGACCACCACAGTGATGTAACTAGGAGAGACGGGAGAGAACACAGAAGTCATCTACTTGAGGTCGTGTGCTTCATTTCCTGACAAAATGCCACAGATGGGGGGGTGCTTAAAATGACAGACATCTATTCTCTCCAGAAGTCTGAAATTGGGGTGTCTGCCGGGGTGTCTCCTCCTGGAGTCTCTGGAGGGAATCTATTACCTGCCTCACTCTCTCCAGCAATCCTGGGGTTCCTTGGCTGGTAGATGCCTCACCCTGGTCTCTGCCTCCATCTTTCACTTGGCCTCCCCCCCCACACACCTCTCCCTTCTCTTCTAAAGATGCCTGTCATTGGATTTAGAACCCCTCTAATCCAGGATGATCTGCACTCCGCATCCTTAACCTAATTCCATCTGCAAAGACCCTTTTTCCAAATAAGGTCACATGCACAAGTTCCCAGGACTGGGACATACCCGTGTGTCCTGGGGGCCACCATTCAGCCCGTTACAGGGCCCAGGTGGGGGGGCAGCAATTGGAAGAGACACCGACAGAGGTTCCCCCGCGGGCGCAGCCTGGTCTACCCGTCTTCTCACGAGGTCCTGGAGGTGGCACTGGAGGTCCCATTGCCCGGACGGGGAGGACTGAGGCCTGGCGCGGATCCGGGAGCAGGACGGGGCTCAGCCCCACTGTCCCCAGGCTGGCGGCTCCCTCCCGGCTGCGGCTCCCCGGCGCACAACTGCAGGGGGCGCTGCGCCCGCGGCGGCGAGGACCCGGCTCCGGAGCGGTCCCTGCAGGCACAGGCTGTCCGGGTCCCCGCTGGGGTGGGGCCTGCCCCTCCGTCCCTGTCGTCTGCTGCCCCTGTTCCGTCCTCACATCTGTGATGCGCCACCAGACACGAGCGCGGCACCTGCCCCGGCGGCTGCGGAGAGGCCCGTCCCCCGCCAACGGGGAGGAGCCGAGCGGCCGGGCCTGCTCCTCCGCCGCCTGCCCCCGCCCTCCCGCCCCTGCACACAAAGCAGCGGCGGTAACTGTCCCCGAGAAGCCAGCCTCGCCCGCCCGCTGTGCGCCCAGCAAACCCTCGGAGGCAGGCCGCGGGCAGCGATGACAGGGGCCGCGGCCACCGCCCGGCCAGCGGGAGCCCGCTGCTGACCCAGACCCGCTCCACCGCCCTGCACGGAAGAGCTCGGCCGCCGCGTCGCCCAGGGTGACCTTCCCGGGATGCCGAGTCCCCGCCAGCCTCTCCCCGCGAGGCTCTGAAGGCCCGGGGCCAGGAGTGCCGCGCACCGGGAGCGCTCGCCTTTGTTTGCCGGTGACAGGGACAGTGACAGACGAGAGGTGAGTGAGCCTGTCTCCTGCTCCAGCGCCCGGGAGGCGGATGGAGGCATGTGCTGCCGCCCAGCCCCAGGTGGGGCGGATAGAAGGGAGGATGCGGGTCTGCGAGGATGCGCTCTCGCCCATCTCACCCTGGTCGCCCTGTGGCCCAGGCCAGGAAACCTCCCGGACCGGCCCAAGCGGGCAGGTTTGCACCACTGTCAGGACAGCTCAGGGCTTAGGCAGATAAAGGGCTGTCCCCTCTCCTGGGGAGCTCCCTGGGCCTCTGCTGTTTCCTATTTATAACCCCCAGGGGCTCTGCCAGCTGCGGATTTGGGGGGAAAAAGATGTTGTAAGTGTGTCGCCCAGGGCTGGCTGGGGGGGTGGGAGGAAGGAGCCGCTAAAGACAGACGCCTCCTCCTCTTCCCAGCTTGTGCGTGATGGGTTAATAATCGGCTCCGAGCATCCACACTCCTTCCCAGATGCCCAGCACCGTGGCTTTCTTTGCTCTCCCCAATGGGAAGCCGGGACCTGAACAGGAGCTTGTGGGCCACTGGGACCCACCACACCCCATATTTGGCGGATGTGGCCGGTCGGTCCCCAGGGAGCTGAGGTCATTGCCAGCTCGGGGCTGCAGACCCCTTCCAGGGAGGAGATGGATCTCCACTGGAGAGGACTCGCCCGCCAGTAGCATCCGGAAGGGACTGTTTTGCTCCTGTGCTGCGTCTCTCGCTGTCCCTCCTCCATGAGTGAATGACGACATTCAAGACAGCCAAGAGAGAATGTGGGCACTCTCTGGAAGCCAGGGAGGGTCTAGGTCCAGCTGCTCCCTCTTCCTGCGGGGACCGCGGGGCTCAGCCTCCCTCTGAGGCCCTCCTCACCAGCCACAGCAGAGCCATCTCCATGTCCCCCAGTGTGAGGGACACACCCAACCACCTGGCCCTGCCAGCTCTGCAGAGGGGCAGCCGGTGCGGGGCTGGGGGTCAGAATTCTCCTGTGCTGAGGAGTGTGGGTGACAGGAACTCTTCAGAGGAGGGAGGTCACAGGGTGGTCCAGCAGCTGAGCTTCATGGTGCCTGCGGAGCTGGGGCCTGAAACCCTTCCACAAAAGGCAAATAGAGAAAGAAATGGCTGTTTCCCTTAAAGCCGGGCTTCTCAGCCCCGGCCTGTGGACATGTGGCCCTAAGGACACCCTTGTTGCCTGGGGACAGCCTGGGCACTGTGGGTGTCCAGCAGGCTCCCTGACCTCCACCCAGAGCTCGTCCCCCAGGCACAGCAACCCAAAGTGCCCGCAGAAATTGCCAAGTGTCCCCTGAGGGTGGGGAGGGTCGTCCCAGTTGGAAACCACTGATTAAAAGCACCAGCGAGCAGGGCTGGTGGAGCAGGAGATGCCCTGGCCGTCCAGAGGGCCTGGAAGTCGCCCCTGCATCAGGCCTTTCATCTGCAAACAGGAAGCTGAGGCCGAGAGGTGAAGGACCTGGGAGTGTGCGGGGCCGGGGTTCCCCCATTTCAGCTCCTCCTCAACCCTCATCCTGTCCCAGAGACCCGAGCCACCGTCCAGAGCCCCACCCCCAGAACCCTGAGAACAAAACCTGCTTCCCCCAGGCGAGGGGGATTCTGATCCGACTTCCAGTCCTGCTGCTCGGGGCTGCCTTCCGAGGCCTGGGGCTGGGCTGTCAGGACGAGAACAGGGGGCAAGGGAGGGGACTGGAGCAGAGAGAGGGTTGGCATGGGCCTGGTCCTCTTTGAAAGTGTCAGTCCCAGCAGGGAAAATTAAGCACATCAGTCATTCACACTTTAGTCTGAACGATCTTTTAAGGCGTTTACTGCTTCCCAGTTGAGATCCAGAGGGAGGATGAGCCTGTCTGGGTCATGGCTCGCCCTAGGGAAGGAAACCTCATGGGCTGGGCGATGATTGGGTAGAAGAAGGGGTGCAGACCCACCACTGAGAGCTGCGGTTGGGGGGCTGTTGTTATGACCCCTGTCCACTCAACCCGCTCCTCCCTCCCAGCTCTCCTCCAGGGCCCCTCCTCCCGGCTCCCATGGGGACCACAGAAGCCACCCTGCGGATGGAGAAGGTGGAGGTGAAGGACGAGTGGCAGGATGAGGACCTCCCCAGGTAGGACTCTAGCCCCTGCGCCTGAGCTCCTCGCGTGCGTCGCTGCTGGGCGGGGGGGGGGGGGGGGGGGGGGGGGGCAGGTACACCAGCTGGCACCTGGAGCCTCCCGGACCCGCCCTAAGCTCTATGTGGGAACTTGCAGGTCCTCTGGGGGGCGGGGACCTGAGTCCTCCCTGTGGCCTCGCAGCAGACTAGTGGAGACCAGGCAATGGCGAAGATCCTGCTGAATATCTGACGTCCTCCCCGAGGCTCCCAGAGAGCCCCACCGCAGGCCATTTTAAGAATTCCAGCTGGGCACGGTGACCCAGGCCTGGGGCCCCAGCAACGCGGGAGGTTCAGGACCCACCTGGGCAATGCAGCAAAGCCTGTCTCAAAATAAAATAGAAAGGGCTGGGGTGCACTGAGTGGTGGCATGTCCCTGGGTCCGACCCCAGGGCCACACGCACACAAATCCAGAGCCGTCTCAGAGATTACAGCCTTGCAACCCGCGCTGAATGACCGCAAGCCGTGGTGTACTTTTACCTGTAGCTGCCAGAGGCACCCGACCCACCCCTGCTTAAACCCACCTGGGCACATGCCCATCCCTCTGAAAGTCCAGGGTCCTGCCTCTGTGTTCTTGGCCTGGTGTCCCCCCAGCCTCCTCACACCCTCAGCCCAGCAGCTTCCTCCCGTCCTGCTCCCTGACTGGCTGACTCTTACCTTTAGACTTTGCCCCTGCTGTTCCTCAGCCGGGCATGCTGTTCCTGGAGACTGCCTCCTGCCTCTTTCAGGCCTCAGGCCACTCCTCAGAGATGACCCCCTGGCCCCTCCTTGCCCCTCCCCATTCCTGAATGGTTTCCTTCCTGCGTGAAGGTGGAGAAAGCCCCCGGGACGCGGTGTCCTAGTCCTTGGAACCTGAGAGTCTCCCTTCCGCGGCTGTGTTGCCTACGTTTCAGTTAAGGCCGGGGGGCGGGGAGCTGTGGTCATGGGCTACCCCGTGAGCCCTGAAGATCACCGTGTGTCCCTCTAAGAGGAGGCAGAGAGAGATCTCGCACAGGAACAGGGGACATCAGCGTGGAAGGGACAGGCTGTGGGGCCCCTAGGAGCTGGAGAGCAGGACACGGACTCTCCCTGGAGCCTCAGGAGAGGCCAGCCCTGGGTTTGCCCAGTGAAAATGACCTTGGAATTGCTCCCGTCCTCTAGAATGGTAAGGGGACAGCCTGATGTGTTCAGGCAGTAAGTTCGTGGTGCTGCTCCAGCGGCTGTCAGATACTCAAAGCCTCCCATATGCTGCCTTAGTCCATTCTGTGTTTCTACAACAAAGTACCTGAGGCTGGGTGCTTTATAAAGAAAAGAGGTTTTGTTTAGCCCGTAGTTTTGGAGGCTTATGTCCAAACAGCATGGTGCAGGCTCTGGCCAGAGCCCTCCTTTGCTGCATCACCTCATGGTGGACAGCAGTGGAGTGAGCGTCTGTGACTGTCACAAGTTGCATCATCTCAAAGCAGGAAGCCAGGGTGCTGGTGGGCCCGGCTCAGCAGCAGGGCTTATGACGACGTCTCCCGAGACCTGAATATCTGACATCCTCCCCAAGGAAGGACCTTAATCCCTTCCAAGAGCAACCCTGACCTGAGGGCCTCCCCGGATCCCACCACCGTGCCTCGCACACCAGGACAAGCCTCCATCACGTAGACCCTTGGTGCCTCTCAGACCATGTGTGTGCCAAACGCCACAGGCTCCCACCGACTGCACTCATCTCCCACCACAGGGAACCCCGAAAAGGCAAGAATCTTTTGCTTTGATCACTGCTGAACCCCAATCCAAGATGGTGCCTGGCAGGTAGTCGGCGCTCAATAGATGAGTGGGTATTGCCCACAGGGGAATAAAACACCGGGTCCGAGGACACTGCAGGCTCCCCGAGGCCCAGGAGCTCGCTCTGTGAACCCCGACGGAAGGAACCATCCCGAGGACCGCTGTGGTCAGCCTGGAAGGGAATTTGAAAAGAATCTCCAGTTCCAGAAAAATCTCGTCTGCGAGGGTTCCCAGGGCCGAACCCGGTGGAGTGGACCAACCCGGAGGAGAGGGGCTGCAGGGCGGGCAGGAGGGGCGCTCCAGCCACCTTCCGGTGCCTCAGGAGGCTGCCCACAGGCAGCTCTGGAGCCGTCTGTCCGTCCGTCCAAGCAGAGGCGAGGCCTTTGGAGGAAGCACCCCACATCCAAGGACGTCACCCTGAATCTACTCGTGTGGAGACCCCAAGTTCCATGCACCCACGTGGCGTAGCCAGAGGCGCCCTGCTCCAAGCCACGGACAAGCTCTTGTCCAGCTGCCTGCGGGGCCTGCCCAGGTCCACTCGGCAGCGCCCGGACCTGAGTGGTACCTGCTGGGAACATCTGCAGCCCTCGATAGACGGACGTCCTCGCTGGGGGACACTTACCTCTAGGGGCAAGGCCGTCTGTGACTTCGTCCTCCAGTGCTCCGAGCCAGCACTCAAGTTCTGGAATTTTCTGGGGAAAAAAAAAATTCTAAACATGGCAAGAATTTTCAATGAAAAAAAAATTCAAAGTATTACATAAAACAAAAGTTGCGCGTATTTCTGGGACAGCTGGTGAGGTTTCAACTCGCGGACGCAGTGCACAGTGCCCGGAAGGCCGCGTCTTTCTTGCCAAACATTTCTTGATTCTTTGGGGTAAAAACGTTCAAAATCTCAGACCAGGGGTGTGGCTCAGGCGTAGAACGCCTGCCCCGTGTGCACGAGGCCATGCAGCACCACGCACACTCACACATGCACGCACACATATGCATACACACACACGCACATACACACTCACATACACACACTCACACACACACACTCTCATACTCTCGCACACACACTCACACTCACACACACTCACACACTCACACACACTCCCGCGCGCGCTCAGAACCCTTCCTCCAGCTTCTGGCCTTCCGAGGGGCGCAGGACCTTGTCCTCCCTCAGTGGTGGGCTCTGCGGCGGCTCTGGCCTCTCCCCTCCAGCTGGGTCTTGGGGCCGTGCCCAGCCTCCCCGTTGGGCGGTTGTTCTACCGTTTTTCTTGGTGCGGGGCCTGAGGGCTGAGGGGGAATGGCTGTGTGGGAGGCCTGCCAGCCTCTGGGCGGAGAGCCGGGGCTGGGGCTGCCTGCCTGGCCTGCTCCACCCTCGCCCGCGGCCCAGCCCCTCTGAGGGGCGCAGCATCCACGCCTGGCACCCAGAGGGGGACAGGGGGACTTAAGGCCCAGAGTCGGCAGTTGGGGCAGATGAGGGATCACTTTTTTTTTTTTAAGTACTGGGGATTGAGCTCAGGGGCCCTCGACCACCGAGCCACACCCCAGCTCTATTCTGTGTTTTATTTAGAGTCAGGGTCCCACTGAGTTGCTCAGCACCTCATCATAGCTGAGGCTGGCTTTGACCTCTCAATCCTCCTGCCTCAGCCTCCCGAGCTGCTGGGACAGGTGTGCACCACCATGCCCAGCAGATGAGGGATCACTTTTTAGCGAGCAGGTCAGGGTGTCGTTAGGAATATTCTAGAATGGGCAAGAATGATTGTCAGAGCCTCGTTTGCTCTGGGAGCACCCGGGAAAGCTGTGGCTCTGTGTTCTTGGCAGATTTAGGTGCAGTGACCTCAGTGGGTTCCATCCAGCACCAGGTGCCAGGAGCCCAAGGGGCCTCTGGCCAGTCCTCAGCCTCATGTCCCCTCTGGCCCCCATGGACTCTGGTCTCTGCCCAGACCAAAGCATTGTGTCCTTGCCCAGGGCCAAGGCATGGCACCCTCCTTCCACCCAGGTCTCTTGGCAGCAATCGGCCGACCGTCCCAGACTCAAGCAACCCCCGCAGGCCCCCTGCATCCTGGGTACCCGGGACCGGCTCCAGGACCCACAGATGCCAAAACCCACAGGCGCTCGGCCCCGGGTTAGGCTAGTGCCATGATGGCACAGACCCTGGACTCCAAGCCCCGTCCAGGTGACTCGGACTCCCCACACGTGTGGGGCCGTGGCCACAGCCGTCACGCTGCCTGGCTTGATGACAAGCGAAACGTCCACGCGCGTCCACATTTAAGAACCGTTTTCCACCCGAGTTCTGGGGCTCCTGCTGGGACTCAGTGGCACCAGGGAGCCGCCGAGGCACGAGCTGCGGACAGACGGACGGCAGGGCGGTGGCCGGGTCCCAGCTCCAGCAGGACTGCTCCCTCTGCGAGGCCGCGGAGGCCGAGGAGGCCGCGGAGGCCGCTCCTCCCTGTGGAAGCGACCCCCTCCCAGGCCCCGGGAAGCACTGTCCAGACGCAGCTGCGAACAGAACAGGCCCCGCTCTGTAGCGGGTGGGCACCGGGCAAGAGGCGGGTGACTTTCCAAAGAATTCTCCAGCTGCCGGGGCTCCTCCCGGGGCAGCGGCCCAGCGGCTGCAGGACAGTGGTCTTGCTGTGCGCCAGCCCTGGAGGAGCCGAGGCGGGTAGCCAACCCACAGCTCACCACAGGCTCTGTCTCGAAGAGGGTTCAGCCGCGGCCCACGGAGCCGCCTGTGTGTGTGTGTCCCCCGCCCCGGGGCTCACCATGCCGCTCCTCCCAGCCTGGCCACCCCTCTCCAGGGAACATCACCGGTGCCCACTGCTCGTCCTGGTCTCTCCGCCCACTGCCCTCTGCAAGCCCCTTGGAGCCAGAGCCTCCCGCAGCCTGGAATTACCCAGCTCACTGCACAAATCCCCTGTTTGCTCCTCTTAGAAAGATACAAGCTGTTAGGTGGGGCTCCCCGTGACCCAGCACGGCCTGACCTCATCTTAACTCCGTCACATCGGTAAACCCTGCAGAAGCTCCTCGCTGTCTTTGGGAAGACCCTCGATGGATGCCCAAGTGGATGTCACCCAGCCCTGGGTACACAGAACCACGTTGCCCCGACCTGCACACCCGTGATGAACTCACCTCCTCACGTCAAGTGAGTCCATCTCCCCTGCTTCTCTTTGGCATATCATCTGAATGGCCAAATAATGACATTTCGGGGTCATAATGAAGAAAAACAAGGGTTCCTTGCAAACAAGCACCGTGACACCACAGCAGTCAGTCTGATAACGGAGACAGTGACTGAGTCACTAACAGGAGAGTAGCATCCACAGTGTGGATACATTGAACGAAAGGATAATCCACGTGCTGGAGCCACAGAGTGCACGACTTCACACGCTCCTCAGGAAAAGGGCGACTTAAAACTTACGAATCTTATTCTATTTGTGGTCATATTTGTTTCTGGAATTTTCTATTTAGTATTTTCAGACCAGAGCGGATTGCAAGTAACTGAAAATGCAGAAAGCCAAACCACTGATAAGGGAGGGTGACTATGTCCCAATGAGGCCACAGCCCGGCACCAGGCATCGGGACTTGAGGGGATACCTCAGGGACCAGCTCTACCCAGGACAGAGGGATGCAGCCATGCTGTCCAGCTTGCGTACAGAGGGGACATTACCGGGATGGATCCCAGAGCCTCACGCATGCGAGGCGAGCACCTGCACGTCCGCCCAGCTCCAGCCCCGGTGCTGTTTATTTTGAGACAGGGTCTTCCTGAGTTGCTGAGACTGACCTTAAACCTGTGCTCCTCCTGCCTCAGCCTCCCGAGTAGCTGTGATGACTGCCATTTGTCACCGTGCCGGCAGACTCCCCCCTTTAACAGAGGCTCCCTATCAGGGACTGAAAGCAAATTCTACAGGAGACATCAGGATGTCCCTGCGGCGGTGGGCAGGGTTTTCAGGTCTAGAGAGCTTGAGGCTGTCCCAGGGCTTGGGGAGTGGGAAGGTCTCACCTGCCTTGGAAATCCCAGCTCTGCGGGCGGGCAGGGTGGGCATCTGCTGCACTTGGGCCTCCTTCCTGGAGCCTGGGGTCCTGCACAGGACCCTCACGCCGTCCAATTCGGCATGATCCCTCACCTTATGGGATGTCCTCTGCCTCTGGGGGCTGCCCTGGGGGACATGGGCTCCTGATCTCATCCCGCACCAGTAGTGCTCGCCCTGACCCGTTCCTTCCCCTCCATCCACCTGCCCCATGGTGCTCTGCCCGGGGCTGCTGCTCCCCCCAGGGCCCCCACTCCCCCGCAGCCCCCTCTGCCTGGGGCTGCTGCTCCCCCCATAGCCCCCCTGCTGCTCCCCCCACGGCCCCCTCTGCACTGGGCTCCTGCTCCCCCCGCGGCCCCCTCTGCACCGGGCTCCTGCTCCCCCCACGGCCCCCTCTGCCCGGGGCTGCTGCTCCCCCGCGGCCCCCTCTGCACCGGGCTCCTGCTCCCCCCGCGGCCCCCTCTGCACTGGGCTCCTGCTCCCCCCGCGGCCCCCTCTGCACTGGGCTCCTGCTCCCCCCGCGGCCCCCTCTGCACCGGGCTCCTGCTCCCCCCACGGCCCCCTCTGCCCGGGGCTGCTGCTCCCCCGCGGCCCCCTCTGCACCGGGCTCCTGCTCCCCCCGCGGCCCCCTCTGCACCGGGCTCCTGCTCCCCCCACGGCCCCCTCTGCACTGGGCTCCTGCTCCCCCCGCGGCCCCCTCTGCACCGGGCTCCTGCTCCCCCCGCGGCCCCCTCTGCCCTGGGCTGCTGCTCCCCTGTGGACCCCCTGCTGCTCCCCCGCGGCCCCCCTGCTGCTCCCCCACGGCTCCCTCTGCACCCGGCTGCTCTACTCTCTGGTCTGTTCCTGAGCTCACTGGGCTGATTGCTGCCCGGGCCTTGCCCCTCCTGTGTTTTGCCTGGAAGGCTCTCCGTCCCTGCAGGTGCCAACCTATGGCTTGTAAGTCGCCTCCTCCCGGGCCCAGGGAGCAGCTCAGTGGTGCGCAGCCTGGCAGGGGAAGCCTGGCCTCCGCCCCCGAGGGCCTCTGCCGGCTGCCCAGGCTGCCCCCGCTGCCGGGGCTTGTGCTCTTTGTGGCAAGGGTGGCCTCTGCCCTGTTGATGCACCTGCCTCCTCGGATGCAGACTTCCTGACCTACACGACCTCTACCAAAGAACCCGCGTGGTGCGTGGCACCTCTGCCAACCGCTGGGCCTGCGGGCAGCGTGTGCTGACCCAGGAAGCCCTGCTCTTGCCCTGAAAGGCCTCCTGGTGGAGGGCGCGTGAGGCTGGGGCCCTGCTGTGTCCCCGAACCCCTCCTTCACTTAACACCACGGATTCCAGACTCTGGGGGCATCCAGAGACCCCCAGGGCAGCACCTGGGCCAAACGCCGCGGTCATCATTCAGCCCAGCTGACCAGGCACCACGCCCTCCAAATGGAACCACCCAGCAGGGACCTACCTGCTCCGTGTCCCAGACTCCAACATGCCTCTGCTCAGGAGTGAAGAGCAGGCCACCTCACTGCAGGGGACGGCCAAGGAGAGGGGCACCCGCAAGCTCTCAGCCTGGAGAGCGGGAGCAACCCCGGCTTCCGACGGCGACCTGCAGGGGGCTCCTTTGGCCATCGTAGGACCCCTGTGCACCGCCAGAGCTGGGAACATGTCCCCCTCATGAGAACCCAGACAACGCCAGCCTCCTGCTGTGGCGGGGGTCAGAGCGCGGCCTGTGGGCAGGCCGGGGCACCAAGGCCCTGGCCCCTAGGCCTGATCCCTCTCCCTGCCTCAGTCTCCCCTCCGGGAAGTGGGTTCTACCTGTCTCAAGGGGCCGCTGCCCACAGCCCAGCGTGGTGGCTGGCGGGCTGCGGACGGGGAAGGAGCCCGAGGGCAACTCCTCACCCAGCGGCCAGCTGGAAGGAAGGTCCCCGGATTCCAGACGAGAGGGGAACCCAGAGTTCTGGGCCGCAGCTCTGATCTGACAGCAAAGCCCACAACCACCGAGCAGGGCCGAGCATCCACCATCGCGGCCAGTCCTGGGCCTGGGGGCCTCTGGGCACCCTGTGTCCCTGCGCTCCGGCTCTGGGCACGGGTCTACTCTTCAGCCCGGTCAGCCTCTCTGAAACCTCTGCCCAACGCTGCTTCTGAGTGAGAGTCACGTAACGCAGATCGGCCATTTTAGAGTGCACAGTCCAGCGGCAGCGGCACCTCTGTCTGGTTCCAGAACATTCCATCCCCGAAGGAAGTCCAGGAGCAGCCCCCGTCCCTCCCCATGGCCCACATCCCGTCTCTGGACTCCTGTCCTTGACCCTCCTGTCACTGGGTCACAGCCGGTGGCCTGTGTCTGTGGCTCTGACTGAGCACCAGGTCTTCAGGTCCGTCCAGTGCAGCTGCCACCTCTCTCCTGTGGGTGGCCGAGAGACACTCCTAGTGGTCACCCGGGTGGTCCCCTCTGCCCAACTCTGAGGTGTGCTGCTGTGGACCCTGAGCACGGATTTCCTGTGGACGTAGGTTTTCTTTCCCGGGCGTCCACTCTGCTCTGGGCCTCCACCCGCGAGATCAGGCCGACCTCTGATTCATTCGGGACCTCAGGCCCCCAGATCACCCTGGGGCACAGCAATTACTCGAAGGACACCAGAGGGGAGGGGAGCACAGACCCGCTGCACCCTGACAGACTGGAAGAGGCGCAGGCTGAAGCTCTCCCCCCCACCCACCCCAAGCCGCTCTGACCAGCAGATGTGAGTCTCCCGCTGCGGCTCCAGGGGGCCAGCGCCCTGCAGGGAAGACTCTGGCCGCCCCCTCCTGGACTTAAAGGAAGGAGCCTGGGCCCTGGGTGGCTCCAAGGAGGGCGGGCGGGGGTGCCAGAACGAGGTCCCAGCCTGCAAACCTGAGCTCAGCTCCCCAGCCCTGGAGGAGGCCAGGGCTGCCCCAGAGGGACGTGCACGCCTGGCTGCGTTTCTTAATCCTGATCTACAACAGTCGGGTTTGCAAAAATGTTGCAAAGAGGGTGCCAAGAGCTCCAGAGCCCGCCCCGGTTTCTCCTGGTCCGCCTCCTGCTGCGGCAGGGGCGCTGGCCAAGTCCACGTCTTATCAGCTGCTGAAGGCCACACTGGATTCAGATTTTCTCAGTTTTGTCCCTAATGTCCCTTTCCAGTGGTGGGACCCCATTTCCATGCTACCTGGCAGCTGGTCATCAAATCTTCTCAGGCTCCTTGGAGCAGTGACGGTGTCTTGGGGGCTCCTTGGTGCCCCACAGGGCTGCCGTCCACCAAGATTGGCTGACGTTCTCAGGGATCCCTGGGTCCAGGGGAGGAGGAGCAGAGGGGCCCGCGGGCTGCTGCGGGCTTGGCCACCTGACTGACGCTGCGTGGCCCCCTCCCCTGGACGCTGTGGCCTGTGGGAGGGTCATGCGTCTCCTGGAGGCCACGTCTGCAGACCCAACCCGCAGCTCCCCTGCACCAGGATCCGTCCCTTCTCCCCGTCCACGGTGGCCATCTGCTCCCATCAGCGTAGACTCGGGGACATTCTCCTCCCACCTGGAGTAGAATCCAGTAATATCCTGCTATTGGCTGTCAGCCGCCCAGGGTTGGCCGTGGCGTCCTTCAAGCTGACTCGCGAGTCCCTCGCCCTCTGGGGTCCTGCTTGCCGCATCGGGGAGCCCTCTCTCCCACAGTAGAGTCGGGATCCTTCCCTCAGGGCTCGGCTCGCCCCGGCCCCCCGGACCAGGCGGGCGCCACATTGGCGGGGGTTGGGAGGAGCCCGGCACGGAGGCTTCCCAGCTCTCACGGTGCCTTGTCCACCC
The DNA here is from genome assembly GCF_021218885.2 of Marmota monax. Lineage (NCBI taxonomy): Eukaryota > Metazoa > Chordata > Mammalia > Rodentia > Sciuridae > Marmota > Marmota monax. Next base: position 4,578,647 of record NW_026692494.1, on the reverse strand, counting down.
TGTTTTGTCTGCACGCGCCTGGCCGGATGCCCGGGTCGCCCTGCGCCTCTGGTGGATTTCCATGCTCCTTCCTGGCTGGGTCCTCAGGCCGCTCCCAGAAGAGACGGGCATGGAGTTGCTTGGCAGCCCCGTGGAAGACACGTCCTGTAAGTCCGCCCACGGGGGGAAGTGGGAACTTGGTGTCTGCTTTGGCTCTGCCTTGGGCTGTCACTGTAAAGAACATCAGAGGCCACGTACCCTGAGAGGGCAGTCAGGGAAGGGTGGCCAGGCCTGCAGGGCAGGCGGCCATGTCGGTGAGAGCCCTGTCACAAAGAGAGCACAATGCCTTGCTGTGTGTCCTACTCAGCCTCTCTGTGCCTCCCGATCCCCCCTCTACTAAATACAGGTAGTAGGCTTCTTGGAGAGGAAGTATATAGGGGTGAAATGAGGTGACATATGCAAGGTACCCAGGGGATGCCAGGATCGGAGTCAGAGGAGCCCTGGGCAGCCCCGGAAGGCCGTGCCACCCAGACTGCTCCGAGGACCCAAAGCCCCAGACTGGACACAGGCCGCCCGGGAGTCTGGCAAGCTGCCCGAGCCCTGCGTTCTCAGCCCTGGCGTCTCTGTGCTGAGCTCTGCGGGGACCCAGCTCCGCCTGCATCTTGCCACGTGTCCCGTCACGGTGCCCACCCTACCTAATCAGGGGGACGGGCAGGCCCCTGAGGTCACACAGCAGTGACAGCCAATCTGCCCAGTCCTCCCACTGCCCTGCATCGCTGCACCCAGCTCAGTGTCCAAGGGATGCTCAGGGAGGCCCGTCCCTGGGGCTGCGAGCAGCCAGCAGGGGCCTCTGCGCTAGGCTCTCCTGGGCTCTCAACCCCAGCAGGGACCTTGGGCCGCTCCCCACGCGGCTGCTCAGCTGAGGGTTTCTAGGAGAAAGGCTGAAATTCCCAGGAAGGGAGCTGCCAGGAGAGCTGGAGGGCTCCCGCCAGGCCGTCCCCCGTCCTTTCTGCCAGGCCACCTGGCACCACGGCCACCACTCACACCTGAAACGTGCCCCCCCCACGCACACACATGCCCTGACGCTGTGCTCTGGAGAACCCTAATTCCACCCATGGGATCCCCTGACCCGATCCCACCTGCCGTCCCAGGGACTCGGAGGCTGAGGCAGGAGGATGGCAAGTTCAGCCTGAGCAGTGTATCGAGGCCCAGTCTCAAAATGAAACAAAAGGCTGGTGTGGCGCGTGGGGGAGCCCTGGGCAGAGTGTGGGAAGCCCTGGGTTCCATGTCAGCAGAGAGAGAGAGAGAGAGAAGGAGCGGGGAGAGAGAGGGAGAGGGAGGGAGAAGGGGAGGAAGGAAAGAGACGCAGGCCGTCCACTCCTGGGGACCGGGCCTCCCAGGCTCCGTGCGGCCTGGCCTTTGGGCTTCCTGGAGTAACGGTTCATGGGCAGGAGGAGAGCACCAAATCCCCAGGCCATGTCCAGCCTAGGACCAGGATCCCAGGAGCCACCCTCCTGCCACCAAGTCTGTGGCTCTCCGGGGACCGCTGTGAGGTCCCAGGGACCAGGCAGCTAAAGCTGTGGGTTCCTTCGCTCTCCATTCTGGAGGCTGCAAGTCCAAGGCCCAGGTGGCTGGGGTCCACCTAGGGCCCGGTGCCCAGGGGGACAGTGCTCCACCCGCTAGCCAGCCCCCAGCCCCGAGTTTCAGTCCAAAGTCTCCAGGCGTCTCAGCCCTGGCTGAGTCTCAGGTGTCCCCGGACCCCGGGGGCGGATTCTCTCAGCGGGAACCTGGAAGCCGGGGCCACCTCCTGGAAGCCGGGGCCGCAGGAAGGCCAGCATTCAGGGTCCCAAGCCAGCCTGAGGCCAGAGACCTGGGCAGATTCCCAAAGTCCATTTTTTTTAGAGCAAATTCCATATGATTTTAAAGCTTGGAGATAATCCTCTTTGGCTCAAATCCCTGCCCTCTGGGCCCACGCGGTGGGGCTCCTGCCTCCCTGCCGGTGACCAGTGTCACGGCGTGACCTGAGTCTTGCTGTCACGGTGCCCCGTCAGCCAGGGAAAGCATCTGTGCCCTGGACCACTCCTGGGGGGAGGGCAGGGTGAGCCAAGGGGCTGGGGTCTGCCCCTCGCTGCCCCCGTGGCAGGTGACCCTAGGCTGGACAGCACTTGGCGCTCCTGTCCGGGAGACAGACAGCTCTTGCTGCCACAGGATGTCACAGTGGGATCTGGAGGAGCCGCAGGCGTGGGGAGGACGCTCCATCTGCAGGGAGCGCCGTCCAGGGAGTGGGAGGCCAGCTCTGCCCTGCGTCCCCTCAAATGGCTTCAGCCCCTGGGGAGCCCAGGGTCCAGCTGAGGTCTCCAGGGGAAAGCCGCTCAGCTCACCCTGCGTGGTCAGGGCGGTCAAGAGCACGTGGGCACTGGGTGGGCTGCTGGGGTCGGAACCGCATCATCCAGAGACCCTGATGGCCGCGCCCCGCCAGGCCTGTCTTGCAGGTGGCCATAGGAACAGGGCCTCCGGACAGGGCAGTGCCGGACTCGGAGCCGCAGGCTGCTGAGCGCTCCCCTGGGCAGGTGGGGAGCGGTGGGATCTGGAGGAGGGATGGAGAAGGACGGGGCGGCTCCATCTGTCTCTCCCGCAGCCCCGCCCACCACCCTGAACTTCGGGGGAGCTCACCGCAAGAGGAAGACCCTGGTGGCCCCGGAGATCAACATCTCCCTGGACCAAAGCGAAGGCTCCCTGCTGTCCGATGACTTCCTGGACACGCCCGATGACCTGGACATCAACGTGGACGACATCGAGACCCCCGACGAGACGGACTCGCTGGAGTTTCTGGGGAACGGGAATGAACTTGAGTGGGAAGGTGAGGGCCGAGGGCTTCAGGGGCCACCACGGCCGCCCAGTTCCCCACCCTGTCCCCAGTCAGGCTCACCCGCTGGCGGGCAGCTCCGGGAGCGGCAGGCTGCACAGGGCACTGACCGGGGGCCACCCTTGGTCAGGGCTCCTGCAGGCTCGTGGACTTTCCTGGGGCACGTGGCTTTCAGCAGTGGCCGGGGCACACGCTCCCAGCCTGCCCCTGACGCGGACTCGTGGGGGCCAGGTCCTGACCCAGGTGCTGGAGGTCCAGGGAGGGCTGTGGACACTGAGGGGCAGGAAGCAGAGGCTGGGCAATGGGCGAGGAGATCAGGGTGCCCCGGGCACCAGCCACACGCACGGGGACCTCAGGAAGCCAAGCTGGGCACGGGGCCTCTCACCACCGCGTCCGCCCCACCGTGGGACACTGGGCCTTGTCTGGGGACACTTACGGTTGTCACTGCTGGAGGAGGGCAGCTCCTGGCCTGTAGCTCGGCAGCCTGCAGTGCCCCTCACTGCCAGTGCCCAGGACACCACCCAGAGAAGGACCCCGCGTGTCCACAGTGCCCCTGGGAGACCTGGGCCAGGACCACAGGGTGGGGTCCCTTTCACGGGGGTCAGCACAGGGTGGACGTTGGAGAGGAGACCCTCCGCTGGAGCAGTGCGACTGGCGTGGGGCGGGGCCGATCAAGGCTGAGGGGAGAGGGGCAGCAGCAGCCGAGGGTGTGGCTTGAGGTGGCCTCGGCCAGGGGCTTGGCTTCGACCCCGTGGGGTGGAGGACAGAGGAGTCCAGGGCCACTGCGAGCTGCGTGTGCAAAGGCTTCCGGGAGCCACCAGAGGGGCAGCTGGGGTCAGAGGAAGGGGGGACACTAGCCGGGGGGGGGTGGTGGCCTGCTGGTGTGGAGAAGTGACAGACGGGGTCCCCTTGGAAGTGGAGCCCACAGTGGTTGCTGGGTGGGTGAGGGGCATAAAGAGCAGAGGGGTCAAGGTGACAGCACGTTTGTGGCCTGAGCGTGGGGCACACGGTCACGCTGTGACCAGAAGAACACGTGTCACAGAGGTGGCCTTTCTTTTTAAGTTGTTGATGGACCTTTATGTTGTTGGTTTTCATGTGGTGCTGAGGATCGAACCCAGGGCCTCGCACATGCCAGGCGAGCGCTCTGCCGCTGAGCCCAGCCTAGAGAGGTGGCCATTTTCAGAGCAGTTTGGGAGCCCAGAGAGGGAGGTCCTGTGTGCAAGGTCACACAGCGAGTCCTGTAGGAGCGGGCCCCACCCAGCTCCCCTGACTGGACGAGTACTGGCCAGTCTGCTGGCCACTCTCCGCTCCTCAGTGTAAAGGTAACACTAGTGTCCATTAGCACTTGGCTGTGGCTTCTGACTCCCAGTTCCCCCATTTCTCCCCCAGCCCCACCCTAACAGGCGGTCTTTCCTGTGTGAGTGAGGTGCCCAGAGGACAGAGGACAGCTGGATGCTGACACCAGGGGTCACAGGCCCTCGCCTGTGGCCTTTGTTCCCAGTTGCTCACATCTGTTGGGAAATGTGTGCAGAAAGTGACTGTTTTAAGAGCAAAAAGGGGGCTGGGCTGGGGCTTGGCACAGGGGAGGCACTGGGTTCAGGCTCAGCAGCGCATCAAAAATAAATAAATAAAATAAAGTTATTAAAAACAAGATTTTTTTAGAAGAGGGAAATGGCCGGGGTGGGGGGGCGGAGGGGGCATGAGGGCCAGAGTGGCCTGCAGACTGGGGTGCAATCCTGGGAGGCTTCCTGGAGGAGGTGGTTTGAGCCAGGCTGGGGGGAAGGGAGGAAGATGGGGACACAGCAGCCAGGTGGGAGAAGCCACGCGGCCCCCGGCAGCAGTGGGAACCGTGAGAGGGAGACAGGGAGGGTGGACGAGATGTCTGGACTCCAGCAGCCCTTCTGCTCACCCCGGCGTGCTTCCAGATGATACCCCTGTGGCCACTGCCAAGAACATGCCCGGTGACAGTGCAGACCTGTTTGGGGACGGCGCAGCAGAGGATGGCAGTGCCGCCAACGGGCGCCTGTGGCGGACGGTGATCATTGGGGAACAAGAGCACCGCATTGACCTGCACATGATCCGGCCATACATGAAGGTGGTCACCCATGGAGGTGAGCCTGGCGTCCTGGGACCCCTGCCCTCCTGTGGTCCAGGAATGATGGGCAGCTGGGGGCCCTCAGGGGTCCCCTCTGGACCTGGTTTCTTCTTCTGCTCTCTGGGAATTCTAAGCCTTCATCTCGCTGGAGGAGGGTGGCTGGCTAGGACAAGGTGGGTGTGGCAGATACACGCGTGGTGACCAGGACAATGGCTGCTGTTCTCCACCCAAGGCAGAGACTGCTTGGGGGGTTCAGCTCCCTGCCAGGTTGCTGCGGCTCAGGGCAGTTATCTTCCCGAGCATGTGGGTGGGGGAAGGGTGACTGATGACACGGTGGGCCTGGGACGGCTCAGAGCTTGGACAGCACTGGCCAGGTATGCCTGGGCCTGTTCAGCCACTCCGACTGCCTCTCCCCAGGGTACTATGGCGAAGGCCTCAACGCCATCATCGTCTTTGCGGCCTGCTTCCTCCCGGACAGCAGCTCCCCTGACTACCACTACATCATGGAGAACCTCTTCCTGTAAGTCTCCACCCACCCCAGCACCTTGGGCCACCGTGGTGCAGACACCCAGGTCTGCGGGCTCAGGCCAGGGAGCCAGGCTGCAGGCTCTGGGAGGCTCCGCCTGGCACCAGGGAAGGGCATGGCTGCCACAGACCTTCACTGGAGCCCTACCGGCTGCTACTGATCCGTGGCCTTCCTCCAGAACCTCCCTACCCTCACCACCACCTCCACCACCATCACCATCACCACCACCATCACCATCACCATCACCATTACCACCACCACTACCACCACCATCACCATCACCACCATCACCACCATCACCATCACCATGACCACCACCACCATCACCATCACCATCACCACCACCACCATCACCATGACCACCACCACCACCACCATCACCATCACCACCATCACCACCACCACCATCACCATCACCACCATCACCACCACCACCATCACCATCACCACCATCACCACCACCATCACCATCACCACCACCACCACCACCATCACCATCACCACCACCACCACCAATATCACCATCACCATCACCACCATCACCACCACCAACACCATCACCATCGCCATCACCACCATCACCATCACCACCATCACCACCACCACCATCATCATCACCACCACTACCACCACCATCACCATCACCACCACCACCACCACCACCACCATCACCATCACCATCACCACCATCACCACCACCACCATCACCATCACCACCACCACCACCATGACCATCACCACCACCATCACCATCACCATCACCACCATCACCATCACCACCATCACCACCACCACCATCACCACCACCATCACCATCACCACCACCACCACCATGACCATCACCACCACCATCACCATCACCATCACCACCACCATCACCACCATCACCACCACCATCACCATCACCACCATGACCATGATCATCATCACTACCACTACCATCATCATGACCACCACTACCACCACCACCACCACCATCACCACCATGACCATCATTACCACCACCACCACCATCACCACCATCACCACCACCATCACCATCACCACTATGACCATCACCATCTCCACTATCACCACTACCATCACCATCACCACCATGACCATGACCATGACCATGACCATCATAACCACCACCATCACCACCATCACCACCACCATCACCATCACCACTATGACCATCACCATCTCCACTATCACCACTACCATCACCATCACCACCATGACCATGACCATCATAACCACCACCATCACCACCATCACCACTGCCTTCACCATCATCACCATCATTTATTGAGCATTTACAGTGTGGCAGCGCAAGGCGAGGCACTTCCTGTATGCCAGCATGGCCCATATTTACCACAACCCTACGTGGTGGGTCCCGTTGCCTCACATTCTATAGGTGGGGAATCCAGGCACAGAGAGGTCATGAACCACCAGGGACACACAGGGGCAGCCCCACTGTGACGGCTAGGGCTGATACGTGGCAGGCACCCAGCAGGTAACGCTAAGAGCGCAGGAAGTCATCACGGCTCTTATCTTTGTTATTACTAAGATTTCCTCGCACAGCGTGACTCGGCTGCCAGGCTGGACCCAACACAGAGGAGGGCTTGGTAAGGACAAAGTGGCCTGGGCAGTGTGGGGGCGCCCATGGCGTGGGAGGCCAGGGACACTGCTCCACCCACGGCAGCGCCCAGGATGCCCGCCGCAGGAGTGACCTGGCCCCAGAGTCCACGGTGACCAGGCCGACCCTGACCTCGCTCCCTCTCTCCGGGGTCTCCTTCACCCAGCTCTCTCTCCACCTTCGCCGGCTCTCCAAGTGCCCTTGACCCCCAGGGCTGTCAGCAAGTCAGACACCGACGGTCCCCCGAGGGCCCGGGCAGGGCGCAAGTAGCTGCCAGATGGCCTTTCTCCTGGTCCCCCTCACCTCCCATCCACATCCACCTTGCCCAGCCATGTTGGGGGGCTCTCCACGGAGGCTGGGCGGCCCCTCAGACCAGAGGAGGTGCCCATGAAGGCCAGCACAGGAAGTTGCCCACGTGTCCCGGGGCCCAGTCTCCCCAGATGAGAGGCCGAGGCTGGGGGGCATTTATGTGAAATCACACAGGGAGAGGCAGGCCTCCAGATTCCAGAGCAGGTGGACTGTGTTCCCACGCAGGCCTCTGTAGGCCGCTGTCCCCCAGCTGTGGATGGTCAGGGCCACACCCATTCTTAGGGTGGGTCTCGGGAAACCTTGAATGAGAGTGTGCACACCAAGTGATTGGCACCTAGTAAATGCTCAATAAAACAGCCGGGGCTGCTGAGGGGCGCCCACGGCGTCTCCCCAGCCTCCAGGACAGGGGCCGGCCTGTGCAGACCCGCCGGCCCAGCCAGGGCGGCCCCGTGGGTGTCCTCACACGGGGCGCCCCCGGGCGTGCCCTCTCCACCCGCCAGGTACGTCATCAGCAGCCTGGAGCTCCTGGTGGCCGAGGACTACATGATCGTGTACCTGAACGGCGCCACGCCCCGGCGGAGGATGCCAGGCCTCGGCTGGCTGAAGAAGTGCTACCAGATGATTGACAGGAGGTGAGGGGCGTCCCGCGGGTGGGCGGGTGGAGTCTCAAATAGCTACTGGCTGCTGCGTCCTGGAGCCCAGATGGGCGGGCCTGGCCCCTGGGCCCAAACGAGAGTGTCCAGACCCTGCCCAGCGTCGGCTGGAGCCTGTGACCAGGTTTCTCCCTTAAGGACAGCAGTCATTTGGGCTAAGGGGGCCTCACCTTTGCTGTCCCTTTAACTGCACGACGCCTGCTGTGAACGCGCTACTGTGCAGCTGCCTCCCGGCTGGCCCCCCTGCCCCTCAGTCCTGCCCATCCAGGAGCCTGTAGGAAGGTCCTACGGGGCGGGTCCCTGCACGGGCTCTGCCCCTGGGTGGCTCCTCCTCCTCAGTCCCTCCAGCGGCAGCGGAATCAGAGCCCCCTCCTTCCGCAGGAGGAGCGTCCCCGCCTGGGAGGACCGTTGTCCCTCAGAGGAGGGCGGGGCTGTTCCACCTCTTGCCCACACACCCTGCGCCCAGCCCCGTGTGAGCAGAGGCCACCCTGGGCCCTCACCATCCAGGACACTGGATGGTGACAAGTCTCAGCAGCTTATGCCTTGCCCACCGGGACCCCTTGCTACCACAGCGGGTCCCTCCCAACTCAGCTCTCTATGGGCAGGCCACCAGAGCCACGGGGCCAGGCGGTGGCCCTCCCACCTCCCAGGGCTTGCCCCGGGGCCGACTGGTCTCCTGTGCCTCCCACACAGACTGCGGAAGAACCTGAAGTCCCTGATCATCGTCCACCCCTCCTGGTTCATTCGCACCGTGCTGGCCATCTCCCGCCCCTTCATCAGGTAAGGCAAGCAGCCAGCGGCTAGTGACAGGCAGCGGTGGGTTCCACGGGTGTGTCTCTAGCTGCTCGAGAACATCTGCTGCCCTTGCCTTGACCGGGCTTGCCAATGCAAAGATCCCAAATCCAAAATCTAAAGCGCTCGCTCCTCATTCAGTGGAATGAGACTGCGAGTGGCCATCTCCATCCCGACCCCGGGACGCTTCTCGGTCAAAATGCAGCTTCACCAAAAACGTCTGCACAAGATCCCCCTCGGGCTGCGTGCCTGGGGTGCACAGGAAGCACAGAGAATTCCGTGTTTGAGCCCCTCTGAAGGATCACACACTTTATATTTGTATGAAAATATTCCAAAAATGCCTTAAAACTGGAGTCTGGAACACTCCCCTCCCCGCACTTGGTATTTTCGTTTGGTTTTCCGCACTGCGGTGGACCCAGAGCCCCCGCCCGGCTGGACCCCAGCCTTCTTGTCTTATTTTAGGACAGGGTCTTGCTCAGTTGCTCAGGGCCTTGCTGAGTCGCCCAGGCTGGCCTTGGACTCCCGATCCTCCTGCCTCAGCCTCCCAGCCACAGGGAGGACAGCCATGGCCACTGTGCCTGGCCCCACTTCAGACCTCCACATGTGCGTGCGGGCAGGGTGTGGGCCCGCAGGGGGACTGGCAGCCACAGCGGCTCCGCAGGCTGAGCGCTACCTGAGAGGCTGCTGTCACTGCCCCAGTCTTGGGCACAGGGAAACCGAGGCCCGAGAAGGGTCAAGAACTCACCGAGAATGACACGGCAAGGCCACTCGGGAGGCGAGCCTTGCTCCACCCACTGAAGAACCTGTGTGGGCCAATGGGTCCCCCGGACAGTGTCACCCAGCCAGCCCCCTCCACGCCTGGGACCCACTGGGCCGTGAACCACGGGGGGGGGCTGTGGCCCAAGACTCACTCAGGGGAGCTGCTGTGATCAGTCCCCGTCAGTCCAGCGAGAGATACAGATGAAAACCCGAGAGAAGATGAGAGGAGGCCCCGGAGAGCCCACGCAGCCCGTGTCCCCTCTGGGGGGTCACTCGGGGACCCTCCTAACTCTCCCAGCAATGGGGCACCCAGGATTTTTGTCGGGGGCCCATGCACACAAGGCAGAACCCCTGTGGGGCTGACCTTGGCCAGACTCCAGCTCCGCCAGGGTCCCACGAGTCCCATCTTCAGCAGGGACCATGTGTCATCACTCACGGCCCCCAGTCAACAAAGACGCTCCAGAGCCCACGGGTCACCTTCCTCTGGACTGTCCGGACCCGAGCGCCGCAGGTCTGCTGAGAAGACGCTTAGTGTGTTAAATGCCCCTGACCCCGGGCGATGTCATGCAGGTTTAATTTACTTAATTCAGACACTGAGTTAAACAAAGGTCCTGAGCTCCCTCAGTCTCATGCTGAGACGCTCTGGGGGAGTTAGGGGGGCTCTGGGGGAGCTAGGGGCCGGCCCTGCCCCTGCGCCCCCAGCTCAGGTCTGCCTCAAGGGCCTGCCAGGGCCCCTCCTGGGGCTGATCCACACACGTTTATTTGCATATCATGCAGATTGCATGTGTATTAGCATATTATGCTAATGTGTTTATTTTCTGTTGAGCAGATCACGCTGATGACCAATTTCCCCGAGGAAGGCCGAGCGTGCCCTCCAGGGTGGGGGCCTCGTGCCCGCCCTGCTCCCCACAGGCTGCCTTAGCTGGGCCTTTGCCTTTAACATGGGCAGTTCTGTCACTTTGGGTTTCTTTTCCTGGGTCTCTTTGGGGGCTCCAAAGAGATCGTGGGCGCAAGAGTTCCCCAGGAGAAGCCAGGAGCCCGGAATGGCAGCTGCAGGCGGCCGAGCACCCACGGTGCTGAGGACCCGCTGTCCTGTCGGGGCAATCTGGACTGAGCGCCTGGCCTGGGTGGAATGTCCCCCAGTTCCCTCAGGGAAGGAGACTCGGCTCCTGATGGTGGGATGGCACTGTGTCCCTGTCACTGTGAGGCTTGTGCCGGCCCGGGGAGCAGCTCTAGGCTGTAGCGCTGACTGACGGTCTAGGACTCTCCGAGGAGCTGGGGGAGCGCATCGAGATGGCCGGAGTCGCGGCCTCTCCAGGTGCGGTGGACCTTGGCCCTATCACACCGGCTGCTGGGGCCTCTGGTCCTGGGACACTGCGCTCCACAGGGACACTGCTCCAGGGGCTTTCAGATTGCAAAATAAATCTGAAGTTTGTAGAAGCGTCCTCCTGGCCCCGGGACACAGATGGCCACTCAGCAACGGCCAGGAAACATCTGCATAGGTTCTGCTCCTGCCCTGGCCCTGGGCCGCCGCCGGCCACAGCGTCTTCTGTCCCCAGAGTCCTCCAGGAAGCTGAGCCGTTTCCAGGGGACGTCCAAACACAGAAGCCCAGACACAAAGCCCTGCGGCTGCCAACCTGGGCCAGGCCTTCCTCCTGCAGCCCAGTTCTCAGTGACGACTTTGCTATGTCACCTTGAAAAGTTTCATGGCATTTCTTAAATTTAGCTTTAATTAAAGATAAAAAAAAAAGAAACAAAGATTTGAGCCCCGCGCTGCCAACGAGGTGCCTCCTGGGTTCCTGCAGCCAGAGCCCAGGCTCCAACAGGAAGCGAGCACTGTCCCCAGGACGGGCTGTGACAGCTGGCACATGCACTGGCAGACCGGTGACCGGAGGCTGAGGCAGGAGGATGCAAGGTCAAGGCCGGTCAAGGCCAGTCCAGGCGACTTAGTCAGACACCATCTCAAAATAAATAAATAAACAGGGCGGGGGCAGCTCCGCAGTGGGCTCAGCTCCCAGCACTGAAAAGGAGGAGGAGGAGGAGCAGGCGGAGGCCTGCGACCCACTTCCCAGGCCCGAGTGGCTGTGCGTGGTGCCCTCGCGGGCAGCGCCTCCGAGGAAAAGCATCCCTGGGGAAATCGGCCGAGGAGCGAAAGCGCTGGAGTCCCCAGCCCGTCCCTGGCTGGGCAGTGCTGGGCTGCGGGGAGGGCCTCCTGGGCTCTCTGGGCACTCAGACGCCCCCCCGTCCTGCAGCGTCAAGTTCATCAGCAAGATCCAGTACGTGCACAGCCTGGAGGACCTGGAGCAGCTCATCCCCATGGAGCACGTGCAGATCCCAGAGTGTGTGCTGCAGTGAGTGTCCCCCACGCCGCCACCGCCCCACCAGCCGACCCGCTGGGAGGGGGTCCCCGCCCCGGGCTCCCTGCCCCAGGCTCTGCTTCCTGGAGCCCCTGGGGTCCGGCCAGGTGGGGGGGGGGATGGGGGGGGCGAGCCACGCGTCCTGCCCTTTTTTTCACTAAGAATGATGTCAACAGGTCCCCAAGGCTCCATGCCACCCAGCTCTCCTCAGCATCAGGTTCAAAACTGTGGTGAACCCACAGACCACGAAATTGACCACGTTGCCCGTGTCCAAGCACAGCTCAGGGGCACGGGACAGTCTCGGGCTGAGCGGCCGTCCCCACCACCCCCTCCAGAGCTCCCTCGTCCCCCAGGATGGAGCTCTGACCCTCCACACCCGCTCCCGTCCCCCCAGCCCGGCTCCCACCACGCTGCTTCTCTGCGGCTCTGAGACTCCAGGGATCCCCTGGGGTGGAGGCTGCCATGTGTCCCTTGTGTGTGGCTTGTGTCACTGAGCACCGGGTCCCAGGTCCGTCCCGGGCAGCAGGCATTGGGTGCCCTTCCGCTAAGACCGAGTGACACCAGTGTGTGGCTGGCCGCACCCTGAGCCCCACTTTGGTGGGGGCGTCGGCCTCTCCACCCCGTGGCTGCTGCGACCTGGACGTGCTCCCTGGAGACCCCACCAGCTCTCACGGGTGGGCCCAGCAGTAGACTCGGAGGCGACTCCGCGTCCAGCTGTTGAGGGACCACGGCTCGGTTCCCCAGCAGCCGCCTCATGTCCCCTTCCCACCGGCCACATTAAAGAATCCTGATTTGTTCCTGCACCTCAAAGGAACCGTCACAATTTGTCCTTCCCTGAGGTCACACGGTGACCAGACTGTGAGTCTAGAAAGCCCAAGTTGTGGCCCAGCGCTGGCAGGAAGCAGGCCTTATGTGTATCAGCTCCCCATATTTACATTTTGGTCTCTGTTCAGAATATATTTTTGCAACCTAGACATTAATAATTGAAAATGCATCAAAGATTTGGGGTGAGGCTCAGTGGTAGAGCTCACCTGGCCATGTGTGAGGCCCAGGGAGCATCTCCAGCACCATTTAAAAAAAAAAAGGTAGCTATGAAATTCTATATGTATATATTGTACCAGGAATTGAACCCAGGGGTGCTTAACTACTGAGCCACATCCCCAGCCCTTTTTTAAATATTTTTTTTTAGTTGTAGATGGACACAATGCCTTTATTTATTTGTTTGTTTTGATGTGGTGCCGAGGATTGAACCCAATGCCTCACATGTGCTAGTTCTCAACCACTGAGCCCCAGCCCCAGCCCTTTTTTTTATATATTTTATTTAGAGACAGGGTCTCACTGAGTTGCTCAGTGCCTTGCCATTGCAGAGGCTGGCCTTGAACTCAGGATCCTCCTGCCTCAGCCTCCAGAGCTGCTGGGATGAGAGGCGTGCACCACCGCGCCTGGCTCCTCTGCTCATTTTTATAAATAAAGTTTTTTTAAAAAATATATATTTTTTTTTAGGTGTAGATGGACACAACACCATACCTTTATTTTTATGTGGTGCTGAGGATCGAACCCGGGTCCCGCCCGTGCTAGGCGAGCGCTCTACCGCTGAGCCACAATCCCAGCCCCATAAATAAAGTTTTATTGACATGGTGGCACACCCCTGGGTCACCAGTCACTTGTGACTGCATTTCTGCAGTGGTGGCCCAGTGGGACAGTCAGAACAGACTGCCTGGGGCTTGAAGCTGGGAACTCGCATTCGGGGCCCTTCACAGAGAACGACTGTGGAGCTGGATGTGGGTCCTGCCTCCCGAGCATCCGGGGCCTTGTGATGGGAGGGTCCTGCCCAATCGCTGGTGGCAAAAACCAGTCAGCCAATCGCCCCTCTGTGCAGATGCCGGACTCGCCAGCGGAACAGACCCTCCCTGCTCGGGGTCTTGCAGGCGAGGCGCGGGGCAAGGTGGCCGCTCAGGGGGCTCCTTATTGCTCTGCAGCCCGGTGCGGGCAGCCACAACCACAGGATTCTTTCTCTGCCCCAAACCAGAGGGCTGGGGTGCGTCTCGCATGTGCAAAGTCCTGGGCTCCAGCCCAGCACAGAGAGCGCGAGAGGGTCACTCCCCAGCAAGAACCCTCCCCCTCGGGAGAGCAGGCTGCGCCCAGCTCGGCTTCTTTCTTTCAGGTACGAAGAGGAAAGACTCAGAGCGCGGAGAGAGAGGTGTGTGCAGAGCCCTCGAGAGGGCTGCCGGGGCGGGGGCTGCACGGGGCTGTCATTCGAGGGGTGGCCTCTTGGCTCTGGCTCAGCGGGACCCAGGAAGGTCCACGCTGGGCTCAGGAGAGGGCTTTGAGGTGGGCCAGAGTGGCTTTAGGGAAGTACTTGGAAGCACCTTGGAGGGTGTTCTGGGAAACCAGGAACAGCGTAAAACCCCTGGGCGGTGAGGGTGACCAGAGCTCACGCTCAGCACAGGACCCTGGCTGCCCTGGTGCTGAGCTCTCCCTTTGCAGAGGGAAGGCAGGCCTGCCCCTCGCCACACACATGCACAACCATCAGCAGTGTTCACAGAATTCCAGGAATGTTTCAGCCCTTCCCACTTATAGAGATCTCCTGGAGGCTTTCACAACCCCTGAGAGTTGCCTAGGGAAGCTCAGAGAGGGTAAGGCACCTGCCCGAGGTCACACAGCAAGTCCATGAGAGAGCTGGGGCTCTTGGTGGGTCATGACAGGCTCAGGGAAAACGGAGGTAAATATGACAGAGTCCTGGACCAAATAGCAGAGGACAGAGACACCTCGCTGGGTGAGGAAAGGATCCCAGGTAGGAGTGCCCTGGGCAGATGGGGAGGGCAGGTGGCCCAGGTTCTCCCCCTCCCGCCTCTCTCCTCCCGCCTGTCCTTGTCGTGATTAATAGACACGACATAAAACCGACCCCTGCCCCTGTCCAGGGGCACAGCTCAGGGCAGGGGGCAGACCCAGAGCCATGCACCCTCTCCAGGGCTCTCCGTCTCCCCAGGCTGAAGCTCTGTCCCTCCACACCAGCTGGGGTCCCCCCACCCGGCGCCCACCAGGCCACCTCCCGTCTCAATGGCTCCAAGGCTCGGGCACCTCCCAGGAGGTGGACACCACGTCCCAGGTCCAGTAGCAGGGGTGGCAGGTAGCAGGTGCCACCCTCTCCTCACGCCCCTCACATGGGCATGAGGGCTGTCCACATCCCTGCAGTCCACTCCTCTGAGCATGTCCCCACAGGGGGACTGTGGGTCACAGGGTCACAGGCCCCTCAGTGTGGCCCCTGAGGCCCCTCCTGCCGACTCTCCCCTGCTACAGCCTCCAGCGCTGCGCGGCCAGCTCCTGGCCTGCCCACAGTGCTGCCCCGGTGTGTGGTCACCACCTGTCCTTGCCCCTGACCTTCCCCTGTGAACTGTGCTGCCCAGTCCTCAACTGAGAGATGGACAGGCAGACAGCACCCACACCCACGTGACCGCAGGTGCCACAGCGTCTGTGGAGGAGCAACCCAGGGCCCCTCCCCAGGGCCCCCAAGGCAGGGCCCAGGGTCTTCCTCCCCGGGGCCCCTCAGGCCCACTTCTATGGCTGCCAATGACCAGGACGCTCCCATACTGGACAGCAGTGCACCTGTCTCCACCCCGGGCCCAGCACGACTAGCCCTGAACCGTCCCCAGGCCACCATCAGCCCGGGCCAGACAGCCCGCTTGCCCATCTCGTCACCTGGTGCTCTCTGTCCACAGTGCGAGGCCCCAGCCAGAGTTCCTCCTGCCCAGGTCTGAAGAGAGGGCAGAGGCAGCGTCAGAGGAGGACAGGTAAGTGTGCAGGTGGCCACGGGGCGAGGGGTGACACCCACGGCTGCCTGGCCCCCAGCACCTGGTCTAGCCTCAGGGGCCCCGAGGGGCTCTTTCCAGATGGCCCTCCAGTGCCACAGGAGCCAAGCCCGGTGACGGGGAGCCGCTCACAGTGAGGTTGGTGTGTAGTAAGTAGCTCCCTGGTCACCTGTTACGTGTCTTCTGCCCTCGGAGCTTCCTGAGGTCAGGGCCCCCAACAGGGACCGTCCCCTCCTTCTCCCTGCATCAGCACACACCAGGAGACCAAGTTCTGCTCTCAGAGAAGGTTCTAGAAGGTGACCTTGTCAACGTCCTGGTGCATAGACTCAGCCTCCCCAGGCTTGTGAGCCCCGAGCAGCTTTAGGGGACTCATGGCAGCAGTGAGGGGCCTGGCCTGTGGCCGCACAGCCCCCACCCTGGCTCATCTGTCACCCGGCAGGTGACACCTCTCTGTACCAGACCAAGGCCAGGCAGAGTCAGTCCCCATGGGCCCCAGTCCTGACCAGGTCAGGTTCAGGCCCCAAACAGGTAAATGGCACTGAGTCTCCTTTTTCCCACAGGCCTGACCTGGTCACCGAGGATCAGGAAACGAGGTGGGTGTGACGCTGGGTGGTTGGTGACCTTTTCCGAGTGTTCTGAGTGGAGCCCAGCCTCGGGACAGCTGCACCACGGCTTACTGGGGGCGAGGGGTGCTGCCCCGGGAGTGCAGGGCAGTGGTCACCCAAGCCGATCACCCTGCCCTGTACGGCAGGGGTGCAGTCACACAGGCAGGTTGCTAATGACCAGGTGACATCACCGACCCATCACTCTTACGAGTCCTTCTTTTGCCTTTTTATACTTTTAAACGTGTCATCACCTTCAAAATCCCCAGAGAGTGTCAACTCTGCTGCTTATTGGTGGACAGATGATGATGTTGAAGGAAGGAGGACAGACAGATGGATAGGCGGGTGGTCAGTGGGTGGGTGGACGGATGGTGGGTGGACAGATGGGTGGGTGGACCCCTCTGTCCAGTCTGGACGAGGATCACAGTCCCTGGGACCTGTTCTGCTGGGGCACCAGGAGGGAGGCTCCTGTCAAAGCCACATGGGTAGGTGGGTGGCAGGTGACCTGCCTTGAAGAGCAGAAGCCACTCCTGCTAGAAAGGCTCTGGGGCTGGGGGGGTCATTCTTCTGGACCCCACCCACGGGGAAGGGCATTCTCCACTTTAGCTGGCCTGTGTGTGTCCCCAGCATGTCCTGAGGTGGCTGAGCGTGGAGAAGACAAAAGAAGATTCCAGATGCCAAGAAACCCGACAGACGCCCTCCAGCCCGCACCTGCTCGCCTCGTCCCTGTCCCCGGCCGGCCCTGTCCCCACCCACCTCTGAGCCCCAGCCTCTTTTCAGCTGCTTCAAAACATTTTATTTTATTTTTTTAAAAACGAGGCCGTGCTAGAGTGTCCGGAGAAGGTCCGGCTCTCGGCTCTTCCCACTTCCAGAGGGCCCTGGTGACCTCTGCCCCTGCCCCAGGCCCTGAGGCTACAGGACACCTCTTGCTGTCCTAGCTGGCCCTGGCCAGTGCTGGGCACAGGCTGAGGTCCCTGTGTCCCTGACGTGGTCCAGGTTGGAGCCACAGACACCCCGGCTCCCTGTTTTGTCCGGTGCCTTTCCTTTTGGAACGTGGCCCCCGCAGCCCGGCCTCAGGCCCGAGGGCCAGGCCTGGGCATCGCCTGACCTCAGCCTCACTTCCCAGTTCACACCCCTGGATTGTCATTCGCCTTGCCCCTGTCACCTCCAAGGACACCCCCTCTCCCTGGGAGACACTGAGCTGATCGCATGAGACGGCGCCTTGTCCGGCGGCGAAACCCACCGGCCTCAGTCTAGAACCCGCTCAAGCCCCTTTAACTGGAACGCCACGCCACCGGGCATCCAACCAGGACCTCCTTCCAAGGGGACAACTGTGCCCCCTCCCTGGCCTGACCCCCGGGCCAGGTTGGGACACACCCCAGGCTTCCCACTGAGGACAGAGGCTGAGAAGCCAGCTCTGCGCCAGGCGGGTTCTGGAAGTGCAGACCTGGGAGAGGAGGCTGCAGGGGGAGGCCGGAGACGGAGGCTTCTGAAGATGGTGGGAAATAAGTCCCAGGGTGCTGAGCGGGGGGGCACCCGCGTTCCCAGCTCGGACCTGGTCCTCCTCCAGGGAGCTGGGGTCTGGCGGGTGAAAGACGGACAGACCTGCCGGGGCTAGGCCTCAGGAGGTTCCGTGAGCCCAGGACCCGCAGTGTCTGCTGTCTGCGGAACGTGGCCGCCGCTGGCCCTCCAGGACTGGTCTCTGTCCCTGATGAACCCAAGCAAAAGTCCAGCAGGCACCTTCCGAGGCCCCTCCTCCTGCCTCTGAGTGGGCGCGTCAGCAAGTGCCATCGATGTCCAGGTGACCTGGCCAGGTGAAACGTCCAGCGGGTGTGGACCTGGCCCAGCAGGGGCACTGTGGTGGTCAGGGCCGCTCGGCAGGGCTGCACAACGAGGTGCCACGTGGGACAGTGGCCTCGGCCTCCTGTCCCACACGCCAGCATCTCCCACCTGGGGACGACGGAGCTTCTGAGGAGCCCTGGGCCTGGGAGCCCGTCACGAGCGACTGTGCTGTGCCGGGGACACTCCTGGGGGACACCCACTTCTGACCTAGGGAGGCTGGACCACGGGGGATGGAGATGTTTAAGTCGCCATTTCCTAGATGTCAAATAAAGGACGAGGACAGTGATGGTGTCCCAGGACAGACATGTCACCTGGGGCCTGAGGCGGCCTCTGCCACGAGACAGGCCTCTGTCGGCTGCCCCCAGACCCTGCTGCCCAGGGCCATCCCTCACTGACCACACAGGGCAGCCCTTCTTCCCACAGCACCTGGTCCCGGGGCTCTGCTGGTGGTCCCCGCGAAGCCAGAGCCACAGGAGGCCCTGAAGGCCCCGCGTCCCCACAGCCTGCGCAGGACAGCACAGGCCCTTCCGGGGAGGCCCCGGCAGATGCCACGCAGCCACCACGGCTCAGTCCGGATGACCAGGGCAGGCTGCCTGCTGTGACTCTCCTTGCCCATCAGGACCGTGACCCCCAAGCCTCGTCCTCACTGAAGACCGGGTTCTCCCCCAGTGGGACGAAGGAGCCAGGGACAGAACGGGCCCGTTCTACCCTCCCACAACCAGTGCCTACAGCGGCGGGCGACGGCGTGAGGGAGGCCCATCCGCCTCGTGGGGCCCCGGGCTCTGCCCAGTGCACCTACCGCCCCTCGGATCACCAGCAGCCACAGGCCAGTAGCCGAGCACCCCTGCCGGCCACAGCAGACCCTCCAGAGGGAAGAAGGCCCGGCGAGCGGGAGGCCGCATCTCCGGGGCCACCTGTGGCCAGGTGTGTCTGGACAGCCCCGTGCGCACGCCCTGTCCAGGACACGCTGCCCGGACTGGGCCTTGCGGTGGAGCTGCGTCTGGGGAGCAGCGTGGCCGAGAGGCAGTGGACCCAGGCCTCCTTGTCAGGGGACATTGGCTTCCTCTCTTGTGACCTGAGAGTGGCAGTTCGCACGTGCACCCTTCTGAAGGCGAGTTTTGTGATTTTTAACCACAGAAATGACCATGATCGCTGTCGTGATGTGAAGACGTCATCTCCATGAGCTCCGGGGGGTTTGTGGGACATAATAAACTATAACCTAGAAGGGAGGTCTGGCCTGTGTGTGTCCAGAGGGAAAGTGGGTCGCTGGCAGGTGCCATGTGGAGGGAGGAGCCCCAGAAGGCCCGGCTCCCGCGGGCTTCTGCTTTCTTGCCCATCTGCAGGGAGGCCCCCGAGGTGCACCCAGGGCCCCTGGCTCTGCTCTCTGTGATTCCAGGTGCTTTCTGGCCCCAAGCCTCTCTGGAATGAAACCAATTCAGTGGGTGAAAACAATCACAGATTTGGTGAGAAGGCCACGCCTGTCATCCCAGCCATGCCGGAGGCTGAGGCAGGAGGATACAAGTTGGAGGAGGCCTCCGCCTCCGCCTCAGCCACTTAGTGAGACTCTGTCTCAGAATAAAATAAAAAGGGCTGGGGTCGGGCGCAGTGGTGCACGCCTATAATCCCAGTGGCTTGGGCGGCTGAGAAAGGAGGACCGCGAGTTCAAAGCCAGCCTCAGCAACCGCGAGGTGCTAACCAACTCGGTGAGACCCTGTCTCTACATAAAATACAAAATAGAGCTCAATCCCTGGTACCAAAAAAAAAAAAAAAAAATGGCTGGGGACACAGCTCAGTAATGGAGCGCTTGCTAGCGTGTGTGAGGCCCTAGTTCCATCCCCAGCACCAAAAATGATGATAATAAATACAGCAGCCAACGTGGGTAACAGCTTATGATCCACCTCACACAGCCCCCATGTTACTGAGAGGAGGAACGCGAGGCAGGGAGAGGTGACATGGTTGGCCCAGGGTCACACACATGGTGAGGAGTGAGTCTGAGGTCTGACCCTCTCCCACCTCCCGTGGCTGTCCCCTCCCTCAGCGGGAACCTGCAGGCGTCTGCTGGCTGCAGGACTGAGGGGCTGGGCCTCTCCCAGGGTCCGAATGGAACCAGGCCCAGGACTCTGGGTGACAGAGGTACCGAGGCAGCAGTCACACATCTCTGCCAGGTAGGGGGTGGGAACGGACAGTGTGGGCTCACCCTGATGACCATCCTGGGACGCTGGGTGAGGAGTCCCCTGGAGTGCTGGCATTGCTGGGCCAGGTGTGGGTGCCCGGCAGCAGGTGGGGGGGCTGCAGGGGTGGGGGGCCAACCAGGACCAGGCCTGGAGGCAGGAGGGGCTGGGGGAGCCTGCAGAGCAAGGCGGAGAGGGGCCCCGCGGGGGGCCTGAGCGTCAGCCAAGCTCAGGACTAGGCTGTTTTTGTAATTGAGGTGAGAATCACACAGCCTAAGAGTGACCTTTTTTTGTACCCGGGATTGAACGCAGGGGAGCTCTACGACTGAGCTCCACCCCAGCCCTTTCTTATTTTTACTGCGAGGCAGGGCCTCGATAAGTTGCTGAGGCCGGCCTTGAACTTGTGATCCTTCTGCCTCAGCCTCCCAAGTGGCTGGGATGAAGGCGCGTGCCACGGTGCCAGGCAGAATCAACCCCGGGAGCACGTCCGGTGGCACTGAGAACCTGTACAACATGCAGCCATCTAGTTCTGGAACATTCTCAAGCACTCCAAAAGGGGCTTTGGGCCTTGGTTGCCACGTGGCAGCTGGGCAGGGTGTCTGTCACCTCTGAACTCCAGCAGGTGCCCAGTGGGCAGCTTTGCTCCTTTCATGACCAGCACCCTGCGAGCCGCCCTGTTCTGAGAGTGCCCACGGCCCAGCTCCCAGGCACAAGAGGGGGCCAGTGTCCTTCGGGGGTAGTTTTAGTTGTGGTTTTGTTTTTTGTGGAGCTGGGGGTGGAAGCCAGGGCTTTGTGCAGGGGTGGGAGGGACTGGGAGCCTGGGAAGCCATGCCAGGTCCCGGTGAGCTGCCATGGCCCTGGAGGACGAGGTCGGGAGGGCCAGGCCTGGCTGAGCTGGGGGCCCAGCAGCCAGGAAGCTGGGCCCTCTCTGGCTGCAGGTTGGAGTTCAGGGTCTCCGTGATGGGAGGCAGGGTAGTGGAGGGCTAGACTGGACATGAGTCATCCTGTCCGTCACCGTGACGACTCTCGCCAGGAGGGCTCATCACTCATGATGACGCCAAGAATTTGGTGCCCTAAAACATCTAGCAGGAGCCAGTGGGGCGAGGTCTTCAGTCAGGTCCGCCCAGCACGCAGGACAGGAGATGCCCACGCCGCCTCCGCCCCTCTCGCTGGCCTTTCTGCGGCACCTCACAGCGCCACCCCTCCAGCTTCGGTGGACCTGCGCTGGCCGTTACTCCTACAGGTCTTGCTCAATCCTTTGTTGGGGATACCCCAATAGTAACATTGTTACAACAAGTGACCTCCCACCGAGGGCTGCAAACCAAAGTGCAGGGTGGGCGGGTTGAGCTCCCTCCCAGGGCTCCAGGGGCGGGTCCTTCCGGCCTCTCCCTGCGGCTGGGGACTTCTGGCATCCATTGGCCTGTGGACACATCACTACTGTCCCCACCTCCACTGTCACCTGTCCTCCAGATCTGCCAAGCTTCCCTCTTATAAAGCGCCTTGTGATGACATCTAAGACTCAACCTGGGGTGGCCATGTCTGTCATCCCAGTGACTCAGGAGGCTGGGGCACGAGGATCATAAGGTCAAGCCCAGCCTGGGCAACTCAGCGAGATCCTGTCTCAAAAAAAGAAAGAAAGAAAAAGGCGAGGGCTGGGGGGTGGGTCGGCGGCAGAGCACTTGCCCAGCGTGTGTGGGGTCCTGGGCTCCGTGGCAGCAACAAGGGGAAAAACCGTATGAAGGTCAACACCAGCTTCCCAAACGCGGGTGTGCCCAGCTCGGCGCAGGCCCGAGAACCCTGCAGCTGCTGAAAACACTTCTCTTGTCCTCCGTGCCGCGTTGTCCTCCCCTGCCTCCAACAGCAGCCCGCCGTGGGTCAGAAGCACCGCGGGCCGCCTCCCACCAGGCGCGGTCGGGGCTGTGTCCAGGGAGGGGCGGGACTCGGGCAGCGCCGCGGTGCACTGCGCGTGCGCGCCGCAGGAACGTTACCGGTTTCCACACAGAGTAGGTCCTCTTCCCTTCTAGGGACCGTGTGGGCAGTAACCGAAACCCAGCCCGGGTCAAGCAGCGAGGCCGGTTTCTTCTTGGCCAAAGAACGGGAGACGCCTGGGCGGGCTCCCCGGCTCCCAGGGCAGGGAGCTGCGCGCTGTCCCGTGCGGAGCGGAGCGCGCCCCAGAACTCGGCGCCGCCTCTTTTGCTCCCTCCCCGGTCTCCTCGGTCGTCGTCTGTGACTGCCCACTGTCGTGGCACGGGAGGGCTGGCCTGGCCAGGCAGAGCCTCCCGTGGCAGCTGACCTCTGCGTGGTTCGCGGGGCTGAGCGGGAAGCGGCCACCTCCGGCACAGGAAAGGCACCGGTGGCACCTTGGGTGGCACGGGCCCCGCCTGCAGGAGAAGAGCGTGGCTGGCCCTTTTCCCCTAGATGACAGTCCCTCCCTCACCGGCCTCCCTGAGCTCCATACAGCTGCGGTGCGGCAGGGCAGGTCCCTCCTGAGCTCCAGGGAGGGTCCACTCCGCCGCATCCAAATTCTAGAGTCCCCTTCCTCATCTTCAGAGCCAGACCCGGCCTTTTTTTTTTTTAACTTTTCTCCACGTTTTCAAATTCGTGCATCACAGTTGTCCTAATGGTGGGATTTGTTGTCACCCATCAGCACACCAGCCTGCCTTTCCCACCTCCTGCCATCTCCACCCCCCTGCCCCTGACTGGCAGGAAAAGGTCCCAGGACCTCGACATTCACATACAGCACTTAACCACTGAGAAGGAACGGCCTGGGCACACTCAGAGCCTTCTTGGTGGGACCAGCCCCACGTGGACTGCAGGGCAGGGCACCACAGGGCAGCTCCCACCAGGACCGGGAAGCAGAGTCCACCACCTCCCGGTAGTGCCCAGCCGAAGACCAGGCCTCCCCTACAGGCCTCTGGGGACATTCCAGACCCTGTGGTCTGGGCCAGGGAGGGGCTGTCTGGCCCCTTGGGTCCTCGTGGCCTTCCACACATGGAAGGTGGCAGGCTGTGCCCTGGGGCAGACCTCTGTGGGGCCCAGCCAGGATCCCCCCCCCTGCCTCTGACGCCCCCTCCCCCAGCTGGGCCCCCATGCCCCCCCCCCCCGCTGGGCAGGAGCCCACTGGAATCTGCTGGAACTATTCTGCCCTCCTCACTGCCTCCTGCCCCCAACTCCCTCCTGGGCTCTGAACCCCACTTTTCCCTCTGTTGGGTTTAGGGGTCTCCTCCCCTCCCCTCCCTGGCAGAGGTGGCCTTGTCCCTGGGAGCTGCCCCTGCTCTTCTTGTTCGGGTCTGAGAAGCGCTGAGGCTGGCCTCCAGTCCTTGGGATGGCCCCTGTGCCCGGCCTCGCTGCTGTGGAAGAGTCAGGCCGATTTCCTTCCCTTACCAGGATCAGCCCGGTGAGGAATGGCCCGGTGTCCTGCTTGCCGGGGTCTCGTGATTCGCCACGGGATCCCGATGCCCTGGGAAAGGAAGCCCACGCCCCCGCGGGCTGGGGACAGAGCGGGGAGCAGGCTCGGTTCCCTTCCTTGGCGTCAGAGAAGCCGGCTTAATGTCAGGGTCAGGCCAGGGGACACACAGCGGCATGATATTTTTAGGGAGGGAAAGTGCGGCGGTGATAGTGCCGCGGCCAGGAGCGGGGAGGGGGGCGCGCAGAGGGGACGAGCCCCGCGCGCACCCGCGCAGCCCGCGGCTAATTTAGGCAAAGGCAGCTCGGGGCTATTTCCATCGTGGGGACAGGTGCCGCCGCCCCCGCCCGGCCGCCTCCCCCGGGGCGGCCTCCGGGCTGCGGGGGGCCTATAAAGGCGGCGGTTTTCTCAATGAAGCCGGGACACGCCGCTGAATGGGGTCGTGCCCAGCGGCGCTTCCTGGGAGCCCTGCAGCGCTGTCCCCGCCGCCCTCCGCCAACATGAAGCTCATCGTGGGCATCGGAGGGTGAGCGCCGCCCTCAGGGGCTGAGGCGGGAGGCCGAGGTGGGAGGCCGGGAGGCTGCTCTTGAATGGACCCTGGGTCACCGGGAGGCCTGGGCCCTGGGGTCTCTGCGTGGAGGGTGAGCGCCCCAGCAGGTGGCCAGGGGCTGGGTGCAGTGCCCGGGCTTCCCTCTCCAAATATCTTTAGGGTGAAAAGCACAAATCAGTAAGAAAAATAGGAAAAGGTCCCCCAGGGCAAAGCGCTCCGCCCTCCTGGTGGGCCAAGGGGCAGCCCCGTGGTGCGCGGCCCAGGCTCTGCCGCCACCCCAGGGGCCTCGCTGGTTTGTGGGCTTTGCTGCCCCCTCCTACCCTCCTGGGGTCTTTGGACAGGGGCCCTCAGGGCACCGAGCTGATTGAGGTCAGCAGTAATTAGTTTGCTGCTTCTTTAGCATGTAGGGGTCCCCCTTCCCGCGATCCCTCTGCAAGGGCTGCTCTCTGCACCCCCACATCCAACCTTATACCTCAACACCCCAGAATACAGACTGTCACTGATTTCCAGAGAAGCCCTGAAAATCACCCAGATGGTCCTCAGTCACCCCTGGGAGTCAAGATGACCTGCTCCCTTTGCCACAGGGTGACCCACTGTCCCAGTGTCCCCAGGACTGTCCTGGGATGCTCAGTGCTGAGACCAGGAAACTCCCAGGCACACCAGGACAAGCAGGTCACCCTATGGTGACAATCCCTGCTCCCCGTCTCCCCCCAGCACTGGGGTCGGAGTCCAGGGCCTGGCCCATCCTGGGCCAACACTGTCCCCTGCGCCACACCAGCCCTGTGCAGTGAGAGAGGGTCTCACTGCCTTGCTAGGCTGGCCTCAGCTCCGGGGGAGGACAGCAGGCAGGCCACCGTGCCCATCTTATGCCCAGTCTTCCCATTTCCCTCTTCCTGCACTTGGCCACAGACGAGGTGGCCCAGGGATGCTCACAAGCCCACTGCCCCCTTCGGGGTTTGGAGTGAGCTGCTAGTGTTTCTGTGGCGAGTGTCTGTCCTTTCCCGGCCCACCTGCCCGGGCCCAGGCCCTGGCCTAGCTGGCTTCTTGGGGACAGGACCACAGTGAGCTCTCTCCACAGCATGACCAACGGCGGCAAGACCACTCTGGCCAATGGTCTGCACCGCTCGCTGCCCAACTGCTGCGTGATTCACCAGGATGACTTCTTTAAGGTAGCCCTCCTGGCCCGGGAGGACGGGCGGGAGCCAGGCCCTGCACCCCCACATTCTGCTGCCCAGGGCCCACGCAGGCCGCACACAGGTGCAAGTCCTGCCCAGCCTCCAGGTGGCTCTGGGCTGAGAGCCCGGGAGGGAGGGCTCAGCACCCGCCCCTGCTCGGGGAGCCCCAGGCGGCCCACGGAGAGCGGCGGCCAGGTCCAGCCAGGACCACGAGGCTCCGCGACACACCCTTGACCCCGCCGCACCTCCACATTCCCATCTGCAGAAGGGCCTTGCGGAGGGTGGGGGTGAAGCGAGGAGGGGTGAGGGGACCCCACTGGGCCCAGGCAGAGCGGCTGGGCAGAGCGAGCACTGAGCCTGTGGCTCGGGCTCCTCTGTTTCAGCCCCAAGACCAAATAGCGGTTGGGGAGGACGGCTTCAAACAATGGGACGGTAAGGATGACACTGCCCCCTTCCCCACGGTCCCCCATGGTCCCTGGGCCCCTGGCCTCCCCTGACCCTGCGCTCTGGTCCCCAGTGCTGGAGTCCCTGGACATGGAGGCCATGCTGAGCACCGTGCGGGCCTGGCTGAGCAACCCTCAGAAGTTCGCCCGCGCCCACGGGGTCAACGTCCAGCCAGGAGCCCCGGACACCCACATCCTTCTCCTGGAAGGCTTCCTGCTCTACAGCTACAAGTACGCCCCCACCCTGTTCCCCCAGGGCCGGGTGCCACCATGATTCTATTTTGACAGAAGACCAAGGAGAGAATCATCTAGAACCTCAGCCTTCTCTGGCAGAGCCACAACCAGGGCTGGACTTTCAGCCTTGCTGTGTGACCTTGGGCAATGCAGTGTACTTCTCTGTGCCCATCTAAATTGAAAGAGTGGGGTGATTCTATCATGAGGGCCTGCCACAGAGATGCTGGCCAATTCTAGGTCCCTCTCTGACCCCTAAGTTAATGGGTTCAGACCAACCCCAGCCCTCAGCACCAGGAAAGTGCCTGGAAGCCACTCACAGATGCTGACCATGTCCCCACCCTCTGCCCAGGCCCCTGGTGGACTTGTACAGCCGCAGATACTTCTTGACTGTCCCGTATGAAGAGTGCAAGTGGAGGAGGAGGTGAGCGGCAGGACCTGTCCTGGGTCCTCGGGTGGGACGGTCACCAGCCAGAAACACTGCTGGACCTGAGGCCTCCCGGGCCAGCTGCACTGACAGGCGCTGTGTCCCAGAGGCCTGAACCCAGACCTGGACAGTGCACCTGCCCCGCAGTCCCCGCATCCTCAGGGCGAAAATGCGGGAAGCTGGAGCTTTGCCCTGGGGTCTCCCCTCGGGAGGGCCTCTCCGACCCTGGCCTGGGTCTGGGGCCCGGGTGTGTACTTGGCCCGCCCTCTGTGACACAGCTGTTGTCTTGTGGCCTCACGCTGCAGCACCCGCACCTACACTGTCCCTGATGCTCCCGGCCTCTTTGACGGCCACGTGTGGCCCATGTACCAGAAGTATAAACGAGAGATGGAGGCCAGCGGTGTGGACGTGGGTAAGTCCCTGAGCCGGTCAAAGCTGGCCCTGCGGGGCTCAGAGCCCAGCCTCTCCCATCCTTCAGCCCTTAATCCTCTGCACTCCCTTTGGGAAACCTGGAAGTCCCTCCTGAAGTCCTTCCTCAGTCCCTCTTGCCATTGATCCCCAGTGTGTTCTGCTCCAGCAGCCTGACTCTGCAGTCAGCTGCCTCCCGCTGCAGCAGTTGCCCATCCTCCCCTGTATGGGTCACCACCCTCCTGGAGTAGCCCCAGTGAGCAGCAGCTCTGATGGTGGCCCTCCCCCCTCAGTGTACCTGGACGGCACGAAGCCGCGTGAGGAGCTGCTCCGCGAGGCCCTGGAGGACATTCAGAACTCGCTCTTGAACCGCGGCTAGGCGCTGCGGGCCGGAGGGACTCGGTTGCGATTCCGGCCACAGGAGGCCAGGCCCGCGGCCGACCCTCTGGTGTCTACTGGGGGAGTGGTGCGCACTTGGAGGTGGCGCCTGGGTTCTGGGGTCCAGCCCCCAACACCTCAGCCTGAGGATTAAACCCGGTCCTGTTTTGATAATCCGGGGGCCAGTGTGTTCTGTTCAAGGGGCCCGGAGGACCCCCGGGGCAGTGCCGGGAGCCCTGGCTACTGATGATCTCTGCCTGGTGGCAGCCCTGCCCCATGTCCCCTGGTGGGCTGCCTGGGGGTCCCGGGGACTCAGTTCCAAATGCCAAACTTCCTGTGGACTGTCAGCCCACAGCTGGGCTCAGAGCTGGCCAGGGGCTTCCCTTCCCTGGGCAGGGCCAGCTCCTGCCTGTCCTTGTCCTCCCCTGAGGCTAAGCCAATACCTACTTCGAAGGATTAGGCAGAATCTTCCCCGACCCGAAGCGCCCGTAAAGCCCCCGTAAAGCCACACTTCCTGCCCTTGGCCGGCCCCTCCCCACGGAGCTCACCTGCCCGAGCCCTGGAGCATTTAACCACTTAGACCCACTCCACCCGAACCGAGGCGCAGGTACCCCGAGAAGCAGGGCTTTCCCCCTCGCCGTCTCCAGATGCCATTAGCTCTGCCCAAAGGGTCTGGAAACTGGTGGAGACTCCAGGATTGTGGGGTGGCAGGGGAGAGGTGCCCCTCGACCTGAGGGTGACACCCTGTGGCCATCTGCAGAAATGCAGACACAGGCCCCCCTCAGGCCAGAAGGGCACCAATCCCCTGCAGTCAGACATGTTTGGACAAAGTCAAGAGGTGGGGAAAGAACCAATCACCAGGTGACCTAGCGAGGCCACTCGTGGACACGCAGAAGGACTGAAGGGCTGGGGATTGGGTGGGGGGCAGAGAGCCCTCCCAGCATGCACAGGGCCCTGGGATCCCTCCCCGGCAGCACAGAAGGAAGGAGAGATTGGAAACTGGTGTCTCCAGCAAAACCATGCAAGGAGGGTCCCGAGAGTCCCCAGGGGCAGGCAACCAAGCACTCCCGCACAGGTGGCCACGCACAGCTGGAGCCAGATGACACCAGGACCTGGTGCTCAGTGAGAGCCAACACACTGGCCACAGTGCGTGACCCAGGGACAGGAGAGTCCAGGACAGGGGAGTCCAGAGACGGGACGTGCATTTGGGGGTACAGGGCTGGGGAGAGATGGGGAATTGCTCATGGGGCAGGGTCTCCTTTTGGGGTGATAGAAGGTTCTGGAATTGCGTGGTGGTGATGGTGGCACAACCAGATGAACATACTTAAAAAAAAAATTGAAGTATGCGCATTGAGTGGACACATTACGTGGGTATTAACTGTCTTCATACACCCTTTAGGACATCCTTCGGGACTTGACAAACCAAAAACCATGCACACAGTGTGACTCGTGTTTTGCTCAATGGTATTTTCAACTTTTAGGGTAAATCAAGTAACAGTACATTGCACTCATGCTAATAAACTGGGCTCATGGGTTTGGTTGGTGGGTTGATCTGAAGGTTTTGCTGTCCTGGGGTGGAGCCCGGCCACAGGCACGCTGGGCAAGAGCCTGGCACTGAGCCACATCCCAGACCTTTTTATTTCTAGTTTTGAGACAGAACTTGCGATCCTCCTGCCTCAGCCTCACACACAGCTGGGATGTCAGGTGTGGCCACCCCACCTAGATGCAATTTTGTTATTTATTTTTTAATTTACTTATTTTTCGTGTGTGGGGCTGGGAATCAAACCCAGGGCTTCACATGTGCTTGGCAAGTCCTCTACCACCGAGCTACTGGCTTTACATTTTTAAATGATCAAGGGAAAAAATTTAAAAAGAATTGAAATTTCCAACACATGCAAATTAGATGGAATTCAAATTTCAGAGCCTATAAATAAAGTTTTATTGGAACAGACCCACAGGAGCAGACTGTTACTATGACGACCAGACTCTCTGCTCTACAGGGTCAAAACCACTGACCACCTGCCTCTCTGACCGCTGGGAGTGTATGTAAAACCCAGCGCCCAGGGCCACCGCTGCGGCAGCCTCAGGGGAAGGCAGTTGGGAGTGGCCTGGAGAAGGGGACCTGGGGGGCTTGCCAAGCCTTGCCCTTTGCCACAGGCACGCAGCGGGGTGAGGCTGACCTGCTGGTCACAAAGCCCAAAATAGTCCGGGTGGGACAGGGCCATAAGAGGGGTGGCTCTGGGGCAGCCGGAGCCCTGCCTGGTCATGATCATTAAAAGAAGAATGAGAAAGCAGCCACGGAATGACAGGCTCGGAGGTGGACAATGACCAGCATGTGTGGAGGTCGGCCCAGTGGTCCCTAGAAACCTGCGCTACGCGAGTCCCCATGTAACCCCGCGGGCCCAACACTGGAGAGCGGGGTCTCAAAGGGATGTTAGGAGGCCATGTTCACCCATGGCCCACAGCAGCCCAAAGGTGGCGAGGGCAGCACCCGTGGCCTGTCCACCCCCTGGAGCACCAGCAGGAAGAGCAGGGCCAGGTGCAGAGGCCAGCACGGCGCTTCCCTAACGTGCCCAAGGCTGGCCGCGGCTCCCACTCCCACCTCTGCAAAAAGCCAGGCAAACGGGAAGCAAATGTGACCCTGGCCAACAGGGGTGGCCTGTCGGTGCCCCTGTGGGGGAGAGTCAGACACAGAGGGGACCCAGGAAGCGGCTGGGCTGGGCTGGCAGGGCTGGTGTTGAGGGGACAGAGCTTCCGCCTAGGTCCATGGGAACACTCTGGGGGTGGCCGCGCGTGGCTGTGCGCCAGGGCTGGGACCCGGCCTTTGGACCTGGCCAGGATGGCTGATGTCACACTGTGGATCTTTCATCAGATTTTTAAAACAAAATCAGAGCAGCACCTTGGGACCACCGCCTGCCCTGGCCCTCACAGGGCCTCAGTGCCCTAACCGCAGTCCTGCATCCCCCGGGCTGCTCCCCTACACGGGCCGCTGTGCTGCGAGGCCAGATGATTCCAAGACCCGTGCGGCAGAGCACAGAGGGAAACTGACCTGCCCAGGGCTCTGAGTGGAGTGGAGTGGAGGTCTTGAATTTCCGCCTGCCCGGTGCCAGCCCGCGGCCTGCCCATCAAGGAGCCTGGCCAGGCGGCTCAGCCCGCCCCATCTGGCCTCCCGTCTTCACAAGCAATGCCAGGGCCCAGAGGTCGCCCAAGTGTGGCAGGAGGCTCCATGACCTGTCTGTCCTCTGCTGGAACACAGCCAGCACTCAGGACCCCCCAGGGACCTGCCACACAGGCCCCCTCCACCGCCACAAGCACCCCCAGGTGTAGCCATCAGGGACAGGAATGGGGCTCCACGCGGCACCGGGTCCAGGAGCCTGGAGTGCTGCTGTGGTTCATGGAGGTGCGGAGCCAGGCCGGGCCACCCCGATGGCCCAGGAGCCCAGGCGGAGCTCGGAGCCGCCCCAGCTGGGCTCCTTGTTGCAGACGAGGAAATCGAGCCTGGGGAGATGGAGCCTCTCTTCCAAGGCCACCGTCAAAGGCAGAATTAGGACTCCAGGCCAGGTTGCTGAGACGGGCCTTGGGCCTATCCCGTCCTGTGCTGGGACAGTGTGGCGGGCAGTGGGGGACATCATCACCTCTGCCTCCTCCCTCACCCAGAGAAGACGCTCAGCAGAGGCAGCAGCCCAGCCTGCCCTGGACTTCACTTCTCGATGCCTCAGTCACCTCCTGCCCAGAGCGAGCTGGGGCCCCAGAGCCCCTCACTGTGCCCTGGCCACCTCTCCTTCCAGGTCCACTGACTTGATTGATCTGCACTGAATTCATTTGAAGAGGAAACTTCA
The DNA here is from genome assembly GCF_021218885.2 of Marmota monax. NCBI lineage: Eukaryota > Metazoa > Chordata > Mammalia > Rodentia > Sciuridae > Marmota > Marmota monax. Next base: position 4,547,409 of record NW_026692494.1, on the reverse strand, counting down.
TGACATTCATCATGGAAACTTGAATTTTCTGATACACATTAAAAGAATCCAAGGCACTATTTAAACTGAAGTGTGGTGTGGCACCTGTGTGGTGCCCAGTCCCCCCCAGCACCCCGGCTAGGAGCATCTCCCCCTGAAGTTTTCAAGGTCAGGAATAATCACAGACTGGGGTCTCTTAAACAGGGCTGTGCTTCCTCCAGAGACACCGGGCCACATCTGGGGACATGTGTCGTCGTCACAACTGGGACGTCCTGGCCTGGAGAGGGTGGAGTCAGCACCCTGCAGTGCCCAGGACGCCACCCGGAAATGTCTGGCCTTAGCGGCCACAGTGCTGAAGGGCAGAGGCCACCTCTAAGAGCAGAAAATGGGCTGGACCCTGTCCCCACTCCCTCGAGGTGCCCAGCGTGGGACACCTTGTGTCACAAGGCCCAAGAAGGGCTAAGAGCACGGGACAGTCACCAACACTGACCCCACACACTCACGACCGCTGTCCCGTGGCTGACACCTCTCTGGGCCAAGTCCTCCCCTGGCTTTGAGGAACGTGGCCGGGCCTGACCCGTCTCTGTTGCGGGTAGCCCTCCCCGGAGCCCCCCTTCCTGAGCCCTGCAGGGCCACAAGGAGCCCAGTCTACAGAGGACACAGGGACTCGGGCGGCCACCCTGGCGGGGACGTCAAAAGCCAGCCTTCCTGCTCCCAGGGGAGGTTGAGGGTGCACACTGGGACGGAGCTCTGGGGGGGGCTCCTGGGCCCCTTCTCCCTGGGAGAAGTTCTGGAAGGTTCTCTCAGGATCACTGGGGCTGAGGCGGGCCTGGCTGGACAGTGGCCCCCAGTTAGGAGGCCATGTGCAGCCCCCCCCTCCCGGCAGATCTGACCCTGTCCAACCAGCCTGCCCCAGGGGCAGATTCTCCCCTTCAACGCTCTGTCCCCACTGCCCTCCACGGGGTCCCCGGCCCCACAATGGTCACCCCAGCAGATCTCTGCCCTTCCCTAAAATCCCAGCAGCCACAGGAGAACAGAGAGGAGAAATCCCCCGGGACCCTGAGGCAGAGGCCGGGAGGTGGGTGGAGGCTGCAGCGGCCTCCCCTCCGCTCCTCACTCTATTTCCGGACTCCCGCACCCCAAGCACCTGTCACCCACATCAAGTAGCACTCAGCCGGCCTCCTAACCAGCAGTCACTCTGCCGGCACCCCTCCTCTACCCCAGGGCCCCCATCCAGCCAAGGCGGTCACCTCTAAAGGCCACCCAGCCTGGGCACCCCCATCCTTCCAGCCCCCAGGCCCCCGGCGGGGTCCCTAGGGCCAGCTGAGGGACTGGCCAGGGTCAGGGGGAGGAGCAGGCTAAGGCTGACAGCACTAATGGCCTCAGGTGCCAACAGGTCCTCAGCCGTGGCCCCGGAGGCCCCCAGGTGCAGCCTGCATACTCGGTGGGGGTCTGAGGGGTCCCAAGGAATGGCCCCTCTCCTTGCTGTTCCTGTGGGGCTTCAGCAGGGTCTGAGAAAGCTGGGTGTCGGGGAGGACCAGCGTCATCCCCTCCGAGGGAGAGGGACAGGGTGGCAGGGTTCTGGTGGCTTCTGGAGGGGACGCCTTGGGATTCCATCAGTACCAACAGGGCTACCGCAAAGACACCTTCAAGACACAAACCTCTGGGGCCAGGAGACCCCAGGAGGCCTGGTTCTCCCAAGACCCAACCTCGGTCCCTGCCGATGATCACCCTACAGCAAGGCGTGCATGCACTCCGGGGCCTGGCCTGGGCGGGTCCGCTGCAGCCCCCGCAGGACAGGGCGGCAGGAGGGAAGGCCGGCCCCAGCCGTCCAGCGCGTGGCCTCCTCCCCCCACCCTCGCGTCTCCCCTGCTTGTCCTCAGGCTGGGACGGGCCTGGGCTGTCCTGGAGGACACCACCTCGGGTCTGTGTTTCACTCGTCCTTGGCATGGGGACTCTCGTTTCCACACTGGTGTCTGACTGTTGGGGCCGCCGTGGGGCCCGTGTTCTGCGTGGGGCTGGGCGCAGGGCCGCGGGCAGATGGTTTGGGTACTTACTTTTCTTTTTGTCTCACAACAGGGGGGCTAAAGGTCTCAGGGGCTGGAGGAGCCGCTCTCGGCTGGCAGGCCTGGCTTTATAGCAGCCGCCCGCCTGAGCCCAGGCAGCCGAACCCGGGTTATTAATAGCAGCTGCGCGCCTTGCCCTTTATGGGCAAGAGCAGGGCCTGCGAACTTGGCCTCCCAGACCTCCCTGCACCTGTTCCTGGCCGTGGCTGTGCCGGCCTGGGTTGGTGCTGCCCCCTGACTGCCCAGCCCCCACGCCCAACACGGCAGAGAGGGCCCCCTGCGTGAGCTGAGCCACCCAGACAGAATCGCCGTCCCTAGGTGAGGGGTGGCGTGCAAAGTGGCACAGAGAGGCAGCTGCTGGCCAAGGTCAGCTTTTGTGGACCCCCTTGGTCCCATTTGGAAGGTGCACAGCCAGACCCAAGCCCTGGCACGAGGCCTCTGACTCTGCTCCGTGCCCTGGGCTGCTCTGACATCTGGTGACACCCAGAGCGTCCCATAGGCACTACTCTCCCAGGGACGAGCCCCTCCTGAACAGCCCTGCACGAGGGGCTGGTGGGCACCCTGCCCATTCCCGAGTAGAGGTTGCTGTTCTGCGAACCCCGGAACCAGTCAGCCAAGTACTCACCCCTCCCGCAGGATCAGGGGCCCCTCCCCCGTCCGATCACTACAAAACGGCATCTGCAGCCCTGGTGGCCCTCGGCTGGCAGGGTGCCGGGCGTGTAGGGCATCTCCCCTGGACTGTGACTAGCAAGTCCTCATTGCTCTCATCCATCTGGTCCCAGGCGGCATGGGCTGGCCATCCCCTGGCCCCACAGTGGTCCCCTTCACTCGCAGGCAAAGTGCGGGCAACTAAGACACAAGCCCCAGGCTGGCGCCCTCCCCAGGACCACAACACACACACTCACCCAAAGGCCCACAAGCCCACAGCCCGGGCTTGGCCAGCATTTCTGACTCAACCCAGGCTGGAGCTCTCAGTTCTAGAATATTCCATGCTCAGCCCAGGTGCCACGCGCAGCCTGCAGTTCCCTGCTCAGCCGGCAAGTGCATTGTCCTGCTTCAGCATTCCGTGCTGTGTACTGAGGGGGCACTGGGCTGGGGACACAGAGGGACTTCCTGGGTGTCCCAGGGTTGACAGGGTGTCGGCCTCGCTCCCAAGGGCGTCCCTCTGCCCACCAAACTGCACCAACACCCACAAAGCAGGGCCCTGTGTGGACGTCCTTGACCCCATCGCCCCGGCAGATGGCCCGCTGTGGCTTGGGCGCTTTGTCCCCGGGGTGCACGTGTAAAAGTCTAATTCCCTTCAAGGGGAGTTAATCCGACCATGGTGCTTAGAGGGGACCTCCGGGAGGTGATCAGGATTAGGAAGGTCACAGAGTGGGGACCCGGGATTGGACCCCGGTGGCTTTATAAGGACAGAAAGCAGGGCATGGTGGTGCACCTGTGATCCAGCTGTTCAGGCGGCAAAGCCAGCTGGGCAGCTAGCGACACCCCATCTCCAAAGACAGACTGTAAAAAGGGGGGGTAGCACAGAGATGGTGCAGTTGCCTGGCGTCCGGTTCAATTTCCAGCACCCCAAAAAGAAAGAAAGAGAGCGGGTAAGAGGGAGGGAGGGAGACCAGGAGGGACGCCACCCTCCTCTCTGGCCACATGACAATGGCCTGAACTGCCCCCAGACTCTGCCAGCAAGGCGGCCACCCCCAGCTGGGGCACGGGCCTCGGACCACCACTGTGCACCAGAAATGACCTCTTTTCTTTGTAAAGATTTTTTTTAGTTGCAGTTGGACACAACACCTTTATTTTATTTATTTATTTTCATGTGATGCTGAGGATGGAATCCAGGGCCCCACAGGTGCTGGGTGTGTGCTCTCCCACCGAGCCCCAGCCCAGCCCCTGGACCTCTTTTCCTTATAAAGTTTCCAGCCTTGGGCATTTCATTACAGGAACGCAAAAAACAGCTGACCTAGCCCGCCTCCCACTCCCCTCTGCTTCCTCCCAGCCCCACCCCTCGGCTCTGCTCGCTGGCCCCTGCTGACCAAGAGGCTTCTGCTCACATGCAGAACTTCTCAGCAGGCAGCTGCTGCGACTCACCCTGCCACTGGAACACCACTGGCCAGACTCTGCTTAGGTGCTCAGACAGACCAGCCTCGGGCATTTTCCTGACCTCGGAATCAAACCAGTGACCATCCCAGCCTGTGGGGACTGATCGCTGGGAACCGCCAGTTACAGAGCAGCATTTGTCACAGTCACGGGGCTCATCAGGAAATGCCGGCTCCATGCCCAGCCGTGGACACCCTGAGTCTCAGCCCCAGAGCCCCTGTGCTCATTTCCCAGAGCAGCCATGACAAAGGACAATAGGTGCTCTAGGAAACTGGCACTCACCCTCACAGTCCTGGAGGCCAGAAGTTGGAAACTAAGAGGTGAGCAGCTGCCTCCAGAGACTCCAGGGAGGGCCCTCAGCCTGTCCCCACTCGAGTCTCTGCCTCTGTTGTCCCACAGGGTTCTTATGAGGACCCCTGTCATTTTAGTAAGACCCTGCCTAATGCACTATGACCTCATCTTAAGGAATGACATCTACAGGGACGCTATTCCCACATAAGGTCCCACTCACTGGCCCTGGGGACATAACTGCCACATTTACTTTTGGAGGGAACACAATTTGGCCCTCAACAACCATCCTGCCCTAAATGCCCAGAATCAGCTCACGCAGCTACTGGGGAGGAGTCAGATGGCCCCTGCTTAGTGTGTCCTTAACAAGAATGGGCACCCAGGAGCCTCAGCCCTGTCTCAGAGAAGCCCAGAGGAAGGTCAGAGAGGGCATGAAGGGCCCAAGGCCACACAGCCACCGAAGCAAGGCCTGAATCTGGGCATGTGTCCTTCTGAATGCCCCCCCCCCCCCCGCCCTGACCTCTGATGGAGTTGCTTGGCCCCAGGGTTTGCCTCCTGCTGGGAGGAGAGTGTGCTTGGCCTGTCCTGCCTCCCATGAGCCGCTGAGTGCCACATCTCCCAAGACAGTGACCCAAGGGGATGGAGTGATGGTCCTTGTCCCCAAAGAACCCCAGAGGCCTCTGAGAGGCCAGGGTTGACCCTCAGGGTACTGAGCAGCGTGGAGGGCGGTCAGGGCTACGAGGACGGTTTGCTCACAACGGGAGGCTGTGTTCCGGGGACTGGCGTGTGGCAGGAGCATTGCCCTGCCGCACCCCAGCCCTTTTCATTTGGAGTCAGGGTCTGGCTAAGCTGCCCAGGCTGGCCCGGGACTTGCCATCCTCCTGCTGTGGCTTCAGCGTAGCTGGAATGACAGATGTGGTCCCCACATCCAGCTTCCTCTTCTAAGGCACTGCTCCTGCATCTAGTGACCTTCAAAGGCCAACTCGGGGCTAGGGCTCTGGCCGAGTGCTAGGCAAGGACACAGGAGTCAGTCCAAGGCAGGGCCCGGGCAGGGCCCCAGGGCTTCTCATCTCCCCAGGGGAAGCGTCGGCCTGAGGAACACCAACTCCCAGCCCTGCACCATCGTCCGCACCTGGCTCTGTGGGCCTGATGACTCCAGGGACCCTCCTGTGAGGGGACCCTTTTGATTCTGGCTCATGCCACTGAGCACTCTTCTCAGGTCACCCACGTCGTAGCAGGTGGCTGAATCAAATCCTGCATGTCATTTATCCACCCACCGACACATGGATGTGAGCTGTCCCCACCTACGTGCCGTGGTGGTCATGCTGCCGTGGACACAGGCACAGGTATATCCCAGGCACAAGTAGTCACTCAGGCCATGGGCTGTTGCCAGGGACAGGTCAGGCCTCTTGCTGTCCCCTGGCGGTTGTGTGCTCACCTGGATCCTGAGCACTCAGCCAGGAACGTGCGTTTACCCGCTCCCTAGGCAGCTGTGGCACTAAGGTGACACAGCACCAGCAGAACCTGCCTGGCCCCCAGTCTCCCGCCAGCATCCTACACTGGAGCCAGGACGGGCCTCCTGGGCCCAGCCGTCAGTGACTGCCGCTCCTGACCACTTCATGGCCTACTTCATGGTCACCAGAGCAGCTGAGGCGGTAGAGGCCTCAGGGTGGAGTCGGGCCTCTCTTGATTTCACTCCTTTGTAACTTGAAAATGGATCACAAAAACCTGGCAGTGGCCACCAGCTCCTTCCCATGCCACCAGGCGGCACCAAGTTGGAAACCTCAGACTTTAAACAGGGCCTCAGGTGGCCTTGGCTGTGAAGGCAGGTGGCAGCAGCCATCACACAGTACCCTCCTCTACCTGCAGGGGGACACAACGGGGAGGGGCAGCAGAGGCGGTGCAGGCTGCAGGCTCAGGAACTCAGGGCCACTCCACCACTGAGCCACTCCCCAGCCCTATTCCGTATTTTACTTAGAGACAGGGCCTCACTGAGTTACTCAGCACCCCGCTGTTGCTGAGGCTGGCTTTGAACTTACAATCCTCCTGCTTCAGCCTCCCTAGCCACTGGAATTAGACATGCACCACTGCACCTGGCTGCTTTGTGGTTTTTGGTGGGGTCTCGTATGCTGCCCAGGCTGGCCTCAAACTCCTGGGTTCATGATCCTCCTACCTCAGCCTCCCAAATAGTTGGGACAACAAACTGGCCTGATGTGGTTGTTTTTTTTTTTTTTAAGAGAGAGAATTTTATGGGCTGGGGATGTGGCTCCAGCAGTAGTGCGCTTGCCTGGCATGCGTGTGGCCCTGGTTCCATCCTCAGCACCACATACAAACAAAAACGTTGTGTCTGCCGAAAGCTAAAAAAAAATAAATATTAAAATTCTCTCCAAAAAAAAAATTTAAAGAGAGAATTTTAATATTTATTTTTTAGTTTTCGGCGGACACAACATCTTTGTATGCGGTGCTGAGGATTGAACCCAGTGCCTCACACGTGCTGGCAAGTGCTCTGCCCCCGAGCCCCAGCCCAGCTCCATGTTTTTTGTGTGGGAAAACACACATAACAAATTCCTCCATCGGTGACAATCGAGCACATTCACACTGTCACTGTCATGCCAAGGCAAGCCTCAGCCCCGCGCCCACCAATCCATGTCCCATCTCTGACTCCTGTCCTGGATGTCTCCTGTCACTGGGGCACACAGTGGCCTTGCGTGTCTGGCTCTGAGCAAGAGGTCCTGGGTTCCATCAGCATGGCAGTCGTCACCTGGCCTGTGCAGGTGGCTGAGGGACGCCCCAGGAGGGGGAGTGCACTGTGTCTGTCAATGGGAGCGCTTCCTTCAAGCCATTGCCACTGTGCCTCCGTGAACATCCCTGCGCAAGTCTGCGGGGCAGTGTCCTCCCACCTGTGATGTGTTACCACTGCACAGCACTGCAGACTGACCTCAATCTCCCAACCACAAAGCATTGTTAAAGAACTCACAGGGCTTGGTGGAGGGTGGTGCTGGGGGCCCCTCCCTGAGGCCCCCAGCTGAGCTGTGCCCCACAGCACCTCTACGGGCAGGGGGCCCAGACGGAGCAGAGCACGGCCCAGTCACAGCCACTGCACCTGATCTTCCCCAATGGGAGACCTGTCTCCTGCACCTGGCGCTGAGCTGCAGGGCCGGCACCGGCAGACCAGGACTGGGGTGGGGCTGCTGCTCCAGGGGGCCCCGGCTCCTCTGCACAGGCTCCTGTCCAGGCCAGCCCTTTGCAAAGGCATCAGCACTCAAAGGAGCCACACACCCACCACGGGGGGCTCTTGACCATGGAGGACCTGGGCATGGCCTCAGCCTGCACACTGCCCACCCCCAATCCAAGGCTTCCCGGTGGGCTGAGGTGACACCTAGTGGCACCTCATGGTACTAGCCACCCAGTGCCTTAGTCCAAACTGCCATCTAGCGGCTCCCGGCAGGAGGTCCGGGGGACACCAGCAGGGTGAGGCAGAGAGCGCCACACTTCCCCTGGCCAACGCGACGTGCCAGCCTGTTGCAGGCAGTCCTGGGGGACCTCATCCACACAGCCCAGAGGATCACAAGGTACCAACTGAGACAGGAGCGAGAATACCCTGAGGGCCACTGGGCACTGCAGCCAAGGGACAGGCTGGGGCTGTGTTGTTCAGAGCAGGTGCATCCTGGCACCACTAGGAACAAGAGGATGGCACACAGCACAGGGCCCCTCAGATGCCTCTAGGGGACCAAGAGGGTGGTGGCTGCTTTATAGCCCCTGCTCAGACCCCAGTGCCCCTTCACCCAGCACTTGGAGACTCCCTGGGCCCCAAGACCAGCATCAACCAATGCTCCATTTACTGCAAAGTTCCCCAGAACACCAACTTTTTTTTTTTTTTTTCCCGGTACTGGGGATTGAACCCAGGGGCACTTGACCACTGAGCCACATCCCCAGCCCTTTTTATTTAAGAGACAGGGTCTCACTAAGCTGATGAGGCTGCTCTGAACTTGCATCCTCCTGCCTCAGCCTCTAAAGCCACTAGGGTTATAGAACTGTGCGGCTGCACCAGGCCAGACCAGCGGGAAGGGCATCAATCACCAGCATAGTTTGATCATCAGGACGCAGCACAAGGCCAGGCACGTCACACAGTGGGGCAAGCATTTGTGGACAGGGCTGATTGGGGCTCAAGAGCCACCTGCTGGACAGGATGGGGCCCGCTGCCCAGCATGAACCCACGGACAGACACCACTCCAGGCTGTCAGCTTCTGCCTGCCTGCTCAGGGGCCCTGGCCGCCACCCCCACCACCAGGCAGTGCTCCAGGCCATGACACCCACCATCGCCAGTGCCGTCTGGGTGGTGGCCCTTTTCCAAGCCTGCGCAGAAGCTAAGGCCCTGGCCACAGGGGAGGTGGTCCCGCTGAGGAGAGGGTGGCCTGGGTGGCGGCCAGGCTAGCGTGACCCTGGGGCTGCAGAGGATGAGCAGGCCACTAGCGCAGACTGCACTCCCCGCCCTGCAGCTTCTCCTGCTCCAGGGCGCGCACCAGGTCCTGCACAAAGCGCATCTCGGAGGCCACCTGCTTGGCCAGTGCCTCGTAGCGGTTCTCGAGGCGGCTGAAGCGGCGCTTGAGCCCACTGGCCCCCAGCAGGGCGCCCCTGGCCTCCTCCTGCGCCTGCCGCTGCAGCGCCTCCGTCCTGTGCAGCTCCTGCCGCAGCCGCCTCAGGTCCTGGCCCAGGCTGTCGCTCTCCTCCTTGTACCAGGCCTCTTTCTCCTCGTAGATGGCCGTCAGCGCCTCCACATCCTCGCGGCACAGCCGGCGGCCGCGCTCCAGCTCGCGCAGCCCCTCCTCGGCGGCCGCCACCTCCTCCAGCACCTTGGAGAAGCGCTCGAAGTTGGCGTAGGTGTTGTTGGGCGGCATGCTCGAGTGCGACTTGATGGTGTACTCCTTGAGCCGCGTGGTCTTCAGGCGCCGCCGCTCGGGCTTCTTGCTGCTGTCCTCACTGCGGACATTGCGCCGCCGGATGGCCTACAGGGGACAGGGAAGAAGGCGCCTGGAGCCCGAGGGCAAGCCGTGGCCTTTGGGACTGGAGTCCACCAACTCCCGTGTCCACCCGTGGAGCAGGCGTGCACACAGCCTTCCCACTGCCACAGCAGGCCAGGCTCTGCCGGGCCTTGCTGACCTGCGCTCCACGCCCCCTTGCAGCACAGGGACCTCCCAGACGCGGAGGGCTTGTCCCCCAGTGGGACAGACACCTCAGTCCTCACCTTGATCCAGGAATGCTCCAGGCTCTGGGCGATGGTCATTCTCCTCCTGGAAGACCACCCCAAGTCACACCTGTGTCCTCCACTCCATCTACCCACAGCAGAAGGGCCAGGCTGTCCCCCCACAGCACTGGCCCTTAGCACCCTGCTTCCAGCCACTCCCCGTATGTACCCCCCAGCCCCCTGGAGTCCTTCCCAGCCTCTGCTTGGCCAACCGGGAGGCCAGGGGCAGGGACCTGGGACAGGAAGCCTGGGGTATGTTTTCAATGGAACCACAACCTCCCACTGCAGTCATAAACTCAGGCACCCACAGGAGGGCCAGGTCACAGGAGAGCACCGTGGCAGACTGGGTGCCAGGGTTCTACGTTTTGCTGGATCTGGAATTTTACACAAACCTATCTCCAATGCTAGTAAGGAATTTAAGGTTTTTAAAAACATGGTATGGCCAGGTGTGATGGTGCACATCTGTAATCCCAGCAGCTCAGGAGGCTGAGGTAGGAGAATCGAAAGTTCAGGGCCAGCCTCAGCAACCTAGCAAGGTCCTAAGTAACTTAGCGAGACTCTGTGCAGAATCCCAGCTGTTTACAGAGCACATAAACTCAAAATTGAAAAATTAAAAAAGAGCTTAGGATGTGGCTCAAGGGTCAAGCACCCCAGGGTTCAGTCCCCAATACCAAAAACAAAAAATAAAAACTAGAACAAAACAAATATGGCGTGGCCAGACCAGTCCTCAATCCCCTCTGCCTGGCTGAGGAGCCAGCCAGCCCTCAAGGCCGTGGGAGCCCTGAGTGGACTGCACTGGAGTGCGAGGTGCGGTGGGCAGGGGTGGGTGGCTGGAGGCTGGGGCATGGGCAGAGCGGGCACGGCTTTCTCCCAGGGGCCCAGTGCATGCTCCTACTTGGGATCTTTGACAAGCAGCCGGCGGATGAAGTCCTTGGCCAGCTCGCTGGTGCTGCTGAAGTACTCCTCGTCGAAGTCGTAGTTCACGGCCGAGATGTTGGTCAAGGTCTCCTGCTTGGTCTCACCCAGGAATGGGGACGCGCCACTAAGGCTGGAAGACCCAGGCAGGCACAGGCTCGATGGGGTGCCCCAGTCCCCGCACACCCGCTGTGACCGTGCCACCTTCTGGTTCACCTTCCGACTCCAGTGGGCCCATAGGGGGCCAAACAGGATGGGCCGAGGGGGACACCTGACCACTGGGGACACATTCCTCTACACAGTCACCTGGTCACCCACCAAGCTGCGTCAAAGATCACCTCCCAGTCACGGAGGGGACACGTCTCTGGAAACTTGGTGTCTGGGTGGACACAGCTCAGAGCTTCTCCTAAAGCATTCGACAACTAAAGGGCACAGTGGCCACTTTCAGGGGAGTCTCTAGAGGCCTGTGCTCCTGGTCCAACACCTCTGAGGCTCTGGGCAGGGGTGCGGAACCCCAGCTGTTCACAGAGCACATAAAGCCCCAAGTGGGCGCCCTCTAAAGTGCCCGACAGTGCCCAGGCGACAGACCAACGGTCTGACTGGGGGAGGCGAGGAGATGTCCCCAGTGTCAGGGGTTCCTGGGTTCCAGCCAGAAAGTGATGCTAGTGCGGAAACGGAGCGCCTGGCCAGGGCCACCACTGACCTCGGGCACCAAGGTCAACAGCAGTGTCCTCTCGTCTGCAGAAGGAAATCTGCTATTTATGCCAGTCTTCCATAACCCCCAGGTCACCTGGACACGAGGGACACAGGGCAACTACCTACCTCCCTCCAAGGAGCCACAGCCAAGTCTGCCTGGTGTGCCCACCCTCCAGGCCAGGGGCCAACGCGGCACAGGCCTGGCCTGGCCGAGCTGTCCCAGGCAGCAGCAGGGAAAGGCCAGGACTCAGCCCTTCTGTCTCTGGCTGCCAGTGGACTGTCCACAGTGGAGGGGAGACATACCCCGTCCTGGCACGGCCACTCAGAAAACAGGGCCTGGCCTCAGAACTTTCCAGAAGCCCATAATAGCACCCACAGAGAACCCTCCACTGCTCCACTCACTCCTTCCCTCACCCAGGGTCACTGAGCACCACTGTGCAGAGCTGGCGGGACCCCCGAGTCCCCAGGAACAGCCCTGACTCCAGCACAGGTCAGACAGGCAAATGCTGTGCGGCACGACCAGGCCAGCAAAAGGTCAGCACCCCGGCCAGTACTCACAGGATGTAGGTGATGACGCCAATGCTCCTGAAAGACAGAAAGGAGGCACATGGGTCAGCGGGGCCCCCAGGACAGAGGTCCACAGCCAGGTCAAATGAACCACTAGGGAAGGCAGAAGCCCTGAGCCAGGGGCAACATCCCCCCGGCCCTGGCCCCAAACTCCAGGGGCTGACACTGTCCTCTGCTCTGGGCTCCACATGGCCTCCAGCCAGTCCCTGGTCCCTGATCACCTGGAGTTTCCCACCTGGGCACCTCTGGTCATCCTTGCCTGCTAATGTCAAAGCTCAAACTGGCCATGGGGATGCACCGTGGCCCACACCAACCCCCACACTGACAGTGGGACCCTCATGGGGCCTGGAGGTGAACTTTTTACATAGGCTCAGACACTGAACCTCACACTGTGTCCGTCCAACACGTCAATGTCCATCAGCTTTGTTTGTTTGTTTCTTTTTTGTTTTTTGGCGGGGGCGGGGGAAGGTACCAGGGATTGAGCTCAGGGGCTCTCAACCACTGAGCCCCGTCCCCTGCCCTATTTTGTATTTTATTTAGAAACGGGGTCTCACTGAGCTGCTCAGGGCCTCACTTTTGCTGAGGCTGTCTTGGAACTGGCGATCCGCCTGCCTCAGCCTCCCAAGCCTCTGGGATGAGAGGCGTGTGCCGCCGCGCCCGGCTCTCAGCTTTGTTTCTAACATCCATAGGAAACAACGTGGAGACCCCTGAGCAGAGGGGCCTGCCCTGGCCCTTGGGCTGCCGTCTGCTAACCTCTATCCTAAGACAGCAGTCTGTCCATCCCCCCGTGGCACCCAGATACCACCAGGAGGAAGCACACAGGCAAGGCCCCAGCCTGGCCAGCTCCCGGGACACTCACCACATGTCTGCCTCCAGGCCCAGGGGCTCATAGTTGACAATCTCAGGAGCTATACGAACAGAAAAGAGAGCATAGGGCCAGGCTCTGGGGACACAGCAGCCAACAGGAACAGCACCCTGCACCGCCCCCCCCCGCCCCGCGCAGTTGGGAATGTATGTGTACGCGCAAACACACACACACTCCACCCGCCATATACATGTATTTTTTTCTTTTTTTTTTTGACGTTACCAAAGACTACACTCTGGAGCTCTACCAGAGACGGATTCACACCCAGCGCTTATTTAAGACAGGGTCTCGTTAAGCATATGCCTCAGGCACCCTGAGTAGCTAGGACAGACCTTGGTGGAGGTGCTCACAAACCCCACTGTACTTGTCAGTGAATGGACACAGGCAGGGCTGACTCAGCCCAGGCCCTGGGAAGAGGAGCTGGACAGTGACAGCCCCAAACGAACCCGTGATGCTGGGCACAGGAGGGGTGGCCGGAGACCATACACAGTGGGAATCCGCAAATGCCCGCCTTGCCAAGCCCTGGGCAGACTCCACATGGACTCACCCACAAACTCCGGGGTGCCAAAGATGTTCTTGAACTCATTCCCTGCTTCAATCTTGTGGGCAATGCCAAAGTCGATGAGCTTGATCCGGGGGTCAGGCACATTCTTGTCCAGAAGCATGATATTTTCTGGCTGGAGTGGAAGACCTCTGCTACTCCTGTGTCCCACCCACATGTCTGGACAGAGCACCCTCATTCTGTGGCATGGCCAGACTGACACACCCTCGGGTCCCTGGCCCAGGCTGTCCTGTCCCCTCAACCCTTGGATAGCAATGGGCTGGAGGACTTGCGCTCTGCTGCAGGATCGGGGCCTCCCCCAGCTCCCATCCTGGACGCATGGCTGGCTCTATCCCCAGGGCCCGTAGGGCTCACCTTAAGGTCGAAATGAGCGATGCGCTTGGAGTGAAGGTAGTGAACGCCATCCAGGATCTGCTTGAGGAACTGGGTGGCCTCGTCCTCGGTCAACGACTCCTTTTCTGCCAGGAAGTCGAAGAGCTCCCCACCAGAGACCAGCTCCAGGATGAGCACCACGTCCGTCTTGTTCTCAAAGACGTCATGCAGAGTGATGATGTTGGGGTGCCGGATCTCCCGCAGGATGCTCACCTCCCGCTCGATCTCCTCCCGGCTGACACCACGCCGGCTGGACGCCAGGCGGCGCTTCTTGATGAACTTGGCCGCATACTCCTTTCCAGTGCCCTTCTGCCGGCACTTCCGCACGATTGCAAACTGGCCACTGAGGGAGCATGGGGAGGGGAGGTGAGCTGGGCGGCTGCACAGTAGCCCCTCTTGCGCCCCAGGGTGCAGCCCTGCGCCTGGGACCTCAAGGTATATGGGGACTTGGGACAAGAGCCCAATGCAAGGATGGGCAGCAACTCCATAGCCCTCTCAGTACAAGGAGCCAACCCTCCAGGACAGTACACGGGGCCTGGGCACATGGGTGCAGAACGCTTGAGCCAGTGCTGCCAGGCGCTTCTGCAACAGCAAGAGGAGAGAGGAGGCTGAGTGTGCACGGGAGGCACCAGGACAGACCATGGGGGCGACCCTCGAGAGGACCTGCCACAGGCCAGGAGCGAGCTGCAGAGAGCACTCCACTGTCTGAGTGTCCCCAAAGGCCCATGTGTGGAAGGCTGCTGCCAAGTGGTGATACTGGTGGGCAAGGGGAACTTTAGCAGGTGGGCCTGGCAGGAGTCTCTGCCCTGGAGCCAAGCCCTCCAAGAGCCTGGGGACCCCAGTCTCAGGCTCCCCTGCCTCCTAGCTCCAGATGCAAGCAGTCCTTCCAACATGTGTGTGCTGCTGCCCCAGCCTTGTCAGAGGCCCAAAGCCATGGGCTACATGACCTTGTGAACTTAACTAAATAAACTTAACTAAATAAACTTTTTCTCTAATAAGTTAATCGTAGGATCGTAAAGCTAACATACATATAACTAATACACAAAAATTCTTTTTGTTTAAAACAGGTCTATGCTGCGGCCCTGTGTACACGTGTTTCCATGTGTACACAGAAGGGCTCAGATGCAAGGCATGGCAGGAGAGTGGGCGAGGGGGCAAAGACTCACTTTCCACTTGATGCAACGCTACCCTCATTGAGCTTTTCAAAGCATATTATGCTACCATTTTTTTAAATACAGGAAAAAAGTAAAAGCCACTAACTTCAAAGGGGGCTGGGGATACAGCTCAGCTGGTAGAGTGCTTGCCTCGCATGCACAAGGCCCTGGTTCAATTCCCAGCACCACACACACACAAAAAAAGTGCTCCTAGGGTTGGGACTGTGGCTCAGTGGCAGAGCGCTTGCCTAGCACGTGTGAGGTGCTGGGTTCAATCCCTAGCATCACATAAAAATAAACAAACAAAGGCATGCTGTCCATTTACAACAACAACAAAAAAAACACACTTTTTTTTAAAGTGCTCCTATTCAGCTCGGCTAGGCGGCACACCACTGTCACCCCAGCAACTCAGGAGGCTGAGGCAAGAGGATCTCAAGTTCAAGGTCAGCCTCAGCAACTTAAGAGAACTTGTCTCAAAAACGAAAAGAGAAGCCAGGCGCAGTGGCGCATGCCTGCCTATAATCCCAGCAGCTTGGGAGGCTCAAACAGGAGGATCGCAAGTTCAAAGCCGGCCTCAGCAACTGCAAGGCACTAAGCAACTCAGTGAGAGACTTGTCTCTAAATAAAATACAAAACAGGGCTGGGTCGAATGCCCCCGAGTTCAATCCTGGTACCCAAAAAAACAAAAAGAAAGAAAGAAAAGGTGGGGACTGGGGCTCGGGCTGAGATGTGTCTAACTACAACTGAAAAATAAATATTAAAAAAAAAAATGAAAAGGGGTGCCAGATTACATGCCTGTAACCTCAGCAACTCGGGGGTAAGCTGCCCTAGGTGCAAACCCCAGTACCAAAAAAAGAAGAAGAAAAAACCTTCAGTCTAACAAGTACCACTGACTTCAAAGCCTGAGACTCAGTCCAGAACGGACGCCTGCTCAGCACCGCTCACCACCTCTTGTCCTTCGATGGCTGTATCTTGTTCCCTCTCAGCCCCGAGGACTCTGGCCAAATGCCAAACCTGCCCCAGGAAAAGGGTGGCAGAGGACACAACCATGACCTAGACAGGCAAAAAATCAAAACTTGTAGCCGAAAGCAGCCAGTCAGTCCAGCCCTCAGCAGCGCTGGACTCCTGCTGTGAGAGCAGGTGTGGGATGATGGGTAGGACACCAGGTGCAAGCCCACCTGAGGCAAGCCAAACTCTGAACCAAGGCGGCCGGAGGGGATGCTGGGCAGGTGCTACCGAGCCCAAACCCTTCCACCCAGCACCGTGCTTCCTCCAGCTCCCCTGAGCCAGCCTGCACCCCGGAACACAGGGCCCCCAGGAGCACCCTGGCCACCTGTGGACTCCTATTACCATAGACCAATCCTGACCTCCCTTATGCCCATGGGATTTCGGTTTGTCACTGAAGAGTCCTGACGCCGACATCCTCCGACCCACTGAACCTCCATCCTGTGAGTCGCTGACATCCAGGTCCACCTCCCCTCTCAAGGCTGAAAGGTCATGTGATCTCCCCACATCTGACTGCCCCGCAGGAGAGACCCTCCTTGAGAACCCGGCCCACATGCTCCTCCTTCCCTGTAACTCCCGCAGGAGGCCCGAGATCAGGGCTTCAGGCCTCCATCCAGCTACGTGAGGACCTGACACAAACCAGAGGGAGGCTTGCATCTGAAACATGCGGCCACTGGGGAAAACAGAGTGCTCCTCCGTGCACCAGGACAGAAGCCAACAGGGGAAAGTCACAGTGAAGGGGCAGGTGAGGTGAGTCCCTGCCAGGGAACCACCCCAGCAGCATGTTCTCCAACAAGCGTGAAAAGCACCAGACTGAAGGAGGGTGTCCGCAGAGGGGGGTCTACCAGACAAGACTGGGCCACGTGAGGCTGTTAGGACTCGGGGATCCCCTGCCCTGGGGTGAGTTTGGGCTGGATCTACAAAGGTAGTTGGAGCTGATCAGCAGAGAGGCTGAGGCATAGTGAGGCCACAAGAGTGGAGAGCCAGAGTGTCCCAGCAAGGGGACTTCCAGAATTATGGGCCGGGCATGCTTTCTTTCTTTTTTTTTAATATTTATTCTTTTTACTTGTAGTTGGACACAATATCTTTGTTTTTATTTATTTTTTTTTTAATGTGGTGCTGAGGATCGAACCCAGGGCCTCCCATGCGCTAGGTGAGCGCTCTACTGCTGAGCCACAACCCCAGCCCCAGAAGCCCGCCTTCTTTAAAGGGCCAAGTGATGAACATTTCAGCTTTTCAGGCAAGTCAGTCTCCTCACAGAACCACCATGTAATTTGGTGGCACAAAAGCCACAAAAACATCACAGGAGCACGGCTGTGACCACAGCCTCTTCTTCATTCACTCCATTTATTTACTGTAACAGTGCTGGGGAGGGAAGCCAGGACCTGATGCATGCTAGGCCAGCATCCCACCAAGTGTTATTGTGAACACCGAAAGGAGAATTTCCTGTCATTGTTACAGGTCATGAAATCCAACTTTTTTTCCCCTCAACTATTTAAAACTATACACAATGGGAGCTGGGGCTTAGCTCAGTGGCAGAGCACTTGCCTAGCACGAGTGAGGCACTGGGTTCAATCCTTAGCACCACCTAAAAATAACCAAATAAAGGCATTCTATCCATCTATAACTACAAAAAGTTTTTAAAAAGTACATACAGCATTCTGAGTTTGTAGTCTGCACAAAGATAACTGACAGGAAGAAGAAAAAAAAGCATATAACTGTACTGTATTTGGCCCACTGGCAGTAAGACCACAGTCAACACACACATAGTTAAAAAATCAAACATAAAGAAGATAATGTAGGACTGGGGCTCAGTAACAGAGCACTTGCCTCGCATGCGTGAGGCCCTGGGTCAATCCTCAGCACCATATAAGAATAAATAAATAAAAATAAAGATATTGGGTCCATCTACAACAACGACAAAAATATTTTTAAAAAAGATAACGTATGGGCTGGGATTGTGGCTCAGCGGTAGAGCGCTTGCCTAGCACTGGTGGGACCCAGGTTCGATTCTCAGCTCCACGTAAAAATAAAAGCATTGTGTTGTGTCCATCTACCAAAAAAGATTCTCTCTCTCTCCCTCCCTCCCTCCCTTTCTCCTCTTAAAAAAAAAAAAAAGATCATGTATATGGAAGGACATGCACAGGTGACACACAAGTACAATATCATTTTACATTAAACATCCAGGGATTCTCAGGAGTCTGGAACCCATCCCCATCAACATCAACATGGAGGAATGGCCAAATATGGATTAAATTTCACTGACTTTTGCCAAATTGAATCCGAGGTGCTAATTAGTGCATTTCCTACAGTAAATTATGAAATTTCTCAGAGGGAAGGGGCTGCATTCCCCACCACAGTTATGGAGGAAATTCCTGAAGGAAGGATTTCAGGATCCCAAATAACACCCAGCCTGACACACCGCTCAGTTATTTACATTCCTTTCTGGTGACATCATGGGGCGGGCCTGAGTGGATCCCAGGAGGCTGCCCAGCAGCAAACTCACCAAATAAGGTTTGAGGCTCCACCAAAAAAAAGGATGGGCTTAGTGGGGCCTGGCTGGTCTAGAGGCAGGGCCAGAGGCTGCCCTCCAAGGCCCAGACAGGCAGGACATCAGCTGCTCCCTGGAAGGGAAAACCTCAGCATCTCCCCACAAGTGCTAAACACCAGCCTGAGCAGGACAGTAAACCCCAGTGCCCCAAAAAGAGGTTAAAGAGAAAGACCCTCAAGAACACACACAGCTGTGTCTTCTGCTCTCATGCCTGTGCCAGGCTCTGTGTCTGGCACTAGACATTTCTCCCCACAACAAACACAGGGTACCTCAGAGAAAAAGTTCAAGGGCAGGGCTACCTGGCTCCAGCGCTCAAACTCTTTCCACCAGCAAATGACACTGACTCATTCCTTTGTGGGACAAAGGACAAGAAGGGAGAGTTCCTGTTTAGAAAGGCCAACGCTCCATCAAAGAGGGCTGCTCACCTGCCCAGCTCCTCGCCCATCTCGTAGTGGTCCTCCACGTCTTCCTGTCGGAACGACGACATGGTGGCTGGTCTGCCTTCCAGTCGCTTCTGCTCCAGTTGAAAGCACTGAGGCCCAGGGACAGGGCCTCGGGAGTCCCCTGGGACCCTGGAGGAGACAGGCAAAGAGGGAAAGCAGGAGATGAGGCGGCAGTCATCCCTCCCTGGTGAACGGACACCTGCTCGCTTGCACCAGTCCACCCTAAGGTCCAAGCCCCTGGGGGTGCCCTGCGCTTAGTGGCTGGGTTTTCCCAGCGGCCCCTCATGTAACCCCTGTACGAGGCGCGGGGATCGGCCGCACTGGGCTACCTCTGCCCCCGACGGATGCCGCTCTGCGCCCCGGTCAGCCACGCGACGCCCGGGCCCTTCCCTGCCAGGCCCAGCTCCGGTCCCACCCCTCCCCTCGGCAGGTCTCCCACGCCCGCTAACAGCAGCCCACACCGCCTCCCGCGCAGTCCCGCCTCCCGCGGGCGCCGGACGACGGCTCCGAGTTCCTGCGGGGCCTCTGGCCGCCTGACGACCTCCACCTCCCGGCCACCACCGGAGGCCCCACCGCCCCGCCCGGGAGCCTCCTCCGCCGTCTCGCCCCACCCTCCACCGGGGCCAAGGAGGCCGCAGCGACTCCCTCCTCGACCCGCCCGCGAGCCCGCGACCCCCACGGTTCCTGCTCCAGCAGCCCGAGGCCGCCACGCCCCTCGCAGGCCCGGCCGGCCCCGGGGTCCCCGGAGTCTCCCAGCTTCGCCCCCTCCCCGCGGCCTCCAGGGACCCCGAAGCGCCGCCCCAGCTCCCCCATCCTCCCGGCCTCGGCCCAGCAGCATCTGCACCCTCGGCGGCCGCGAGTCCAGGGCCAGCCCCGCCGCCGCGCTAGCCTCAGCCACGGACCTCTGTCCCAGCCCCGCCACCTCGGACGCCGCGTCGCGCCTGCGCGACGTCACCACGTCCTCAAGTACCCACCCGGAGGCTGGCCTACCTCCCATAGGTCAGTGAGCCCGCCGCTCAAGCCGCACCTCGACGCCCCGCCCTCCGCCTTCTCTCCGGGCTCCACACCTGGATACCGCCTCCCCGTTGGCTGACTGACTCACCATTCCTAATCTGATTGGCTGGAGTGGACTCGGGACGAGCAAGTAGACCGCTAACTTCCGGCTCCTGGGTCGCCCCTCCCGCCTCTACTCTGAGCTCAGCTGAGGCTGCAAAACGGAGGAGTCCCGCCTCCCGCGGAGCACCAAAGGCAGGATCAACTGGGAGCCAGGCGCAGTAATTCACGCCTGTAATCCTGTCTATTCCCAGGCTAAGGCAGATTCTAAACTGGAGACCAGTGTCAGTAACTCAGAGGGCCATGTCAAAAAAAAAGGGCCGAGGTGTAAACTGAGGTAGGGAGCCCTGCCTGTTCACTCCCTAGTATGGGGCGGGGGCCGGTAGAATCCTCTGGATGGCTGCACTTTGCAGTTCCTGGGGTGGACAGCGGGGTAGTCAGCCTGTGTGGCATGGCAACCTTCGCTGTAAAATGTTTTTATTTTTCTTAGTTGTAAATGGACAGAATGCCTATATTTTGCTTATTTTTATGTGATGCTGAAGCTTGAATCCAGCGCCCCACGCAAGTGCTCTGCCACTGTTACAGCCCCAGCCCCAAATGTTGACATTTTAAATAAGTAAAATGCAAATAAGGGACTGTCAAGTATTGCCATTGACAGGATCCAATTTAATGTGACCAAATGACAACCTTGGGAGACAAATACATTACCCCAATTATATAAATGAAAAATTGGTTCCTAGTGTTTATCCTACCAAGGTCAGGGCAGAGCAGATTCCACCCTCCATAGGTCTGAAACCAAAGCCAATGACAAACCACCCCAGGTGTCAAGGCCCAGTCTTCTGTTGACAATCCCAAGCTCATCTCACTCCCTGCTCTCCAACCCCCTTTGCCTTATTTTGATATTTATTTTCTAGTTATAGGTGGACACAATATCTTTTTATTTTCCATGTGGTGCTGAGGATGGAACCCAGTGCCCCACACATGCCACATGAGCGCTCTACCTGAGCCACAACTCCAGTCCCGCTTTTGCCTTAGTTCTGACCTCAACTTATTCCTATCCCCCAGAAAGTACAAATAGTACTTTCTGGCCCAAGATGGCCTCCTGCACTAATCCCCAGGCCTACTTGAGCTCACAGCCATAGTGGCACCTTCTCCCAGAAGCCCTTCCGCATTGCACCTCAGGACTTAACCATCAGTACAGCAGATGTAGAGCCAGGGCTGCCACTGTGAACAGATGCAGGCAATTCTTACCACTGCACAAGTTGCACCAGACAGCTCTCTAAGAGCCCAAGCAGGTACCTAAGCCCCACTGGAGGCTATACAAGCTGTACTGGAACTAACCCACCCTAACCCTTCCCCTGTGCAGATGCCCCAGGAAGGATGCAGAGCCAAGTCACAGGGATGGCACACTTCACCACCATTATCAAATTTATTATTCCAATGGCACTAATACAGCTGAAGGTGCTCATGGTGACACGGCACAGGACTTCCTGCCTTCTAGGAATTATCTACCCACCGTTCCTTCCCCCTTTCTGAGGGAAATCCACTTCGGGCCATATACCCAAATAAACTTCTTAATGCATTTATTTTAAACTTTTGGACATCTGAATTCAATTTCCCTCTGATGATCTGAAATAAAAGCATTGGGTGTCCCACCCTACCTCCCCACCCCACCAGCCAAGTAGTCCCTTCAGAAAGGGCATTTCCCCTGCCTCTGAACTCCTGAAATAAATAGAGAGAAACGGCATCAAGTGTTATTGTTGAGTGATGGCATGGAGTGGGCCCCCGAAACCCCTCAGGCAGGGCATCACTGTGTGGGGACAGTCTCAAGGTGTCATTTGAGAATGCGAGGACGTGTTGCTGTGGTCAAACTGGGTGTGGGTGTTGTGCCAAGTCCCGCCAGGGGTGGCAAACCACTGCTGGAAAGAGCCGCCTACAATTTGTCCAGGAAGTTGTCCAGGGCCGGGATGCCCTCCTTCAGGCCTTTGCGCTTTCGGGTCTCCGCCACCACTTGGCTGGGACGGCTGGTGTTGTCAAAGGGGTCTCCAGGCAGGATCTGCCAGTGGTCGAACACGCACTGGGGGAAGGCCTGACCACCTGTGTTGGACCTCAGGTCAGCAGTGAAGCCTGTGGGGAGAGGGACGGAGAGAGCTCAAGAGGTAGCAGGTCCCTTGCATGTACTAGGCCCTGGGTTTTATCTCTAGCACCACAGCAGGGAGACACTGGGAACCCAGGCTTTCCCTAGGGTGATGACCACTGGGACTGTAGAGAAGTACTGTAGAGGACTGTAGAAGACTCCTGGGCAAGTCAGACACTAAGCCCCACCCATGATGAAAATGATTGAAAGGCCACTAATATATAGAAGGAACAGCTCTTCCTGGGTGCAGAGAACCAGCCTGAGCCACAGTGCTTGCAGCCCGCCTGGCCCATCTCCAAGATCCTACTGACCTACATGCCATAGCCTTTCTGCCCTCAAACAAACTCCGAACTAGTGACTGGGGGCCACACAGGGTGCAGGCAGACCACCTACTTGCAGAAAGCAGATCAAAAAAGCTCCCACCAGGGCCCCTCCCCACACTCACACAGAAAGCCAGGCTTTCATCTGCCTAGATAGGCCCGAGGGACACTTACCGAAGGATTCGTTGACAGGCAGGTAGGCCTTGACGACGAACATGGGGGTACCAGCCACCTGGGATTCCTCAAAGACATGGCCCCGCTTCCTGTTCAGGACACCGTAGATGCCACCAACCACCTGCTCTGGACACTGCGAGGAAAAGACAGGCATTCAGCTCCGTGGGGCAGGAAGACAGCAGGAGGCCAGTGCAGGCCAGTGCACTCACCTGGATCTCCACAAGGTAGATGGGCTCCATGAGGCGGGGCTGGGCAGTCAGCACACTGGCATAGAGGCAGCGGCGGGCGGTGGGGATGATCTGGCCGCCCCCACGATGGATGGCATCCGCATGCAGTGTCACATCGTGCACATCAAAGCGCACACCCCGCATGTTCTCCTCGCACAGTGCACCCTGGGGAATGGGGAGGGAGGCCTCAGACCAGGCACACACCAGCTCCCAGCAGGTGCACACCCCTCACCCACACAGCTGCAGGCCCTGCCTGTGCTGACCTAGCATGCAAAGGCCCCCTCACCCCCAAGATCCGCATCCCAGAGGTCCCCAGCCCAACTCCAGACCCAGGAGACACAGCGAGACCCCTCCCAGGCCATCTGGATCCAGCTCACCTCTTTGGTGGCCCACTGGAAGCCAGCCACCACACTGTCCTTGATCTCATTAAGGTACTGCACACCCTTGGTGATGTCCGTGAGGATGTTAGGGCCAGTCCCATCAGGCCCAAAGCACCAGATCTTGCGGGCCTCAGCCACGTCCCACTCGTACTTCTCAGCCAGGTAGCGGGCTCGCTGCTTGAGCTCCTGGCGGGCTGACACCTCCCCCTTGTCAATGTCCTCAGCCAGACCATCAGGGAAGGGCCGCGCCTTCATGTACAGCCGATTGTGCTTGTTGGGGGACTTGGAGAGGCAGAGCACGTTTGACTCCTCGCTGACTGTCTCCCGGTACGAAACCACTGGATCAGATTTCTGCAAGAAGAGTCTGGAAGTTGAACTGCTGCCTGGAGGTGGCCTTCCAAGGAGAAGTGTCCCTAATAGCTCTTCCCAGGGAGGCTGAGGGAGCCAGCAACAGGCAAGCAGAGCAAACTGCCCCTGCTCAAGGCAGCCAAGGAAGAAAGGCGCAGAGGTATAAGGAGCCCAACCAGAAACAGCAGAAGACAAGCAGAGCCATCGCCGCCACAGTTCCAGTGCAGAGCGAGTGCTCAGCACCAAGGGCAGAAGCCTGCTCCACAGGCTGCCCCTTCCCCACAGCACAGCAGGACACGGGCTGCCTCAGCTCACCTTGATGGGTATGCAGGCGTGGTCCTCCTCCAGGTCCTTAAGGCAGATCTCCAAGTGCAGCTCCCCGGCCCCCGCAATGATGTGCTCCCCAGACTCCTCAATGATGCACTGTGGGAAGCACAGGGTCAACCCCCTACTGACCACCACCCATGGGCAAGCAAGACCACCGAGGCCGTGAGCAGTCTGAGTTGCCAGATGGAGGCAACAGCCCGCAAAATTGAAGAACCTCTGTGCACAGCTATGAGACCTTTTTGGCAACCTGGAGGGCAGCCACCAACCAAGAAGACATGGGGTGGCGTCAGTCTCTCCTTTTAAGAAGTCACCCAACAACCCCTACCCCAGTGGGGGTACCTGCTCCCAGGTGACTGGAAAGGGACTTTGCCCACCTGCACCATGGGGTCAGACTTGGCCAGCCGCTTCAGCCCCTCCACTAGCTTGGGCAAGTCAGCTGGGTTCTTGGCCTCCACAGCCACCCTCACGACAGGACTGACGCTGAACTTCATCACGCGCATGTTGTGGGCATGCTCAAAAGTGGTAATGGTGCCAGTCTTCACCAGGAACTGGTCCACACCCACCAGACCCACGATGTTCCCGCAAGGCACGTCCTCAATGGGCTCCACATAGCGGCCCATCATCAGGATTGTTCTGGGGAGAAGCAGAAAATGTCAGGCACGGCCACCACATCTGGTTCTGCTAGATCCCAGTCCTCTACAGAGTGTAAGGCTCTCCTGCCTGGGCCTCCCTCAAACCCTGGCTGCATTTCCTACATAACTTGGAGGAATCACCAGCAATTCCAAATCTCCTGGGGGTGCCACACCCATGCCACATTGAACGTGAGCACAGGGAAGCAAGAACAAAGGCACTGGGAATATTGGCCAGGCCTTTGCACAGGACAGGCCTGAGCAGATAACGGAAATGAGGTTTGGTTCTCTCTCCCCTAACTCTCAGTTGCTGGTAGGGCCCAGTGAGCAGTATCAGCTACTGGTGGTGCCATCTTAGACCTCTCTACCTGCTCTCTGGGGATGACAAAACTGGTCACCCACCTGATTCCTCAGGACATCTCGTCCTATTTTTGAGTTAGGGTTCAGGCGAACAGAGGAAGTACCTTGCTGGTGGCTTTCTGGAGACCTTGGATCCCTCTGTTCGCCTTTGTGGGGTCGTAATGACAAAAGGTGGCGATGAATTGACCTCACACAAACTTATCACTCCTTGCGCAGATGCAAGCAAGCCTAAGCCACCAGCTGCAGGCAGGGCAGGGACAAGCCACAGCTCCAGAGCTGCACCTGGGGCACTGAGGCCCACCCCCACCACTCACCTCTGGATGGGCTTCAAGTAGAGGTCCTCCTTCTTCCCAGGAGTATAGTTGGGCCCCATGATCCTGACTTTCAGGCCGGTGGACACCAGCCCTGAAAAGACGCGTCCAAAGGCGTAGAAACGACCTTTGTCGGAGGTTGGCACCATTTTGGAAATGTACATCATAAGAGGGCCTTTGGGGTCACAGCTTTTAATGCCTGAGTAGAGAAACCACCACAGGAAGTTATTCTCTTGCAGCTCGGCCCTCCAAAACCCTGGGCCTGAGGCAGGGCAGCCAACAATCAGGAGTCCCACCCCGGCCTGGCTTCGCCTGCTTACCCATAGCAGCCTCGTCATCAGGGGGACCCTCATAGAGCAGCTCGCAGCGGTATTTCTGGGCTGTCACCGGGGAGGGCAGGTGGATGGTGATCATCTGTAGCAGGGCATCCCCAGCCGGCAGCCAGCGGCGCATCACAGCCTGTAGGACAGCAGGGAAGGAGGCTCACAAGTGGCCTAGGAACCCCCAGGACCATCACGTCACCTTTCTTTTCACTGGGGACCCAAGGAAACCAACAATCAAGGACCAGGTTCTCCGAAACATGGCCACTTCTAGGAAAGCATGCTAGCAGGGCACATTCCTGCCCACATCTCTTGGCCAGCAGGCTGCTGACCACCCACAGAAATGACAAGTTAAGGCTGGGGTGGTGGCTCAGCGGTAGAGCACGTTCGAGGCCTTGGGTTTGGTCCTCAGCACCAATAAACAAAATAACGTTACCACGTCTAACTAAAAATAAACATTAAAAAAAAAAAGAAATAAGTTTAACTCCAACCAGGCTGGAGGAGACGGACCCGTCTCCAGCCAGCTCACCTTCAGCAGTGGCTTGCCCTCTTTGTCCTTATCTTCACTGTCCAACTTGATGTCCAGTTTCTCAATCAGCTTCGCAGTCTCCTCTTTCTTGAAATTCATGATCGCATCAAACACCTACAGCACCAAGCAAACAAGCAAGTCCATTTGGAAAACCTACAAAGCCCATGGCTGCTTGCTGGTAATGATGCAAAGAGCCTGACCCACCACACACACCAGCACACCTCAGAGCACGGCATTTGGGAGCAAAGAGCCTGCTCCAACTTACAAATTTTGACCTATAAAGACTGCAGGCCTACTGGGCCGGGCAGGCCTGCCCGTGCTTTCTCCTTAAGTTGCAAGCCAAGCCTCACGAGACCCCTGCCTGCTGGACCTTACATTACCTCCACCTCTCAGGCAGCTGGAGGCAAGTCTAAGCTACCAGTCGAAACAGATCAGGTACCAGCTACCCTGACTGCTGCTCCTGCCCACTCAAGGAAGCAACAGGTCAGCGGACTGGCCTTTTCAGGGGTGATCTCGCACCATCTAACAGTACAGAGGACACACATCTATTCATCGGCCTGGATGGCTCCAGAGTCACTCTCACCTTGAAGATGGGGTCTAGGATGAGCTGGCAGAAAGTCCTGGGTAGCTTCTTCCCATCAGGGCTAGTGGCAGACTTACTGAATTTGCCATTGGCTGGGTCGAAGTACCTGGGGAAACAAAGGGTTCAGCCCCATCAGATTAGGGATTTTGCAATGACCAAGACGGGCAACACAGGGAATGCGCTTGGGGAAGATTCAGTCAAAAACAGCGATCCCCCATCTCCACCTGCCTGCCCACCAGAGAGACCCAGACCCCACCACCAGTGCTGCGTGCAGGGCTTACCGGTCTCCCCAAAGCTTCTTCATCATGTCCTCCACTTTCTTGGCCCGCTCAGCAGGCCCCAGCTGGCCCTCACCCTTGGCAGCAAACTTGGCCACATACATCTCTGCAAACTGTTTCAGGGTGAAGGCCCAGCCATGGAGGCCAGACCCAAAGCCCACGGTGCCGAGCACTGGGTCAATCTGGGAGAGTGAGGAATAAAGAGGCATGAGCAGGGGGTGGGCTCTGGGTAGAATCCACAGCTAAGTCCCTGGGCACCCAGGCTCAGATGCTAGGTTTCTTCAACAGACATCAGGTCAAAGTGAAGAAATTTCAGTCATCATATATAGGGTGCCCAGCCCATCCTGCCAGGACCCCTATCTCTAGAACAAAAGGGAAACAGGCACTGAGAATGGGGTCACTAGGCAGAGTCACTGAAAGCCCAGGAGCTGGGTCCAGTTAGTTCTAAAACATCCCACCCCTGTCACCCCACCACACCTAGAAAAAAGCATGCCTCCAATCACAACGCCTCTAGCCAAATCCCACAAGAGGACTCCCTGAAAGCAAGGGGCGCACCATGATGTTGCCCATGGGGCCGCTCTCGCCCTCTCCGTAGGTGGAGATGATGACATTGACGTTCTCCACGATGCGCTGGAAGGTCTGGTAGAGTTCCTCGGGCTCCAGCTGCAGCTCAAGCAGGGCCCGATCCATCTTGTTCATCATCAGCACAGGCTTGATGCGCTCGGCAATGGCCTGCCGCAGCACCGTCTCCGTCTGTACACATACACCTGGGGACACGTGGGGATCTGTCACGCATAGGCAGCAATGATTGAAGGTTGGGGGAGCCTTCACATGGGAGCCCACAGCTTACCAGACACACAGTCCACTACTACTAAAGCACCGTCGGTGACACGGAGAGCAGCTGTGACCTCTGAGGAGAAGTCTACGTGCCCAGGGGAGTCGATAAGGTTGATAAGGAAGCCAGAGCCATCCTTGCTCTGCTTGATGAAGTTCAAATCGTTCTCCGAAAGCTCATAGAAGAGGGAGATGGCACTGCAAATCAAGGGAGAGGTCAGTGGCATAAAAGCCACACAGGTCTCCTGCTCATGACTAAAGCCCTGGCTGGCTGGAGCAACCATAAGCCAAAGGTGAAGCAGTGAAGAGCAGGCGCCATGATTAAGAGCACTCCACCTTGTCCCCTCCCCTCTTTGTATTACTCATTCCTTGAGACAGGCTGCAGACTGCCTGCCTAGGGAACCAGCCCATCCTTCGTCTCTGCCAGGATGCGTGTCCCTAAGGATGGGGACCTCCTCATACTGGTTCCCCAGAACCTGACCGGTCCCTCCACACTATGAGGCTGTACTAACAAGGAGCAACTCCAGGACCTGGCCAGAGTCAAGCCAAGACTGCTGTCACCACCCTCTGTTCACATCCTGCTCCCTACCCCAAGCCTAAAGAAATCTGAACACCTCTACATACAGAGCTCACAAGTCACCCACTTAAGAAACAATAGCCATGTCACTCTGCTTTGTGTTTATGCAGTTGGCATTGGGGGCCAAGTTCCCATCCCACACCAGACACAGCTCTAAGAGCACCCCTAAATGCCAATGACATCCTCTCCTCCCAAGTGTGACAACCAAATCGTCTCCAGACAACCCCAACTGTACCTTGGAGAAAACTCAACCAGAGAGAGGGAAAGGCTGGGTAGAGACCCTGATGCTCACTATGTCTTGCCTGGGGCCTGCAGCTAGGCTCCCACCCCTGCCCAAGCCCAGAGAGCACGCCCAGAGAGCACCAGCAGCGCTCACGTTGATTTGATGGTAATGCAACGCTCCTGCTCATCCTTCCGGGTGTCGGTGAAGCGGGTCTCCCCGGCCCGGGCAGAGGCAATGATGCCAGCCTTGCACACCAGGGAGTCGGTCAAGGTGGACTTTCCATGGTCCACGTGGGCGATGACAGACATGTTGCGAATGTTGGCCTTTTTGTCCATGATGGCCCGGATCTGGTCTACCGTGAAGTTCACCTGGGTGAAGGGGGATGGGGTTCAGACTGGACAGGGATTCCAGGAACCGGGTTTGGCAGGGAACACCAGGTCACACTAGGTCGATAGACTGCCAGGCCTGTGGCCAGGAGGGGGCTAGTCCCGGGGAGGGTGCTTCAATACCCCCACACTGCCAGTGTCTGCATACACCCTTTAAAAACAACTGTCACTCTCTGAAGAGTCTCCTTGTAGCTGTCATTCAGAATTGACAAGCAAGAAGGAAGCCAGAGAAGAGGACTCGGCGATTGAAAACAGGTTTCCCTAGAGGCAGTAGGACTCTGCTACTGGAAGGATGGAGCCTCACCAGCACCTTGCCTTACCACGGTGCTGACTGCCCCACTAAAAGCGTTTTAAAACCCAAGGTCACTCCTGCCTGGAAGAGGAGACAAGCACCCACCCAAGGGTTCTAAGTAGGCCATTTTGGACAAACGCGGAGCCGGGGCAGCCGGACACAAGCCAGCACCTCCAGCCTCAAAGCACATTTTCACAATTCAGGCAACAACAGGAACAAGGACTTAAGCCGAGGTGGCACAGCAGAAGGAGCCGTTTGGGGAGAACCTCTTCAGACCTTGCTTTCCCCCCCATCCATTTTCCTACCGCCCCCAGCCCCCAACAAAAATCGATTTCAAACTCACGGCCCACGAGTTACATAAGGCGCCTCCCTGTCTACACCCTGCTCCCACCGCCGTGCTCGCCATTACAGCGGCTGCCACATCATCATACCGCCCTCCCCCGCTCCTCCCCCCAGCTCTAGCGGGACCCCGGGTCCCGTGAGGCGGCCGCGGTTCCGGAAGCGAGGAAGGGGCCGAGTGAACAGAGGGGCCCACAGACATGGCGGCGGCCGCTTCCCCAGCTCTGAGCCCGCCAGCCCCGCCGCCGCCATGTCTATTCCCCGTCCAGGCGGCACCGGGACCTCAGGGTGGGCAGTCTCGAACCAGCAGAGAGCCCACCGCACTCCTGAGGCACCAATCTGACGAAATTGCTCACCATGGTGGCGGATGGCGGTGGATTCTCCCAAGCAGATCCGAGCGAGGCGAGTCGCGCCGAGGATGGCGGCGACGACGGCGGAAGAGAACGCTGACGTCAACACCCAACCTTTTATAGGTCGACGCCGGTTGGGCGGGTCATATGACCTCGCTGTGGGGGCGGAACTAAGCGACGCAGCGCGCAAGCGCGCAAGAACGCACTTTGTCGTTAACCCATTAGGCGCCTGCGCCTCTGCTCAGTGGCAGGTGCTCAGTGGCAGGCGAGAGTGGCGGGGGAGGGGGGCGTGTCGGGGGGCGGTGGTCCGGCTGCAGCGTTCGGTGGTCAGGTGCGCAAAGCGAAGAGCGTCGTTTTAGCCGAGATTAGTAATCATATTGTTGCAGCTCGTGTCAGTTTGCAAAATTCCAAGCACTTCTATTAATGGCACCTTACAAGGTGAATAGGGTGTGTGCATTGTACCAATATGAACTTATTCATCTGTGTTGTTACATAAGATGATTCCACTGGGAGAAGCTGGGGGAACATTTATCACACAAATGCGTATCCAGCATTTACTATTTACGGGGCCTTGTGAAAGAATTTTGTTCTCTGATACAGGAGAGAACAAAACGCCTTACGGCTTCACCATAGTACCTGTAAAACTCGTAGTTCCTTGGATTTCTCCGTGTCTCCGCCTCCTTGCGTCTTAAAGTGTGTGTGTGTGGGGGGGTAATCAGTACTACCCGAATTTTGGGGGAGAGAAAATGAATTAAATACACGTCCAGCGCTCCATTTTAATTAGCTGTCATTGCTACTAATAAAAATGGTTACTTATTTCAGAGAATGGTTTGCTGCGTCTCAAGCTGGGGCTAAACGCTTTCCATGAGCAATTTTCTATTTCATTTCCTGTCCAGGGGGAGGCGCAGGAAGATTATTCAGCATTAGTGTCCTAATCTGACCCTAGGAAACGGTTGTATTTCGGGTCTTTGGCTCCAGGGAATGAACTGACAATCGATTGTGTATCTTTGTTTTTTATAAGGTACTTAGTTCGATGCACATAGTAGGCTCTCGGTTTTTCTTGCAACAATGAATGATGTTCTCATTCCTACAAATCACGCCCCCTTGGGTAAATTCTTTACTGAACACACCCGATAAAAGGAGAGGGACTGCGGTGTTTTGCCGGGCCGGGAGACCGGGAGCTGTTGCGTCGGCAGAAAGCAATGCTGTTTCCATACTGGACTCTAAAATTGATCTGCGCACCCCTCCCCCGCCTTTGCTCTGTCCTCTTTGTAAGGCGTTGTCACAGCCCAGCATTCGTGTGGTCAGTGATTCCTCTTGCTATTACCATTAAAGCCAGGGGAATATTGAGGCAGATACAGATGCTCAAGAAGTATCTAGCCTCAAAACTGCAGGATTGGGGGGGGGGGGCGGGGCAGGAGCATATGTCAGCTCCCGGGGTGGCCACAAATACCTACACCTGAGTACGTGACAAGATCTGTTAATTTTACAAGGCAAGCTCATGTGCCATTTGTGTTTTCTGCAAACGGATATTCGGTTTCGCGTTTAGTATAATTCTTTTTTTTTTTAATCTTTAAATGCGCTAAGCTCCTACTGTGTGCTCGGTTGTGAATCAGGCACTTTGCAGTACTTCCTTACAAGACGAGCTCATTTCAGAGAGGTAATGCGAAAGTTTTCGTTAGAAGAGGGAGTTTAATTTTACTCTCGAGTGAATGGACTGCTTGTTGGAAAAAAAAATGGGGGTGGGGGGAACCAAGGATTTAACCCAGAGGCGTTCTACCACTCAACTACATTCCCAGCCCTTTTTATTTTGAAACAGGTTTCTCTAAATTGCCCAGGCTGGTCTTGAACTTGCCATCCCCCTGCCTTAGCCTCATGACAGGCGTGCACCACCATGCCGTTGCTTACTGAGAAACCCTAATGGAAGCTGAGGACTGGGGAGAGCTTAAGGGGAATGGGGAAATTTTAAGTTCCAATGTTAACTTTTTCCTGAGAAGGTGTTCAACCCCACTGCTGGAAGGCCAGATGTTGCCAGGAAAGGCTCTCTCCCAAACTTCATTCCCATACAAGGAATTAGCAGAAGCCAGGAGCAAAACGTGTCACTCCAAGGTTCAGGGTCTGCAGTGATAAATTCAAGTTGGGATAAAGGCGGGGACTCACCTCTGCAGGAAGGTGCCACTGCGCATGCGCTCACTGCGGCGCCCTTGGGCTCGAAAGCCTCGGCAGCGGCCCCTGCCGACCAGCTGTCCCCACTGCATGCCGCCCGAATTTGCCTGTGCACATCCCTTTTAAACGAGTTAATTCACTTAGTCCTCTCCCTCCTGGGTAGGCTAATCTAACGCGTGAGGCAGTTGAGGTTCAAAGAAGTTAAGTCATTTGCTCAAGGTTGCCCAGCTAAAAAGAGGGGACTCACCTTCTACTTAAAAAAGGCAGTTTACTGTAGTTCCAGTACCATTCGCTAGATGTTTTTCATTTGCTTACTCAAAGCCAAGTTTAAATTATGGTTGTGTTCTCACTGCCTGTGTGGCCACGGGCAAGTTACTTAACCTCTCTGAGCCTTAACGTGCTGCCATTAAAACTGTGAATAACAACAGAACCTATTTCTGGGCTCCTCTGAAACTTAAGATTGGGCTGGGGGGCTGGGCTCCGTGGCTCATGCCTAAAATATCAGCAGTTCTGGAGGCTGAGGCAGGAGGATGACGAATTGAAAGCCAGCCTCAGCAACATAGTGAGGCACTAAGGAACTCAGTGAGATCCTGTCTCTCAATAAAATACAAAATAGGGCTGGGGAGGTGACTCAGTGGTTGAGTGCCTCTGATTTCAATCCCCGGTACTCTTTCCCCCCCCCAAAAAAAAAAAAAAAGATTTGGCCTGGGGGTGTGGCTCAGAGTGGAGCCCTGGCCTGGCATGCCCAAGGTCCTGTGGTCCACCTGCAATCAAACCAATCAAAGCCCCTTGCACTGCCCAGGTATACAGTGATCACTAAAGTTTGCTCGCTGCGGAACCTAATCAGGTCCCCTTAAAATTCGCATGCTGAAATCCTCACCTTCTGAAGCTCAAGGTTTTTTTCTCTTTTTGGCGCCCAGGAGCGAACCCAAGCCCCTAAGCAGCGCCCTACCACTGAGCCAAGGAGATCTCCCACCAAAAGGCAGACTTTTTTTTTAGTTGAGATTGGACACAATGCCTTTATTTATTTTTATGCCATGCTGAGGCTCAAACCCAGTGCCTCACACGTGTGAGGTAAGTGCTCTACCTCTGAGCCAGGAGCCCTGCCCCAAAAGGCAGAATTTTTGCACAGGTAATTCAGTTAAAGTGGAGGCTGGGAAGGGGCTCACTGCAGCATTTGCCTGATAATGTGAGACTCTGGGTGCGCTTGATGCTTTGACTATACCCCTTGGGGCTTTGAAACTTGTGTTTTTTTCTTTTTCCCAGTCTTCTTTTCCCTAAACTTCTCCTCCCTGATCCTCTTTTCCCTAAACTTCTCCTCCCTGATCCTCTTTTCCCTAAACTTCTCCTCCCTGATCTCCTCCTTTCTGAGCCCTCCTCCCTAATCTCATTTTATCTGATCACCTCTGTAAAAGCCCCCTGTTCCTGGGCGTGGGCAGAATCACAGCCTTTGGGACAGGAGTCTCTAGTGTTTCTCCTTTACTACCAAAGGAGAAAAACAAGTCCTCTTTCTGGGATTGGCCTCAGGGATGGACCAGGACCGAGCGTTCAGCAACACAGAGGAAGAAACCAACCCTGCGGCCTTGACCTTGTACCTCCGGCCCCAGAACCCTGAGAGCAGACATTTGCTGTGGCTGCCCGGTGTGGCCAGCGCTGCCCGCTCCCGCAGGCTTCTTGGGAGCTCCTGTTCTGGGACTGGATTATACATTTTGCAATCAGGAGTCGTGCAAGCATTTGTTAGGACCTACTGTGTGATGGCCAGGGCTGGGACTTGGGGACAGCCAGGGATGAACTTACTATGGACACACAATTTAAGGGGGGGGGGGGCTCAGTGGTAGAGTGCCTGCCTGGCATGCGTGAGGCACTGGGTTCTATCCCCAGCACCACATAAAAAAATAAAGGTGTTTAAACATTTTAAGGAAACACCAAAAAGCTCCCTCATCATGACAGTGGGCTTGGGGCATGCCCTCACACTCTGGAGTGGAACCCAGAGCCTGGGGTGTGCTGAACATGTGCTCTACCACGGACTGAGCCGAAATCCCAGCCCCTACGTTTCACCTTTTTTAAAAAACATAGCTTTTAGCTGTTGATGGACACACAATATCTTTATTAACTTATTTTTATGTAGTGCTGAGGATTGAACCAGTGCCTCACACATGCTAGACAAGCGCTCATCCACTGAGCTATAGCCCAGCCTTACGTTTTATTTTTAAAAAATTATTAAAATGTTATTATTAGAGCCAGGCATGGTGGCACACACGTGTAATTCCAGCAGCTCGGCAGGCTGAGGCAGCAACCTAGTGAGGGCCTAAGGAACTTAGCAAGACCCTGTCTCAAAAAATAAAAAGGGCTGGGGATGTGGTTCAGTGTCGAGCATGCTGGGTTCAATTCCCAGTACCCAAAACATGTATATTATGTGTGTATTATTATCCAGAGGATGAGGGTGTAGCTCAGCAGTTCAGCATGTGCTAGAATACACAGTTAGCATGACTGAGGCCCTAGGTTCTGTCCTCAGCACCAAAAACAAACAAAATAAAATGGAAAAAAATTCCATGATATGCCTGTAATCCCAGCGATTTGGGGGGCTGAGGCAGAAGGATTGTGAGCCTCAACTCAGTGAGACCCGGTCTCTAAATACAAAGTAGGGCTGGGGAGGTGACTCTGTGGTTGAGTGCCCCTCAGCTCAATCCCTGGTATCAGAAAAAAATAATAATAAGTTGGAGGTCAGTTTGAGACCTTGTTTTAAACTAAACTTGAAAGGGGTCTGAGGTATGGCTCTGGGTAGAGTTCCTGCCTAGTATAAGCAAGGCCCTGGGGTCTGCCCCCAGCAAAAGGAGGAGAGAGACAGAGAGAGGGAGAGGGAGAGGGAGGGGGAGAGGGAGGGGGAGGGGGAGGGGGAGGGGGAAAGGGAGGGAGAGAGAGGGAGGGGGAGAGAGAGGTGTAGGTAGATAGGAGAAAGCTCAAGCCTAGGGAGTGGCGGTGTCTGTGTCTCTCTGAGGTCTGCGCGGCAGCTGGTAAGCACCGGGCTCTGCCTGCCTGGGTGGCACAGGGTTCATCCCAGCCACTGCACAGGCCGAGCCAGGCAGGAGGATCTGAAGTCCGCGGCCAGGGCTGGGGTTGTGGCTCAGCGGCAGAGTGCTCGCCAGGGTTCGCTCCTCAGCACCAAGTAAAAATAAATAAATAAAATAATATCAAGGCATCCATCGTGTCAGTCCAGTGGCCGGCCTGCGCCGCTGAGCAAGATCCAGTCTGGGGAGAAACGCAGATCGGCACCCAGATACCAAGCAGAGGCTGCGGGCTCAAGCTGGGCTGCAACCCAGCGCTCTGCGGGGGCTCCAGGGGGGACCGACCTGCCTGCTGCCATCAAAGGGGTCTGGCCGGGTGACCCGCAGCCTAGTTTACAGACCCCTCCGGGGAGTCTCAGCTGCTCAGGCTGGGCCTTCGCTCCAGGCTCTGGCCGTGACCTTAGGGCCTGGGTCAGCACCTGCAGCAAGGTCTTTTGCATTTCTTTGTGTTGAAGCCGCCCTGGGGCCCTGCTGGCTGAGGGACTTCCTGCCAGGCAGGCTCCTCCCCACCGGCAAGCACCTCCCTGAGCCCCAGGCCTCCTCCACCAGAAGTTTACTTCTCCCAATTCCTCGCCTTCCGACCCAGCAAACGTCCCTGGGGCCATAGCGGTGAAGGGAAAAAACCCAAATCCCCGCCCTCGGGAGCTGCATGGAATATCTACACCAATCAAATCTCTGCAGTTTTGCTGGGAGGGAGGGGAGGCCCAGGGAAGGTCTGGGGCAGAGCGTTTGCCTGGCTTGGGCAAAGCCCTGGGCTCCATCCCCAGGACTGCAACAGAAAAAGAAAACACCTAGGAGGTGGGGCGTGGCGCACACCTGTCATCCCAATGGAGGCCGAGGCAGGAGGATCCCAAGTTCAAAGCCAGCCTCAGCAACAGTGAGGCTCTAAGCAACTCAGTAAGATCCTGTCTCTGAATAAAATATAAAATAGGGCTGGGGGTGTGGCTCAGTGGTTGAGTGCCCCTGAGTTCAATCCTCAGTACCAAAAATAAATAGATACGTACATAGGTAGGTAAAATTTTAAAAATATAGAAAATCAAGGAGAAGGAATTACAGGAGGGCTGGGATCCAGACTGGGGAAATCCAGGAGGGCTTCCTGGAAGTGACTGCTGCTGTTTAAAAGATGAGTTAACGGGGCTGGGGATGTGGCTCAAGTGGTAGCACGCTCGCCTTTCATATGTGCGGCCCGGGTTCGATCCTCAGCACCACATACAAACAAAGATGTTGTGTCCGCCGATAACTAAAAAATAAATATTAAAATTCTCTCTCTCTCTCTCTTAAAAAAAAAATAAAATAAAAAATAAAAGATGAGTTAACTGGGCTAGGCTGGGGCTCAGGGGCAGAGCACTTGCCCAGCATGTGTGAGGCACTGGGTTCAATCCTTAGCACCACATAAAAATAAACAAATGAAATAAAGACATACTGTCCATCTACACTACAAAAAAAATTTAAAAAATAAAAATAAAAGATGAGTTAACGGAGCTGCTGTGGAGAGGGCAATCCAGGGACAGAGAAGGAGAGCACAGGCCCAGAGGAGGCCTGATGAAGCCTCCCAAAGCCCTGCAAAACTGCTGCCTCCCACACACAGGGCGTGGACACAGAAGGACAGTGCTGGGCGACACAGCGGATGCCCCAGAGCAGCAGTGGCCATCTTCCTCTTTGTCATTTGTGGGGAGCGGTGCTGGGGACGAGCCCAGGACCTCCCACAAGCTAGTGGAGCACCCTGCCATTGAGCTGCACCCCCAGCCCTTTCTATTTCTTACGTGGAGACAGGGTCTGGCTTAGTTACTGAGCTGGCCTTGAACTCTGGATCCTCCTGCCTTTTGCCTCCTGAGTCCCTGGGATGACAGGTGCCACAAAATAACCGAGCCGCCAGAAGGCACTTGTAGGTTCAAACAGGAACTCCTTTATTGCCCGAACTCCACTCCACGCACACTCCCCGCACTCCTAGGGAACTCTCTCCACGGGGCTCCGCGAGAGGTCAATGAGAACTCAAAAGTAGCGGGTGCCCGAGGCAGCAGGGTCCATAGACAACTGAATCCACAGCCTGTTTCAATCCAGCATCATCCAGTCACAGAAATTATACACAGCTTAACTTAATTATCATCATCTTAATGGCTCCCTGGCATCACCTCTCAACCACTCCTTCTGGCAAAATGCCAGGGGCCATCCCGACTCGGCTGTGGCTCTCAACATCTCCCCCCTTCTGTTTAATTAAACAAGCATGTGACTTAGGGGCCGTGCCTGCCTTAGGTTGTCCAGTACTACATATGGTCCTTACCCATCATCGGATGAGCTGACCTCAAGGCGTCAGCCTCCTATCTTAGGTTGGTACCATTGCAATTGGATCTTACCCGTCACTGACTACCGGTCCAGCATATAGCCACACCTGTGGATAGGCCTTTGTACCAGCGGGGAGGTGAGGTTCTTTGCCTCACCTCTGTTGGGCCCCAAATTTTAGCTGAACGACGACCATCACAAGCAGAAGGGAGGAGGATACAAAATGCCACGACACCAAGCCAATTGATGGCTCTTTTTGGAAAAATTGTACCACCGATGACACCATCAGCAAAAATACCCCAGCACTACCACAATTCGCTGCACTAACAGATAGTTCACAATGCGTATAAGTGACACATAGTCCAGGCAAGTTCTGCAAGCAGTTCAAAGCAGAGGAATCCATCAATATGTCCATTTCCTCCCAAAGCAAATCGACTCCTTGATTAAGCATTACTTGTTGATTTACATTATTCATTGATGCATCAGTTTACACAGTTTACTGTGATAGCTATCGCAGAAGCTGTAGTTTGGTTTTGTCTTCACTGACACTGGGATGAAGATAGGAATTCTGGCAATAATGGCTAAAAAAAAATATGTAACATTCCAGCAGGCACTAAAAAAAAGCAATTTTCTAAACAATTTAGTATCCTGAATAGAATTAGATATAATGAACAGGAAAGGTGAAAGTAAACAAACAGATCTGTTAACCTCCTTTTTTTGTTCACATTTTAAAACAATCCTCAACAGCTGTTTACCCAATTTAAATTAAACCATTTAAATCACGTGAATAATAAAAAAAAAATTGGATCCATTTTTTTATGAGCACTCCTCATATATATGGACATACGCACATAAAGACATACAACATAAAACACAAGTGTGCACACATAATATAATACATACAACACCTAACATAATAGTAAAGGCCTTGTAGCTTTTCACAGGTGAAATCCCCATTGCAATGTTTAAAAACTCCACAGTCAAAAAATAGAACCGATCAGAAAAACATTAACCTAGGTCTGTATGAGCTCAAAAAAACAAAATAGAACTTCATGATATGGGAGAGGGCAATAATAAAATAGATATTGAAAAAAGCATCCTGGTTACCACCTGGGTTTGACTCTTCTTTTGATATCCCATCCTTCTTCCTGTAACTCACAAATGGGTCTGAAGGTATTCCCGCAAGCAAGCCCCAAAGTTTTTTACATTTGAAATAGGCCTTAATGGTGTTCATTATTCATTAGCCTCCAGGTGTGGGAGAAACACTGTCGCAGATGTAAAGATAGCCAAACTAGAGTTCTGGACATCAGCTGTTATGGATTTGAGCCAAATCATCTTCTTTTTGTTCTGTAGAAATCGCTTTAGTTAGTCTCTCTGGAATCCAAATCGGCTGCTGTTCTCCCTGTGGAAACACACAAACAGACCCCTGACTCCAGACAATCACTGGGTCAGGACCTTTCCATTGTCCTGTTAGAATATCCTTCCAAAGTACCTTGGGCTTATGTACATTTTTTGGACACATGTGCCTTTCCGCAGCACTAAGTCCTGATGAATCCAAATTTAAAAAGTTTAGAGTAAAAAGGGTTATTTTAAGTTTATCTTTGGGGGATGTATACCCCTTCCCAATTCCCTCTTTTTGCTTTAATAAGTACATTTTAATAGTTATGATGAGCTCTTTCAACTATGCCTTGTCCCTGTGGATTGTATGGGATTCCTGTTATATGAGTAAAGCAAAATGATGAGCAAAATTGCTTAAAAGAGGTAGAAATATAGCCAGGGCCATTATCTGTTTTTAACTGTTTTGGAACGCCCACAGTGGCAAAATTTTGTAAGCAATGAGCTAAAATATCTTTATTTTTTTCTCTGGCATAAAGGGAGCCCATCAAAAATCCGGAAGGATTATCAACTGTAACATGCAAATATTTTAATTTTCCAAATTCTGGCAAGTGTGCAACATCCATCTGCCAAACATGGTTAGGTATCAGTCCTCTAGGATTGACTCCAACATTAACTTGTGGTAAAAAGGTCACACAATTTTGACATTGTTTTATTATATGTCTGGCTTGTTCCTTAGTTATTTTAAAGCGCTTTTGTGAAGTATTAGCATTGACTTGGAACCTTTTATGAAAATTTTTAGCTGCTTCTGGTGTAGGAAAAATATGTATGTCATGTGTACTTTTGTCTGCTACATCATTGCCCAAAGTAAGGGCTCCAGACAATCCTGTATGTGCCCTGATATGTCCTATAAAGAATGGATCTTTTCTGTCCCAGATTAGACTTTGTATAGTGGAAAACAAAGAGAAAACAGTAGAGGAAGGGGAAATCCTACCAGCATCTTCAAGGGATACTATAGCATTAACTATATACTGACTATCAGAAAATAAATTAAATACAGAATCTTGAAACATCACAAAAGCTTGTAAAACTGCATTAAGCTCTACCTTTTGAGTTGATTGTTTGGATACTAAAAATGTAAAAGTTTGATCAGGGGTAACTACTGCTGCTGTACCATTATTTGACCCATCAGTGAATATATTTGGAGCATTCATGAGAGGGGTTTTTCTTGTCATCTTTGGAAAAACTACAGGATGCTTAGACCAAAAAGACAACAAAGGATTAGATGGTAAGTGGTTATCAAATGAAACATTAGATTTGCACGTGATTATTGCCCAAGTATTTAACTCATTAGCTAACTCATCAATTTGATTCATAGTATATGGAGTAATAATTTTATTGGGAGAAATTCCAAACACTCCCTTTGCTGCTTTTATTCCTTTGAGTATTAATTGTCCTACAGCCTCAGGATACCTAGTAAGAATAGTGTTAGGAGAATAAGATAAATGTATCCACAATAATGGGCCTTCTTGCAAAATACTCCTGTAGGAATATTTTTTGTTGGTAGCACAATAAATAATAAAGGCAAACTTACATCAATTCTGTCCAAATGCACATTTTCCACATATGTTTCAATGAGTTTTAATGTATTTATTGCTTCAGGCGTTAACATGCGGGCAAAAGGCCAGGCGCCATCCCAACTCGGCTGTGGCTCTCAACAGACAGGTGTGAGCCACTGCGCCCAGATGACTTGGCAAGATCCTTGTATAAACGGGACTCTACAAGGAAGGAACGGAACCCTGCGGCTGGCGAGTCAGACACAGGACCCATAGGAGTCTGGGCCACGCTCTGACCAAAGAAGTCTTCCCCTGGGTGTCAGGCAAATGGCAGTAGACATTTATACATCTAAAGAGGGGCTGGGGATGTGGCTCAAGCAGTAGCGCGCTCGCCTGGCATGCGTGTGGCCTGGGTTCGAATCCTCAGCACCACATACAAACAAAGATGTTGTGTCCGCCGAAAACTAAGAAATAAATGTTAAAAATCCCCCCCAAAAAATTAAATATACATCTAAAGATATCTGAGCAGAGACCTAGAGAGGTGACACAGGGAGGCACATGGTTGTCTGTGGGAACAGCACTCCAGGCAGAGGGTGCAGCCCATGCAAAGGCCCTGGGGCAGAACAAAGCAGGGAGCAGGGAGCCTGTATAGTATAGTTGGAGCAGAGGGAAGCAGGGGAGAGAGGGAGGAGAGGAGGCAGCAAGGAGAGGGGGCAGTTCTCCCAAGGCCAGTGAGCTGCAGAGGGGACCCTGAGGGAGGTGGAACCACCCAGGGCTGCAGGCAGAGGAGGAAGGGACCGGATTCTGGTGCTCACAGGTGCCCTCTGGTGGCTGCTGCAAAAGGACAAGGGGAGTGCAGGCAGTAACCAGGCGGCCCATCCCCCAGCTCAGGAGCCCCTCAGAGCAACAGGGACCAGAGTGTGGGCGCCACCCACCTGGTCTCTGCATTGCCTTGGGGACCCGGGGGACTCTGGGGGCCTGGGAAACAGACGCCAACGCTTGTCCCTTGTGCTGGCCGTGGCTAGCGTTGGAACGTCCATGGCACCTCAGGCTCACTCCTCAGCACACCAAGGTGAAATCCCAGACCCTGGCACGTCACCGTCTCCATTTTCCAGATGAGCAGACTCAGATAAAGAGAGGCCAAGTGCGCTGGGGAGGCGCCGCAGCTGCCAGGGCAAAGTCCCCGACTGTGAGGCTGGGGACACTTATGACCCCAGGCCTGGAAGGCTGACTGTCCCACTGGGCTGGAGGTGCCCGCAGGGCTGCCTCCCTCTGGGGACTTTGGGCTGTCCTCAGGTCCCAGAGCCCCAGGTCCCTTGTCCTGTGGTCCCTGCCAGCGACCCCAGCTTCCACGGCCACGTCCCTCTCTGGTCCTTCCGCCTCCCTCTTCCATCTTTTTGTTTTCTTTTTTGGGGGGGGGGACTGAACCCAGGACCGTGCATGCGAGGCAAGCGCTCTACCAGCGAGCTACAGCCCCAGCCCCCCTTTTCTTTTCTTAAATAGGT
Organism: Marmota monax; assembly: GCF_021218885.2. NCBI lineage: Eukaryota > Metazoa > Chordata > Mammalia > Rodentia > Sciuridae > Marmota > Marmota monax. The sequence continues at coordinate 4,505,720 of NW_026692494.1, read as the reverse complement.
ATTTTTTTAGTTGTAGGTGGACACGACCCCTTTATTTATTAACCTTATGTGGTGCTGAGGATGGAACCCAGGGCCTCACGCGTGCTGGGCGAGCGCTCTGCCTCTGAGCCACCGCCCCAGCCCCCTCTTCCATCTTTTAAGGACCTTCCTAAGGGCACTGGGCCCATGTGGATGATGTAGGTTGGTCTCTCATCTCTAGGTCCTGAATATAAGCCCACCAGCAAAGCCCCTTAGGCTTCTATTGTAAGGAGGGTCCCCACAGGCTCAGTGGGTCAGGATGTGGCCTTACCAGGGCCATCATTCTGCTACCATGAGAGTGCTGTGGCACACACCTGTAATCCCAGGGTCTCTGGAGGCTGAGGCAGGAGGACTGCAAGTTTGAGGCCAGCCTTAGAAACTTAGCAAGGTCCTGGGCAATTTAGTTAAACTCTGTCTCAAAATTAAAAATATAAGCCCACCAGCTTATTAAAATTAAAAATAAAAGGGCCCCTGGATTCAATCCCCAGTCCCAGAGAAAGGGTGGGGAGGGGGGAAGGAGAGAGAGAGACACACAGACAGACACACACACACACATAAAGGGTACAGCCTGAGCAAAGGTCCTAAGTCAGCAGGGTTTGAATGCACTGGAGAAATTAAGTAGATCACGATGATGCTGGGGACGCAGCTCAGAGGTAGCCTGCTTGCCTCACATGTGTGGGTCCCATCCCCAGCACTGCAAAAGTTAAAAACAAAAACAGAAAAAACAGGCAGCCCAGGATGGACGGAACTGAAGGGAGCAGCCAGGATTGGTGAGGCCCAGCCGCAGGGGAGCTGGGGATGAAACGGGGTATCAGTTAGGAATGTCTTGAGTTCCAGAGAACAGTGGAGCCCAGGGCGACGGTACGCCTGGGATCCCAGGGACGGAGGAGGCAGAGGCAGAGGCAGGAGGATGGCAAGTTCCGGGCCGGCTTGGGCAACTTAGCGAGACCCTGTCTAAAAACCAAATAAAAAGGGCTGAGGATGTGGCTCAGTGGTGGAGCATTTGTCAACATGTGTGAGGCCCCGGGTTCCATTTCAAGTACTGAAAAAAGGAAAAATGTTATTATTATTTTTTTTAAAACAGTGTGTCATTTTCTAGGGCTGCTCTATTCTGTCCTGTAAAATGGCTGATTCCTACTCCCTCCCTGCCCCTTACTGGTTGGGGTCCTGGGGATGGAACCCGGGGCCTCTTGCATGCTGACCTCTTGCTCTAGCACTGAGCTGCACCCCAGCCCGACAGGCTAGTCGCCTCATTTTCTGGCTGGGATTCTTCTGCATGAAAACTCCTTTATCCATACCGGCTGCTGCAGTCTACTGAAATGCTATGTGGAGGGCAAATGCTAACCAAGGGCTCAGTCCCTTCCCTTGGAAAGCCCCTGCTTCCAGAGGTCACAGTGGGTACCCTAGGCACCTGCCAGGAGTCCAGAGGCCTTGATTTTCACCCTTTTCTCCTCCTGCTTTTATAATCATCACTACAGATGTGTGGGTTTTCATCCATGTGATGTGTCTGAGCAGTTGCAGTCATTTAATTATTCTTTGAACACTATTTTTTCACTTAAAATCATAATTTCATTGAGTCTAAATGTTCTACCCTGTAGGCACATCATTACCATAATTTTACCTGTAAGAAAAATAGAGTTGGTTTTCCGTATCTGTGGGTTCCAAACACCACAAATAAAAAATTAAAAAAAAAAAAAAAGTTTGTTTTTTCCATCTGGACTGGGCTTGTGCAGTTCAGTGGTAGACCAACTCCTGAGCAAGAATCTGGGTTCAACTTCCAGTGCTACAAATAAATAAGTAAATAATAAGTAATCTGAATCTGTGGTAAACACATTCAGACTTTTTTCTTGTCGTTATTCCCTACACAATACAGCAGCAGAACTACTTACCTAGCATTACATGTACATTGTATTAGGGCGGGGTGGTGGCACAGACCTATAATGACGGCAGCTCCAGAGGAGGCTCTCAAGTCAAAGCCAGCCTTAGCAACCCAGCAGGCCCTGAGCACCCTAGAGGGACCAAGTTTCTAAATAAAAAAGTAAAAAGGGGCTGAGGATGTGGGTCAGTGGTGAAGCACCCCTAGGTTCAATCCCCAAACCTACAAACAGAACATGTGTCAGGCATTATAAGCCACCTCTAGACAATTTTAAGTAGCCAGGAGTGCTGGAAGTGAAACCCAGTGGTAAAGAACTCACCTCGCATCCAGGAAGCCCTGGGCTCCGTCCTCAGAACCACAAAATAAGCAAATAAATAAATAAGATACCATATGGGATAAAATTCCATAGAACTTTCCCGCTTGAGCCAGATGTGCTGGCACAGGCCTGCCATCCCAGCCTCTGGGAGGTGGAGGCAGGAGGATGGCAAGTTTGAGGCCAGCCTCAGCAACTCAGATGAGACCCTATTTTAAAAAAACAGTAATAAAAATAGGGTGGGGATGTAGCTCAGTGGTAAAGTGCCCTTGAGTTCAATACCAGAAACCAAAAAAAAATTTAAAAAGCCACTTTCCCCCTTGAGATTACACAGGAACACAGGTGAGCCGAGTCTGCTCCTGGGCCTGCCACAGTACACTGACATCTACTTCCGGAGGCTGTGACTGGGACAACTTGCGCAACTTCTGGCGAATCTTAGAAATGTATCACCCTCCTACAGTCAACTCAAGAACCCGCCGGCATCGGAACCGCGGGGCACCTGGTGGGGGGGCTCCTTGCTGCCTCACGCGGCCAGACAGAGCCAATTGCCAGTTCGCTTCCCTTTGGGGGTTCCCAGGGATTAAACCCACTTTACCATGCGCCACACCCCGGCCCTTTTCATTTTGAGGCGGGGTCCGGTTAAGCTGCTCCGGTGGCCTGGAGTTTAGGGTTCTCCCGCCTCACCCTCCCAGGGACCCGGGTGACAGGCAAGCGCCAACTTCCTGCTTTTGACACAACGAAGTTTGTGCGGCGCTTCTGTGGGCTCTGGGGAGCCCGGAAGGTCCCGGTCAGTGCGACTCCCAGGTTGAAGGCGGGTGTGGGCGCAGGATTAGAGGTGGAGGGACGGTCGCCGCACAGGAGTGGCGACGAGCCCGGGAGTAGGGGGAGGTCCCGCCTTTCTAAGCCGGGGGCCAGCCGGAGTGCGGAACCGCGCCCCACGTGCACTTAGGACCCGGATGTGTGCCGCGTGCGACCCGCGGGACTCGCACCGCGCTGCGCGGCTCCCCACTGCACGCACCGGCGACCCTGCGGTTGAGCAACCGTCCCCTCCTCCAACGGCGCCGCCCGCAGACCTGGCGTGCACCGGGCGGCCGCCGCGCGCCGGGAATCCTGATACCTGGCGGTATTGTTGTCGCCACCACCGCCCACTCGCTCTTTCCCTTCTTTGACGCGACCCCGCCCCCACCTGTGCGGGGCTCGTGCTCCTTTAAGAAGCCAGACACCGCCAGGAGTGGGCGTGGTCGCCGCGAGCGAAACGGGGGAAGGGGGGGAGGTTCGACGTCGGGCGGGTCTGATTGGCTCCAGCTCGGGCGGCGGCCGCGCGCGCGTGCGCAGTACACTGCGGCGCGCGCCCTGGGGAGGAGCGCACGCCGGTGCTAATTGGCCGGGGAGGCGGCCCCGCCCGCGAGTGGCGGGCGGTCACGTGACGCGACGGCTGGGGGCTCCCGGCGCGGGGGACGCTGGTGGCCAAGATGGCGGCAGAGCTGGTGGAGGCCAAAGTGAGTGAGTGGCGGCGGCGCTGGCCGGGCTGTGCGGGCGGCGGGGCGGGGGCTGGGCGGCGGGCCGATGTCCGCGTTCTTCCGCTTGGGGCCGCGCGGCGCGGCCCGCCCAAGGCTGCCCTTCCGGGCCCCGTCGGCCCAGAGCGCAGAGTGCGGGCGGGGGGCGGGGAGGCCGGGGGCGGGGCCCCCGGCCTGGCCGCGGTGTTCCCGCCGGTCGGTCCGCCGCTGGAGGCGGGGTCGGGTCCGCCGATCCCAGCGGCGAGGGTCCCGGCGTCCCTGCGCACCGGGAAGGCCGCGCCTCCCCGCTGCAGGCTCAGTCCCCGCGGACAGCGGGGCGGGTGGGCACCCCGCGCCCCGAGCAGGGCTCCGGGCTCTTCGGCTGTGGGTAGTTTCTGTCTGCTCGCACCGAGAGCTTGTGGACGGGTCTCATCTCCCCGGCGTGCAGACCAGCCTGGGGTCGGTGACTCCCTGCTCATAGTGTCCCCGGACCTCCGAAGTGGTGTTCTGTCACCCCTGTCAGCACCTGGGTGGCTGAGCCAGGGTCCTAAACCAGCCCACACCGTATAGGTCCTCGGTTTGGAACCTCAGCCTCGGTGTGAGCCCCAGAGCCCCGCCCCCTCCTGACACCTGGGGGACACTGGGCCCACCCTTTGCCCTCCCCATCGAGTGGAGCGCTGACCCCGTTCTTGCTCAGAGGTCTTCCGAAGTCCTCTTCAGCCTTGGATCCTGAGCTCTGCCTTCTGACTGACTCTTGGGAGCGCACCTCTCCTTCTGGGAGCGCACATTTCCGCACTCCAGAACCAGGTCCTGTCCTAGAGGTGATCTTGAGACTCCCCTCTCCAGTAAGTCCGCTTGTTAGATCAGACTCCCTCTTCCTTGCACAGGGCCAGAGCCCTTATGTCCTTGCTCTGACTTCCCTTTTTTGCTTGTTCTCATATTGATCTTTGGAGGGTCTCCAGCTGGTTCCAGGATAGATCTCTTTAGGCTCTCACTCTGTGCCCCATTCTCTGGTCTAGGTTCAGCGTTCTGTAACTGCTTTTTCCTTCTCCTAGCTGGGGACCTCATTTAACTCTCTTGAGACTGAGCTTAGAGCATCTCCATCCCTGGGACCCAGGTGGGGGGCCGGCATCCTTGTGTCTGATCCTTCTTGCTTCAGAATTGTGTCCAAGACCACTGCTCCTTGGGAGCTGGGGATACCAGCCTTTGGTCTTCCCTCCCTCTGGTCAGTGCACCTGTCAGTGCATTTTCCTCCTCACTCCTCCCTTTCCTTGCTTCCATCCTTCTCTGCCCACTGGGAGCCAAAAGGCAACCCTCAGGCTCTGTGATAATAGGGTACACCCCCCCCCAGAGTACTCCTCCAGACCCACACCATACACACTTCCTCTCTGGGGTTTTGGGAAGTAGAGATCTGCCCTGAAGATGAGGAGATCTGAACACTGGACCCCACCGCACTTTGGCGGAGGGGCTGGGGCTGCATTCTTACATCCTCCAGGGCCTTGAAATACAATATGATGAACTCTGCTTGATTCTCTGGTGGCTGGGCCCCCCCATTCCAGTTAAGCCAAGGTGACCCTTCTTTTAAGTTCTCTAAGCCCTGAGCCTCTGTTCAGGGGAGCTTGGGGCTGCTGCATAACTTCCTAGGCCCTAGGCACCTCTGTCTCTTGGGGTCTCTTGCTACTATCTCAAATACCTTAAATGTCACTGAAAAGCATCTTTTTTTCAGGAGCTTTCTCTAGCTCATCGTGTGAATGGCTGGAGATTTTGTTGTGTGGTGTGCATAAGGGCTGCTCCAAGGGGAGGATGTGGGGACTTATTGGTAAATAAGTCTGAGCCTTCACTTGAGGCCCAAAAGAAGGCTTGAGGGTGAGGTTTGCAGTGTTGGTACACGTGTGCGTTTTTATGGAGGGGGCCTTACCCCCACACACACACCCAAGGCTCAGAGGAGCCCATGCTGCAGAGGCCAGGTGCCGCTGCTTTGTCTTGGCTGATGTGTCCCCATGTGGTTCCTATGAGTTGAAACTGTGCTGGCTCTCAGGGCCTGGCACTGTTTATAAACACAGTTCTGACAGGCAGGCGGATCCGGATGAAGCTGGGCAGGAAGTGATCTTGGAGTGTTCCAGGCTTCTTCCTGAATATTTGTCTTCCCTGGCTCCCTCTACAGCCCCCTTCCTCAGTGTCAAGGGCAGGTTTCTTGGTGGCAGCAGCTGCGGAGAAATTCGAGTCGAGAGCATATGGCAGGAGAGGGGTGTGCTGGATGCTCACTGGGCTTGGGATGTCCAGCTTGGTTGGAGAGGCTGGACCTTGGTGGACAGGGGCTCCAGTGGATAGTGTCAGCAGGGCTGTGGGCTTTTGGCTGATCACCAGGGTCAGCACTCACCTGTCAGCACCGCCCCTCCTTTCTAAGGGCTTGGGTCTCTTCCAGGAGAAACATTTTGTCTGCGAGTCTTTTTCTTACTGCACAAGGTAGAAAGTCAGTCCCAAGGTAGGGGGCCAGCAGGCTCCTGCTTACAGGGCTGCGTCAACTTCCTGCCTCACTCTTAAGTGGCCAAAGACTGGCCACCGAGGCCTGTGACACCCAGGCCACTCTGTGAACACCTGGTGGGGCTCTAGAAGCTCCGACTTCTGCTGTCCCAGGCAGGTGTCTGTGGCTGCGGGCTCCTGTGGGCACGAGGCCCTGGGACTCGACCAGTCTTGTTGCTCATGCTGTTTGCCTTCTCCTGGAGGTTTTCCTTCTACCACATTTTATCTATCCCAGGCTGGTTTAAGGGCCCAGCAGGTGATCCCTGGCCCATCCCTTGAGGACACTTGGCTTGCATCCGTCTCAGGGAGTCCTCACCGCCTTTGGTGGCTGGCTCTTGAGAAAGAGTACCCCAAGAGCCAGCAGGTCAAACACTGGGACCTGTAGAGCTCTGCTTGATTTAGCCAGAGAGACCTGGACAGGAAGTCAGTGCCAGATCCTGCCAATCCCCCTTCCTGACTGTGGCACCAGGCATGAGACTGTGTGGCTACTGGGCCCCTCAGCAGCCTTCAGCTAGGGCCCGTGACTGTGAACATGTGTGGCTGTCATGACTGGGAGCTCCTGACCTGGAGCAGGTGGAGACCAGGATGCTGCTTAGCACCCTGCTGGGCCCAGAGTGCCCCCCCCATGGGACAACTTGGCCTAGTGCCCACAACACCCAGAGGAGTCCCTGCCTCATCAGTGCCCAGTGGGGAGGAGGCATCAGAGAGGAGCCATCCCCAGCCTCAGTGAGGCCTTGATCCCCATGCCACCCCTGAGGGCACTCCTGCTCACCTGGCAGGGCTGTTCTAAGGCTCAGAGCAAAGCGTGAGGGGTGTGCGGCTGTCCTGGCAGGTGACAGCAGTAAGTAGCTGTGGCTGCGCTCTTCCACACCAGAGCAGCGTGTTTGTGGCTGAGGCTGGGTGAGCACTCGCCCCACCGGGTGCTTTATGTGGGTTCCCTCACCTGGCACCTCCCAGGGTCCCCGCTAGGTGCAGATTGTTATCTTCGCCCATGAAGAAGAGAGTGGAGACTCAGAGGAGAGGTTGTCAGTGTTTGCTGGCCAGGAACTGGCAGGGGCTGTTTCCTACAGCAGGATGAGATCCCAGTTCCTGTCTGGGGTGCTTTCAGACTTGAAGAGGGAGCCTGAACTAGATTGTGGGGGTGGGGAGCCGGCGCTCTGCCACAGTGGTGCCGCCTAGGAGTTTGGGGGGGCTGTGGGGGCAGGGTGAGCTGGCAGCCCACAGAAGCTGCCAGTCCTGGGGGGTGTAACTTTGCAGCAATCCTGGTTTCTAGCCCCCGCCGCATGACGCCCCTGATGTCGCCAGCTCTGGCCTCTGAGAGCATGTGTGTGGTTGCTCTTCTTCAGAACATGGTGATGAGTTTCCGAGTCTCCGACCTCCAGATGCTGCTGGGATTCGTGGGCCGCAGCAAGAGCGGGCTGAAGCACGAGCTGGTCACCAGGGCCCTGCAGCTGGTGCAGTTCGACTGCAGCCCCGAGCTGTTCAAGAAGATCAAAGAGCTGTACGAGACACGCTACGCCAAGAAGAGCGCAGAGCCCGGCCCGCAGCCCCACCGGCCCCTGGACCCGCTGACCATGCACTCGGCCTACGACCGGGCCAGCACAGTGCCCAGGACTCCCCTGTCGGGCCCCAACATTGACTACCCTGTTCTCTATGGGAAGTACTTAAATGGACTCGGACGTTTGCCCACCAAGACCCTCAAACCAGAAGTCCGCCTGGTGAAGCTGCCCTTCTTTAACATGCTGGACGAGCTGCTGAAGCCCACCGAGCTAGGTGAGTGGCGCCTCCCGACTCAGCACCCTCCAGCCACACAGCCCGCCTCACACGTGACCGTGGCGTGGCAAGTGGGGAGGGAGCTGGGGCTTTCCTTCCCAGGCAGCGAGGGGACTGCCGCTGACTGTTGTTGTCATGTGACAGATTGCCCTCAAGCCTAGCACTTAAATGACAGATGTCAGTCAGCTGTCAGTCCCTGGAAGCACAGCCTGAGCCTGTTGTCAGGAGCTCCCGGTGCCAGGGCTGCCTCATCTGAAGGCTTGGCCAGGGCTGAGGGAGCCGCTTCCCCAAGTGGTCTCCCATGGGCCTGGGTCCCTTGCCATGGTGCCCTGTGGCCCCTGAGTGGGCTGCCTGGGTGTCCTCCGAGCACGGTGGCTGGCTTGTCCTAGAGCTGGTGTTCTCAGGGAGAGAGGAGAAATGGAGGGAGATCCAGGACACTCACGTGTAAAGGCAAGGCTGAGCTAGAAACCACGGCTGTGCGTCTCTGGGTGTGTGTGTGTGTGTCAGACAGACAGACAGATACTGGGTCTTGTGGTGTTGCCCAGGCTGGCCTTGAACTTGTGAGCTCAAGTGATCCTGCTGCCTTAGCTTCCCAGGTAGCTGGGCCTGCAGGTGCGTGTCTGCACGCCTGACTGCCACACTCTGCTTGATAACTGATCTCGGACGGGCCACACCTTCACTCTGGCCGTGTTCTGTTGCTCACAGGGATGCTTCTGGTACAGCGTGGCAGGGCGCCACGCCAGGCCGTGGCTGGCTTCATGTGCCGAGTCCTTGTGGAAAAGGGGCTGAAGAGCTGTGTCTGACCTGCTCCCTTCCTCCAAAGGCTCTTGTCTCAGGCACCAGCCTCAGGACTAGCCTTTGACAGCCCCTTGGGCCAAGGTGAGGCTAGGCTTCCATGTACTTCTCTGAGGCTGGACAGTCAGGTGGAGGAGACCAGCAGGGCTCCAAGGTCCTCTTGTTTATTCACGGTCCCCATCATTGACATCAGGATCTCACTGTATCTAGCTATAGACAGGCCCGTGACCTTGCTGCCTCATCTGAAGGCTTGGCCAGGGCTGGTCACGATGGTGTAGGCACGCCCTGGGCCCTCCCGGAAGCCTCATACACACAGGCCAAACATGGGTGTTGACCCTGGGCTCAGCCAGTCGCTGGCCTGGGCTCAGGGCTGAGGAGGCCTGGACAGCCCTAGGCTCATGGGTGGGCAGAGCATCCAGCCTCCCAGGTCCCCCAATGGGAAGGGGAGTATAAGGGGCCTTTGCTCGACCCCTGTCCAGGCTCTCAGACTTTACCAGGCTCCTGAGCATGCCCGGAGACCCCCACCCTTTGTCTCTCCCACCTGCCTCCATCTCCCGTCCAGTCTGTTAGTTCCTGTAAGTAATGGAGAACCTGATGGGTGGGGTCCCAGTGCAGTGCCAGGCGCAGGGCATGCAGCTAGCAAGAATGCAGGCATTCTCTCTAGCACCCCACTTAGGGTTGCAGGGTCCCTATCCTGTGGCCTGCTCTAAGGGCCCTACTGCCGCCTCCGCCCTTTCCAGTCAGCCCCTTATGTCCTCACAGAGTCTGTACCTGCCTTTGCAGGTAGGCAGCAGAGGCCACGCCTCCTGGCTTCCTGGCTGCAGCTCAGAACCCCTCTTCATCCACCCTGCTGACCCAGCATCCTGCCTGGCCACCAGTGAGGACCAGGGGCCCTTGTAGGGCCTGCACATTTCAGCTCTAGCCAGACCCCTCTCCTGCTCTGGAGCTTGGAGCCAGGAGGGGGTGCAGGCCGCATCTCCCTCCCACTGACCACCCTTGGACCTCCTGTCCTCGTGGGACTGGGTGGGAGGGACTCGGGTCCCTGATGAGGTTTCAGGAAGTGAAGGGAGGAAGAGCAGCCTTGACCTCAGCAGTCCACTGAGGCCGCATGCTCCGGCAGAGTCTCTCGGGAAGTAGGTTGGCCCAGGAGCACCTGTCCAGAGTCAAGGGTGCATTGGGGACCAGTGTCCTCCAAGTTTGTGCTGCTGGCCCCTGGCCAAGCCCGCTCTGGGTGCTGGCAGCCATCTCCCTGGGGTTCTGGGAGAGCTGGACGGTTCTGAAGGTCAAAGTGGCGTCCTGAACTCCAGGGGTCTCCAGAATGACTTGAGCAGCAGGGAGGCTGGGTCCCCAGCCTGGGTGCTGAGGGGACGGGCTGGAGGTGACTTTGAACCTGAGGTATCCAGCCTCATCTCCTGCCTGCATGTGGGCTTGCTTCCTGCAGGCTGCCGCCCCACACTGCATTGCTGTGCCCCTGTCCCCCCAGGTCTGGTCACCTGATCTCCGGGAGAGCCCACTCCCCTGTCTCCACCAGGAGCATTCTGCTCTTGCTCAGAACAAAGAGGCTGACCCCGCCCTGCCTTCCTCCCCAGAGTCTCCTGTGTGCTCCAGTCTGGGGGAGCCTCTCCCAGCAGAGCGCGCTGCCTCCCCCGGACCCCGTGCCCTGTGCACGTAGGTGCCGTGGCAGAGTCTGGATCCAAGGCAGGGCTCCCTCAGTTCCAGAACCCACGGTTCTGTGTCCCAGCCCCCAGCCTTCCATGATTTGCCCTCTTCTAGAGGCCCAGCTCTGCCAGCTTCTCTTTCCTCCTTGCCCCGGCCACGACCCACTAACCAAAACAAGACCCACACGCCCAAGTGGACTCCCCCAGTAGAGCTGCGGCTGGCTCTGGGCTGCAGGCTGCACCGGGCGGATGGGAGCCATAAATCACCTCGAGTGGAATGCTGGGTGGGGGAGGGGTGGGCGCTGGCGCAGACCAGGAGCTGGAAGGGCCAGGAGGCAGATGGGCGGCTCTGTGGGGTGTGGGACTGGTGCCTCCAAAGGTCAGGAGACTTGCCCAAGGTCACATAGAGCCCCGCTCCATCCTCCCTGTCCTGACCTCATTCCCAGCAGATTGGACTTTGCACTGCCTCCTGGGAGGTCAGGTTTGGAACCCTGCCCTCAGCAAGGGGAGCCTGGGCAGGTTAGCCTAGGCAGAAGGCCATTGATGACCTCAGCAGAGAAGGGCCAGGCAGTACCAGGGGCCCAGACCCTCCTCCCAGAGCGTGCCCAAGAGGCGCCCTCATGAGACCAGGGCAGAGGAGGGAAATTCACTGCCACCAGAGCTGCTGGCTCCTGGCGTCCTGAGGCAGCACTGCAGCCTACCGCAGGCGGGTGAGTGGCCCCTGGGTTGTCCCCAGGGGGCAGCGTCAGTGATGGCTAGGGGCTCTGGTCTGGTGCTGCTGTGTTGTGTGTAGGGCACACGTGTGCCCCTTTTCTGGGCTCTTAAGCCCTTTGGCCAGCACTGCCCTGATGCCAGACACAGTGTTGGTATCTCCTTGTCCCGGTGCTGCCCAGCAGGCACTAGAGGGGACTGGGGTATGGCTGTCCTCGTGGGGGGTGGGCTGGGGGCTGTTGTGGAGGAGCTGGCAGGAAGGCTTCCCGGAAGAGGCGGTATTCCAGCCTGACCTCAGGCGGAGGAATTGGCCAGGCATAGAGGGGGGCAGGGCGCGGACTCCAGCCAGAGGAACGAGGAGAGCAGGGGCCTGGCGTCTAGAGGGCTCCCTCACAGGACTGAGTGGAGGCCATTGTGGCCCGAGGGTGAGGTGCCCCAGGAGGAAGGACAGTTTCCTGAACCCCCAGGGATGGTGGGCTTGGGAGGAGTGGAGGCTGGCAGGTCTGGGGGCTGCAAACCTTGTGGGGCCCGGTGCACTCTTCTGCGTCTCCTGTCTGTCTGGGCTTTGTTTATTTTTGTTTTTAGTTTTTGCTGTTGTTCTGGAGGTTGAATACAAGGGCACTTTCCCCTGAGCTACTTCCCCATTCTTCACGTTTTTATTTTTGGTTTTGAGACAGGACAGGGTCTTGGCGAGTTGCTAAAGCCTTCCTAACCTGCCGGGCTGTCCTCAAGCCCGCATCGTCCTGCCCCCCCTCCTGAGTCACTGGCCTTGTAGTGTGTGCCACCATGTCCGGCTGGTCTCTCTGTTTTTTGAGGAGGGGTAACGAAGGCTTGAACTTAGGGGCACTCAACCACTGAGCCACATCCCCAGTTTTGTATCTTGTTTAGAGACAGGGTCTCACCACGTTGCTTGTTAGTGCCTTGCCATTGCTGAGGCTGCCTTTGAACTCTGGATCCTCCTGCCTTAGCCTCCCAAACTGCGGGGATTAGAGGCAAGGGTCACCACACCCGGCTGGTCTCGTGTAATTTTTTTAGTTGTAGGTGGATGCAATGCCTTTATTGTATTTATTTACTTTTGTGCGGTGCTGAGAATTCTGCCCAGCGCCTCACACACGCCAGGCAAGTGCTCTACTACTGAGCCCCAGTCCCAGCCCATGTTCTCTTTTTTTTTTTTTTTGTTTTGAGAGAGAATTTCAATATTTATTTTTCAGTTTTCGGCGGACACAACATCTTTGTTTGTATGTGGTGCTGAGGATCGAACCCGGGCCGCACGCATGCCAGGCGAGCACTACCTCTTGAGCCACATCCCCAGCCCATGGTCTCATTTTTCAACATTTTTTCTTCTTTTTTAATGGTACTGAACTTAATCCCGGGCACTTAACCACTGAGCCACATTCCGAGCCCTTTTTATTTTTTGTTTTGAGTCAGGGTCTTACTAAATTGCTGAGGCTGATCTTGAACTTGTGATCCTCTTGCCTCAGCCTCCTGAGTTGCCCGGATTATAGGCCAGTGCCACCAAGCTCTGCTTAATGTCTTTTTTTTTTTTTTTTAGTTCTGGATGAACACAACACGTTTACGAATTTAAATATTTATTTTTATGTGGTGCTAAGAATGGAACCCAGGGCTGGGGGGAGGGCTAGAGCAGGCTGGGGGCACAGGCTGGGGCCACAGGCAGGGCACTGCACAGGCAAAGATGCAGAGCTGAGCAGCATCCAGGGCCACGTGCTGGAGCCGGCTGCCCGTTACCTAGCAGCCCCAGCACCAGGCTGGGTGTGCAAGCCAGGGTTCAGGGCTGGCAGGTTCCTCACGCCTTCAGGGTTGGAACCCCCAGGCCCTAGTGGGGGTTAGATGCAGCCCCCGTCCTGGCGCTGTCCAGCCTGGTCACAGTGCTGGGCTGGAGCCTCTGGTGCTGCCCACCGACAGACCCTGTCCTGATTTTGCCTGGGGTGCTGTCCAGGACCTGCTTGGCACCCTGGGTCTCTGGCGAGGGGAGCGTCGTGCTGGGCAGGGCCGAGAGTAGCGGGCAGTGTGGAGGCCCACGGAGAGGTCTGGTGGGAGCCGAGGAGCCTGTGTGTGGGCAGCGGGTGGGCGCCTCAGCCTGGGGGCGGGGCCTCGGGGGAGGGGGAAGGTCTGTCTGATTGGGTATTTGTTCGTGGGCTGCCTTCCCCTCGACTTGTACTCGCTGCAGAAAGTCCAGGCCCCCGCAAGGGATCTGCCAGGCTGTGATCCAGCCGCCCGAGAGGGCCCCGGTGTGGGCTGCTCTGCCCCGCTCTCCTTGAGCATCTGCCGGGCATTAAACATTCATCAGAGCAGGCTCCAGGCCCGGCGCCTGCCACCAGGCGCCTTTCAGCAGGCGCCCGTCCACCCCTGATGGCTGTGGGATCCTGGGTCCCTGGGTCCAGCTGGTCCAGGGTCCCTGCACCTTCCTCCACTCCTGGGCCACGAGGGGCGGGCTGTGTGTGACCCTCGGGCTGAGCACCTGCTGGTCGCTGCCCTGCTCGTGCCCTCTGGCTCCTTGGAGTCCAGGGAACCAGTGCTTTCTGGTTCCTCAGAGTCCTGCCTTGATTAGGTGCGTGTGTGTGGCCCCCCCCACCCGCCACCCGCCGTGTGCCCACACACACCAGCGTCGCCTGTGGACCTCATGCCAATGTGGGCCTACAAGGGAGAGCAGGAGGTCTGTGGGGAGGTCAGTCAGTTCCCAGGAGGTCAAGGTTGTGAAGAAAAGCCAGGCATGGCCGTGGCAGGTTTTCAGTGAGGGGCTCAGGGAAGCATTTTATTCCGAGGCGATTGTGCAAGGGAAGACAGAGGGCCATGGAGGTAGTTGTAGGAGGAATGTTCCAGAAGAGAGACCAGTAAGTGCAAAGGCCCTGAGGCAGGATGTCTTTAGCTGATGGGGTCCTGAGGAGGAGACTGGGTGGCTGTGCCCGTGGTCCGTGTGGACACGGGCCTCCTGGAGTGGTTTGGGCCTGAGGAATGATGGGGAGTGGCCGTGCGAACAGGGTAGGGTGGGGGGGTTGAGTGGCTGGGAGCTCCCCATCTGCAGCTCTTTGTGAGAGTTCAGGGCTCTGATCGGAGCCAGGGAAGGCAGCCCGAGGGCCCGGCCTCTGGGTGCCTGCGGTGTTTGGGAACAGCCTCCGGGACTGGCCAAGGGAGTGGGTATGTAGCAGGATGGGGAGGAGGGGGCTTGGCCCTGGACGCCAGGCAGTGTGTCCTTGCTTCTGACCAGTGTGGCAGAGGCACACAGTTTTAGAGGAGACGCCAGTCTTTCTGGACAGGGCTATGTCACAGCCCAGGTGACAACTCACCTCTGCCGGCTGCTCGGAGCAGCATCAGGACGTGGGCCAGCGGTACAGTGGAAGAGGTGTGCAGGGCCGACCCCAGGCCCTGAGCCAGCACGCTGCCTGCCTGGCCTCACCTAGAAGTGGATGCCCCTCAGGGAAGGGCGGATGCTGTGTCTTTGGTGACTGGGCTCAGGCCTTTCTCACTACTTTAAGCCACCTGCTGGGGACCTGCCCTCCACTCCTGCTTTCCGGGAGCAGCTGCAGGGTGGAACAGGTGGGGGTGGCATTTTGATCTCCTGCCTGGTCTTCAGGGCCTAGCTCAGATGTCACCTTGTGAGGCCTCCCCTCCTGCCTCCAGAATAATTGCCCCCCAGGCCCCTGGGCAGATCCAGGCTTGTCTGCAGGTGGCCTGTGTGCACCCCCTTCACAGTTAGGTGGCACTCAGCCAGAGACCTGCTAGGCCCTCAGCGAGCAATCGGGATTGGCTTGCAGCATCATGGCTGTCACCACAGTCACCTTTGGGCCCTAAACAGACTCAGTAGTGGTGGGCACCCCAAGAAGCGGACCTGTGAGGAGGCGCAGGCCTCCTGGCTCTGGGCCCGAGTTGCTCTTAGGTGGAACGGGTGTCCTGTCCCGTGTCATCTAGCCTCATGATCTGGGTTCAGAAAGTTCTGGGCAGGGTTGGCAGGCCAGAGCCAGTCCCAGGGCAGCCTGAGCGCCCTGTGCCCGGCTCACTGTGGCTGGGATCCTCCCTGCAGAAAGGTCTCCGGAGCCGTGTTCGGTTTCTGCCCCAGGCCAGGAGCCTCCCCACCGTGTGTCTGAGGTGGCGCGGTGCCTGCTGGTCTGCTGCTGATGGTGAGAGCCTTGGTCGACGCCATTGTTTCCATCGCTCAATCTGGCGAAAGTCGAGCTTTTGGCTTTGATCATCTTACCTGTTTGGATTTCATTTTTTCTCGAGTGTTTCTTCCTTCCAGTGACTTTGGCTTTGACTTGCCCTTCTTCTTCCAGCTGCTCCTGGAGGAAGCCTGCATCTTTCATCTTACGTCTTCTCTGACCTGTGGCCTCTGCCTGCCATCCAGCTCCTTGGGAGGCTGGGGCTGGAGGATCGCAAGTTCAAGGCCAGCCTGGGAATCTTAGTGAGACTCTGTCTCAAAACATAAAGAGGACTGGGGGTGTGACTCAGTGGCGGAGCCCTAGTTCCGTCCCCAGCACCACAAAATAGAAACTGAAATCCTCTTCCTCTCCGGGAACTGCTTTGGCTGCGCCTGCAAGTGTTGCTCTGTTGTGTTTCGCACTTGGTTGAAAGGTTCTCTCTGCCCCGCGGCCTTAGCTACAGTGGAGCGTGAAGGACAGCTGTGACCCCGGCCTGGCGCCACCTCTCAGGACCTTCCTGACCTTGGCCCTAGGAGGTTCTAATGATCTCTTGCGAGGCCCCACAGGTGGTCCCACTGTGGCCAGCCGCTGTGGTCCCTGAGTTGGGGCCAGCTTCTGAAAGCATGCAGGGAGCCAGGCCAGGGCCCAGCTGGGTTGTCCTCCCCTCCTCCTGCAAGGGGACGAGATCAAGTTTCCTGCACCAGGGGCCCTGGGCAGTCTTGCCACGTTCACAGGACTCCACTGGCTCTGGCTTCCCATTTCCTGTTTCCTGGTCTGGAGAGGGGCTCAGGGACGTGGCTGCATGTGGGTGCCTGCATCAGGGTTTGGGGCAGACGTGGCCCTGACCCCACTCGTCTTCAGTCCCACAGAACAGCGAGAAGCTGCAGGAGAGCCCGTGCATCTTCGCCCTGACGCCCCGGCAGGTGGAGCTGATCCGGAACTCCAGGTACCCGCCCATCTGCCTGCAGGGCCGCTGCGGTGCCCGAGAGTCACGTCCCTCACGTCCAGGGCCACGTGCTCAGTGTTGGCACGTACCCTTCAGCTCCAACATGGACTCCATGTCCTCCTTCACAAGGGACCCAAGATGCTGTGGGCGGGGCTGGGTGGTTCTGTGGGTGTTGTCCTGGGCTGCAAGGTGCTGAACAGCACCCCTGGCTTCCATCACTCGGCCAGGAGCTCCCCAGTTGTGACACCACGTTTCCCCGGACATCACCTCCTATCCCCTGGAGGCAGGGTCAGCCCAGATGAGGCACATGAGCTATAACAGGTGGAGTGCGGGGCCACCGGGAGCTCTCTGAGGCCTTCGCGTGTCCAGCTAAGACACAAGCCCCGCTGGGGAGCCCTTGTCAGATGCCGTGTGTGCCGGGCACGTGCTGGGTGCTCCTCGCCCTCCACCCAGAGGGGTTCCCATGAGCACCCCATCTGTCTTCCAGAGACCAGCAGACACTCAGGAAGGGAGGTCACACTGAGGGTGCAGCTCAGGCAGAGCATGTGTATGTCCCATATGAGGCACTGGGTTCCATTCCCAGCAGCACAAGCAAAGACAGGAGAGGTCACTTGGCCAGCTCCTCTGGGGGCCTGTGCAGGGCTAGGGTCACAACCCACGTCTGAGTCCGTGGAACCCACGTCTGAGTCCCTGCCTCCTTATGGGTCCAAAGTCCCCCAGCCCCTCATCCTTGCTCTTGAAACTGGTCATGGCTTTTGTCTAGTGCAGTGGCCACAAAGGCTGGGTGGCCTGGCAGAGGTTGGGGACCCACTGAGCCTCGTCTTCCTGGGGTGTGAGCCTCACTGCCTCAGGCCCTGCTGCACGCAGCGCCACACAGAGCCTGCCCCGGGCGTGCGCCCCTCGCCTGAGACGAGTCGTCTTCCCAGCGTGGGCCAGGGTGGCTGGTGTCCTCCGGGGAGCCCCTCAGCGAGGGTGCCGCTGGCTCCCCGGCAAGACCACGGTCCAGCTGGCGAGCGGCGTGCGTGCTGGCCCCTCCCTCACTGACCTCCTCTCTCCTTGGTCCGCTCGGTGCAGGGAGCTGCAGCCCGGAGTCAAGGCCGTGCAGGTGGTCCTGAGGTACGTCTGCAGCCAGGCCACGGCCACCCGCCCTGACCACGGCCCTCCCACCCTCACCCCGCTGCCATGTCCTCGTCACGCACTGCATCCCAGGCCCTGCACCGCTGGCCCCTTGTCCCGCCCTCTGACCCCCATCATTGTGTGGGGACCAGCAGTTGCTCCCAGCCCCCAGAACAGCTGTCCCTGTTGTTGCTGCAGGATCTGCTACTCGGACGCCAGCTGCCCGCAGGAGGACCAGTACCCGCCCAACATCGCCGTGAAGGTCAACCACAGCTACTGCTCGGTCCCGGTGAGCCGCGGCCCTGCTTGGCGGGTGTGGGGGGGGGGCGGGGGGGACACCGCTGGCCCAAGTGCCCTGAGCAGCCGTCCTCTTGCAGGGCTACTACCCTTCCAACAAGCCCGGAGTGGAGCCCAAGAGGCCCTGCCGCCCCATCAACCTCACCCACCTCATGTACCTGTCCTCAGCCACCAACCGCATCACCGTCACCTGGGGGAACTACGGCAAGGTGAGCGGGCCTCCCCTACCCAACCTGGCTTCCCCCTGGCCTGGCCCTGCTGGGCTGACCCCTGCCCTCTCCCCAGAGCTACTCGGTGGCCCTGTACCTGGTGCGGCAGCTGACCTCGGCGGAGCTGCTGCAGAGGTTGAGGACCATCGGGGTCAAGCACCCGGAGTTGTGCAAGGCGCTGGGTGAGTGGTGGCGGGGGCCCGAGGCCGCCCTGGTACCAGGGACCGGACTCTCCTTCCTGGGCGTGAGGGGTGGGCTTGACAGTCTGTGAGCCCAGGCTTAGCAAGTCAGCTTGGGGGCTGTGGCACCAGGGAGGCTAGGAGGCCTCTGCACGATGCTGCGGGGTGGGGAGCAGGCTGCGGCCCATAGGGGCCGAGGACTTGGGGCCCTGTTCCCAGGGCCTGTGCCCTCAGGGAGCCCTCAGGCTGCCATGGGTGGCTCTGGCCTGGCATTCAGGCCAGGTGGGGTCATAGCTGGCTGAGGGTGACGCGCAGGGGACGAGGCTGCTGTTTCCTCCTTCCTGTGATCATGACGCGTGCTGTTGTTAAGTAACGAAACCTAGAGCACCTGAGAGGCGCTGGGTGCCCCGGCAGGCGGGCAGGAGCGGTGTGTTCTTCCTGGGTGCCCGCCAGGGGTGCCAAGCACAGGCACTCAGGCTGTGTGGCCTAGAGAAGCTGCTGGTCGTCTTTGGTGTCCATTCTTCACAAGAACAGGCCCAAGCCATCCTGGGAAGGCCTCTCCGTGGGCCTGCCTTGCGGGGCGGGGCTGGGCTGTGAGGTCCTGTCCTTGGAGGGGCAGTTGGGTGGGGACCAACCACCTGGTCTCTGGATTCTGGTGCCCGCTGGAGACACACCACAGGTCCCTGGGCTTGTTCAGCCCCTTCCACTAACCCAGTCTCTTGCAGGTGGGAGGGGAGGGCCTTGCCCAGCCTAGATGGACCCTGGGCTCCACCCCAGCTCTCCACATCCCGTGGCCTCCAGCCTCGGAAGGGCCTCTGAGCCTCACTATGTGGAAGCCTCCTGCCCTCGCCCCCAAGTGGGAGTTAGCCCACTGCCCCTGCGTGTCACAGAGGAAGCCCTGTGTGTGACCCAGCCCTGTCCCCGTGACCAGAAGGAGACAGGCAGAGTCATCGTTGTGGCCCCGTGGCCCCAAGGCCTGTGCACCTACTCTGCCACCTCTGATCCCCTTCAGGGCCCTGGGGGAACAATGGCCCCTTGACCAAGAGGAGGTTGTGCTGCTGATGGTCGGGCATGGGCCTGACTGTGGCCCCCCTTGAGCAGGTCCCACCCTAGGGGTCTCTCCCAGGAGCTTGGCAGGGGGCTGAGGTGGCAGGTATCTGCCCAGGCAGCCACAGGTGTGCGTCTCCACGTTGGCCTCTTTGTCTCCAGGAAGTCCTGTGGGTCTGCGTCACCCTCTGGCTACACACACAGCCTTCCCCGCGCCCTCTAGCTGTCTGGAGTCACCCCAGCACTCAGCAGGAGGGAGTGCACACTGAGGAGGCCGTGTGAGCAGGGAGGGTGCAGGAGGCCAGGCCGTGAGGACCTCGCCAGGGTGGGAGGATGGTGCCGGCACCATTGGCCCAAGGCCTGCCCACCTGGCCCTTGAGTGCCCAGGGCTCTACGGAGGTCTTGGGCTCAGGCCGCTCCTGCCCCCAGAGGAGGGAGAGCACTCAGGTATCCACAGACTGGGGGTCAGGAGGGGCACAGAGAGGCACTTCCCAGGCAGGCCTGAGACAGGAGGAGGGGAGTCCCAGGCAGAGAAGACGGCTTCCTGGAGGAGGCCATGGGCCACCAGGGCCATGAGAAGGCCATCTTCTCCTAGGGCCTGCATGTCCCGAGACCTTCCCACAGACTGTGTGGCACCCTGAGACCTCTTTCCCTGCCACAGAAGTTGGGCTTCACCCTGAGGCTGCTGTGTGTTGGGCACAGATGCCACTTGGCCTTAGGGTGGTAGGGAATCCCTGTCCAGTCCCCACCATGTCCTTGGGGAGGTGTTTTGGTGACAGAATAGCCGTCACTGTGGGTGCTCTGTGGGTGCTGGGTGCTGCCAGAATTTCTCCAGAAGAGCTCAGCAGGAGCTCGACAGGTGAGGGGACCTTTCTGGACCCTTGGCTGGGCACAGACTGGGCCTTGGGGTCCTGCAGACACTCTTCCCAGCCCAGCCTGGGTCCCCACCAGGGAAGCGTCTTCTAGGAGTGAGCGCGTCCTGAGGGCTGTGACCCAGGCTGCCCGTCCCTCCCCTCTGACACTGTCCTCTGTCCCCTCCACATAGTCAAGGAGAAGCTGCGCCTGGATCCCGACAGCGAGATCGCCACCACCGGTGTGCGGGTCTCCCTCATTTGCCCGGTGAGTGGCTGGCAGGTCCCCGCACTGCTCCCTCCCAGAGCTGCGTGGCCCGGGCATCCTCCTTCCCCCCAAGTGGCGCTGGTGCAGCTGGTGTGGGAGCGAAGGCGGGCAGGGCCTGGCTGGGGTCCCCTTGGTGTCCCGCGGGCCTGCTCACCCACCCCTCCCCGCAGCTGGTGAAGATGCGGCTCTCGGTGCCCTGCCGGGCGGAGACCTGCGCACACCTGCAGTGCTTCGACGCCGTCTTCTACCTGCAGATGAATGAGAAGAAGCCCACCTGGCTGTGTCCAGTGTGTGACAAGCCAGCTCCCTACGACCAGCTCATCATCGACGGGTAAGTCCTGGAGCCCAGGAGCAGCCAGGTGCCATGCTGGGCAGCCCCTCGTCTCCCTGGGCCCTGGCTGTGGG
Organism: Marmota monax; assembly: GCF_021218885.2. Classification (NCBI taxonomy): domain Eukaryota; kingdom Metazoa; phylum Chordata; class Mammalia; order Rodentia; family Sciuridae; genus Marmota; species Marmota monax. The sequence continues at coordinate 4,485,085 of NW_026692494.1, read as the reverse complement.
AAGCGTGAAGCCAGTGCCATGGGCAGGGGAGGACGGCTTGGCCCCATGCGAGCAGGTGCTGGAGGCTGTGGTGTGGCCTGGGCCTCAGGAGTGGCTCTGGCTCTTCCCCGTGAGGTGGGCACCTGCTGGGCCAGCACTGGGCCTGTGGGAGTTGGAGGCCCTTTGCAGACAGCCCCCTGCCCCTGCTCCCTGCGGGGAGGTGAAGGCAGGCCCACAGCTGCTGGTCATGCCCTGCCCTCCTGGTGGCACTGGCCAGGGACGGGCCTTTCTGCTGGGTGGGAAGCTTGCCCAGGTCTCAAGGTTCCACACACTGAGCTCAGTTGTCCCTGGCACCTGAGGTGGCTCCTGCCAGGCGCTGGCTGCACCCCCTCACCTCCCCCCACCCCACCTCACCTCCCGGTCGCCAGAGACACTGTGGCCGGCAGTGGTCATGGGGTGGACTCCCTTTTGAAGCACCTGCCCTGCCTCTGACTCTCGTGCTGCCTGTTGCACTGCGGTGCTGGGGGAGCCCAGGGCCTCACGTGCTTGGCAGGCGTCCACCCCTGAGCCTCACCCCAGGATGCCCCTCCACTGAACGGATGAGGACACTGAGCCTCAGGGGGGACTGCCCCCACCCAGACCCTACCACTAACTTGTAGGAGGTTGGCCTAGAGTGACTTGAATCCAGGTCTCACTAGTTCTGAGCCTGAGCCCTTCTTGGAAGGGCCGAGCTGCTACTGGCCTCCAAGTGGAGTGAGGAGGCCCCTGGGACCAGGCACGTGGGCTGGACCTGAATGGCTGCTCTGTTCCCAGCTGGCAGCTGTGCAGCCCGGCACCCGCCTCCCCCAGGCCCGGAGCCGGTGGTTCAGCTCAGAGCAGCAGTGGCCCCCGGCTGCAGAGGCCAGCAGGCTGGGCAGATGCTGTGCTTCCCAGAGGGCCTGGTCCCGGCCACCTCAGCCCTGGTGTCGCAGGGCAGCCGGGAGGTTCCTGGAGGGGTTCACATAGTATCTCCTGTGGTTTTGCCCGTCTGCCCTGGACCTGCCCTCAGGAGCCCTCTGCTGGCAGCTGCTGCTGCGGGAGAGCAGGAGAGGCCTGCGGGAGCCGGGTGAGGGTGGCAGTGGGGGCCAGCCAGGATGGAAGTGGCCCACTGGCCTTCGCAAGGGTGGCCCTGAGTGGGACAAGGCTTCTCCCTTGTGGTTGGGGGCACGGTGGCCAGCGTGCCCTGTGTGGACTTACCCGTGACACGGTGCCCCCTCTGATAGGGAGACATGCCTCGTGGCCAGTAGGTGCTGGGGGCAGAACTGTAACCAGAGCCAGCTGCCCAGTCTTGTGACCTCAGGCTCTTGTCCTTGCCACGCCTCTGTTTCCCTTCTGTGGACAGCGGGAAGTTCCCCATGCAGAGGGACCCCGTGTACAGTGCCTGCCCTACAGGAACTGCAGTGTGGGAGCGAGGTGGCCCCGTTGTCCCCCGAGCTTCTAAGAGCCTGGAGCCATGTGCACCCTCCTGAGCCTCAGTGTCCTGTCTGCCTGGAGAGCAGGCCACAAGAGGCTCGGGGTTCCTACGCTGGTCTCCGCTCTGCTCGTCCTCTTGCGGTCACCTCTCGGCTGCTTCCCCGTCTGTGAAATGGGGCGTCGTGCAGTAGAGGTGGGGGTTGAAGGGCCAGTGGCAACTGCCTGGTGGTGCCCAGCCCCAGAGTAGTGCTCTGATATGAAGCCGCAGGCCCCCTGGCCACCCTCCAGGGTGACTGGGGACGGGCCTCCTGTCTGCACCGTGGCTACCAGGCCAGCTGCCTGCCGTCCTCCTGGGGCCACACATCCAGGCCTGTGCAGAAGGCCCTCCAGTCCCCCACCCTCGAGCCCTTGGGTCCGGTTGGTACAGTCTCGGAACCAGCTCTGCAGAGATGGGTGGGGAGTTGGCGAGCCCCGTAGAGGGCAGGGGGCCGGGAGTGAGGCCTAGCCCCTCATCAGCCCACCCCCTCGCCCAGGCTCCTCTCCAAGATCCTGAGCGAGTGTGAGGACGCCGATGAGATCGAGTACCTGGTGGACGGCTCCTGGTGCCCGATCCGCACTGAGAAGGAGCGGAGCTGCAGCCCCCAGGGCCCCATCCTGGTGCTCGGTGAGTCCCGCGCCCTGCGCCCGTCCTGTCCTGCGTGGCTGTGGGTGCGGCTGGCCCTGTGCATGATGGCCGTGGGTCCCCTGCTGTGCCTGTCGCAGCCTCCTGAGTGCCCACGTCCCCGTTGCCCACAGGAACCTCAGATGCCAGCGGGCTCCTGCCCACCCCCAGTGTCAATGGCGGCAGTGGTGGCACCCTGGGCAGCGCGAGCAGCGGGGCAGCCTCCGTGGGCAGCGTGGAGAACGGCAAGCCTGGGACCGACGTGGTGGACCTCACACTGGACAGCTCGTCGTCCTCGGAGGAGGAGGACGAAGAGGAGGATGAGGACGAGGACGAGGAGGGACCCCGGCCCAAGCGCCGCTGCCCCTTCCAGAAGGGCCTGGTTCCGGCCTGCTGACCGCCGGCCACATGACCTGAAATTTCCCTGGTGCTGACCACGCGGAGGGCGGGCGGCCGGGCGCAGAGGAGCAGCGATTCCTTCTCTTTTCATTGTCCGTTTGTCCTCTCGGCCCTCCCTGGCTCCTGGCACCTGCACCTCTGGACTCTCCTCTCGGGGATTAAAAAAAAGTAAAATGACAAAAAAAAAAAAAAAAAAAAAAAAAACGAGAAAAAGAAAAAACGAAACCGACAAAAAAGACGGACTCTTCCACAAGGCCGCCGGCCCGGGAGGAGGGGCTGCGTGGGAGGGACCCAGGAGCCTGGCCGCGACCATTCCAGCTGGGGCCTGGCCGTTGGGAGTGGCGGCCCGGCGACCACCGCAACTGAGCGACATGCTCTGTCCCCTTGCTTTGCTCTCCGCGATGCGTCCTCCCTGGAGACCCTCGCCGCGCCCACAGCGCTGGGCTCCGAAGCCATGGGTGGGGCGGCCGGGTCGCCGCAGGTGGGTTGTTTTTGAAAGTGCAATAACGTGGTATCTTGAAGACCCGCGGTGGCCAGCGCCCCCCGGGAGGCGGCCCCGGTGCGGCACCGTGTGGCGTGGGGGGGTCAGTTTCTAGCCAGCTACCTCGGTAACTCCAATTCAGGTTAACTTCCCTACGGAACAGCACAGATGTCCACCGCCAGCCGCGCCGCGCCCCGGGCAGGGAGGGCGTGGCGTCCGAGGGCGGCAGGTCTCTTGATTTGGGTTGGTTCCCCTCCCGCCAGGCTCCTGGGCTCCCACCGGCCCGGGGCCCGCTCGCCCACCCTGGAGCCGGCGCCCCCACGCGGCCAGGAGGCAGCGGCAGAGGGCTCCCCCTGCGCTGCGGGCCCTTCCCGCTGCCCTGGTCAGGAGGCAGGGTGGGGCCGCGGCTGGGCGTCAGGACTGCTGTATGAACTCCCGCCGACGGCCGCCCACGGCCGAGGCCGCTGTTTTCTAATATTTGTATTCTAATTTAATTGTTTTTTAAAAATGCAAATAAAACGGTCAAGGTGAAGCCACCGAGGCCTGTGCTGTCTGTGCCCTCTCTGTGTTGGGGGCCTGGGGACACCCAGGGGCCTCTCCCCTCCCCAGGTGCCTGTCCCCTGGGCAAGGAGGCTGGATGAGGGGTGCCTGCCCAGGCTTCCCGGGGTGGAGAAGGCAGCGCGCCCGCCAGGTGCCGTGGTCACCAGGGCAGAGCTGGGACACCGGCAGCAGCCAGTGCTGGCGAAGGGGAGGACCGTGCCCACAGCAGCCACCATGGGAGGGGGGCAGTGGCCCTGAAGAGGACAGGCCAGAGGTCTGAGCACATCCCACGGACGTGCACACGCGTGTTCACAGCCGGCGAACGTGGAAGTGAGTTCCACAGGTGGACATCCAGGCAGTCCATGTGTACAGGAGTATCCTCGGCCAGAGCAGGAGCAAGCTGACAGCTGCAGTGTGGACAGACCTGAGGACTCTGCTCAATGACAGGACAGAGTCCAAGATGGACGTGGACCCACGGGTGCTGGACTGGGGAGGGATGGGGGGTTGCTCATGGGGACAGGCTTCCTCTTAGGGTGGTGGGATATTCTGAACCAGATACCCATGGCCATACAATTTGTACCAGAGACCACAGGCCTCAGGGTGAGCCGCACGCTGCCACGTGGAGCATGCCTTCTTGAAAGTCACAGGCCGAAGCCCAGCACTCCCTCCTGCCCCGGGTCCCCGTGGTGTGGCCTGGGCCTTTGTGCAGCAGATTCAGCATGGACCAGCCTGGCTCAGCAGCTGACTGCAGACAGGCGAGTGCCAGGAGAGCGGCCACAGGGCAACATGAGCACCCTGGTGGTATGTCCAAGCCAGAGCTGGGCCTTGCCGACTCCCAGTGGCTACTAATAGGAAAAGCCCCACTGACGGGGAGCCAAGGGTCTGACCAGCTTGGTTGGCCTGGGCAGATCCCACCACCCATCCTGCCCCATCCTGACGATGGGAGGGCAGGAGGCAGGAGGAGGGGTTCTCCCTGGGGTCCTGCACCGAGCTGTTTGGTGACCCCCAGCCCAGAGGGTGCAGACAGCAGCCCAGGACTTCCTCCCCAGTGTGTGGGGCCCGGCATGGGGTGGCACTTCCAGGGCCTCGAGTCTTGGTACCAAGACCACCCAAGCCAGACCCTCCCAAAGCCCGGGCGCTGCAGATGGCCAAGGTCAGGGCTGTGCAGATTCCACCCTGACCCCAGCCAGTTCTCCTCACCTGCCCACACGCTTGCCGCTGTCCCTCGGGCCCTGGTATCACCTGCCCTGGCCCAGGTACTGCCTGGGCACCCACCACCCATCCTGCCCCTGAGGGACCAACTGCCCAAGCTGGGCAAGAAGAGTCTGGCTGGAGCCAGAGTCGGCGTCCCAGGCCCCCCGCCCCCCGTTGACTCCCCCACAAAACACAGAGGACACCAAGATCAGGCAGGACGCCGAGCGGTCATAACAGGCTGCGTTTAGTGGTTGTTTTATGTACAAGAAAAATGATTTTTTTCTGGTTTTTCATCATCTTTTGCCTTTTTGTTTTTTTTTTTTCTTACTTTAAAGCTTTCCCCCCACCCCCAAAAAGTGCATTTTTATCAATTTTTTTTTAAATCTCCCACACTTATAAAGACTCTCAAATACAGTCTATGGAATGTCTGCTGTGCTCTGTACCCAGCGGGCACCGCCCTGCCCCACTCACAGGCCTGGCCCCCGTGTCCAAGGCACCTCGTGTCTGGGCCGGGGGCCTGGGCAGCCCTGCCCGCCTACCCACCCACCGCCCCACGTAGATCCAGGGTTAGTGTGAGCTCCTCTCAACTGAGATCCGGCCCCGGGGCCGGGCCCCACCTGACCCGTCCTGTGCCAGCCACCCCCACCTCTGGGGAGCTGCTTCCTCAGCTTAAATAACTTTTTAAAATAAAACTGCAAATATAAATATCTTTCTTTCTCAAAAAATAGGATTTTTGCTTTCTTTTTTTTTTGGTTTTTACATTTTTCTTTTTTTTTTTTTTTTCCTGTTTTTCCTTTTGGTCTGTCCCACCTCCTACAGTCCCGGTGGCCCACACTGCCCCCATCCTGGGCCTGACTTGGACCTGGGCCGCAGCACGGCCACAGGCTGCTGCGCCCACCACCACTCAGGGGTCCCAGCAGTGCCCCGTGTCCCTGGCCACCCAAGGGGAAGAGGCCGGGGACCCTCCTGTCCCATGGTGAGGGGAAGCAGAGGGACAGCTCTGGACACACAGGGTGACACGCAGGCTGGCCCTCCCGCGTCTTACATTCAACGGGTATGGGGTTTTTCATTTTATTTTTTTGCCTTTTTTCCCCTAATCTTGGAAGGCGGGGTGGGAGGGGGAGTGAGGAGCAGCGACTGGACGGGGCCTCTCCAGGGCCCCAGCCTGGGCTGGCCCCCACTCTCACACACGGGCGCCCGCACGGCCTCGCCAGGATGATGGAAAGAACATTTCACTTTTTCTTTCTTTTTCTTTTTCTTTTTTTTTTTTGTACCAGGCAGTTAAAAAAAAAAAAAACCCAAAAAAAACCCAAAAAACAAAAAAAAAAGAAAACAAAAACAAAACCCCAACCACCGAAGGAAAGCCTCTGGAGTCCCAGACAGCGCCCTCCTCAGCCTCGCCGTTTCCTGAAACGCGAAAATTCAGCAGTATCTTTGGCAACACTTTATCACAACCTTAATTTAAAGAATAAAAATAAAATCGATCCACGTCTATATACAGTATGTGATTGCGCAGTCGGGGGCGGGGGTCCGGCTCTGGGCCCATGCAGACGCCGTGGCCGGGCCGGGTGGCGTTAAGGCAGAGGGCGCGGGGCAGCGAAGCGGGGGGCTGGGCGGGGCTCAGTGCAATGCCCGAGGGGCTCCGGGTGAGTGGCTGGCGGGCAGCCTGGTCCTGCCAGAGTCCCGAGGGCTCTGTCCCCCAAATCTGGTGGCCTCTGCTGGCCAGGATGACATCAGTGATTTGAGTGGGTCTTATTGCGAGGGGCCTGGGGGTGGAAGGGCACTCGCCCCGGGGCCTCTCTGGAACGACGGCCGGTGCAAGTGCCCTGCCTGACCTGGCAGTCCTCTCTGGAGCAGCTCGCCCTGTGACATCGGGGTGCAAACAGGCCAGCACCACCCGCCCCGGGCCTGCCCCTTCTGCTGGCCCAGAGGGGGGATCCTGAGACATCTGGGGGGGCTGATGGGCTGGAGGGTGGGGGGGGACAAAAAGTATCTGGTAGAAACAATATGAAACATTCCGCCTTCTTACAAGCTTCCCTTTAAAGACAAAAGGATGAGACAGTTGTCACAGACAGGGTGCCAGGCCACCAAGAGGGGTGGGGATGCAGGGACGCCCCTCCGCCCCAACCAGGCATCGACAGGAGGAGCCTCAGGTCTGCGGAGCGTCTATGTACAGGCCCCGCTAGACTGCGTGGGCCGGAGGGAGTTGGAGGGCACCTGGCATCGTCCCCTCCCCAACCCCGGCCCTGTCCGTGGCCTGCGGCTCGGTCTGCACCGGGCCTTTGGGAGCCCGAGGTTGGGGAGAGGCAAATGCCATCCCTCGGGTTACAGTCAGTGCCTTTGAGTAAAAAGGGGGTGTGGGGGGAGGCTAAGGCCCTGGAGCAGGGACCCCCGCAGCAGGGCAGCCCTGTTGGAGGGCAGGTCCTGGGGGACGGGAGGGACATGGGGCTGGGGGACTGGTTAGTCTGGCTGGTTGGAAGGCCAGCCCTCTCTCGGGCCGTCCCTGAGCTAGGGAATAAGGGAGGTGGGTGCCCAGGACAGAGATGGCCACCATATGGCTGCAGAGACATCTCCCAACCAAGACGGGAAGTGGGCAGAGCAGGAGGCAGGCAGAGCCGCAGGACCCAGGCCCCGCAGCCTGCCCTCAGCGTGGACCCCCATAGCGGGCAGACACCTGGGGGGTCTCTGGTCCCTTCCGATGGCTTCCTGACCACCCCCCTCAGCCTTGGGGAACAGACGTGGATTCTACGTTTGCGGTGGGTTTTTTATTTTATTATTTTGTACAAAAATAAATTGAGTTTTAGGAATTTCTCTCTCTCTCTCTCTCTCTCTCTTTTTGTTTTCAACTTTTCATAGAAGTTGGTTGCAACTTGTAAACATGTTTTTAAATTAAGAGTTAAGATAAAGTACCCGTTCCATTACAAAGTGCCAAGACTTCTAAATGTGGTTGGTGGCCTTTTTCTTTCTTTCTTCCTCTCCGTTTTGTAAAATCTTGGGTTTTTATTGCTTTTGTGACACTGGAACCCCTGCCCTGCCCTTGCTCCCGGTGCCCGCCTCAGGAGGCCCTGGCTCCCTCGGTCTCAGCGCCCGTGCCGCTGCCCGCTCCTCTGAGGAAAGTATATTATATATATATATATGTCTATATATATCTATATATAAATTTTGTTTTTTAAGGAGGAAAAGAAAATCTAAAAAGTGCTTTAAAAACTTGGGAGAAGGGGGGGGGGCAGGGTCGAGACAAGTTTTGAATCTCCAAACATGGGGTTCTGGGGGCCTGGGGCGTCCCCGAGGGGTGGACCCCAGGCCACCGGCTCTGAGCCTAAAGGAAGGTGGCAGAGGCCGGGAGCTCCAGGCACCCCCGCCCCAGGCCTGGAAATAAATAGATCCGAGTCTCGAGGCCAGGACGTGCGGAGCTGCGAGGCCACAGGCGGGGTGGGAGGCGGGGGCGCTGGGGACAGCGAGGGGGAGTCCCCCCCCTTGGTAAGTGCCCTGAGGAAGGAGGGTGGGGAGGGGACGGGCCATTTAACGTCCGCTCAGAGCAGACAGAAATCATTTAAGGTCTCGTCTGAAAGACGCTAGAACCCCGCGCGGGGGGCAGAGGACAGCTGGCCCGGCCCCAGCTCGCCGCCCGCCTGGCCAGAGCCGGCCGCCCCCCGCCGTGGGCAGGTGGGCGCCCCGCGGCCGGCGGGTGGAGGCAGAGGGAGGCGAAGCTGGCCGGCGGGCGGCCCGCGTGTCTGGAGGGGGTCTGCGTGGGGGTCGGGGTCGGCGGTTCGTTCTCTTTTTTGGTTTTAGGCGAGTCCAGCTGTGAAGTTACCGTCGGTGGTGGCCCCGGGGCCGCCTCCGCTGTCGTCTCCACCGCCAGCGCCCGCTACATTCAACCGGCCCGAGCTGTCGGGGCTGGGCTCGTCCTCGTCCTCGTCCTGGTCCTTAAAGTGCTTCTCCTGGCCGTTGCGCCGGGCGTCGGGGGAGCCGGGCGCAGCGGGGGCGCCGGGGGGCGCGGCGGGCCCAGGGGCCGGGGGCTCGGGGCCGCCCCGCACGCGGGGCTTGCGGCCTCGGCGCGAGGGGACGCCGTTGCAGCCGTCCTTCTTGAGGTGCCTGTGCAGGTGGTCGGAGCGCACGAAGGTCTTGCAGCAGCTGTCGCACTGGTAGGGCCGCAGCCCCGTGTGCACGCGCATGTGGTTCTTGAGGTCGTAGTTGTGCGCGAAGGCGGCGCCGCACTGCTGGCACAGGTAGGGCTTCTCCCCCGTGTGCTTCCGCATGTGCACCTTGAGCTTGTCCTGCCTGCGGGCGGGCGGGCGGCACGGGGCAGGTCAGCGGCCGCTCCCACCCACCCCCAGCACGGCCCCAGCTGGGAAAGCCGGCCACACCCGCGGAATGCCCAGCTCCCCGAGATGCCCACACCCAAGTGGGGACAGGCCCCAGCCAAGCGGGAGGAGCGGATGTGCAGGGCGGTCTGCAAGGCCAGCGGGCGCCCGGGGCTGGAGCGGGGCCTCCTCCCTGCTGCTGGGGGGGGGGGCAAGGAGGCCCTAGTGCCACGGGGGGGGGGGGGGGGGGGGGGTCAGCGAGTGGCGGCTGCATTCACCCCACAGGAGCCCAAAACAGCACAGTGAGCGGGGTGGCCCTGCCCTCCCGTTGCCACCCCCTGGGCACTGTTGACAGACAGGGGACCCAAAGTTCTGATCTAAGTACTCAAAAGTCCTGCATCCCGAGAAATCCCTCAGTCCTGGACACACAGGGGCGGCTGGTCCCTGCATAACTAAGGCCCCACCTCGACAGCCAGGCCCTGCCCACTCTCCCAACCCTCTGGCACCTGGGCACCCTGGCTGTCACGCCCCAGCCCTCCCGGGGCCTCTGCATGCCCAGTCCTCACTGCCAGGGACACCTCGCCAGCCAGGCTCCCTCGCCATCACCATCCCGCACTCCACGTGGGGCTGTGAGCAGGGACAGCAGGGACCAAGTGTGACCCCAGGGCCTCTCCCCGTGCCACACGCCCCAGTGAGCAACGAGGACCCATCTCAGCACAAAGCTGGTCCCCACATAGACCTGAGGTGACAATGGCCCACAGACCTCCCCCCTGCTCCACCCTAGAGGGCCGGCACACGGGGCTGCGCAGTCCAGACTCCTACTCATCCCTCAAGGCCTCCGGTGGATGTCCCCTGCCTGCCCCTCTGCCTCTCCCAGCCCCCAAGGTCCGGCTCCTCCAGGCCCAAGACCTTCCCCTGGCTCTGACCACCTGTGGCTCTCGGCTGCCCCAAGGGTCAGGACCGGTCCCTACACCACACTCCTGTCCCTCGCCATTTCTGTAGCCCTGGAGCCAGCAGGACTCAGCCCACCTGTGTTGCCAGTCCTCAGGCATCAGGCCGCTCCCTCCGCCCACAAACCCCCCGCTGCAGTCTCCCAGGTGCCCTGCCCAGCCCTGGCGCAGGCTTGAGGCCCAGAGGGCACAGCACTACACAGAGCCCGGCTTAGGCTGGGAGGCTCAGAGAGGGGAAGTGACGTGCCCAGGGTTGCACAGCGGGCCAGGGGCCGAGCAGAGGCAGGGTGGGGGTGGAGGCAGCCCAGTTTCATCACCCGGCGCCCCGGCCTGGGTAATTATAGCCCGGCTGCCACAGGCCCTGCTTACTCAACGCTCTGCTCTGACTCAGAGGGGCCCCTGGGCTCCCAGGCCTGGGTGGGAGGACCCGAGGCCCTGGGGAGGGGGATAAAGCGGAAGCCAGCTGCGCGAGGGGGAAGGGGCCTCACGGGGACCTGCGGTGCCTCAGTTTCCCTACACTCGGCTGGGGTCGGCCCCAGTGGAGGCAGGACAGACTGAGACAGCCTGGCCTCCAGAGCCCCAGGCCCGGAGGTGGGTCGGACACTGGCCCGGTATGATGACCACCCTGAGTGGGAGGCGGGCCCTTGGCCTCTGTGGAGCTCAGAAACCCCTGGACAGAGCTCACAGCCACCTCAGGAACCCTGCCTGGGCAGGAAGGGTCCCAGGCTGAGGACGGGCTCACAGGGCAGGAGCTGGGCTGCCTCAGCGGCGCCCTTTGCCCCCACCTGGCACTGCAGACTGGGCCCCACCCGCCTCTCCTGGCCTGCTGGGGAGGGGGCCAAGGGTGCTGGGGAGGGGTCAGCCCCGGTTCCTGTCCCAGTGGGGTGGGGCTGGGAAGCTGGGACAATGGCCTCTTTCTTTGCCTTGGTAGGCGTGGCGGGGGAACCCCATGGCGGGTGGGGGGCAGGGGGTGACGCTGAGTCACCCTGCCTGGCCGGGCCCCTGCCTGCCAGCCCTACCGCCCCCACTGGTCTGGCCTGCCTTGGTTCCACACAGCCCGGCCGGCCACCTCTGACCTCCAAGACTGCCCCCAGCCACCTGCCCCCAGCCTGGCCTTGAGCTCCACCCCTGAGGACTGAGCCCCTGGCTCTGTCCAGGCCAAGTCAGCCGCAGGCCCTTTGCACTGGCTGTCTCTGCCTGACCACCATTTCCAGGGCTCCTCCCTGTGCCCTGTGAGTCTCGGTGCCCATGCCTCAGTCCGCCCGCTACCCTGGCTTCCCCACAGGGACTGTGCCTGCTCCACGCTGTGAACCCTTGGGCCTGATCAGGGCTGCATACAGAAAGCGCCTGACAAACGTGGGCTAAATGAGATGATTACCCACTCTACAGACAGCTCACTCCCCAAGAGCAGCCCATCCTCCCAAGGCAGAGTCAGGGAGCCCTCCTTCCACAGAGAAGGGCCACCCCAAACAGAAGAGCCGGTCAGGTCTGCGCCTGGGCTGTGCTGCTGCGGGCCGCACTCAGGCCCTTTCACTTGGCTTTGAGGCAGAGCCTTGCTAAGTCGCTCAAACCGGCCTCAGACTGGGGATCCTCCTGCCTCAGCCTCCCTAGGCCGCTGGGCAGACAGGAGTAGCCAGCATGCCTGGCTCATGCTGTCTGTCTGACCAGGTCGTCTGTCTGGTGCCTGGGCTGCCCCCAGATGAAGCTGGAGCAACTGAGGTGGGGGATGGGCAAGGAGGGGGCGGGGCAGGGCGGCTCACCTGGTGAAGCGGACCTTGCAGATGCTGCACTCGTAGGGCTTCTCGCCCGTGTGGGTGCGGATGTGCCGCGGCAGCTTGCCGGCGCCCTGGATGACCTTCTCGCAGATGGGGCACTTCTGGAAGGCCTTGGCGCGGATCTTCTTCTCCCCCTTCTGAGACCAGGCGGGGTAGACGTCCCCCTCGTGGGCGCTGCTGAAGTACTTCAGGTAGTAGTCCATGACGCCCTTGTCGTCCGCCCGCGACTCCTCGTCGCTGTCCCCGGTCCGGCCCACCGAGGACATCATCTGCTGCAGCAGCGTGCTGGCCGCCAGCCCGTCCACGTCAGGCGCGTCCCCGTCCTCGCCCTCGGCTGCGCCCGACAGGAAGCCCGGAGAGTCGCCCGGCTCGGGGGCGGCCTCTGACAGCGAGGCCGCCTCCTCCTCCCCACCCCGGCTGTAGTGGCCGTTCTGCGTGGTGGCCGGGGGCACCGCCGGTGGAGGAAAGAGACCCCCGGTGGGGGCGTCCTCATCCCGCTCTGGCCACAGGCCCGGGTTGCTGTCGCCCTCGTCCCCGTCTCCTGCCGGGGGCCGCTCGGCCGGGGGCCCTGGTCCGTAGAAGTCCAGGCCGTTGCAGTCACCGGCGGCCACGGCGGCCACGGCAGCGGCCACGGCCTCCTTGGTGGCATCCAGGTCATCCTCGGAGGCCCCGAAGGCCGGCCAGGGGAAGGCGGCGGCGGCGGCGGGGGGCAGGCTGTTCATGGGGTTGCTCTGGAAGAACTCCAGGTACTCCTTGGCCCGCAGCAGGTTGCGCTGGCCCACCTGGTCCACCAGCTCCAGCTGGCCCGCATCGGCGCCCGCATCCGCCGCCAGGATCTGCCGGTCCAGGAGGTCGGCGCACACGTGGCTCACGGCGGGGATCTCCAGCAGGCGGGCGGCGCTGAGGATGTCGCCCACGTTGGCCGTGCTGACCGTGAGCGTGGCCGTGTAGGCGAAGTCCATGAGCGCGGTGAGCGCCTCGGCGCTGACGAAGTCGATCTCGTACACGTTCTGCTGGTCCACCACCGCGCCCGACGTGAACAGCTTCTTGAAGTACTGGCTGCAGGCGGCCAGCACGGAGCGGTGCGTGGGGAACTCGCGGCCCTCCACCAGGATGACCACGTCGCACAGCAGGCCCTGCGTGCGCTGCTCATTCAGCCCGCTCAGGATGTCACTGCTGTGGTCGGGGAACGGGATCCCGATGGGGCCGTCCACGCCGCCGGCCATCTTCCGCGTGAGACCTGCAGAGGGAAGAAGGGGCTCATGAGCCGGGGCCTGGGATCCCAGCTGTAGCACCTGGTCTCACCCCACCTGGTCTCCTTGGCCATGCGTGAAGGCACTCGGGGCTCCTGGGCTGTCTCACTGACGTGACACTGTGCTGGCCAGACCTGTGCCCAGCCTGGAGGACAGGAGGCCTGCCTGAGGGGCACGGAGATCTCGGCACACACGCATGAGCTGGGTTCCCACGAGTTGGAGGCCAGCAGCCACCCACTGCACACCCCTGCCCCGGGGGAGTGAGAAGGCAGCTGGGGAACCCCAGGGAGGGCAGGCCACGTCTGGACTCAGACCCAGGAACACGGCCTCTCTGCTGCCCCAAGACCTGCAAGAGTGAGGCCAAAACTTGGCACCCAGGCTGTGCCCCGGACAGGGTCAAGGGCATCGTGGACAGGCCCTATTGCAGCAGGGCCAGGGACTGCTGGAACGTCTTCCTGCCTCGTGAGCCCCCAGGACGGGCTCAGCCCTGGCAGTGAGTAATAGGGAAAACCAGGCACCGCCCAGGCTGTCCCCTAAGGAGTGGCAGGGGGCCGGGGGCTCTGTCCACCTCCAGTCCCACAGCTAGCTCTGGCAGGCCTTCTGTCCAGCTGTGCTGTCCAGCCCAGGGGAGCACCATGGCATACCCTGGGCCTCACTGTCCCCATCTGTCAAATGGGCAGAGGTCTCTGGAGGGGCTGGCCCTGGGGAGACTGTCCGTCCCGCCCCCTCTTCCCCACCCCTCCTCCTTCCGCCTTCCCCTGGGCCGTGACTCACCCGCCCACTCGGGCACTTGTGCAACCCTCTGGCTCCTGTCCCCACCCTCCACCCTCTCCAGGGAGCCCGGCTGCCCCACGCCACCCAGCACAGCCCACATTCCTCCAGGTCCTCTGGGCCCAGCAGCTCCCAGGCCAGAACCCCTGGATGTCACCCCGAGGACAGGGCCAAGAGGCTCTTCCCCAGGCTCCTGAGGACCAAGACCCCCACCCTATCTCCCAGCCCTTACCCCTGTGAACCTGGTGAGGCCAGCAAGCGAGGCCCAGAGCTGGCCCAGCAAAACCCAAAGCCACGGCCGCTCTCCCCCCAAGGGTGGCCCTTGGCGCAGGGTCCAGCCAGGGCCACAAGAGGCCTTTGTGCGGCTGCACGCTTCCTGGGACTCGCGGCCCCTCGGCCACCCGCCCACCCTTTCCCGCTGCACCAGCTGCTCACTCCCCGTCCCTGGCCTGGGGGGAGGCTCAATGGCTGCTGGGAGTGGGGGGCTGGGGAGACCCTACAGGCGGCGTGGCGGGAAGCCTCCCAGGAGCCCCCTCCGGTGGCTTCCACCCCCTGCCACCATCTGCCGTCTGGCCCCGGGCCTTGGGCAGCGTGTGGGCAGATGGGGCTCTGGATCAGACAGCCCTAGCCCTCCCCGCCCGACATGGGAGGGACGGGACCTCTGACCCAGGCCACCAACGCCCCAAGATGGCCACCCTGGTCCGCTCTCCCCTCAGGTGACCTGGGGTCCCCTCGGGAATGGCTTAGAGGTGTCTCCAGGGGCCTCAAGGCTGGGACCCGAAATGGTCCAAGTGACTCAGCCCTCGCGGTGGCTGCCCCACCCCCTCCGGCAAAACCACCCTGGCGTCCCACCAGGCGCCGGGCTCTGAGGGCCAGGGGCTGCCACAGCCCTATTTTAAGTGCTAAGATGCCCGGACTCCAGGCCACCATGGGGCCTAGCTGGGCCAGAGGGTCCGTGCCTCTGCCCTCTCCCTCCCAGATGTCACCAGAGACCATCTCACCCCAGGGCCAGGCCTGGGCAGACACCACACAGGAAAGCACCCCGGGTGCCCAGGCCCTCACTCAACAGAGGAGGAAACCCAGACCCAGAGAAGACCAGAGTCCTACCAAGGGCACCCGGCAAGGCTGGCCACAGGGGCTGGCCCCAGCCCAGAACCCCAGGCGCCCTGGCCCTGGAGTCCACACTGGCTGAGCAGACACCTGACCCACGCCCACTCCAGGAACACCAACCACCTGCCGCCACACCCCAGGCCACCACCCCCACCTGGGCCTCTGGGGGCCTCTCCCTGAGAACAAGGCCCAAGACCCTGCTTTGAAGCGGGAGGAAACTGAGGGCCCGGCCCAAGCCCCTGGGGTCCCAGGATCACCAAGCACCTGTGCGCCTCCGACCCTCTGCACCCGCCACTCCTCCCTGGGGGTCTAGGGTTCCCCTCCATGTAGGTGACCCAGCTGTCACCCGACAGAGTAGGTGCCATGCCTTCTCCCCAGGAAGCCCACCCCACACTGGCCCAGACCCACCCTCGGGGCCGCCAGTCATAGCAGCTCCTCCCCCAGGTCCCTGGGGGTTTCCGGGGCTGCTGGGTGCTGACACGGCGGGCGGGCGGGCAGGCGGGCAGCAGGCCCCAGCAGGCCCCTCCAGAACTGGAGCCGCACCTGGCTCCCCAGCCTGGCCTCCTCAAGGGGCACACAGTAGGGCCACAGCACCCGGCCCCGCCCACCCCTCCAACCTGGGTCACCCCTGGCTTCTGGTGTCGAGGCAGGGATCCAAGCTGCCTGGGAGCCCTCCCTGCGCCCTCAACCTTCGGGAACTAAGCAGCGCCTCCGCTCTGTCCCCAACCCTGAGAAGCTGGGGTGATGGACCCTGCTGAGGACAGGGGCAGTGGGGTCACCTAGGAAGGACCCCAGATCACCAGGGAACAGGCTGAGCAAAACGGGGCAGGGGCGGCAGGAAGGGGCTTGCCCCCCCCAAGGTCACACGGCAGGCTGGGGTGGGGGCACCCTCCCCCCACGCTGCTCAGGAAGGGGCCAGGGGGCCGGCGGGGTGGGGGTGGGGGGCTGAGCAGGTGATTGCCATCAGCTGCCTTCCTGGAGGGCACTTCCGGGGCAGTGAAGCTCAGGGAGGGGACGGCCCCCTCCCCACCCAGGGAGGGAAGAGGAGGACAGTCCAGGGGAGGGCCAGCAGGTTCAGGTCGACCCCCTGCAACCACTTGACCTTGTACAAGAGGCACCACTCTCAGAGCCTCAGTCTCCTGGGGAGGGGGCAGTATTAAGGGCCCCTTTACAGCCAGGGAGCACAAGGACAGAGCCCCACACACGTCCATGGGCAAGGTCTGCCTGAGGACCCAGTGCATACCACACGGGGCCCAGAAGGCCGGCCAGCCAGGCCGTCAAACCCCAGAACGTCACCCTGCTGCTGGCCGAGGAAGAGGGTGGGAGAGCCTGAGTGGGAAACCAGAGGGCACAACCAGACCCAGAGAGGGTGGGCAGCAGCCCAAGGTCACACAGCAAGTCGGCAGGCAGGTGTGGCTGCCAGGCCCCGCCCAGCAGCCCCTGCCCTCCCAGTCAGGAAGCCTGTGTGGCAAGGTTGGTCCAGAGGGTTACCCCGCCCAGACCTGGTGCCAATTCCCGCCTGGCCCGGGCTTCATGGGACAGGAATGCAGGTCCTGAACAAGGGGCACCAACAGCCGGACGGCCGCCAGCCGGCCCCCTGCCCACCTGTCCTCCTGCCCTCACAGGCAGGCAGGCCTCCCCCAGGCCAGGCAGGGAGCAGGCAGGCCCTCGGCCATTTTACATGTCCATTTATTGCCCTAAATGGGGAGGGGCTTCCTGCCCAGGCCTTAAAGGGCCAGAGGAAGGAAAGCAGCTGCCTGGTGGGAAGTGTGTGGGTGTGGATAGGGATGGAGACAAGGAGGCCCTGGGGACCCCAGGTGACCCCTCAGTCCTGGATGGGGCTGCAGCCCACCCTGTTCCACACTCAGTGTAGTCACAGGCCAGAAGCCGAGTCCAGAGGCTGGTTCCCAGACAGCATCAGGAAACTGGCCGTCCACAATGGAGGTGGGGAGGGAATGAGCTTCCTGTCACCAGGGGTAAGCAGGACCTGACTCCTAGCATCCCAGCTCTGTCCACCTCGTCCTGCCCGAGGCTGCCTGCACCTGCTACCCAAGATGCCCAAGAGCCGCCAGAGTGACCTGGAAGGACCTGCTCTTCTCCACCGCTCCACCTCTCCTGGAGGCACACCCGCCTGACACCTGGGCCATCTGCAGCACCCCACCCAGCCTGGAAGCCCGGGGTGAAGGGACCCTGGCACCCAGTGGCCTGCCTGCAGGATCTGGACAGAGCCCTCCTGACAGACATCCTGATAGGAGGTGGTACTGGACCTTGTTTTCCAGTCAAACCAGAAAGGCGTGGGTGGGACGCTTCCAACGAGTGGCCATAGCTGTCCACAGCCCGCTGGGGGGACAGATGGAGGGGCTGGGCCTTTGTCCACAGGCCTCATGAGTGCCAGATTCTCTGCAGGGCATCTCCTATGCCACGGGGCTGTGAATTTGGGTCTTGTGGGCCTCTCAACAGAGTCCTGTCCAGGTCGACCCTCACCACCCCAGGAGGGAGGGTCTGCAATTACTGCCCCATTTTGCAAGTAGAAAACAGGCACAGAGAGGGAAAGGGACTTGCCCAGGGTCAACAGCAAAGCTGGAATTTGAACACAGGCCATCTAACTGACTAGTCCTGCCTAACTAGTCCTCCCAGGTCTCCTCATTTCCCTTCCTCCAACACAGCCCCAGGTACCACCATGGCATGAACCCCCCACACACCCTGAGGCCAAAGATTCAGGTTGGCCTCTTCTCAGGCCCCTCAGAGATCCTGCAATGGCACAGAGAGAGGTCACCCGGGGCCTGGGGACAGCTGACACCCGCCAACTCAGGGTGCCAGGTCTAACCCCTCCAGTCCAGCACGGGGGGGGGGGCTCCCCAAGGCCCTGACACAGGGCAGCAGTTGCTCAACACTTGCGCCTGCATAGGACGATACCCAGGGTGAAGATGCTCTCCCTGTCCCACTGATGGGTCGCTAAGGCAGGCAGAGAGCAAGGGACCAGCCTGGGTGGGGTCAGGACCAACCCGCACGGCCTGCTCTCCAGGGCCACAGGAAGGCAGTTCTGGTCTATCAGGTGCGCGTGGCCCAAGCTAACTGTCAGGGGTACTGAGGGTGTCTCTGGTGGCCAAAGCCCACTCCCAATACCCAGCAGATCCCTAGGTGCCCTAAGCAGACCCAGCTGCTTTCTCCACAAGGGGTAAGGGGAGGTCAGAGGGACCTGCAGACGCCACTTGGAACCCTAAGACAATGCTGCTGTCACAGGACAACCACGGGCCTGGGGGCCTGTCCAAGGTCACAGAACAAGTGGGCCAGCATTCCATTCCCAGACCACCCCCTGCACAGCCAGTCTGCCTCACAGGGCCTGGCCAGGAGTTCTGGCTCTAGAGCAGCCACTTGGGTTGCCTCTGGTACAAACCTCAAAATCCAGAGCCCTGTCCGCCTCACAGGCCAAAGTGTGCGATTGGAGTGCTACAGCTAAGCAGGGGTAGGGGTCCCCTATGCACATGTCACACTTAAAAGTGTCTACCATAAGAGACTGGCAGGCAGGAGGACTGGAGCCTGTACTGTGTGACCTCAAGAACCTCAATGGCCCTCTCTGAGCCTCAATGTCATCCTTGGGTGAAGCTGTGGTGACAGTAGTGAGGGCTCTACCTCCAACTTCTCTCACACTCTGGGAGACACAGGTGAGCAGGTGCCCGGTTGTGACACAGGGAATAGAGACACTTGGGAAAGGCCCCATGCTGAGAAACAGAACCAAAAGGGTCAGACCCAGCACTGGCTGGGTGACCTTGGGCTGCTCTCGGTCTCCCTGCGCCTCCACATCCTCTGCCCCAGTTCAGGTGCTGCCTCCCCTCTGGACCTCAATTTCCTCCTATAGCAGCAGGGACGGCGACCAGGTCAATCCAGCTACACATCAGATGGCCTCAAAGAACAGAACAGACCAAAACCAACCAGGACGGGCCAAAGCCTAAGGACCCCTCCCTGCTGGACCTGGGCCACCTGCCTCCACAGGCCTCAAGTCTCCCCAAGGAGCAAGGGCCATCAGCACCCCAACATCGGCTCTTCCTCCCTCTGCCAAGAGTTGCGCGGCTCCCAGCCCCGGCCAGGGTGCTGACTGGCCACCACACAGCCAATCAGAACTGAATAATAAATACCCCCCAAGTGACCCACGAATTAAAATTTCAGTGTCCCCGTTGGCTCCTCTTTCCTTGGTGAGGCTTGGCTTTCCCGGCTGCGGCTCTACCCCCTCCCCCAGGCTCGTCTCCACAGCGATGGCTGGCGGTAAACAGAGCCCCGAGCCCAGCCTTAGGTGCCAGGCCCAGCCAGGCCCAGCGCTGCAGGGCCCCTCGGGGGTGGCCCTCAGGGGAAATGGTCCCTGCCTGGAGCCCTACACCGGCAGGCAGCAGTGGCCGGACCTGGGCCCCTGCCCCAGCCTGGGCTCCAGGGACCTCTCCCAGGCCAGGCCTGCCAATAGGAAGTGACCGGTTGGTGGCGGGGAGGCCCCCCCAGTGTGGGAGCGGCACACTCAGGGTTACGCCCTGGCCCTGTCGGGAGTGGGGGGGCTGACATGGAATCCCGGACGCCCTCTCCAGCCGGCTCCGGGAGGCAGCTGGCAGGGAGGAGGAGGGGGTGGCGGGCAAGCCACCAGCCACCCATGGGTGACCCTGGTGGGCCCCTCTGCGGGAAGGGGCATCCACACCTCTGACTTCCGCCGACTGGCTAGGGGGAGAGGGGAGCTGCTTGCCTCCCCGCCAACTCGTGGCTGCATTCCGCCAGCAATTAATAGGAGCCGACTGGGTGCCTGGGCCTGCTTGGATAGCAGCGTCCTGCTGCGGCCCTGGGCTGCTGGGCCTGTTGGCCGGCGCGGGCAGGCCGTGCCTCCCAGGCCCCGCAGAGGCCCGGCCCCGGGGACCGCACGGGCAGTGGAGCTCGGCTGAGCCCCCTGCCAGGCTCGCAACCCCGGGCCGCGAAGGGGCCGCGAAGGGGCCGGGAGGGGGCCGATCGCACTCGCTCGCCCCTCCTGCCCAGGCGCCGGGCTCGCACGTGGTGCTGGCGTCAAGGGGAGGGGGGTCCGGCCGGAGGAGACGGGGTCACGCGCTCCGGGGGCCGGGGCTGTCCTCCGCGGGCCGGGGCGCGCGGCGCGAGGACCAGGCGGGGCGCTGGAAGGGCCTCCACCCCGCCGCGGCCCCCAGGCCCGGGCCCGCGCGCGCTCCTACCTCCTTCCCGGGCAGCGCGAGGGGCCCGGCCCCGGCGGCGGCGGCGGCGGCTGCGGCTGGGCTGACTCCCCGAGGCCCGGGAGGCGGCAGTGCGCCTGGCCCCGCGCCACCCCCCGCCGCCGGCGGCCAATCCCCACCCGGGCTGGGGGGAGGGCGATGCAAATTACCCCGGATCTGGGCCCGCCCGCCCGCCTCCCCCGCGCCCGGCCGGCCAGCGCCAGGCCGCGCATCCCCGGGCTCGCCTGCGCCTCACGGCCGCCGGCCGCTGCCCTCCCCGGGGAGCGCCCTCCGGGAGGGGCCGGTGCCCGGCGGGGGGCCGCAGGGAGGGGGCTGGGCACTAGTTACACAACAGGCGGGAGGGGCTGGCGGGCGAGGAGGGGGCGGCCGCGGCCGCGCAGCCGGAAGCTGGGACCGCCACCGGCCCCCGGCGAGGCAGCCCGCACGCCCCGCCCCGTCCGGACCCCGCCCCACGCCGCGCCACCGTGAGCGCCCATTGGTTCTCCGGCCCGCCGTTCACCGCCCCTCCTCCGCACCGCCCCTCCCCGTGTGCCGCCGCGGGCCGCTGGCGCGGAGAACCCTGGGACTTGCAGTGCGCGCCGCTTGCCACCTGCGGACAGTGAGGGACTGGGGAACTACGACGCCCAGAGGGCCCAGCGGCCGCGCCCGCCCACCCCACCCCTTCCCTCTCCTTTGCAAAGCCCCCCTCCCTGTTTTTTCAGCCCCCTCCCCCCCATCCCCCATGGAGCTCCATCCTGGCCAACTCCAACGTATGCACGCAGCACCGAATAGGCCCCCGGGGGGCGAGAGCGCCCCCAGTACATGGCTGCAAAGTTAGCACGCGACGCGCCCCCCTATCACCCCACGCCGGCTCCCCCCACCCTCAGTGCAGCCCCGCTTCCCCTCCCCCGCTCCCCGCGCGCCCGGGAGCCCCGAAAAGCCATGCACGGTTGGGGGGGGGGTCTGGCGCACAAGCCCATGCACTTCGACCCCAATCCCCTCTACCGGGCGGCGCCCCTTCCCCGCTCTTGGGATCATGGGCGCCTCCAGGCTCCGGGCTGCTGCCAAGCACCCCCTCCTCTGAAACTTAGGGGACGTCCCCGGATCTCCCGTGGCCCAGAGCGCAGAGTGGGCGCAGCGCCCCCGGCCCGTCCCCGCCCTGCACCCCGTGTCCCGGGCCTCGCCGGGCGCTGACTTACCTCGCGGGGCCGGGCCGGGGCCGGGCCGGGGCGCGCGGGGCCGGGGCCCGGAGTCGGGACTGGGCGCCCTCGGCCGCTGGCCTCCCGGGTCCGCGGCACTCGCGCTGCCCTCGCTCGCGCTGCCCGCGTCGCTCCTCGCTCCGGCGGCGGCGGCGGCGTCGTCACTGCCCCTACAGTAACTGTACAGTACAGCCAAAGCCCCGTATGATGCTCGCGACTCCCTTCCTGGTTTCTCCGAGGGCAAGAGGGGTCCTCCCTTGTCTTAAAGGTGCCGCAGCCGCCGGCCCCCCCACGCCCAGCCCGCCCCCCCAGCCCGGCCTCGGAGGCCAGAACAGGCTCGGCAGGTCGGCTCTTGCCACGTCCCTGCCCTCCCGTGGGGCTTCGCCCGCTGCGCCGGGGAGACCGGGCTGTTATTAGGTTTTGGCAAGTTGGGGGGGGTCCGGCCCGCCCCGGCGCGCCCCCCCCCTCCTTTGACCTCTCCGCCCCGCTGCGCGGCGCAGTGCCAGCTTGCCAGCTTATCTGGCTCCAGAGCTCCCCGGGGCGCGGGGGGAGCGGCCCCCCGGGTGCAGGGGGTGGGGGCCTCCAGATAAACAGGCCCCCAGCCTCGGCGCAGGGCGGGGTGCGGGGGGGCTCGGGCTTTGCCCCCGACGCCTGGGGCGTGGCAGGATGGCAGCGGGGGCGGGGAGCGCTGTGCGCCCTGCGAGGTCCTACGCGGGCGTGGGTCGCGCTGCCCCGGCAGCTGGGGGTGGGCGGCGCGGGAGCGGGTGGGGACCCTCGGGGCCAGGCGCCTGCCCTCCCGAGGCCTCAATTTGCCCAGCCGGCGCAAAAGATTCGGGGGCGGGCTTTCCAATGACAGCGCGGGTGCGCTGGGCTCCCGGGTCCCTCAATGAAACAGCCAACCTGCCCTCCTGCGATTATATAAAGGAGTCGCCTCCACCCGCTGCGCCAGGGGCGTAGCGGGGGAAGGGGTTGGCGAGGGGCGGGGAGGGCGGTTGTTTTCCCGGCTTCCCGAGTTCCCCCACCCAGCTGCGGGCCCCTGGGCGGGACGGGGAGCCGGCCCGGGACGCCTGGGTCCTGCGGGCAGCTCCCGCAAAGATCTGCGTGGCTTGCGGGGGACGGAGGTGGGGAGTGGGGAGGCGTTGGCTCAACCCAACTTTTTTTCCCTGTCCATTTCTCCCACTTCCTCCCGGTCGTGGGAGAGGTCCGGCGGAGGAGGGGGAGGGCGAGGAGGGGACAAGCGGTGAGAACAGCGTGACCCGGCCCAGCCGGCCTCCGGCTGCATACAGTAGGCGCCCGGGAAGGGCTGGCTGGGTGCGATCAGCTACCGGTGGCGGGACGGCGGCGGGACGGAGGTGACTCCAAACCTCAGTTTCCCCTTCCGCATCCCCTGGGAGGGAAAATGTGGACACCCGCTTTCTCCGCCTTCAGTGAACGCTTGTCCAGTGACTGGATCTGCGCGAGGGTCCGTTGGCCTCCATGCTGAGATGTAATCCCGTTGTCATTAGCCTTATTTCTTCTTCTTGTTATTATAACCACCACTACCTTACAGGCAGGAAACTACCGCTGGCCTGCCTGAAATTTACCCAGTCTGTTCTGACTTCAAAGCCTCGCCTCCCCCCAACACACACTTTATTGCTTTTTCGCACAACATATTAAAAGCGCCTTTCAACACCCAAACGGGTTGAATTGGCTTTTGTAATAATAATTTGGCTTCAAGGGGAAACCCAGGAGGCCCCCAGAGGGGAAGTAACAGCCCCAGGACTTGCAGCCTGAAACCAGCCAAGGAGGTGGGAAGGGACCTAGGGAGGGGCCACGTGGGTCCAGGGTGAGGGTGGAACCCAGGAACTTTGCTCGGCGGACCTGGGAAATAAACCCTCTTCCTTAAACCGCCAGGTCGTATCTCCGCCCCCGAGCAGGAGGCCAGTGGAAGCCCCACTCGCAGGACCCGCGCTGCGGTGGGCTGCCCTCCAGGGCCTAAGCCCCGCCCCTGCTCCAGAGCCGCGGTGACTCGGTTTCCCCCGATGTACCGCCATCCACAGATGTCCTTCGGGAAAGGGGATAGAAAAGCCTGGAGCAATTCACGGCCAACAACCTCACTCAGAAGGGCCAGGGAGTTCGCAGGGAAGATTGGCATTTAATCTAATCCTTATTACCGCCCTGAGAAAGAGCAAGGAGGAGGATTTCCATCTTACATTTGAGGAAACAGAGACCCAGAGAGGGACAATGAGCACGAATGTCAACTGCAGCCTCCTTTAGCTCTGGTCCCCAGAGCAGAGAAGTCGCTCCCCGACACCGTGCCTACCCTACCCTGTGGTGAGGCAGGAGGGGGATTTGTCCTCACCCTATTGTCAAGTGGCTTCTTCCTCTCCCGCCACCTGCCATCCCGCAGAAAAAAGGCACAGTGGCCTGCTGGTGTCCTCTTAGCTACTCTGAGTCTAAGGCAGGAGAATTACTTGAACCCAGGAGTTCAAGGCCAGCCTGGGCAACACAGGGACCCCTTCTCAGGGGAGAAAAAAAAATCTAGTTTGATACTATTTTTTAAAAAGTATAAGAGATTGAGTTTCGCGCAGGGCCCAGCGGTGCCTGTCTGTCATCTCAGCTGTTTGGGAGTTACAGGCAGGAGATGGCAAGTTCAAGGCCAGCCTGGAAAATTTAGTGAGACCCTGTCTCAAAAGAATTAAAGAGGGAAAATGTAAAGGTTGGCGTGTAGCTCAGTGATACAGACACACCCCATCACCCCTGCCAGTCCAATCCCCAGTACCAGAAAAATAAATAAATAAGTAAATGATTTAATTACTGTGCGGCCTTGGACAGGTTACTTAGCCTTTCTGATCCTTTGAATCCTTTGGAGAGAGTAAATTGAAGAGACTTCCTAGTGCTGTAACAAGAGTAGAAACGATGGTGACGGTAACAGCAGTATCTGCACAAGGAACAGCCTTGTAGGTGACAGATGTCATTCTGTCATTATTATTTGGGTCCTGCCCTAGGATGGCCATGCAGGCTACGGTAGCTCATCAGTGGAGGTCTGCCCTTTTGGGTGTGCAGCGAACACTGCACACAGACTCAGGGAAGGGAAGGAACTTGCAGACACACCGGGAGTCCTTGAGGAAAGGAACCGGTCTTCCATCAGCTAGACTGTGCGGAAAACTTACAGGATGTCCTTGTTCTGTTTTGTTTTGTTTTGTTTGCGGTGCTG
Organism: Marmota monax; assembly: GCF_021218885.2. Classification (NCBI taxonomy): domain Eukaryota; kingdom Metazoa; phylum Chordata; class Mammalia; order Rodentia; family Sciuridae; genus Marmota; species Marmota monax. The sequence goes on along the minus strand of NW_026692494.1, from coordinate 4,460,626 downwards.
GGGATTGAACCCAGGGCCTTGTGCCTGGGAGGCAGGCCCTCTACCCGCTGAGCTGTGTCCCCACCTCCTACAGAATGTTTTAAACAATTCTTGCAGCCACCAGGGTGCTTCCAGGGGGCCGCTGGAGCCTGGCGGGGGGCAGGGTGAGGTCCAGCTCCCACTGTCCTCTTTGGATTTTTTGGATTTTGTGACCTGTACATATTCATCATAATAAAATCGAAAAACCTTTAGAGCACCCTGACTTAACTCTTCAGCCTCCAGGGACCCCGTCACGAGAGTGAAGAGGAGGCCTGGAAGGGAGAGGATATTTGCGAATCCTATATCTGATGGGGTCCGCGCCCTGCTACCTGGGAGCGTTTAAAGCTCTACAACAAAAAGATGGTCAAGGACTCCAGTAGACATTTCTCAACCAGGAATATGCCAGGGCTCCGCTGCACCGACCACCAGGGACCACGCGGCTGGCAACCATAGTCCCACTCACCCAGCTCCTCCAAGGCCCAGGGCACAGATGACAGATGACGGGGAGCCTGCGCCTGGGAAGCGGCCTGGGGCCCCTGGGAAGGTGGAGGGAGCAGGCGCCCTGGGACCCAGAGTGCCACACCTAAGTAAGCACCTGCAGGAGTAGGCCAGCTGTCCACACACACAGGGCGAGGGCCACAGCAGGGCCATTCGCCATGATCACAAAGGGAATCGACTCAAATGGGTGCACAGGGTGGCCCTTGCCACCCGGAGAGTCCTCGGCCACGAGCAGGAGCAAGGGGACACCACAGCAGTGTGGAGGGACCTGAGGACCTAGTGCTCAGTGAGAGCCAGACACGCAAGGCCACAGAGGGTGACCCAGTTGCAGGGGACATCCAGGACAGGAGAGTCTACAGACAGGAAGTGGATTTGTAGATTCCTGGGTTCAGGGGCTGGGAGGGGTCAGGGCTTCTTTTGGGGTCCTGAGAATGTCCTGGAATATAGTAGAAACACTAAGCTGTACTCTTTAAAGGGTGAGCCAGGGGCTGGGGCTGGGGCTCAGGGGTGGAGCACTTGCCTAGCATGTGCGAGGCACTGGGTTCAATCCTTGGCACCACATTAAAAAAAAAATGAATAAATAAAAAAAGTTGTATTTATTTATTTATTTTTTTTAATGAGCCAAGCCTGTCATCCCAGCCCCCAGAGACTGAGACAGGAGGACCACAAGTTCAAGTCCAGCCTCAGCAACTTAGCAAGACCCTGTATCTCAGGTAAAGTACCCCTGGGTTCAATCCCCAGTTCCAAAAAAAAACAAAAAAACAACACATAACTAAATAAGAAATAGACGAGTGAATTCCATGGCACACCAATTATATCTCAGAGGAGATATATATATATATAAAATATATATATGCACACATACATACATACACACACACACATAAAACCATTAGTTGATGGAGAGGAAGCATTTTTTAGTGTACAAAGTTCATGTCTTCATGGTCTTTTTATTTATTTTCTTTGGGGAGGATACCAGGGATGGAACTGAGAGGCATTTGGCCATGGAGCCCCATCCCAGCCCTATTCTTCATTTTATTTAGAGACAGGGCCTCACTGAGTTGCTTAGCACCTTGCTGTTGCTGAGGCTGCCTTTGAACTTGCCATTCTCCTGTGTCAACCTCCTGAGCCACTGGGATTACAGGCACCAATGCTTTTGGCTTCATGGTCTTTTTAATCTTCAAAATGCCCAGGGTATTTTTAAAATATTTTTTAGTTGTCAATGGGCCTTTATTTGTTTATATGTGGTGCTGAGAATCGAACCCAGGGCCTCCCACATGCCAGGGAAGTGCCCCTACCACTGAGCCCGAACTCCAGCCCCATGCCCAGGGTAGGTTAAAAGAATGTCTGCCACCTGACAGAACCCCAGCTCCTCAGGAAGCTGGGCAGGGAGATGGCAAGTCCCAGGCCAGCCTGGGCAACTTAGGGAGGCCCTGTGCCAGCCACAGACAGGGCTGGGGTGTGGAGCACTGGCACGGTCCCGGCTTCAATCCCTAACACCCCTCCCCCAAACACAGAGAATGGCTCTCAGGTACAACAGAAGCCACCCAGGTGCTGAGGCTGAAGGTGGGAAGGGCGTGAGCCCGGGCCCAGCTCTGAGCCTCTGGCTCTTCCTGCTGAGCACACACATGTGCACACACACCCAAGCTGCTTTTCTTTTCTCGGCCCCCGTTTGCCAACGGTGAGTGTCATATCTCCCTCACGTCCTCGGGAGATGGCAGGTGAACAAGGGGTCAACTGTCCTTAGACACTGGGTCAAATGTCTTCACCTTTTTGCTCTGGTTTTCAGTGTTCTTTCTTCTCTGACCCAAGAGAAGAGGAGATAAAGGAATTTCCCTGGCTGCTGTGTGTGGATCTGACGCTGCAGAGCTGGGGGACTTAGGCCTCAAGATTTTAGAAGAATTCGCACCTGGTTTGGGGAATCAGAGGTGACACCCCCAGAGGAAAGTCTGAGAGACAGAGATGGGGGGCAGGGGTTGAGAGAGAGAGAGAGATCCAGGAAAATTCTAGTACCCAGGATTTCTGAGCCTGATGGGTCCCTATGACAATTCTAGAACATTCTGTTTAGCAGTTAATCTGCCTGGAAGCCCACACAGTCTACTGTGTCCTGTCGGTCATCTTGGCTCTCTTCAGAGGGAAGATCTGGAGGAAAATCTCCAGAGCATTTTCTTTCTTATTTACTTACTGGGGCACTTCCCATGGTTCAAGTTCCCCCACTCTCCAACCTACATCTAAAGGAAGGTAGGCAGGCGTGTCTGGATGTGGCTCAGTGGGACAGCATTGCCTAGCGTGCTAGAGGGCCAGGGTGTCCTCCCCAGCACCACAAAAAATAAACCAACAAATAACACGGAAGATTAGCAAATTGTTTGGATATTTATTTAAAGACATAAACCAAAATCGGTAAAAATAATCAAATAGAATTCCAGAAAATGATTGCAAGAAAGGAAATAAAGCAGAAGATAGGAAAGATGGTAATTAGGGCTTAGGAACATTCAACTTTTAAAATAATTGAATATGTTTGAAAAAATTTCGTGTAACTAATCATAATATGATGAGGAAACCAGTAAGATGTTAAACCAAATTAAGGAGGATTTGAAGAACTGTATCCATAGACAAACAAGAAATGCAAGACGGTGTTTACAGATAGAAGTAAAATGTGCTGTCCTGAACGAACGTGGCTTTTCATGAACAAGAACTGATGGCCATTACTATCAGTTTTCTACAACTTGGGGAGCCCAGAAGTAGTTCAAAGATAGCAAAAGGCAGCCAAGCGCAGTACCCCACACCTATGATCCTCAGGAGGCTGAGGCAGGATGATTTCAAGTTCAAAGCCAGCCTCAGCACAACACAGTGAGACTCTGTCTCTAAATAAATATAAAAGTGGGCTGGGGATGTGGCTCAGCGGTTAAGAGCCCCTGGGTTCAATCCCTGGTACCAAAAAAAAAAGCAACAAGATAGAGGTCCCTCAGGATAGGCCAACAGGCAGTCTCTTGCCTTGGAGCACTTTTTTAAATGGTCCTCGGAGAGACTGCTTCCAAGGAGATGACATCTGAGCAGAGATCTAAAGGAGAAGACAGCCAGGTGACGACCTAGAAATGAGACACGGCGCAGGCAAAGGCCCTGAGGTGGTCCTGAGCTTCCGATTCCAGGAGCGGCCCAGAAGCCAGGGGGCTGCAGCCAGCCTCAGGGGTCTCCATGGTGAGTGTTTTGGACTTGACTTACGTACTCACTTTGCAGTGCCTCGGGCACAGTAGGTGAGTGATCTTCCACCGAGCCACACCCCCAGCCCTGGACTTCTTCACATCTAAAGTTTTGTGGTTTCCCTGTGGCAAGGAGCACGTCTCTGACACCACATGGATGGACCTTGAGGACCTTTTAGACACAAAAGGACACCTGGTGTGTGACTCCGTTGACAGGAAACACCCAGGGTAGGAGAGTCCACAGCCTGGAAGTGAACCCTCGGATGCAGGGGGCTGGGGAGTGGATGGGGTGACTATTCATGGGGAAGAGTTTCTTTTAGGGTGATAGAATGTTCTAGATAGAGGTGATGCTGGCTCAATTCTGAATATAAGAAATACTACTGAATTGTACTTTTTTTTTTTTTTGGCAGTACTAGGGACAGAACCCAGAGGGTTTGTTTATGTATTTACTTATGTATTCGCTTTAAAATTCTGAGATAGACCTTGCTAAATCGCCCAGACTGGCCTCAAACCTGTGGCCCTCCTGCCTCTGCCTCCTGCGTCACTGATCCTAGGTGTGTGTCACTAGGCCCAGCCTGGGAAATTCTTAGATGTAGCTCAGTGGTAAAGTGGCCTGGGTACAATTTTCAGTACCACAATTTTTTTTTTTTAAGAAACAGATAAACAAAAGGAAGAAACCAAAGATTGAGGTGGTGTGGCTGTATGCATTTGTCAAACAACTGCTGTGCGCTAGCAGTGCATTTTATCATTGACTTTATGCCCCTATTAAACACACACCCACACCTGCCCCCTAAAAAAAAGAGCCACTTCACCAAATAGCTGACAAATGCCTAAATATATGCATCACCTTTGACTCAGAGATAGAAATGTATCCAGAGAAGATAATTAAGGATGCACTTCAAGATTCAAATGCATGCCCTGTGTGGTGGCCATGTCTGTGATCCCAGTGACTTGGGAGGCTGAGGCAGGAGGATCGCAAGTTCGAGTCTAACCTCAACAACTTAACAAGACCCTGCCTCAAAATAAAAAATAAAAGAGCTGTGGATGTAGTTCGGAGCTCAAGAGTCCCTGGGTTTAATCCCTGGTGCCAAAAAGAAAACAAAATTTAGATGCAAAGATGTTCGAGGTAGCATTATTTATTAAAGCAAAACAGAGGCGATGATCCAAATGTCATGTAATAGGAGTTTGGGTGAATAAATATCCAAGACTGATATTCAAAATATCTAACCACCTGATAAACAAGGGCACCGAAGGGTTGGAGTGGACGCTGTCCCACAGCCTCGAGAGTCTGCTTCTTGTGTGAGCTGGTGGAAGGAGGGAGGCTGTTCAGCTGCAGAAACCATCTTGGAAATGAATGCATGTGAGATGACAGGTCTGTCGAGTTCAGGAAGGCTTGGGCTGGCTGGGGTGCAGCTCAGTGGCAGAGCACCCCTGGAATCCACCCCCAGTATCACCAAAAAGAAAAAGAAAAAGAAAGAAAGAAACTTGGGCCAGGGTGTGGCTCAGTGGCAGAGCACCTGTTTAGGGAGCTTGAGGCTGGGTTTCTGTCCCAGCACTGGAGAGAGAAAAGAGCATGCCCTGCACTAAACTCCCAGAGAGGCAGGCCAGCACGACATCAGGAGAACCTTCTGGAAGACTTCGGGTGGAGTCTGATGGAGTCTGGTTCCAAAGTGCCAACAGCAGCTGATGTGGGCGCAGTGGAGCCCAGCTCGGTGGCGCACGCCTGTAATCCCAGAGCCTAGGGAGGCTGCAGAGCGAAAGTTCAAAGCCAGCTGCAGCAACTGTGTGAGGCCCTGAGCAACTTAGTGAGACCCTGCCTCAAATAATAATAGAGAGCTGTGGATTTGGCTCAGTGCTTAAGCACCTCTGGCTTCAATCAGTACCAAAAATAAACAAGTAAATACGGAATAAACAGGTGGAAACAAGTCAAACGTCTGTGCACAGACAAGCGGACACACCCGATGCGGTCTGTCCACACACTGGAATATTACGCAGCTTTAAAAAGGAAGGGATCCTGACACCTACAGGAGTGTGGATGGACCTAGTGAAATGAGCCAGAGTACACACCACACGCTGCAGGATCCTCCTGCATGAAGCTCCTGGAGCCCCCAGAGCCACAGAGGCAGGAAATAGGAGGTGGGGGCTAGTGTTGAATGGGGCAGTGGTTCAGTGCGGGGTGATGGAAAGTTCTGGAGACGTACAGTGGGGACGGGTGCATAACATCAGGAATGCACTTAATACCACTGAGCTGTGCACTTGGAATGGACTACAATGGCTGGGCTGGGTGGCACATGCCTTTTCCAGCACTTGGGAGTCGGAGGCAGGAGGATCACTTGAGCCCGGGAGTTCCAGAGCAGCCTGGGAGACTTGGCAGAACGCATCTCTGCAAAAGAGAAAAAAAACCAAGAGGAGTGGACCTGGTGCCGACCACATCACACCGTGGTGTTTGCGAGCGCACCCTTCCTTTGTGTCAGGAACATTGCAACCCGGATTCACAATGGGTAGAGAGTAGCCAGGTGAGCTGGCCTTCAGGGCCGCCTGGGTGCAGCCCCCTCCAGAGGGTCCCTAAGGCTCACCGCAAAGTCCCCTGGGCTCCGTCTCAAAGGAGCTGTTAGTTACAGCTGACTTTTTTTGTTTTTGTTTTTGTTTTTTTGTACTGGGGATTGAACCCAGGGGCACCTAACCACCGAGCCACATCCCCAGACCTTTTTATTTTTTATTTTGAGACAAACTCTCACTAGGTTGCTGAGGCTGGCCTTGAACTTGCCATCCTCCTGCCTCAGCCTCTTGAGTCACTGGTTCACAGGCGTGTGCCGCCACACCTGGCTCTGCGGACCGCTAACACTGGAGCAGCCGCCAGGGTGGCTAAACTGGGTGTGGAAATATTTCAGCACTGGCTGGCAAAGTGCTGCTCATGGGGGTACCCCAAGTGCCCCCAGTCCTGCTGACCCTGAGACAGCCCTGCGCATCATAGAAGGAATATGTTCTGAGCAGCAAAGTGGCAGCCCCTGAGTTGACACCTGGAGGGGCATTTGCACCTGAGGGCTGGGAGCTTACTGTGTATTCACCCAGAAGGTAGCAGGGAGAGCTGCTCTGGGCTGGTGCTAGGTCCACCCACAGCTCAGTCTTCCCATCTGTGCAATGGGCCCTTCAGGCAGAAAGGCCCTGCCGTCACCTAGCTCCAGCCCCTCTGCACAGGGGCGCTGGCCTCCTGGGCTACTTCCTAGGTCCTGTCAGAACCTTAGCATGTGCTCCAACTGAGGGTGAAGGCCTGGCTCAGAGCCCCACTTGCCTACAGCTGTCCATAGTCTGGTCCATTTAGGGCAATGGATCTCACCTGGGGATCAATCCTGACTTCCAGGGGACAGGAGCAGTGTCTGGGGACATTTATGGTTATCACATGCTCCTGGCACAGAGTGGATGGAGGCCAGGGGTGCTGCTGAGAACCCTGCAATGCCCAGGGTGCCCACCCAGAGAATGACGTGGCCTCATGTCTGTGGGGCCCAGGAGAGAAGTCCTAACTAAAGTCTAACTTCAGTCCTGCATTTCTGCTTGCTTCTTCCCCCTCTGTACTAGGTGGACAAGACAGGGACCGAGGGGAACTGTTCTGCTGCCAGGGCGCTCGCTCTGGGGGGTGGGCGGGCTTGAGCTTTACCTGTCTGGGATCAGTGGAGCCTGGAGAGGGACTCCAGATGAACGAGGTCAGCCCTCTCCCGCAGCTGCGCAGGGTCACAAGTGGCCCCTGGGCTTCAGGCGGGTGGAAGGGGAGAACGTGGCAGCCTCCTGGTGTGGCCAGTCCCGGGTTCTGTCTTTTTTAAAAAATCACCGCAATTTAGAGAGTGACTCCTCCCTCCCTCCGTCCCGCCGCCTGCCACGTGGGCGCCCGTCCGCCCGCTCCCCCTGGGGCGCGGGCTTCAGTTTCCCCTTGGGGTGGGGGTCGGGCTGGGGACGCGCGCACCGCACTCGCGGCGGCAGGTGCAGGGCGGGGTGGTCGCGGGGCCCAGCGCCCCGTCCCGGTCCCCTGCAGGTGCCGCTGCTGCCGGCTCCCTTTCCTGACTTCCCTGTTGCCAAGGGGTCAAGGTCAAGCCTGCCTTGTGTGACCTTGAGCAGGGGAAGCCAACCCCTCCTCATGGTGGCATCCTTTCCTGTTCCTCCCCAAAGCGGGACTCCGAATCACGCTGCGCGGGGTGGTGGGGCGACCTGGGCCCTGTGCGCGGCGGGGACAGCCCGGCCGTGTCCCCGCGGGCGGGGGCGGGGGCGGGGCAAGGGCAGGGGCCGGCCCTCGCGGCCAGCGGGGGACCCTTGGCCCAGAAACCCCGGGAAGGAGGCTGCTGCTCCTGCTGCGGAGCGGGCGGGTGAGCACTGCCCGGCCGGAGGCCGCCGCCCGGGGAGCCCAGCGCACCTGCCCGTTCCCAGGCCCGCGCTTCCGCCGCGACCCGGAGGCTCCCCGCCCCATCCGGGGCTCCCGGCAGGTGGCGGCGGCCTGCCCTGCCCCTCTGCAGGGCGTCCCTGGGCAGGGCCCGACCCCTCACCTCCTGTGCCCAGCACCCGCCCCGGGCGAGGCTGGCCAGGTGTTGGGGACTGTGGCCGAGTCACCGTTGGGAGGTTAGATGGCCAGGCCCGCTGGTGTGTGTCAGACCGTGGGAGGGCGGGGCCTTTAAAAATGGCATGAGATAAGTCACCTGTGGTGCCACCACCCAGGAGTTCCCTGGTTACACCACGTGTTCACCGAGTTGTGCCCCTCTTACCACTAATTCTAGAACACTCGGTCTCCCTAAGGAAGCCCCATGCGCATGAGCAGCCCCCACAGCCCTGCACCCCTGGATCCCCACGTCTCTGGACATCTCCTATCACTGGGTCACACACTATGGCCTTGTGTGTCTGGCTCTCGCTGAACATGAGGTCCCCAGGTCCATCTATACTGCAGCTGTCACCTCGCTCCTCCTTGTAGCCTGGGACACTCCAGGTGTGAATGGGCCAGGCTGTGCATCCCCTCACTCATCAGGACATGGGGTGACCCCTGTGTGGTGTCCTGAGTCCAGCTGCTGTGAACCAGCATAGAAGGCAGACGGCACTGCCCAGCACGACTGTCATCCCCCCCCCCAGCCAGGTACACCAGGTCCTGGCCTCTTCTGAGGGTGGAAAGCCCACTATGAAAATAGGCACATAAAAGTAAAAATGGCGGGCTGCGGCCGGACGGCAGGGCACTGCCTAGCACGAGGTGGCTCTGGGCTCCACCCCAGCACTGCAAAAATAAATAAATAAAGTTAATTTTTTTCCAATTAAAAAACCGGGGTGCAGCTGGGCGCAGTGGTGCATGCCTATAATCTCAGAGACTCGGGAGGCTGAGGCAAGAGGACGGTGACTTCAAAGCCAGCCTCACCAACGGCAAGGTGCTGAGCAGCTCAGTGCGACCCTGTCTCTAAGTAAAATACAAAATAGGGCTGGGGTGTGGCTCGGTGGTCGAGAACCCCAAGTTCAATCCCTGGTGCCAAAACAACAACAACACCAAAACTGGGGTGCAATGGCACAGGCCTGTAATCCCAGGGATTGAGAGCTGAGGCAAGAAGGTCACAAATTCAAGGCTCTGAGTAACTTAGAGGGACCCTGTCCCCCAATAAAAAATAGAAAGCCATGTTATTTGTTATATGTAACAAATGACGTGCCCTACGATGCGGAGACAGGAGACAGGGCTCCTGGAGGTGATGCGGTGGGCTCGGCCCGGGGTGGCTCCACCTGCCCCCAACCACCCCTAGGCCCTGTGCAGTCCCCAGCCAGGCTCCTGGGACCTGGGGGCTGACCTCAGAGCTTGTGGGGGGCAGGGCTGCTGAGAGCCACAGAGGAGCAGGGACAGGGGAAGAAGGGGGCCAGGAGGAGGAGCAGCGAGCGGAGGTGGGTGCACTGCCCTGCTCTGGGGCTCCTCCCCAATATCGTGTTCTCCGTGGGGTGAGCGGCAGCAGCACCTTCACTGGGGGTTACCGTTTCCTCCAAGCCCATGAGAGGGAGGACTCCCTCCTCACCCAGCCTGGTTCTGCACCCACAGGACGCTGACCCTGAGTCAAGGGCATTTCCCCCTCGCTGCTCTCTGGGGGTGTTGGGCATCAGAGGCAGAGACCCCCTGAAGTCGGGCACCTAGGGAGGTTATGGGGTAGTGCAGGGAGGAGGCGGTGGCTAGGTCCTGAGGGACCAGGTGAAGAGGCTCAGAGGCCAGCACCGGAAATGGACGTTGGCTTCCTGCGTCCTGGGGTGGGGGCACAGATGGGGGGGACAGGGTGGCTGAAGCCAGTCAGCAGGGGTCCAATGAGGCCTGAGGAAGGCTGAGGGCTCAGTGTGAGAGGAAGGGGGCTCTCAGGGGCTCTTTATCTCCACTAGCAGGGGCAGGGACACAGGCCAGTGTGGGGAGAATACCCATGGGGTGACAGTTATAGTCCCAGACACCTCCAGCCTTCCTGGCCACTGTCCAGTGACCCCACAGCCAGGAGGGGTGTCCACACTTGCCCCCCTCTTCCCACCTAGAGGGAGGCTGGGGAAACCCTCTGTCCCTCTGAGGCTCTCCACAGGAAGGACAGTTCAACGCTGTCCACAGTGTCCTCTTTACTTTTTGTGGAGCTCTGCCACTGAGCCACGTCCTCAGCCCCTTGTTCAGATTTTATTTTGAGCCAGTCTCACGAAGTTGCTGAGGCTGGCCTTGAACTTGCGATTCTCCTGCCTCAGACTCCTGAGTCACTGGGATGACAGGCAAGGCCACCAAGCAGGGCCAACATTCAAAGTTCTTCATGAGGTATCTGAGTGGTCAGGCTTCCCCCTGGGCCACTACCTATTGCTCCCCCAAAGGCCACAGAGGGTTGACCGGCTGACGGGTTCCCCTGGCAACTGCCAAGGAGTGCCCCTGCCCACCCTTCCCTACCCCACCCCTGGAAACTAAAGGGTGGACGCCAGGCTGGGCGGGGGGCTTCCCACCCCGCTGGCAGAGGCCTCTGCCCCAGGCCTAGGGACTGGCCGCGCCAGGCTCCCGGGGACCCACTGCCAGCCTTGCTCAGCAGCTGCTTGGCCTGGGACACTGCCCCCACCCCTGGGGCCTGGCTGTCTGGGCTCCGCCTCGCCCCTGAGGGCTGCGGTGGGCTCTCTCCTTACTTCTGGACCTTGGCACCTCAGCCCAACTGGGCTTTAGCAGAGGGCTAGTCTCTGGTCTTCTGGGGCCCCCACAGGCGCTGTGGGGGAGCCCCATGTTTGTGTACTGGAGTTGGGTGGACAGCAGGATCATGGAACCACAAGTCACCTCACCTTGCTGGGGCTCAGGGACACAGAGATGACATAGGGACAGGAGAACGTTTGGCCCACTTCATGAGGGCACACGGGAAAGTGCGGCTTTGATATCACAGGCCTCAGGGCCAAGGATGGGCTCCTTCCTAGGAACTGTCTCCTTTAGCCTCTGCACACAGGGTAACCAAGGCTGGCAGAGGGACAGGACCTTCCCTTAGGTCACAGGTTGGGGACTACAAGGAGGCCCCCTGCCCGGAAGGCTGAGTGCCTGGAGCCTGAGGCCCAGGTGGTGGCTGTGGGTGGGTCCTCCCCTGGCCAGCGCGCCCTCAGCTGCAAGGCCTGTCCCCAGGTGCGGCTCTGTGGGCTTCAGCCTCTGTCCCCTGGGAAGCTGGGCAGAACCCTGAGCTTGGCCCTCAGGCCCCCGCGGCTGCATGCCCAGCCTCTCCACTGCCTCCCCACAGCCCAAGCAGGCCACGTTGCCATAGGGACCACAGAACAGGTAGCACCGGCACAGGGACCCACTGGGCCTGTTGCCCCAGGTGTGAGCAGGCACACCTGGTGGCGCGCGGGGGCAGGGAGGCCGGCCAGTTTCGTTTTGAGGTAGGCCTCCTCCTTCCTCACCCTGCGCTGTGGCTGGCTTTCTGGGAAACCCTGTAGCGGCTTCCTCTGAACCCTCTTAACCCGGCCGGAGTCCTCAGTGAGTTCCGGCACCAGGCTTCCTGCCGGAGACACACCTCCGCCCCAGGGCCCACCCATCCACCTTCCAGAAGGTTCTGGGGTGCCCCTGCCAGCATCCCCTTTACACTGAGGCCTAGGCTCTGGACTCAGAAGCTTGCTGGCCCTGGTAAGGGCTGTCTCTGATCATGGCCTAGCCCCTTTGCAACTGTGGACTCAGGGCCAGGCTGTCCTCTGGGGAGGTGTCCTGGGCACTGCCGGGTGCTGGACTGTGGCCTCCACCCACACCAGGTTAGGAGCTCTCCCAGTCCCGAGAGCCACCAATGTTCCCGGATGTGGCCAAATGTCGGGGCAGGGATGGTGGTGGTCAGAATTAGCCCAAGACCTACCCCTGGGCAAATAACAGCTGGAGTGTCTCGGAGCAGTGGCCCCATGGAGCACCCCTGGGCACTGAGAGCAAAACACGTTCCACCTCCGCAGCAAAATAAAATGTGAAAAGCACACTAGCAACTTCCCTTCAACCACAGGTTAAGTGCTGACACTCTGCTCCACCCGGTCACAGAAACACTCCAGGTGAATGCCACCCGTCTCCCTCTGGTTCCTGGGCAGGGTGCAGCCTGGAGCCTGAGGCGCGGCCAGCTCTACAAACCTGTTTTGTCGTTACCTGCCCCGCCCGGAGCCCCCAGCACTCAGCGCTGTTAGGGTCAGAGAAGGAAATGCAGCCGTCCCAGGACCAGGGCAGGTCCCATGGGGAGAATTCCACAGGATGAGCTGGCAGGCGGTTGCCCAGGACCCCGAATTAATAACTAAAACCCTCAGGGCTGGGGTGCAGCGGGGTGGCAGAGTGCCTGCCTAGCATGTGCCAGGTTCCACGTCCCATCCCCAGTACCGCATTAGAAAACAGCATTGCGCCTCACTGAGTGGGGACTCAGGCGGGTCCTCTGTGGCCAACGGCCTGGTGGGGGGAAGCCAGTAGTGACCTGGCTGGTGCCACGTGCGGCTGGGGAGCGTCACAGTGAAGGAGCGTGCAGGCATGGGAACGGGGTCTGGCCTGCTGCCAGGCAGGCACACTGCCCTCTGGGGTGCTGCTGCCAGGCAGAGCTAGGGAGAACTTGGCAAACGCTCCAAGCCATCTTCCCCCAACCACAGGTCTCCCTGCTCTCCTTGATCTGGGTGTTTCTGCCACCCGCACATGGGGCAGTGGTGCCAGCACACCGTCTTTTCTATCTACTCATTTTGTGATGCTGGACATGGAACCTGGGCCTCAAAGGAACTATCCTCTGGGCCACACCCCAAGTGGCCTTTTTCCTTGGTCAAAACGAGGAACCCAACACTTTATGAAAAGTCTCCCAACCACAGGGAGCTCGGGGAACAAGCTGGGAGCGCCCGCGGCCTGCTGCAGTGCCACCTTGCAACTCACGCCCCAAACCAACCACAGGGCACGATTCACAGAGCCCGCCTGCTGCCCAGAGAAACGGTGGCCAGCAATGGGAGCAAGGGCCAGGCGTCTGGGCCTCCAACTGTAGAGAAGGGCCGGCCTGGATTAGAGGGTGGCCAAGGGTGGGGATGTCTGCAGGCAGAGTGGGGGAGGCAGTGGAGGGAAACGGGGAGGCCAGGGTTTGTGTTCTTGGCAATACCCGGAGCAAACCCAGGGCTGCTCTCCACTGAGCCACCTCCCCAGCCCCTTTTATTTTTTGAGACAGGGTCTCCTTAATTTGTCAAAGATGGCCTTGGACTTGCAGTCCTTCTGCTTCTGCCTCCCAAGAACCTAAATTGTAAGAGGGTTTGGGCAGAAACCAGCAACGCTGTTTGAATGAGGCACCAGCTCATGTCCTCTTTGGTGTCTGCAGAAAAAAAAAAAAAAACAATACAGACTAAAAAGTCTCAAGAAAAGGATGGTGCTCTGGTTGGTTCCCCGAGGACCACGAGCTCCTGCCCTCTGCAGCAGCCCAGGGCCTGCAGCCCATCTCCTCGAGAGCCCACAGAGAAGTGCGGCCTGTGCTCCGTGCTCAGGAGCATGGAGGGGCTGCTCTGGGCCGCAGCTACTTCAGAGGCCAGAGGGAGGCCTTGCAAGCAGCCCAGATGCGGCTTCCCTGTGAGTGGGCAGGACGGCTGGGCCTTGGGCCGTGCGGGGACCACAGAGGAGGGCCCAACAGGAATGAAGGACGACACGGGAACTGGGACAGGACCTCATCCGCTTTGCTTGTAACCAACTGGGGCTGAGCAGCTGGCGGCCCTCGGGAGAGTGACGTGCCTGGGCACTGGCTTGTGATTCGCGGGGCAGGCACCGGTGACAGCCACCACATCTGTGGGGCCTGTTGCAAGTGCAGGGACACAGGCCTTATCTGCTGCATCTGCTGGGGTTTCAACCACACAGAGCGTGGAGACCAGCACTTCCTCTCTGCAGAGCTGTTTCAGCTCAGCCCCGGGGAGGGAGTGTGCTCCCTGGAGCCTGGAGAGGCCTCCATGGTGCGCTGGGCAGGAGGCAGGGCTGCCTCCTGTCCAGGCTGCATGACGAGGGGCAGAGCAGCCAGAGGGGGAGGCAAGGAAGTGGTCCGCTGCAGGCCCCTGGCCCCCGGCTTTCCAGGTGAGACGCTGAGGCGGGGCCTGGGCACTGGGGCTTCAGCCCTGGAGGACAGCGGTGGCCCTGATCCTCGCCAGCCTCCAGGGGAGAGACCAACATGGAGAAGACCCGCGCAGCAAGGAGGCACAGTGGGCAGCGTTTGCTTTTCCTCTCCCTGTTTTGTTTTTAAACTAAGTAAGCAGGTTCCTAGACGGTGACAGGAGCAGTGTCCCTCCCAGGCCAGGCAGCAACCCAGGGGACATGAGGACACAAATGTTCCCGGGGCAGGAGGGGCCAGAGGGCGGGCACAGATGGGGCAGGCAGGCAGGCGGCCAGACACGGGAGCCGGGTGGCCGTCACACAGCGGTGCGCGTGGGCGTGCTGGGCTGGTTCAGCCGCAGGGTCCTGCACAACCAGCCGGCGAAGTCCACCTCTTCAGCCTCTGAGCGCTTGATGAAGGCGTGGCCCTGCAAGGGAGAGGAGCTGAGGGCTGGGCACGGTGGCCGCCGTGGCCGCCGACCCAGGGAGTGCCAAAGGCCACCCAGGACCACATACTTGGCTTCAGAGGGGACCCAAGTGCAGAGAGCGGAAGTAATGTAGAAATGACACAGAAGTGAAGCCTGCACTCCCTTCAGCATGCTGGACACAGCGGGAGGGGCTCTTCTCTGGGGTGGGTGTCCCTGGCCTCTACTGGGCAACCCCCGAGACGGGACCACCCCAGCCAAGGACATCTGATCAGGAATAGCCCCATCTGCCAAGGGAGCTCTCTGCAGGGTTCCCAACTCAAAGATGTCCAATAAGACAACCACTGGCCACAAAGCTCTGGAGCCCCGAAATGTGGCTCAGGGACGAGGGTGCACTGCTGAGGAGCTGTGGCAGGAGGGGCTTCAGGGTCACCAGAGGGTGTCATTTGGGATACATGCCCCTGATTGAGTCAAGAGCACAACTGGACTGGCACGTCCAGTTGGCTGGCACAGGAGTGGTGAGCAGGCTCCTACTGGTGCCCGGGCTGAGCCAGGGCCTCCCGTGTGCAGCAAGTGCTAACCACCAAGCCTTGCCCCAGAGCCCTGGGTGACTTTCAAGAAGGTGTTCAGACACCTGGTGCCCTGCTCCACCGCCCTGCACAGGTGTTGCTTCTGTCCTGCACTTAAGATCTGGGTGGGTGCAGGGCCCTCTAGAGAAGCAGCCGGAGACGACCCCTTCCCACCCAGGCCTTGTGTTCCTACCACAGCCAAGGGTCTCAAAACTCAGCTGTCCCCACAACCAACTGATGGGGGCCATCCTGGAGGAGGCACTGAAGTGGGCCTCCTGGGCAGGGGGCAGCCAGTTGGCACAAGGGCATCCAAGAGTCCTGAGGTGAAGCACTGCAGGGCCCAGGAGGGCACAGCGAGGAAGCGGCAGGCTGTGCAGCCTGACCCATGGGGCCTACTGGAGCCACAGGCAAAGGGCACGGCTTGCATTTTCAAAATGCCCTGTATGGACATCTCCACCGTGGACTTGGGAGGCTGAGAATCAACGTCTGTGTCTCTAACACAAAGCTCTTTCTTGGGGCACATGAAGCAGCGGCTATCTAGGATGGACAGCAGCTCAGACCCGATGAGGCCTGCTGACTTGTGCTGGGGACATGCTGACCATGGGCGGTGGATGCGGCTGGGAGGGCTCGTGTCGGGCCGGCCTGCCCGCCCAGGAGAACATGCTGGCTGGGCCCGAGGTGGCTGTCTCCCTCTTCCCACCTGCTGGGGAGGCGAGCTCTGGCCAATAGCCGGGTGTAGCAAGAAGTGTGAGCTTCAAGGACACCTGCAGTCACCTCCAGGGTGCAGAAACCCTGGCCTGCTTGGGGGAGTCTGGCCAGGGCAGAGCATCTGAGCACACCAAGAGCACATCCCGAGCCTCAGGGGGACACCGCCCAGAGCGACAGAGCACCCAGGCGCTGAGTGGGACTCACTCAGGGTGTATGACAAAGGCAGTCACCTCGCCAGGCCACAGGAGCTGGGAGCTGCTCAGGACTAAGGGGCCGGCCCATAGCCACCCAGGGCCTGAAGCGGGCACTGCCCAGGAACCCTGGCGCCATCCTTCTGCTCGCCCAGCCCTGCAGCCCAGCCAGCTTGGACTCCTCCTGCTCGCTCACAGCAGGGCCCCACGTGCACCCTCTCCACACCCAGCCCAGGGTCCGAGGGCACCACTCACCATGAGCATCTTCAGATCTGCTCGTTCTGCTGGGTTCTTAATGAGGCTGGGGACAGGCACAAGACAGGGCAGTCAGTTGGTGGCTCGGGGGCCCAGTGTTTTGGACTGTGGTGAGGCTGCCTGTGTCACCCCAGCCCATGAGGAGACCTGTGTAGGAGCCTGGGACTCTGGTTCAGTGCTGCCCAGCCACCTGGCTCCTGCCCAGACAGACAGGGGGCTCCATCACTGCCTCCGGTCTCCAGAGCAAGACACCCCCAGGAGAGAGTAGGACAAGGGCCTGAGGGGGAGGCAAGGGGAAAGGGGCGGGAGCCCCTCCTGCCTGGGCACAGCCTAGTAGCAGCCATAGATGTGTATCTTTCTACCACATCCCCAGCTCTGGTTATTATTGGAGACGGGGTTTGCTAAGTTACCGAGCTTGGCCTTGAACTGGTCACCCTCTTCCCTCAACCTCCTCAGCCCCTACAGGTAGATCTCTAATAAAAACGCCAAGCTCGGAGGCCCAGGGTCAAAATGGAAGTTTTTCCTTTAAAAAAACAGAACAGCCTGAGGACAGCAGCTCAAAGCAGCTCGGGGCTGCAGGGTGGTTCTCAGACACAAAGGGCCACCAGGGCACATCTGATGGGTGACATCCACAGGAGGCTGCCTCCAGGGCACCAGGGTGCTGCATGAGGCCCCAGCATGGACACTGCTGGTTCCTTGATGGGCAGGAGAATCCAAGTAGGAGACCCCAGGAGAGACCTGCTGGGCAGGCACTCCTCCCTCCTGCCAGTGGACAGCAGGTGGCCGCTGCGGATAGACCAAGGGCCTAATCCAGGTTCATACACAATTTTGGGGGCAAGCGGGGAGGGCAGGTGGGAGCCACATCCCGGAAAGGGCCTCTGGCTCTCCTGGGGGTTTTAAGTGCCTGCCAAATCCTGCCACCGACCACTCAGGGTTCTCGAGGGACAGGCTGGGCATCAGTGGGACCGAGAGCAGGCAGAGCTCGAGTGAGCTAACGTGGGTCAGGGCCCTCCTGCCCCGCTGTGCGCGGCCACGCCAGTCCTCACCATTTATGCACGAACTCCTGGAAGTGTGGGCTGAACACGCCACTGGGTAGCTTGGGAGGTGGCTGTGGGGAGATAGAGGGCAGGTCAGCACATGTGGCCTTGGGCCCCCCACCTGACCTCTCCTGGCCCTTGCTGCAAGCAGAGAACACCCTCCCCTCTTCCCACTGCACAACGCACTGACTGGGCACGACGGGGCAGAGCAGGGCAGGCTTATCATCCCGTGGACCATGCCATCCCTCCAGGACCCAAGCCTGGGTTGCTGCCTCCCTGGTCAGCACTGCACAGGCCAGCTGCCGCCCAGGTTTGTGCGCAAGCACTGTGGGGAGTCTTGAGGTCTAGCCCTGAGAATGACCCCAGATAGGGGGGCACCTTGATGCTCAGGGTGTTTGACGTGCTCACAGCACCTGGGGATTCCTGCCAATGGCAGGGAAAGCCACGTCACCAGGGCCACCCCATCCTGTCATTTCACCACCTAACCAAGGGACAAGCCTAATCCTGCAGCAGACTGGCCACTCTGTCATTTCCCTGGCTCTAGTGGACCCGAGGACCTGGTGAACAGGGTAGTTCCAGGGTCCAGGCTGTGTCCCTCCTGATTACCAGCCCTGAGGTCACCGGCTCGTCTGCGCAGGACACAGTCACACTATCTGCTTTTGGGGCATCTGGGAGGAGCCATCAAAGACCCAGAAAGAGCAGGAAGGGAAAAAAATGGCCCATTCCCCAGAGCCCTGCTGCAGAGTCAGCCCATCCCTCTGGAGCGCAGCGCCTCCCCAGACCAGGGTGGCAGGGAAGGGGATTAAAGCACTTGACTCCACGATGCTCAAACTAGGACTAGGACATGCTGGGGGACAGGGCCTGAGGCGCAGCCTGGCTCTGGGCCCAGCACACGCAGACTGGGGCATCTCTGGATACAGGGAGGGGGTTGCAATGGGGATTCTGGGTTCGTCTTCATTAAGGAAACAAGACCCCCTGGGGAAGCGGATAACCTGTACGGTCCGAGGGGAGAGGTGGCAGTGGCTTGCACACCAGACAACCGTCCACAAAAAGGAGCGCCCCAGGGCGGCCCCCTTTCTTGGGCAGCACATGGGCAGAGTCCCTAGGAGGAACCAGCACCGGAGGCCTCCTCACGCACCTCATTCACAATGTAGTCCAGCAGCTCGAAGATGGCCATAGCTGGCCGGCTGTCCATCCCGTGACCTACACAGTGGGGGACAGAAGTGGGTGAGACTGGCAGATGACTCTGCCCCTGTGCAGGTGAAGGTCTGGGGGCGCTGGGCACACTGGGCGCCATCATAGCCACTAGCTTATGGCAGCAGCAAAACTCTGGGGAGGTGGCAGTGGCCAGAGCCTGGCCTCTGGCTCCTGAGCTTGCTCCTTGGGAAGAGACTGCTCTCCTGAGCCCCCCATGAACTCAAACAAAAAAGCTACAACAAACACGAGTGCTTTGGAAGAGCCACGCTTGGCAGTGCCTTGGGAGGTGCCACAGCCATGGCCCTGCTCCTGAGCTGCAGGCTGGGCGGGGGAGGGGGCCCACAGTAAGGACAGCAGCATGACCTTGCACAGAGCCACTGGTGGTGACAGAGGCAGGCCCCAGATGCCACTTGGAACAGGAAGCTGGCAGGGGGTGGCTGACCCCTGTCCGAGACCCAGCTGGCCAGGTCTGGGCTCAGCAGCTGGACTTTCGCCTCCTGCCTGTTCTGAAATGGGCACGGAGGCCAGGGCATGGGCTGGGGGAGGTGTTGGCAGGCAGGTGGCTGCCATCTAGTGGGGCTGGGAGGGGCAGGACCAGGCCTGAGGACAAAGACCTGGGAACTCTCCCCTGGAATGAGACCAAGACACCCATGTGGTCTGTCTGCAGCAGCACACGGAGTAGGAACGGGGCTTGTGGGTGATGCTGTCACCTCCCCACATGCCCAGCCATGGGGTGGCTAAACCCAGAGCAGCCCACCCTCAGAATGGAATATTATTGAGCCCTCAAAATGAGCATGGAGGTACCTGAGGACCTCGTGCTCATTGAGAACCAGACACAGAAGACACAGTGTGTGACCCAGTGACAGGACATGGATCTATGGGTGCAGGGGCTGGGGACGGGATGGGGGTTGCTCCTGGGGACAGGGCTTCCTGTTCAGGTGATGGAATGCCCTGGAACTAAAGGTGGCAGGACACTGAGGTGCTGAAGCCCTGAGCTGGGCACCTGCCCGAGGTGTGGCAGGGTGTGGAGGTCCTGCTTCAGCAGAGCGGCGGTGCTACCGCAGGCCCTCAGGGCTCACCCTGACTTGGGAAAGACAGAACCCCAGGGGTCCAGAAACTGCTCTGGGGCTCTGCTGCCTGTCCGGGACCCTCCCCTACACTCTCCCCCAGAGTGAGCGAAGTGTCCTCATGAAGGGTTTCCCGCATCCTCCAGGGCCCTGGTGGTCAAATCCAATAGTCCTAAGGATGTTCCGAGTCAAGGTCTTGGGTTTAGAGCTCCGGGATGGCCCGGCCCTAAGTAGTAGGTGCCCAGGGGCAATTCCTGCCACTCAAGTGCACAGTTGACGTTTCCCTGATAAAATGCTGGAGAACCCATCCAGCGACCTGGCCAGCTGCTAGCAACAGCTGCGACACCGCGGGCACACCAGGTCTGGGGCGCTTGCTGTTTCCAGCTCGTCCCCAGAAACCCCAGCACCGTGAGAGGACTGCTGACTAGCTGGACGATCCAGGGGGACAGGTGGTGCTGAGGGAGCCAGAGAGCGGCAGCTGCCGTCCTGGGCACAGCAGTGCCTGCATGGGTCACACTACCCGCCAGGAGTCTCAGACTCAGGCCATACCGCTTATGGGGCGCCCAGGGGGTCTCGGCCGGGGTGAGGTGCTGTGGGGCTCTCCTTCTGCACCGTTGCCCACGGGCCTGCCGAAGATGGCCTCCAGCTCCTTGGCATCGGGTGGGGGAATGGGGTACCTCCCGATGGACAGCTCCACCAAGGACAGGCCCATGCTCCAGATGTCCGACTGCACCGAATAGTGTGTGCCTTGCAATCGCTCTGGCTGCCAGAGAGACGGGAGGGAGGAGTGTGCGGAGGGCCAGCACCTGCAGTCCAGGGACCACTGCGGACCCAGCCCGCTTCCCCAGCTAGGGACCAGAGCAGTGGGAGGATGCAGAGCCACATCCCTCCACGCCCACCATGTGTGCACGAGGCCTGGGGACTGAGGCCCCAGAAGCCCACAGCACTGGGAGCTTCTGGCAGAGGCTGATCCCCCCCTCTGTGCAGGGCGAGACTGGCTTCTCAGATCCCAGGCCCCCTGCAGGTTCCAGGGCACCCAGGTATCTCTGAAGGCACCAAGAAAGTCTGATCTCAGTTCAGAAAGTAGCAAGTGCCCTGGGCTGGATGGTGCCGACACAGGCAGGACACAGGCAGGTCTCCAGGAGGAAGAGCTGCTTGGGAAAGGGAGGGCGACAGGACTTGGCCGCAGAGGAAAGCCAGACGTGGAAAACAGACTAGGGGGACCCGTGGGCTCCCTGTGGGTCTGGGTGGGACAGGGGAGGCCTGGAGGGACTTACAGACATGTAGGACCGCGTTCCCACGAAGGAGTTGGCCATGGAATCGATGAGCTGCCCGCTCACCCCGAAGTCGCACAGCTTGATCTCCCCTCTGGAGTTGACCAGGATGTTGGAGGGCTTCACATCTGAGGACAGGGCCAGCCAGGAGTGAGGGGCCATTGGGCACTGCGGTGGCCCGCCAGGCTCTGGGGACGGCACGAGCCTCCTTACCTCGGTGCATGATCTGATGCTTTTCTCGAAGGTATGCCAGGCCCCGGAGAACCTGCAAGGGCCATGGACTGGGTGAGCAGGACAGGGGCAGCAGGGGCTGCCCTGGCCCCAGCCACATCTAAGTAGCCAGTGTCTGGAATAGGCCAGGGGGACCCTGTCTAGGTGGTGTTGACCTTCTCAGGCTTAGAGCCAACAGAGGCCAACAGGGAGGCTGGCCTCCAGTGGTAGGGGGCGTGTGCCAACTGTCTGGTTCCCACACAGCCTGTGAGGGGCGCGTTGGTCCCCCCTCCACTTGAAAGAGGAGGGGCTGGCGCACAGAGGCAGAGGCAGCCTGGGTCCTAGCACCAGGCTCAGCCCCACCAGCCCCACGGCATCTCCCGGGTGCTCAGGCTCGGGGCGTGCTAAGGAACAGGTTAAGGTTCCAGCAGAACTGAACGGGTTAGGGGCGCACTGGGCTGTTTTGCCAAGGGGCGCCTGGATGGCAGATTCCTCAGGGGGAAGTGGTCGACGATGGTGCCGACAACGGCTGTTTCTGGAACACTGAGCGCCAAGCCCCAGAATCCCATCAGCCCTCCACCCGAGTGGGCAGGTGCACCTCCGGTCATTTCGAGGGCTCAGACGCAGGCTCCGGGAGCCACGTTCTGTGGAGTCACAGAGCGGCAGGATCTAAATCCCCAGGTTCTGCCAACTGTGGGGCTGGGGCTGGGGCCGGGACGCCTGCCCCGTCCCTCAGCTGCCCAGAGCATTTTTGGACAGTGAGGGGAGAATGGGGTCAGAGGTTTATGTCTGCCCCAGGCTCCCCCTTCAACCACCCTGACCAACGCGACCTGAGACCCCAGCCAGTGGTGTCTGCCTGCCATAAGATGGAGGGAGGATGGTGGCCATTCTGCTCATAGTTGTTCAACTGAGACCTCGGCTAGGCCTGAGATGTAGGGGTAGGGACAAGGACAATGACAGAAAATCTTAAAAGCTAGAAAGGACCTGCCACCTTCACCCAGCGGATGGGGATCCAAGGACCCTCAGAAACTTGCTCAGAAGTCCCACAGCCAGTGGAGACAGAATTGGCAACTCTCTGCAGGGCCCCACAAGCACCCCCACGGCTTTGAGCAGCTCCTGGACCCTGGCCATGAGGAAGGGGCTGGCACAGGAAAGAGCGCCTCAGCTGGGAGGGATGCGCCGGGGTCCGTGGTGAGACTCACCGCAATGCTGACCTTCCCCAAGATCTCCTCGGGGATCCTCTTGGCCTCCTTCAACACCTGGTCCAGGGAGCCCCCGTCCTGCGTGAGAAACAGCTCTCAAGAGCCAGCCGGGCAGTGAGGGCTCCTTCTACTGCAGGAAGGCACCAGGCCAAGGCCAAGCACAGCCGTCCAGCGAAGGGCAGGGACTCCTTCAGCTGTGGCTTAGAGGCTGCAGGGCCACATCTACAGTAGGAAGTGAGGAGGAATATCCCAGGGCACTGGTGTGTGCCCCACGCCGCTTTCCAGTGTCCCACAGGGCCTGTTGCTGAGATGCCACTTTCCTGAGGTCACCATGGTAGGCGCTCTACTCTAGTTTCCACCAAAACCCTGACTGGGGACAGAGACAGACCCTAGGAGTTCACTAGGCTGTCTGTGCAGCCTGGGTGGTCGTTGGGAGTGGAACTTGAGCAGCTACCACATTGGCACATGCAAGCCACAAACCAGCTTCTCGGGCCCCTGTCCTAGCCAGCACGCCAGGTGTGGTGTCACAGGCATGAAAAAGGAGGAAGGGCAGGCTGGCTGGTGGTCCACAGCCCCACCCTCGCATTCCTATAGAAACCCAAGTGCTTCCGTTGCCAGCACCTGTTCAGGCTGCTCCCTGGCCTCCCTCTAGGGCAAGGTGAGGAAGGGCAGCTAATGCCTGTGGGCCCTGGCCTGCAGGAGAGGTACTCGGAAGGCCAGCTAGGGGACAGAGACATCTGAACTCTTCCTCTATTCTCCCGTCACCCATTCGTCATTGTGCCAGGCACCCTGCAAAAGACCTGCAGATACCAACATTTTGGTTAGTCTCCCACTGTGCCTGGGTCTGGCCCCAAGTCCAACGGACAGACGAGGAAACAGAGATTATGTGTCCTTCACAAGGTGCCCAGGAACAAAACCGGAGACCCAGGGGCTGCCCCAGGTGCCTGGGGAGGGAGAGGAGTCTGGGCCAGCCCTGGGCACCAGGTGGTGACACTGCCAATGCTTACTGCGGGCCAGAACCCTGCCAGGACTCTACTCTGGGTTGGGACACAGAGGAAACTGAAACAGGAAGTCTGGGGGCAGAGTTCTTGCCAACCTGTTTTGCAGGACCCCAAAGATGGCTTGGTTGCCAGGACATGCTTCTCTTCATTTGAGGGCAAGAGGAGAAGCAGCAGCCTCAGGGGTGCTGGGGCCCCCCTCTGCCCCACTGTGCTGTAGAACACTACAAAACCCTATGTGCTCTGAAGCTTCCAGGACCCATAGGTGACTATCGAGGAGCTCTGGGCAAAGGTGCCGGTCATGTGGGTAGAAGGACAGGTGTGGCCCCCGCCTTGAGAGCTAGGACCAGGTGCGCCAGTGAGCAGGACGACCAGGCAAGTGGCGCAGGAGGGAGTACACATGTTCTTCTTGCCCCATTCCCGCCTCCCGCCTTTGGTCCTGAGGATTTAGAGCCACCACTGAGCTGCATCCCCAGCCTTTTTTTAAAATCTTAAAATTTTGAGACAAGGTCTCATTTAACTTGCTAAAGCTGGCCTCAAACTTGTGACCCTCTTGCCTCAGCCTCTGGGAGCAGCTGGGGCCATGGACATGACCACTGTGCCTTGCTCTTGTTTGTATCAACTGAGTTTAAGAAAACTAGAAAAGCAAAAACGGATAATAAAGCTGGGGCTGTGGCTCGGTGGCAGAGTGCTTCCCTAGCACGCATGATGCACTGGGCTAGATCCCAGCACCACATGAAAATGAAAAAATAAAATAAAGATATTGCGTCCATCTACAACTTAAAAAAAAAAAAATCCTAGTAACAGCTCTTTTCATTTTAAAAATTTTGAAACAGGGTCTCACAAGGTGCTGAGCCTGGCTGTGAACCTGCCATTCTCCTGCCTCAGCTCCTGAGCAGCTGGGATGACAGGTGTGGCCAGTGCCACCTCTTTTCATTCCAACTCCTCAGAGCTGCAATAAATATGTGCAGGACGAAGAAACGGAGAGCGTTTGCTGGGAGGAGCCGGGGGCCCAGTGGGGTCCAACACCAGGCCAGGAATCTCCCCAGTGCACACAAAACCCCTCCATCTGCAGGGCGGAGAGGGGTGGTGGCTGCCTGCACATTTCCCACTGAGGACTTTGGGGCCAATCAAATTGTAGTGGGTGTCCTGGGCACTGCAGGTGCTAAGCAGCATCCTGGCCTTACCCACTCCATGCCAGGAGAATCCCGGTCACAACCAAAAGGTCCCTAGACATGGTCCACAGCCAGGGGCTGGGGGGTGCAGGGGAAAAGGCAGGATCAGCGCCAGGGAGCCCCAGCCTGCAGCTGGGGAGTGCACAGCCTGCCAGCATAAGTGGCCTGCCTGAGACACGGGACAGGATGTGGTGGGGAAAACACGGCGCCCAGGTCTCTGTGACACTGATCTCACTCTGCATGACTAGACACTTTTTTTGCATGTGTGTTTTAAATGTTCCTGAAAATGTGTTGCTATTGAGCAAGTAATACATGAATACATTTTCTTTTTTTTTTTTTTTTTTAAAGAGAGAGAGAGAATTTTTTTTTTTTTTAATATTTATTTTTCAATTCTAGGCGGACACAACATCTTTGTTGGTATGTGGTGCTGAGGATCGAACCCGGGCCGCACGCATGCCGGTCGAGCACGCTACCGCTTGAGCCACATCCCCCAGCCCATACATTTTCTTATTAGAAAATTCAGATGTAATGCTAGGTGTGGTGCTGCATGTCTGTAATCTCGGATTTGAGAGGCCAAGGTAACAGGATCACAGGCTCAACGTCAGCCTTGGCAACTTAGTGAGACTCTATCTCAAAATAAGACTTTTTAAAAAAGGGCTGGAATGAATCTTAGTGGTGGAGCACCCCGGGTTAGTCCCAAGTACAACAACAACAACAACAACAACAACAAAAAGGCAGGCAGTGATCACCCTCTGAGCCCCAGCAGTTCCACCTTCTGGCCCCAAAGTGTGACATACTCTTCTGGATCTTTCTTTTCTTTTTTAATTTATTTTTTAGTTGGACATATAGTTTTGTTTTATTTATTTTTATGTGGTGCGGAGAATCGAACCCAGGACCTCGAACATGCTAGGCAAGCACTCTACGCTGAGCCCAGCCCCAGCCCTCTTCTGGATCTTTCCATGCATTCACGCACATACCAACACGTAATGGGAAATGGAGTTGAAACAAACAGGCTCCCTCTGGCATGTCCTTACAGCCCCACACACGTGGACTGCACTCGTGCAGCTTCATTCCCCACCACGGAGCCGCTCGGTGCCTCGGGTTCCAGGGCTGTAGGCTCCTCACTGCTGTGCCTGGGACGCCTGGTCACAGAGCTGACCAGACCCCAAGAATGCTGAGGTACCTCTGTGTGGTCAGCACACTACAGCCGCCCTCTCTGGCCCCTGGCCCCACTGCTCGCTGGGTTCTGTCCTGAGCTTTTCAATAGGTTCAGGCTGCAGAGAAGCAGCCAGCCCCGCTGATCCCGAGTCCCAGGACCAACAGGAGCGGCGGGTGAGCTGGGCTATGTGCACCAAAGCTGTGCGGCTCACAGCTCGCCACGGTGTGGAGCTGGGGTGTCTCCTGAAGGCCCAGGGTTAGGGCTGCATCCTCAGCTTGGCACTGTTGGGAGGTGCTGGAGCTTTACAAGGTGGATCTGCTGGGAGGTTAGGCCACTGGGACTTAGTCCCTCCTCTTTCCGTCCCTTGCTTCTCGGCCAGTGGTCTTCCCTGCCAGGCACTCCCACCATGGCCTGCTATCACCACAGGCCCAAAGCAATAGCAAGCCAGAATAAGCCTCTTCTCTCCAGCCCGAGTTCCACAACAGAAAGCTCATATGGCGACAGTGGTCATCCTTACAGTTACTAATGTGTATATCAGCACATTAATCATTAGTTAGATAAAACACATCATGGTCATAATGACATGACCCACACAACTAGGAGTCTTTTCTTGAAAGCCAGACTCTACCAGACTGCAAACAAGCCATCTGCACATCAGTTTGTTGGGAGAGAGGCTGAGACCTCCCTTTAGATCAGGGACACTCCAACAACCCAGGGACGCTACTGTGGCCTGGGTGTGGTGTGGCCCTCCAAGCCCTGTGTGGAAACTCAGCCCCCCCCGCCCCGTACCAGCACTATCTGAGCCCTTTCAGAGGTCACAGGCTCCACCTTCATGAGGAGAGATGGATGCTTCTCTGGGTATGTGGCGGGGGTAGACTCCCCTGGAGGTGGGTGGCTTCTAGGACAGCGGCTATTAGAAAGCAAGCAGCCCTTTGTGCCTCCTAGCACACCTGCTTGGCTTCACCTCCCCCAGTTATGACTGTGCATGTGCAGACGCTGGCTGTGCTCTCAGACTTCCCCACCTTTAGAACTATGACCCAATAAACCTCTTTCCTGTATAAACCACCCGCCATGGCATTTTGTTACAGCAACTGAAAACACACTAAGCCAGGTACTAACCAGGCAGACTGTCATGCAACTGTATAGACTAAGAAATGAAGAGGATGAAGGAGGGTGCTGCCGTCTGCTCAGTGCTCACACAGCATTGGGTGCTGTCCAAGGCGAGCTTGTTAATGCTCACCCCTGACTGCCCACAGAGAGCTGCCAGTCTTGTCCAAAGTTTTGCGTGAGACTAGAGTGCATGTCCCAGACCAGTGTGCTCAGCCACGGCAGCCCCAGGACCCCCCCAGAGGCTCACTCCCACTTCAAATCTACACTCTGGGCTGTGGTCGTGGCTCAGTGGTAGAGCGCTCGCCTAGTATGTACAAGGGTTCCATCCTCGGCACCATATAAAAATGAATAAAATAAAAGTATAAAAAAAGATCTATACTCTAGTGACTCGGGAAGCTGAGGCAAGAGGATCGTGAGTTCAAAGCCAGCCTCATCAACTAAGCAAGGCCCTAAGGAACTGAGACCCTGACTTTAAATAAAATACAAAAAAGGGCCAGGGATGTGTCTCAGTGGTTAAGGGTCCCTGGATTCAATCCCTGGTACCAAAATCCACATCCTTTGCCCTGCCTCTTTCTGGTGCCAGGGATTGAACCCAGGGGTGCTCTACCACTGAGATATAGTCCCAGCCCTTTAAATTTTCTTTTTAAGGTAGGGGTCTCCAGAAGTTGCTAAGGGTCTTGTAAAATTGCCGAGAGTGGCCTTGAACTTGAAATCCTCAGCCTCCAAGTCTCTGGATTACAGGCGTGTGCACTGTGCCCTGCCTTTCGTCTGAGGTGTGGGTGTGTCGGCCACCCCAGGCTGCCGCGCATGTGCTGAACACTCCATCTCCTACTCCAGTGAGTCTGCCTGCCGTGGAAGCAAAGGGCAGGTCCTCAAAGCAGAGGAGGGCTCGTGGCTCCCTCCTGAGCAGGGGCTGCCTGGTGCCTGGCTACAGTGCTGGCCGCACTGGGACCACGTGCTAAGCACCCATCAGAGTGGGGGATAGGAGATGAAGCACCTTCCTTCCCAGAGGGTAAGCAGGGAGCCTCTGGAACCACACCCCAGCTAGGGAAGAAGGGGAGGAGGCAGGTCCCGCCCAGGGGGCGCTTTCTCCTCCCTCTGCCCTCTGGCCTTCCTGCACCTGGGCTTTGCAAGACAGACTCGCTCCTCCCAGGTGGGGAAGGGGCTCCCACATGAGTGGATTTGCTTGGACCCCACAGCTGAGTGGGACTCTTGCTCAAATTCATTTCCTGCCTCAGTTACAAAACTGTTGCAGGGGATGGTGTGCTTGCAAGGCTCAGCCAAGGGACATCAGACAACCAGTGCACCCTAGTTCTGCACGGGGAGCCCTGCGGCAGGCAGTCTGGCACCTGCAGCCAGGATGGGGGCCACTCCCCAGGCTCTGCAGCTCTCACCACTTCTGCTTTTGTCACCCTTGATCCCACCCATTTCTGAGTTTCCAAACCACAGTATTCCAACAAGGGGCCACACTGAGGCCAACCGTGGTGGTTCAGGTGCCTGGGCCCCACAGGACTAGGACCCCGGCTCTGGCTGGGTTGTGGGCAGGAGCACCCTTTCCAGCAGCAGCTCGGTTCTCCATGCTCCCCTGAGCCCAGCAACTGCACTGTGGATCTCGCCCCGTGGTGCTCACTGGCACGCCACACACAGCTGTACTCTAGATGGGGCAGCTCACAGGAGCAACTTGTGTGTCCCCCACAGGACCAGACAAGGACCACCCAGGTCCAGCACACTGGAAACACGGTGCCCCAGGCAGAGACAGGGGATTCTCTCTAGGCTGACCAGGGAGGACTTCCCCACCCTCCATGGAAACAGAGCTGAGAAGAGGCCCCGGTGACACCCAAGGAACCCTCTGAAGCTGCTGAGCTGCTGCCTCTGAGGACAGGGGCTCTGAGGCCCCGGCAGGGAGACACCTTCCTCCCTGTGGTTCCTGGCCGGGTGCTCACCATGTGCTCCATGCAGATACTGATCTCCCCGTCGCTGTAGAAGGCGCCGTAGAAGCCCACGATGTACGGGGAGTTGCACTCGTGCAGGACCTGAAGCTCGCGGATGATCTGGTTCCGGATGGCTGGCTTGATCTCCAGGTGGATCAGCTGCAAAGAGTTGACAGCGGGTTACCTAGGGGTGTCCAGAAATGCGGGGGGCGGGGGACTGGTCCCTTGGCCCTGGAATGCACCACAGCATTCAGAACCAACCGAGGACCCTGCAACCCCACTCTGAGGAGTCTTCCCAAGAGGAGAAGCGATTGCCCACACACAGCTGTGACCAGAATGTTCACCGCAGTCTTCACAGCAGCCAGAGGGGGAACCGCCCCCGTGTCCACGCTTCCTCCACGCTCTGGAGTGTCACTTGGCCATGAGCAGGAGTGAGATGACACAGCTGCAGTACAGATGGACCTCTAGGACTCATGCTCACTAAGAACCAGACACACAGGGCCAGAGTGGGTGACCCAGTGACAGGACAGGTCTAGGATAGGCAAGTCTAGAAACAGGATGTGAACTCATGGGGGCAGGGCCAGGGCCTGTTGGCTTAACCATACAGGATTTCTTTGTGGGGTTGTGAGAATGTTCTTGAATTAAATGCAGTGAGAGCTAAACAACTCTGTGAGTATGCTGTGTTCCAGCCAACTGTATACTTTAAATGGGTGAGTTGTATGGTGCCTGAATTACTTCACAACCAAGCTGTTTTTACAATGAACATGCAGAAAAACAACTATGGATTTCCTGGAGAGACGGTTAATCCTGGGGAGGAGGGTTTATATGGGTACGGGGCTGGGAGGGGAGGCGTGATTGCTCATGGGAACAGGTACCTTTTTAAAGCAATAAAGACATTCTCAAATTGACTGTAGTCATAAATGTGCAATGCTGAATGTATTAAAAAAGAGGTCATTAAATTATATATATATATATTTTTTAAAAAGGTGCCACTATACAGTCTGTGAATTACCCCTCCATCAAGCTGTTAAAAAAAAGGACTTGACAGACCAAACACTTTCCACTTGGGGAAAATAGGAGCTGTTAAAAGAAGCCCCCCTCAACCATCCTGGGCCCCTGGGACTCCGACTCAGCAACAAGTCCAAGAGGGGTTGGTCACTGCACTTGTCCCCTTAGACAGGGGTGGGCACATTTTGAGTCCTTTCTTCTTTCAGGCTGGGACATGACACCGAGGCCTGGGGCGTCTACCATTCCCTCCGCTGAAGCAGAAACTATCGACAATATTTCCAAAGGCAGGAAGATTGCAAGAGATGCAGAAAACAACGTAAGATGCCAGGAGCACCCCAACTACCTACCCTCAGGGAGCTGTCACCCACAGCCCAGGCAGGAGCTGCAATCAGAGTCAGCGTCCTGGCCACTCAGAACCTTAGACCTCAGAACTTCAGACGAGTCGGAGATGAGTCCTCTCATCTGCTAAGGCGAGACCAGGTGTGCACGTCTGAGGACAGCCGCTATCAGCCCAGCACACACTCGTGGAGTCACTGTGGACGCCAGCAATCAGAAGAAAGACCAAGAGGCCCATGCTCGGGGGAGCACGAGATGCCAGGCTGGAAATGCAGTCAGGAGGCCTGGCGCGCGGTCAATACGCTCAGGGAATGGCAGCAAGGTGACACTGGGCTGGGGCCCAAAGGAAATTGAGTTTAGGAGCCACCAAAAGGAAGAGCTGGGGAACAGCTGCCTGTGGGAGGGACCCAGGCAGGAAGAAGCACAAGGTGCTGGGTCCAGGGGCAGAGAGAGGCTGACAGTGTCCCCAACCCAGGGAGTGTATAGGGCATGCTCCCTGTGACCTTGAGGACCAGAGCTATGACCCAGGTCTTTCCCCAAAGCTAATGCCCACGCTGCCCCTCTGCTGCTTCTTTTCCGCGTGACCTGGCCTGCAGAGAGCAGCTGTGGCTTCGGGTCTCCGGGATGCAGCATTTTCACCCTGCCCTTCACAGGAGGCCACTGGATTACCCCAGAATTCAAGGACGCTCGTTACTCTGGAAGGATGCGGAGTGAGCAGATGACCAGTGTCTGCTCACACTTATGAGGGTGACAAACAAGCATGATTGTAAAAACCCAGAGGGTGGCTTTACTGGGCCTTCCAGATTGGGCCTGGCTGCTTGTCTGGCATATTGCACTGGCTGAGAATCAAACAGACCAGGGGACACTGGCTGCAGAGTGGGCTCGCCAGCCCCAAGGCTGCCCTGCACCTTTGGGGGTCTGCACTGGGAGACCTGTTGGGGCGCTGGCTCCCGTTCAATCTGTGCCCTTCAGCTGCAGTGCCGCACGTAGATGGGAAGGTCCTGGGCTCCCATTTACTACCTGGCACGAGAGGGACACACAGAAGAGTCCTTGACTGGCCTGAGAGCCCTTGCTCCCTTGCACTTGTACTCGGACAAGCACACTGTCCTCACATTAGTGCTGTGGGGAAGGTAGGCCCCAGATTGCCAAGGCTGCTCTGATTTTTTTTTTTAATATTTATTTCTTTGTTGTAGTTGGACACAACACCTTTATTCTTTCTATCTATCTATCTATCTATCTTTTTATTTATTTTTATGTGATGCTGAGGATCAAACCCAGGGCCTCACACATACTAGGTGAGCGCTCTACTGCTGAGCCATAACCCCAGGCCCTGCTCTGATATTGAAAAGTCTGCCAGCAGAAAGGAAACAGAAATAGCAAATCCTCAGCTGTGGATTTCAGGGGTGCAGGGAGGTGCTTTAGAAGCAAGAAGAAAGAGCCGGGTGTGGTGGCACACACCTATAATTCCAGCAACTTAGGAGGCTGAGGCAGAAGAATTGTAAGTTCAAGGTCAGCCCCAGCAACTTAGTGAGGCCCTGAGCAACTTAGTAAGACCTGTCTCAACATAAAAAGTAAAAGGGCTGTGAGATGTGGCTCAGTGGTAAAGTGTGCCCCTGGGTTCAATTCCCAATTCAATTAATAAATAACCAATTAAAAACTATATATGTGAAGAAAGAACGAGCCTCAGAGCTAAATTCCCACAGAGACCAGGAAAGGCACAGGGATGCGGAGGCCCACACTCAGGAAGGGGCAGTGACTGTAGGATGACAGGCTTCCAGAAGAGCAGGCTCTCCCCATGGGAACACACACGCTGGAGAAGCAGAAGTCTGTCCACACAGAGTCCCTAGTTAGGAGCTCCTATCTCCAAGTGGTCATGCCTTGGTCTCAACTGCTTTCACCTCCGGGGGACTCCAGAGAGGTTGTGTTGCAGCACCAGAGCCAGGATGAGCAGGTGGGCAGGTACTGTCACACCAGGGTGGACAGAATCCCACAAGAGGGGCAATGCTCAACTTTATGTGTCCCCTGGCCTGGGAACCCAGATTTTGGTCAAACACCAGTCTTGACATGACTGGGAAGGTCTTTTTCAGATGTGGGGAGCAGATAAACTTGTAGGTTCTTAGGTAAACCAGGTGACCCTCTGAGATGGTGGGCCACATTCAATCAGCTGAAGGTCTCAGGAGGGAACACTGAGGTGCCCTGGTAAGAGGGAAGTCGGCCTCAGCCAGCCTTCACACTCCCGCTGGAACCTCTGCTCTCCCCTGGCCTCCACGGTGCTGGTCTGCTTTGCACATCTCAGACTAAAATGCCCACAACCATGAAAAACAAGTCCTTAAAACAAAACCCCTCTCAGGCTAGGGTGTGGCCCAGCAGTGGAGTGGAGCGCTTATCTAGCATGTGCAAGGCCCTGGGTCCCCTCCCTTGCATCTCAAAAATAAAGTAAATTTCTACATATACACATGTGCATGCACACTCTATTAATTCTGTTTCTTTGAAACCTCTGACCAATACACTAATATTCCCGAAAACTCTGCTTGCCACACTTCTGGACCCAGCCGTGCACAAACCAGAAAGCTTCCAGGAAACTGACTTCTTTCTCTTATTTTTTTTGGCATTGGGGCTGGAACCCAGGCTCTGGCACATGCTAGACAAATGCTCTACCACTGAGCCACTCCCCTAACCCCAGGACCTGAACTTAAACCTCCCTGAAGGCAAAGGTCAGCCAACCTGGGAGGGTCCCAGGCAGCAGGAGCATTGCTGAATTCCAACTACAAGTGGGCTTCCTTGCACTCAGGGTCCCTGGAGGGGGCAGCTGGACAGCAAAGGTCCCACTGCCTCTCCAACCTCTCTCATTTCCTGGGGTTCTATTCCCACTCTGCTACCTGCTCACCTTTCTGGCCATGATGAGGCCCGATGGCCTGTGCTGGACCTTGGTGACCACCCCGCCATTGCCAGCTCCCAGCTCTGAGATCCTTTCAAAGTCGTCGTCCTTGAGCTCACCAACCTTGGCCTTCTGCGTCAGGAAGGCCTCTAACCGCTTCTTTTGCTGCTCGTCCAGCTCCAGCTCCTCCAGCTTCTTCTGCAGGTCCACCAGGTTTGCCCTGTGCAGTCCAAGGGCACAGATCAGCAGGGGGCATGTTGAAAGGTGGCAAGATGACTCCACCTAGCCATGATCACAAGCAGCCATGTACCAGGCCAGAGGAAATCAAAGGGGCAAGGGCCTAATGCCAGATCTCAGGGATCACCATCTAGCAGCAATGAGACATGTGTGCACCCCCACCACAAGTGCATGATTGGAACTGAAGGCCAGACCCCTACTTGCAAATTTCAGGAAAACTTGGGGACAAGCTGCAGCTCAAGGGACTCAGGAGGTCTCTAGACCACAACAGAAAATGAAGGAACTGGGGGTCAGGACACCGGTCTTTGCCAGGAACAAAGGACTAGCACCAAGGGGTGGAAGGTAGAGGCTGCATCTTTATTTTGAGACAGCCTCACTAAGGTGCCCAGGCTGACCTTGAACTGATCACCTCCCAGTCTCCTGATGGGATGACAGGTATGAATCACTGTACCCAGCCCCTGTATTATTTTAATTTTCAAGAATTAAAGACCAGCACTTGAGGAGAAGGGGGAGGGGTGCAGACAAGCCCAGGGCATGCTGTGCAACCAGCACCCCCTCTGTTACTGCAGACCTCATGTGTCACATGGACACTTGTGGCCCTAAACTCAGTGCTACTGCACCAACTGTCTACTGTACTTTACTGGGCACAAGCAATTTTCAAAGGAAATTTTGACGAGCTATTTTTAAGAACACCTTGACTTTCAACCTGATCCTGGAGTAAAACACAGCTTCCTGTAACAGGTAGATACTTTAGTTCAATGATAATAAGACCCCAACACTGTCCAACAGAGCAGGAGGAAGTCGCGTACGCAATTTAAAAATTTCCTAGGGCAGAGAATATGGCTCAGTGGTAGAGTGCTGGCCTAGTATGTGCACAGCTCTGGGTTCCATCCCCAGCACTGCAAAAAAAAGAAAATAAAAATGTTTAGGATATGTGTTTTAAATGGTAAACAGGTGAAACTGCTTTTAGTACGATATTTAACCCACCAAAAGCATCATTTTCAATGTGTAATCAACATATGAACATTACTGAGTATTTACTTCTTTTGCATTAAGTTTGAAATCTAGAAGGTGCACATCACACTTACAGCTCTCCTGGACAACTTGGATGTGTCACTGCCAGGGCTGGCTGCAGCCAGGGGGAACTGGATCAGACGGGGCAGCTCTAAGTGAAGGTCTCTACAGGAGACTGGCCATATCCAGCAGTGCACAGCCACCCACTCAAGAATGTGTTAAGTCAAGGTCCACAGCCATTGAGGGGGTTTAAGCAGCAGACAAGGGGAGACTGGATGCTCTACCAGGAACCTTCTATCCTGAAGTCCCAAATTATTTACCTATAACTTTTTATTTATTTTTTTAAATTTTTTTTTGTAGTTATAGATGGAAAGTATGCCTTTATTTTATTTATTTTTATGTGGTGCTGAGGATCGAACCCAGTGCCTCACATATGCTAGGCAAGTGCTCTGCCACTGAGCTATAGCCCCAGCCCCTACCTATAACTTTTTAAAAAATACTTTTGTAGTAGTAGATATTGCACCAAGAGCGCTCTACTCAGCCATTTTTCGATTTTATTTCATATAAGATCTTGATAAAATGCTGTGGCTGGCCTCAAACTTACAATCCTCCTGCCTCAGCCTCCTAAGGCACTAGAATTATAGGCATGGGCCACCGTGCCCGGTTTCTGTCTCTAAGAAGCATGAGCCAAGGACACACAGATCAGAATACAGGTGACCTGCTGGCTTGGTGATGATGCCTGAGCTGGTACTGCAAAGGCCTACAGGAAGGCAGGGCAGGCACTCTTCCTAGGGCCATAGATACTTCACTTTATTCTCATCAAAACCAGGTAGGTGGGCTAGGTGCGGTGGCACACACCTATAATCCCATGACTTGGGAAGCTGAGGCAGGAGGATGACAATCTTGAGGCCAGCCTAGGCAACTTAGCGAGACCCTGTCTCAAAATTAAAAAGTAAAAAGGCTGGGGATATAGATAAACCACCACTTGGTTGGTTCAATCCCCAGTACCACTAAAAACAAAAGAATCAGGAGCCAGATGCAGTGGAGCACGCCTGTAACCCCAGCAGCTTAAGAGGCTGAGGCAGGAGGACTGCTAGTTCAAAGTCAGCCTCAGCAATGGCAAGGTGCAAAGCAACTCAGTGTGATCCTGTCTCAAAATAAAATACAAAATAGGGCTAGGGATGTGGCTTAGTGGTTGAGTGCCCCTGAGTCCAATCCGCAGTAGCTGCCCCCCCACCCAAAAAAAGAAGAATCAGGAGGAAGGGCTCATGGAGTGCCAGGCCGGAGGAACAGACTCCAGTGGCTAAATACATAAGGTCACAACATCATGCAAGAAGCCCCAAAGCCTGAACCAGGAGCCTAAGCACAAACTTATTGGGCACCTGTTGAACAATGACCTGAAGACGAAACGGCAAGATACTGACTCATTGCAGAGAGAGAGCAAGGAGAGAACACCAACCAATGAGCATGCTTACTGGCTGTGGCTGAAGAGGCAGCTCTGGGCCAGACTTCTGAAGGCCTGGGACATCTATGATGCACCCTGAAGCCACTCAGTAGTCTACCTTAAATGTAATGGGAACTCAATTGGGGTATGTGTATATGTAAGTGCAAGACGTGTCTGGAACCCGAGGCCGGCGTCCTCCACTGGGGAATCAATCCTTCAAAGGATGAACTCCAGAAAACGTGAAAGAAAATACGCAGGAAGAGAAGGATAAGGGGTGGATTTTTAAATGTCCTCATGCCTGGCTGTGACGGTGTTAGCTAACACACATGTGCATGGAATCCCCACCCTTGTCCAGGCTGAGTGGCAAGACCAGGAAACACAACGTACACTCGTCCCCTCTGTCCTCATGGGGACACCCTGCCCATCGTAGAGAACAGGAATGAAGAGGTCACTGTGGCACGACCTTCCAAGTGTGTGTCCCCAACATACCAAGCCCGTCTCCTCCTCACAGGACACGATTTTGCTGTAGAGTAGATGAAGTACCCCCATCACCCCTGAAGGCATCCCTGCCATCCCCTTCTCTGGCTTCTCTGCAGCCCTGAAAACCTGTCACCCTCCAGGGCCTAAGGCCTTCTTACCTCCCCACCCGGCCTCCAGAGGCTGTCCTAATCTGTTTGCTTCAGAACCTGCTTTCTAGGGTCTCATCCCTGCCTCTGAATGCCCCCCATTCTTGGCTCCCCAGCCTCTTTCCTTCCTGGGGGCATCCTAAGCACTCTCCCCAGCTTCAGGGGCCTCCCCCACCCCAACTAGCAGGACCTTTTCATTATGTTCTTGGTCTCAGGAGCCCTTCCCCACTCCCTGAGACCCCCCACATCCAGACTTCTGAGGGACCATCTTTTACTATGACTTCACCCCTTGGGTCGTCCCACTACCTTTCCCCACAGGGACCTCAGGACCCCTTACCTGGTCCTGTCACTCGGGCAACCCCATCACCCTGATGGTCCTCGAGAAACCTCTCAGCCCAGTTCACTGCTACCCCCTTCTGTTCTCAGGGAATGCTTTCATCCTCATTTTATTATCCAGGGACCACCTAGATAATAGGTGGTCCTCTTTTTTGGTACTCAGGGGTATCTCACCCTGTCTCTTCCCCTAAGGGCCACCCCTTGCCATAGCTCAGGAATTCATCAGGGACCCCCACCCCATCCCCTCCTCCCAGGAACCCCAACTCCTGCTCTCTTCACAGGAATCCCACACAGCACTCTCCTCTGGGACCCCCTCCCTGGCCTCTCCAGCAGAGGACCCCCCCCATCTCTCCTCCCTGAGACCCCCTCCCCGCCTCTCCTCCAGCAGACCCCCTCTCTGGCCTGTCCAGCAGGGGACCCCCTCCCTGCAAACCCCACCACCACCCCTCTTCCAGGGGACCCCCTCCCTGACTTCTGCAGCAGGGGACTCCCTCTCCCTGACCTCTGCTCCCGGGGACCCCCGCCCCGCGCTCTCCTCCCGGGGACCCCACCCCCGCCTGTCCCCGCGTCGCCGGCCGAACCCCGCCACTCACTCGGAGGCGCCCTCGCTGGTTGGGGACGGGCCCTCGGCGATGGCGGGGTTGATGGTGAGGGCCGGCAGCACCGGCTTCCTCCGGGCCAGCATCGGGGCTCCGCGGGCCGGCGGCGGCGCCTCAGCCGGGGCCCATAGGGGGCGGGCCGCGAGCGGGCGGCGCCGACGCGAGTCGGGGGCTGCGGCCGCGGCCTAGGCCGGCGCCGGGCGGTAGGGCAGGGGGCGCGGTGGACCCGGGCAAGGGGCGACTAGGGTGATGCGGCTGAGACGAGGGGCCCGCCGCCACCGAGGTCCCGGCGAGGCTGACGCTGCAGCGGGACCCGGGAGGCCGAGGGAGGGGAGGGGAAGGCCACGAGCTCGCGCGCCGGCCTCTCGCGAGAGCGAGAGCCGCGGGCCCCGCCCCCGGCCGCGGCGCGTGCGCAGCAGCCCGAGCCCGCCTCGCAGGGGAAAGGGGCGGAGACCGACTCGAGGCGGTTTTCCGGAGCGTGCGCACTCCTACGGCGCTGGCGCGCGTGCTCCTGGGGCGGGGGGCGGAAGGGACGCGGCGTCGGGTGTGCTGAGCGGACGCTGCCGAGCGCCGGCAGCTGGAGGGCGTCCGGGTCTGGGACCGAGTGAGACAGCAATCCTGAGTCTAGTGGGCGACCTGTCCAGCTTCGGTGGACTTTTGTCACCAAGTGTGTGCACACACCACAACATTCTTTCATGAGATGAAGGTGACTTTAGAATATCTAAAAAGTCATGTTTTTAACCGACAAAACCGTGGGGAATTACCGTGTGCATGTTGAGACATTTAAATTGCAAAATACGTGCAACATGGAGTTCTGTTTTAACCTTCTTAAAAGATGTTCACGCAGTTCAGGGGCGTTGGGTGCATTTTCAGTTTTGTGCAGTGGTCCCCCATCTGTCGCCAGAGCTTTTCTCATCTTGTCAAACTGAAGCTCTGTCCCCGTTAAACACCGACTCCCCTCCCCTCCCATCCTCTGGCACCCACCGAATACGTCCTGTCTCTGGAGCTGAGGACTCTCAGGACACTTGTGAGTGGGTCCTGCAGCACGTGTCCTTTGGTGTCTGGCTTAGTAGCATGATGGCCTCAAGGGCCAGCCACGTCGTAGCAGGGCTGCCTTCCTTCTGGGGAATGCTACTCTTCCTTTGTGTGGATGGTACATTTATCTTGGGTGGACACTCGAGTTGTCTCCATGTCTTTGGCTGTTTAAGTCACAACTGCTGTGAACTTGCACAAATCTCTCTGAGCCCCTGCTTGCACTCCTTTGGGTACAGACTTAGAAATGGGACTGCGGGATTGGATTGGAGGGTGGCTCTGTATGATTTTTTTTTTTTTTTTTTTGCAGGGCTGAGGATGGAACCCGGAGCCTTGCACATGCTGAGCCCATCCTCAGCCCTGTTGACTTTCTAAGGACCATCTTACTGTTTACATGAATTTGTAACTTTGTAAGATGAAGTGAGCACCAAAAGAGAAAAAGGAAAGAGCACATGGCACACAATAAAGGCCAGTCACTTAAAATACCTTTTGTCGAGCCTCTGAGCATCCATGCGCAGGTCACAGAAGGCGCACTCTGGGAATCGCGGGAGAAGACATGAAGAAAGAAGGATTTGGTGAATGCCTTCCTGCATGGTCCAGCTCAGTTTCTTGTGGCTCCCCGACTCAGCCCTGCCCATTTTCAATCCAGCAGCCCTGTAGTTATTCTTTTATCAGTTTGTGGTGCCCTTTATGGGCCCAGTACTGTGCTGGACAGCAGAGACACAGTGTTTAAAAAAAAAAAGTGCACAGCAGGAGACTCTGGAGGCTGAAGCAGGAGGATCTCAAGTTTGAGGCCAGCCTTAGCAACCTAGTGATGCCCTAAGCAACTTAGTGAGACACTGTCTCGAAATGAGAAACAAAAACGTAGAGAAAGTAGCCCTTTTTGTAGAAACACCCCTGGCTCAATGTCTAGTACAAAAGAAAACAACAACAACAAAAAACTAATATGGGTTGAGGATTAGCTCAGTAGTGGGGCACCTGCCTGCTTTTCTAGCGTGTGCCAGGCCCTGGGTTCCATTCCTAGCACGGCCAGAAAAAGAAAAAGCAAAGAAGAAAAAAAGATACATCAGACACCCACAAATAAACACCCTTGGTCCTCCGCCCCCCAGGTGAGAGCTCCTCCAGCCTCCACTGAAGCCGGGCCTTCCCAGCTCTCTTCCTGTCTGCCTCCCGTTCCACCCTCTTTGTTTATTCTACCTCTGGCTCTGTGTGATCTTTTTTATTGAGCTGTAACTTACATCCAGTAAGCTCACCATCCTGAATGTCCCCCCCACCGAGCCTTTACAGCTGTGTCCACCCAGGAAACCATTCATCTTGCTGCTAATTCTCCCCTCCGCCTCCATCTGGGGCTGGCGTGTGGCTCAGGGGTAGAGCACTTGCTCAGTGCACAGGAGACCCTGGGGTCTGTCCCCATCGAGGCAAAAATAAAATAAGGGAGACAGAGGGGAGGCGGCTGACTTTTCAGCATCTGCTCTTTTCTGTGGTGTGAATCTTCCCAGTGTCCTTCAGCCTATGACAGCTTCACAAGTCATCAGTGTCTCGTGCCTATCAATAATGTGTCCCTTTTTACCACTAAGTAATATTCCATTTTTTGTCCACTCGATTTCTTAAAAATCCATTCAATCCACAATTTATCCATTCACTGGTTGAGGTTCATTCAAGGCTGTTGAATGTCCCTTCCACCTGGACAGTGAGTCCTTCCCTGTTGGAGGGCGTCTCGACAATTCATAGACTTTTTATTATTGTTGATCTGGTTTTGGGATCTAGCCACAGGCCCAGCACGTTTCATTGTGTTTTGTTTTGAGACGGTTCTCACTGAGTTGCTCCACCTTTCAACCCTCCTGCCCAAGCCTCGGGAGTCGCTGGGATCACAGGGGCGGCCGCTGCCTTGGCTTCCTTGGCTCAGCCTGGTGGTTCTGGGGTCCTCTGGGGGCGGTGGCAGCCGTCACCTGTTCTCCTCCTACGGGAGAGTGTGCGGCATGCATTTGGGGACTCGCCCTTGCTGCAGGTCAGCACGTGAGTTCTTCAGGAGAACAAAGACAGGGGTCTTCCCTAATGGCGAGGCTCCAGCCTGCGGTGCCTCACCGAGGCCCTGCTACAGGCCACCTTTGCTCACAGTCACTCGGCCCCCAGGGGTCGCCAGTCCCTGCCCCCTGGAGCTCGGGACACACCCAGCTTCGGGTTGGCACATGGCTACTGTTGAATTCTGACTCGTGGCCCTGCACCTGTCTTGTCCACTGGTACTGCCCCTTGGAGGACAAGGAAGACCTTGCATCCGTCTCCTCTTCCTCGACGGCTCCTGCAGGTGCTGGGTCTGCAGGTGCCTCGGAGGAGTGGACAGTGTCTTTGTCCTCATCACCTGATCCCTGGCACTTAGTATCAGCCAGGAGCAATGATGCTGGGTTACAGGGCACAGGGCACCACACCCTTGCCCAGCGTCACCGCTCAGCACTCTGCACAGTTTGCTGTGACCTTCTCGAGCTGCAGGACTTTCTACGTGTCACCCGTTCCAATAACTTTCTTCTGAGTTACATCTTTTCCCTGTTCCAGGGACTTGGGCAGCTCCTGAATGGCTCCTCCCAGGAAATAAATTTCCGATAGCTTTCCTGGTAGATTGAACCCAAGGTGACACTTATCTTGTTTAGGCACCGAGTAGAATTAATGTCCCCTTGCTCCTATCTGGAGACACACCTCACTTTATCTGTCACCTGGGCAATGGATCTAACTGAAAGAACAGAGGACCCTGCCCGAGGACGAGTGGGTCTCAGCTTGAATATGGTGGGACCAGGAAGTTCACGTCCAGCTGTGTGCAAACAGGAGATGCCCGTGGAAATGTCCTCAGTGCCCTGCATGGGAACCGCTGGGTTCCAGTGCAGCCCCGTGAGCTGGGCTCCAGGCTCACAAGGAAAACCACGTAAAAGAGATTGCAAAGCTCGAGTTACAGAGATCTTGCTTGGACACCATTTTTATAAGATGAAGATGGCTTGGCCTTATTTGTCACGAGGGAGATGCAAATCTGAACCATCGCC
The DNA here is from genome assembly GCF_021218885.2 of Marmota monax. NCBI lineage: Eukaryota > Metazoa > Chordata > Mammalia > Rodentia > Sciuridae > Marmota > Marmota monax. The sequence continues at coordinate 4,419,323 of NW_026692494.1, read as the reverse complement.
AGCGCCAGGGCAGGTGCAGTGCACCTGTGGCCAAGGGCCCGGGGCTGAGGCGGGATCTCCCGGGGCTGGGATTTGAAGCCGGCCTTCGTGACCCAGGGAGGCCCCGCTCGGAAACAAAACCACCAAAAAGGGTGGGGGCGGGGGTGGGAACCACCCCATAATAAAAAGCTAAAATAGAGACAGTGCCAGGCCAACTGGGACTGTGAGCAAGTGGACTCACACATGCTGGGGGACGCGAGATGCTGGGCAGCGTGGGAACACCTACCGGAGGGCACGGCGGCTCCACTCCTGGTGTTGACCCAAGAGCACTGAAGTCAGGCTCACAGACCCCAAACACCAACGTTCCTGAAAGCTTTATTTGTACTAGGACCAGAACTGGAAACAGCCTTGAACGAACCTCAACCAGTGAATGGATAAATTGTGGATTGAGTGGGTTTTTAAGAAATCGAGTGGATAAAAAGTGGAATATTACTTAGTGGTAAAAAGGGACACATTATTGATAGGCACGAGACACTGATGACTTGTGAAGGCGGTCATGGGCTGAAGGCAGTCCCCTAATGCCACATGCGGTACCAGGCCATTTGTGGGACATTCTGTTAATAACAACATTACGTGGATGGAGAAGCGGTCGTCGGGGTCCAGGGTCAGGGCTGGGTGAGGTGTGCAGTAAGCTGATTCCCCCATGGAGCTGGGCACGATGTGTCCTGGTTGTGGTGGTCATGCGAATCTACATATGTCACCAAATCTCATAGAGCTCCATGGACATCAAAAACAATCAGGCAAAAAAAAAAAAAAAACTGTGTGTAGAAGCTTAGGGTTAGGGCTAGGGCTGGGCTCAGTGGTAGAGCGCTTGCCTAGCACATGTGATGCACTGGGTTCAATTCTCAGCACCACACTAAAAAAATTAGGAAATAAAATAAAGGTATTGTGGCACTTGACCACTGAGCCACATCCCCAGCCCTATTTTGTACTGTATTTAGAGACGTCTCACTGAGTTGTTCAGCGCCTGGCTTTTGCTGAGGCTGGCTTGGAACTTGAGATCCTCCTGCCTCAGCCTCCCGAGCTGCTGGGATCACAGGTGTGCGCCACGGGCTTAAACGATTTTTTAAAAGGAAAACTAAGCATTTTGAAGGTCAGGGGTGGAGATTTGGTGACCTGTTTTCTTCGGCCTGAGCTCCTCATAGTTCTGCCTCGACTGTTGCCCCCGGAGCTGCGGCCGGCCAGCGCCTTGCAGGGCCAGCACTCGCCCATCTTGGCGTCTCCGGTTCTGACCGCCCTGTGCACTGTGAGCAGGTCCCTGAGGTCTCTGAGCCAGCAAAGGAGGCTGCGTCGGGCCCTGTGCAGTGCGAAGGCGTGGGGCAGACACACCTGGGCTCAGAGCCGCACCCTGCAGGTGCCGGGGGTTCTCATCCTAAATCCAGCCCGGATTAAAGACCCCGTCCGTCCCCGGCGGAGCTGGCCAGCTTCTCCCGCAGCCTGCAGCACAGCCTCAGCGGCCCGCCGGGCGCTGCTGATCTCCCGCTCTAGCTCAGAGGACCAGAGAGGAAACAGGTCCTAACAAAGGTAAGGCCCACACCTGCTGGTGGACCTAGGCCGTGCAGCTGCTGAGGGGAGCAGTTCAGGGGCTCCCCAGAAGCTGGCTGCCAAGTCACCGACGGCCCAGCAGCTCCACCCCAAGCTGCCGGGAGAGAACTGGGGACAGGGAGGCCCACCTGGCCGGACACGCGCAGCTGCTCTGTCCCCCGCAGCCCTGTGGAAGCAGGCTGGGTGCCACCCAGTGGTAGGGTACCTGGTCCCCAGGAAGCCCGAGGCTCCGTCCCCAGCACCGTCCCAGACTCCAGGGATGGAGGAGCCGGTGGACAGGCGGCCCCCTGTACGGTGGACGTTATTCAGCTGGAGACAGAGACGAAACCCTGGCACCTGCTGCAGCACAGGTGGCCTCCCAAGGTCCCCAGACGGCCTTGGTCACGACTGTTCCTGTGGCACCTACAGAGCAGGTCCCAGGAGACAGGCTAGATTCTGGCTGCAGGAGCCGGGAGGAGGACTGGGTGACTCCTTCCTGGGTGCCGGGTCTCCTTTTGGGGGAGATGCCGTATTTTGAAACGGAATAGATCTGGCAGTCAAAACGCTGTCCATGGACTAAGGGAGGCCGTGTGGTGCACTGTAAAGCGGTGAATTTTGTTTTGTGAGTCTCGCCTCAGTTTTTGTTGCGCTTGGGAGTGAAACCAGGGGAGCTCTACCACTGGACCGCACCCCGACACTTTTTATGTATTTTGAAACAGGGCCTCGCTAAGTTGCTGAGATTGGCCTCAAACTTGTGATCCTCCTGCCTTAGCCTCCAGGGTACTGGAATGATAGGTTTTTACCTCCACGCTTGGGCTGAGTACATATATTTTTTAAAAATTATGCCAGCGTATGTGTAACAAGCTACAGTAGTGTAAGCATAGGGATGGGGTTGGGGCTCAGTGGCTGATCTTGATTTATTTTATGTGGTGCTGAGGATCCAACCCAGTGCCTCACACATGCTAGGTTGGATCCTCAGCTGCCGCAGTCTAGCTGCAGCAAAGTAACGGGGGGGGGGGGGTGACGAGCAGAGCAACTTGTGTAGATTGATACAGCAGGAGTGGGAGCCCTTTATTGTAGGACAGGAGGGGTATATATACATTCCACACAGCTTATCTTAATTAACATAAACTAGATACAGCAATCAACCAATAAGGAATCTCCACACTTAATGGCTCGCTGGTGTTACTTCACAAACCACTCCCCCTGGCAAAATGCCAGGCGCCATCCTGACTTGGCATTGTCTGTTTACAGACCCTATCACTCAGCACCACATGAAAATAAAATAAAAGGTATTGTGTGCACCTACAACTAAAAAATAAATGTTAACAAAAATAGTGGGATGGGGCTGTAGCTCAGCAGTAGCACACTTGCCTGGCTTGTGGGAGGCACTGGGTTCGATTCTCAGCACCATAAATAAATAAATAAATATTGATAATCTACATATTTTTTTAAAATAGTGTAAGCATAGCCTTTATTTGCAATAGGAAATTAATAGTCATGTGCCTTGTTCTTGCAAGGTTCTCTTTCCCGCAGGGGCCTGGAAGGGAGCCTGGAGCCCCCTCATGGCAACTTGGGTGGGTGACGGTGAGCTGCTGTGTATCCTCTCACCTTTGGGTGCAGTGACATCAAGTTCACAGCGTGAAGTGGGCCGAGGCAGGAGCCCTTTCGCCCTGGGAGTGGGCAGTACTATAAACAGGGCTGATTCCGTGGTGGTGGTGGTGGTGGTGGTGGTGGTCTTGTGTGTGGTTGGGTTCTTGTTGTGTTTTCTGGATCAAGGGTCAGCAGATTTCTCTAAGTTTCAGACTGTAAATACGTCCACTCCCTGGCCCTGTAGTCTCCTTTGCAACTGCTCAACTCCATGGTCATACTGGGAAAGCCACCATAGAAAACACTCACCAGGGTGCACGCCTGTCATCCCAGCAGCTCGGGAGGCTGAGGCAGGAGGATTGTGAGTTCAAAGCCAGCCTCAGCTATGGCGAGGTGCTAAGCAACTCAGTGAGACTCTGTCTCTACATAAACTACAAAATAGGGCTGGGGTGTGGCTCAGTGGTCAAGTGCCCCTGAGTTCAGTACCCGGTAACACCCCCCCCCAAAAAAAGGAAAGAAAACACTAGCCAAATGTACATGGCCTGGTGACAATAAAACTTTATTTACATAAACGGGTGGTGGGCCATAGCGTGCCAGTCCCTGGTCTAGACTCCAGATCCAGCTTTAGAGATGTCCTGTCCACAGGGTTAGAACACGAGGAAGAGGAACAGTCCCAGTGTTACAACACACCGTGGGATTCACCAGCTGTCAATGACCCTGGGAAATGCCAACAACTCTCACCTCACTATTCACACAGACCAGAACTCGCCAGCTTTCGAATTTCCCGTTTGCCTGTGGACACGAAGGCTTCGCGGACGTCAAACCAGGATCTACGATAAGGGAACCTACAATAAGGGTCCCATCCATCGCGCTGCGCATCCCCCTGAGTGGCATCAAGTGCACAAGACGCAGCTTCCCCGCCCCCAGCAGTGGGCCAACCTGGCTGTCCCCCCACCTGCTGGCCTTCACGCCCTCGGAGGGTTGGCTCAGCACCAGGCCGACCCCGTCCTGGGGGTAGGGACATTTGCCACTTATTTCACTCAACCAAAGCGCCCTGTCTGCCTCTGAGCGTCCCGGGGTGCAGGTGCTGGGGCGGGGCGGGCACACAGGGAACAGCCTGAGCTGAGGCACCAGGTCCTGAGGGTCCTCCAGGACTGTGTGACGGGCACCCGGGGGTGGGCGGGGAGGATGCTATCTGAAAGCTTCACTGAAAGGTCCGAGGACTGAGGGGCGGGAAAATGGAAAGGACCTGAGGGAGGGAGGGCAGGAAGCAGATGCACTCACCACTGTCTTGCCCTCCTTTAATTACTTAAAGGGACTATTATTTAGCGAGGACTTAAACAGATGGCATTGTCCCTTGATTTATTTGTCCTGAGCTGGAGCACACCTGACTTCAAATCCACCCTCTGAGTGTCTGGGTTGGGCAACTCTCACCACCACCTAATTCCAGAACTTTCAGCACCCAGAGAGCAGCGTCCTCCGGAGCAGGCAGCCCGGGTTCCCTGCAGCCTGCCCGCCTCCACGCCCTCTGCTTTCCGCTTCCTGCAGGTGGATGCCTGGGGGCTGTCTCCAGATCAGATGAAAAAAAAAAAAAAGGGGGGTTGGATGAGATGTTGAAATTACTCTGATCAAAGTTCCAAACTCAAGGTTTCAAGACAGAGCAATGGCTTTTTTTTTTAAGAGGGGTAATTAACAATTTCCCAGTCTAAGCAAGATCAGCTGGGTGTGTGCAGGTCTCATTCTGAAGGTCGGTGTCCCCTGGTGACCCTCACTTTATGGATGTTCTCACTTGTAGACGGGATTGCCATATGTCCTGCGGGGCATTTGCTAAAAGCGGGTTTTGTTGTTCTCATTTGACACTGATGATCAGCCCAGGGGTGCTAACCATTGGGCAACATCACCAATCCTTTTTAATATTTTATTAGAGACAGGGTCTCGGTGAATTGCTTAGGGCCTCTATAAGTTGCTGAGGCTGGCTTTGAACTTGCAATCCTCCTGCCTCAGTCTCCCGAGTCATTGAGATTACAGGCATGCCCCCCCTCAGCCCAGCCCCTTTTTATTTTTTATTTTGAGACAGGATCTCACTAAGTTGCTGAAGCTGGCCTTGAAGTTATGATCCTCCTGCCTCAGCCTCACAGGTTGCTGGGGTGACAGGTGTGCACCACCATGTCCAGCAACATGGGGTCTTTTTTTTTTTTTTGAATTTTAAAAATATTTATTATTTTTTAGTTCTCGGCGGTCACAACATCTTTGTTTGTATGTGGTGCTGAGGATCGAACCTGGGCCGCACGCATGCCAGGCCAGCGCGCTACCGCTTAAGCCACATCCCCAGCCCCAACATGGGGTCTTGAAAAACTCATTTCAGCCCTCTGGGCTTTGGTCCCTGGTCCCCCTTGGAGACCCAAACCTGAGGGTGCTCATGTTCCTAGTATGAAATGGCATCGTGTTGGCACAGAACCCTGGGCCTCTTCCCGTGGACCTTCATCCTCTCTACGACTTGGGACACTTGACCCGATGGAAGGTCGTGAGCCGTCCCTGACATCCTGTTCCTATGGAGCAATGGCAAGAAAAACAGGGTGTTCCCTGCAGACACGACTTAAATTCTTGTGACCCTGGCGGGGTGAACGTGAGGATGCAGAACCCAGGGGCCCCGCGAGCCCCTGGATTTGGGCTCCGGGGCTTGGGGGCCACCCGGCCTCTCCACCCATAAAGAAGCTCGGACAGAAGCCAAGGCTCGCGGCTGTGCCCCGCGGAAGTTCCTAGGGGTCTCCGTGTCACCATGTCCTTTAGAGCCCTTTCCCACCATTTACAGAGGGTAAGACCCATTCTGGGCGCTGCGGGCGCCTTGGCCCACCCGACCCGGGCGCGAGGCCTCCTTCCTGGGGGGGCGCGGGGCCGAGGTGCCGCGGCCGTCGGGGGGGTCGGTGTCGCGTCTTGCGCGGTGGCGCTGGCCGGGCGCGGCGAGCTGGGCAGGCGCTCCGCTGCGGAGCGCGGCCGGGGGGCGTCTGCGGGGAGGCCCTGGGAAGGCGGCGGGACCCTGGCTCTAGCTGGTTGCGGGGCGGCGGCTGGAGAGCCCGGGGTGCGGGCCGGGCCGGCGGCGGGGCGGGGCGGGGCGGGGCGGGGCCGGGGCGCAGGCGCGCTTGCTCGCGGCGTCCTCTAGAGGGCGCCAGCGCTGGCCGGCCGCGCCGCCGTCCGTCGGTCCGTCCTGCCTGGGTGGGAAGTGGGGACCCTGCAGGCTTGGAGGAGGGGAGGACAAAGGTGGACAGGGCACACTTTCTCTTTCTTTTTGGTGTGGGGATTGAACCTGGGGCTGTAGCACTGAGCCACATGCCCACATTGTGCTTATTTTTCTGTTCTGGGACAGGGTCTCTAGGTGGCCCAGACTGGCCTCCACCTCGGGATCCTTCTGCTCCAGCCTCCCAGGTGTCTGGGACGACAGGCGGGCAGCACGGCGCGCGGCCTGGAGGACTTTCTTCAGGGTCGCTGGGTGCCTGCTGTGACTACTGTCTGTCCAGACCACCCGGCTCTGCCCTCCTCCTTCAAACAGCACCTGAGAAAGTGGTGGTGGCCCTGCGCCCACGGAAGTCTGTCTCTGGGGCTGGAGTGTGGCTCAGGGGTGCAGCACGACGTGAGGCCCTGGGCACCATCCTCAGCACCAGAAAATAGAAAGTAGACAAATAAACAAAATGTGAATTTTATAGGCTTTTCCTGTGACAAAATTATGAAATACTTTTTCTCTAGTTTTAGACTCTTAAAAGCCAAGACGGTGGGGCTGGGGACATAGCTCAGTTGGCAGAGTGCTTGCCTCACATGCACAAGGCCCTGGGCTCAATCCCCAGGACCACTCACAGACACACACACACACACACACACACACCAAGACAGGGGTGGTGCTCGCCTAGCACGCCTGAGACCCAGCAAGGAAGGAAATAAACAAAGTGGAAAAGCTCTTCTCAGCCTGCAGGGTGACCAAGAGCAGGCAGCCCAGGGCACAGGTGTCAGTGGGCACCCTTGGGGTCTCAAGAGACTCAGCTCAACAGGGTGGCAGGGGACCTCGGGTGATGCTCCCTAGATGCCAGACACGAATGTTCAGACGCAGGGGCTCAGGTAGCCGACTTAGCACCTGCAGGGAACCTGCTGTGACCTCCCTCCCTCTGTGACCAGGAGTTTCCGTAAGAGTTATGCCTTGCAGTGACTGGCAGTGACTGAGGTGGCGCACAGGTCAGCGCTCGCCTGGCTCAGGCAAGGCCCTGTGTCCGTCCCCAGCACGGCGAGAATGAAACGGGGGGAAGAGAGGCACAGAATGGTAAGAAAATATAGAGTGAGAATGTCCTCTAGTCAGGCACATGCACATCCCCTCTGTCCCAGCAGTGCACGATCATGAAGGTGACGGTCACAGGGTCACACAGACAGTAGGTATGATCAGTCAGCACAATTAAAGTCAAGGTCATCACTCCCTTGATGGGTTTTTGTGGGGTGCTGGGGTTTCACCCAGGGGTGATGCACCCCAGAGCTGTGCCCCTGGCCCCTTGTATTCCTCACTCTGAGAAGACAGGGTCTCTAAGTTCCCAGGCTGCTCTGGAACTTGCGATCCTCCTGCCTCGGCCTCCAGAGCCGCAGGGCTGACAGGCGTGGCCACTGCGTTATTAACTGGTGGTGGGGGGAAATAGTCAAAAGGAGAGTAATATTTCATGACATGCGCAAGGTATATAGGATTCAAATCCCAGTGCCCATACATGAAGTTTTATTGGCACAGGGCACTAAGGCGCAGTCACTCGTCTGTTATCTGCATCCGCTGCTGCACACACGCTGGGCCGAGCACTTGCCTTGGGGTCTGCAAAGCGGCAAATGTTGGGCCGGTGAGCTCCGTGGTTAGCGCCCTCCTAGCGCACAAGGGTCCTGTTTCCAACTCATCACTGGAAAATAAAACAACAACAACCAAAAAAAAAAAAAAAAACAAACCTGCAAATGTTTACTAACTGGCTCTCTTACAAAGTTTGCTGACCCCTGATTTAGATCAATAATAAACTTTATAGAGCATGAGCACTGGGTCACTTGATGTGGCTCAGAATTGCTTGTACATAGAACACCCATTGAGGGAAGGAGGAAGATGAGGCACAGAGAGGTCAAATATCTTGCCTCAAGTCACACAGCGGGCACTCTGTGCTGGACATCACGGCCCCGCCCAGATTACCTTGCCTGACTTCAGCTAGAGTGTGGCTGTCGGGGCAGCTCTGGGTCAGCGTCACAGCCATGGCCTGGAGGCCCCTCCCCAGGACCTGGCATCCCCAGCTGTTAAATAGGGTTGCAAACAGTCCCCCACCCACCACGTTTCTGGAGGATCCAATGGGTCCTCAGCACAGTGCCTAGTATATAGTGGGGGCTCAATAAATGATCAGTGTGGTTTTAATTGGGTTGGGCACTTAGCCTCAGAACTTTGCCTGTGAACAATGGGGCTCTTTTTCTCAGAGAAGGAAAGATCAAGAGGGTGTGCGGTGCGTCTGAAAGGATTCGAGGTACAAAGTAAGCTCTCAGCGGGTGTCCGTGCATGAATTTCTTGTGAAAGTTGAACTCAACCACAATCCCAGCAACTCAGGAGGCTGAGAAAGGAGGACCGAAAGCTACAGGCCAGCCTTAGCTACTTAGTGAGGGCCCACAACTTAGCAAGATCCTGCCATGAAATATAAAGTGCAGAGGGCTGGGGGTGTGGCTCAGGGTAAATGCCCTGGGTTAAACCCCTAGCCCCCCCCCCAGATAAATAAGTTTAATCAGGTGTAAAGCGGTCCTCCCTTCCTGATCCTCTTTTTTCCTTTCTTTTCTCTTTGGTGCTGGGGACGGAACCCAGAGGCTCACACGTGCTGGGCAAGTGCTCTGCCACGGAGCCACCCCGAGTCCTTTTTTTTCTTATTGTTTTGGGACAAGGTCTTGCTAAGTTGCTGAGGCTGGCCTCAAAAAGGAGATCCTCTTGCCTCAGCCTCCCGAGTGACTGGGATGGCAGGTGAGGCCAGTGCACGGCCGCCCTCCCCCCCCGGTGAGCCTGCACCCAGTGGACCTGTCCTCACACACTGGGCTTCTCCTGCACGCCCACGTCTCCCTGGGGCTCTCAAGGCCCCCCATTCTCAGGCAGATTTCAGGGGGATGGAACATCAACCCTGACGTTGGAGCTGGCAGGAGCTTGACATAGCCACGGGATCCGTCCTCAGGGTACAGACGAGGAACTGCCCCGAGGAGAGAAGCGGCATCAGAGCCGCGCAGGGTGAGCTGGGCCAGGACCTGGGAGAGCCGGCGCTGCCTGGGCAGGTCCCCAGCCTGGCTTGGAGTGGCCCTTGGAGTCTGTCTTGGGCCCTTTGAGCGGTGCCGTTCGTCCTCCCCAAACTTATCAGCACTGTTGGACCCAGCGGCCGCGCCTGTCATCCCAGCTACTAGGGAGGCAGAAGCGGGAGAATCCCAAGCAGCAGGCCTGTCGGGCAGCTCAGCGAGACCCTGGCTCAAAATGCAAACAAACAACAAAACAAGGGTGTGTGTGCTGCGACTGGCTCCGAGGTGAGCCTCGCCTAGCATGGTGTGCGCTGGGTTCCAGCCCAGCTGCAAAAAGATCGAAGAAATAGACAAGTACGAAGCCTCGGGGTCGGTATGGACGTTCCTGGGACTGCGGGCACAGAACCCAGCTTCTCGGGGCAAAGGCAAGACAGTGCCGGCCTCCACCAGGCCTGGCGCGAAGCAGATTAACTGAACAGAGAAAGCCCGGAGGCCTTCTTCACCATCGCTTGATGAGAACTGTCACCAAAGTCCCCACAAGAACCAGAACTTTGCACAGAGGTCACTGCAGCCTGGAACAGAATCACTTCTGCAAGGACATCGGCCCAGCCGCTGGGGACAGAAGCACCCTCTTGACTGACCCCTGAGGCCAGGGATGATTGTTTCAAAGTGACTGTGTGACTCTCCCTCTTTCCTCCGCCTCCGGGGATTTGCTCGGGGTCCCTCCACTGCCCACCCACCTTGCAGCCCTCTTGGGCCACCTGCTGGGGTGGACAGGCAAGCTGCGCTGGGGGTGGCCTTGGAGACCCCCGGCCCGGTGCTCCTCCCTCCCTCCCTCCTCCTTTCTGGGCCTGAGCCGCACCTGCTGACTGCATTCCCCTGAAGTTCATCCAGGACCTCGGAAGGTGACCTTATCCGAGCTGACCAAGTTCAAGTGAGGCCCCTTCCCCGGGCCCTGTGCATCAGACGGTGTCCTTACAGGAGAAGGAAATGCCGGCCGGCAGGACACGCAGGGAAAGCTCTGGACAAGCCAAGGCCAGAGGCCTCAGTCCCCTGGACACCTGGACTTGAACTTCCGCCTGCTGAACTGTGGGAGATGCTTTTCCGCTGCTGGGGCGGCTCCCGCGGTGGGGCTCCTGCCCTGGAGCCGGGCACCTCCTGCCTGGGGACCTGGGGATGCAGCTGCCCCACCCCCAGGGGACCAGAGGAGGGGCTGCCCAGACCTCCTTTCCCTGGTGAGGGGGCTCGCTGTGCCCCTTGGACCCACCAGCCATAAAGCAATCTCCTGGATGAGGCGGTGGCTAGACACGGAGGGGGGGACAGGCCCGGGAAGTGGGGCTGGCTGACAGCGGTGGCTGACTCCCAGGAAGCATGCTGGCCTCCAACTTGCGGTCCTCTTGCCTTGGCCACCCCAGCTGCTGGGATGACAGGGTTCCAGTGCGCCCAGCTGCTTGGCTGTCCCTCGCATGGCCCCGGGGTGGACCTGCCCCCTCCTGGGTGATGCCACTGTCAGCACCTTCCCCACCTGGAGCATGGGTTCCAGGGGGTGGGGCGGGGAATGCTTTGCCAATTGTGATGTCTGTTGTGTCCCCAACGCCTGGCATGCAGCAGGTGCTCAATAAACCCAGTGGCTGTGGGAGTGAATGGATGAGTGTCCTCCTTTCTTACGGAGGGCAGGGCGGGTCCTCCCTCATCCTCCCTCGTGTCATCTGGAGGCCACCCCCAGAACAGAGGCCAGACTTCCTGGAACAGCCCTGGTGTAGGAGGAGCGGGCGGCCTGGGGAAGACGCCCAGCCAGCATTGCCCAAGAGGGGATCAGAGTCCCTGTGGCCTCCCTGCCCGCCCCGCCACACCCACGTCACGAGGGAGTTGCTCATCGCCGGCAGCGGTCCCTGAGAGGAGGAGGGAGAAGGCAAGAGCCTCTGCTGCGTGGACTCCCTCCTTTGTCCCCCAGAACGTCACAAAAGGGAAGCGTGTGAGCCCCTTGGGGTGAGAACATGCAGGAGAGAGGAGGGGCATAGGTCATCTGGAGGGGGCCCTTGGGTGTGGCCTCCCCTCCTGGCTTGAGGCAGGCAGTGGCCACCGAGAGTCACACCCCTCCCGGCCCCTCTGTCCCCATGCACACGGGTGCACCGTCATTGCATGACCAGATTTGCACCAGGGCCAAAGGGCTGAGGAAACGGAAAAATGACAGGTGGCATTGACCGGGCGTCACGAGACCGTCCCGCAGACACAGTCACAATAGTGGCAGCCGTGAGCTCAAGGCCTTGCCAAATTGCTGAGGCTGGCTTTGAACTCCCGAGCCTCCTGCCTCAGCCTCTGCAGCTGCTGGGACGGAGGCGTGGCCACTGCACCTGGCTCAACTTTTAGTTTGAATTAATCAAAATGAAATAACATTGAAAATCCAGTTCACAGTTCCATGTCCCTCCTCCAGCTATTCAAGAGTCACCTGTGGCCTGTGATCCTGTTCTGAAAGGGTGGCTCCAAGCAAGGCACCGGGGCAAGTAATCCCAGCCACTCAGGAGGCTGAGGCAGGGGGATCACGAGTTCAAAGCCAGCCTCAGCAACTTAGTGAGGCCCTAAGCAACTCAGCGAGACCCTGTCTCTAATAAAATATGTAAAAGGGCTGGGCACGTGGCACAAGCCAGTTATCCCAGGGGCCTGGGAGGCTGAGGCAGGAGGCTCATGATTTTAAAGCCAGCCTCAGCAAAATCGAGGCCCTAAGCAACTCAGTGAGGCCCTGTCTCTAAATAAATATAGAATAGGGCTGGGGATGGGGCTCAGTGGCCAAGTGCCCCTGAGTCCAATCCCTGGTACCCCCCAAAGGAAAAAAAAAGCCAGAAAGTGTGGGTCCACTGTCTTAAGGCCGACGCCAGCAAGACCTGCCCAGGAAGGCTGAGAACCCGGTGTGCTGCTCTTCTGGTTTTTGCAGCTCAGGGCTGGACCAGGGCCCGGAGCCTGCTGCGCAAGGCCACCACGGAGCCCCGCCCCAGCCCAGAGTTAATTCTTGGGTTTTGCAAACCACGTGGCAGATGCAGCTGGAAAGCAGCTACAGACGTGCACAGCGAGGGCGGGGCCGGGTGCCAATAAAGCTTTATTGATAAACGCAAATGAGGGCAGGGTCCGACGGGGGGGCTGAGGCGCGGAAAGAGCACAGACGTGGAGCTGGATGAAATTTCAACGAGTGTCCGTGACCCTCACCCAGGTCCCTGTGCCTGGAGCAGGGCAGACACTGCAGCGGTCCCTTGGGTGGCTGCCTGCCACCGAATAAAGACACTCCCCGGAGCCGGTGGCCGTGCGGGCGCAGTCTGTCTCCGGGGCTGGGCATTGAACCTGCGTCCAGCGCTGAGCTGCGCCTCGTCCTTTCTGTTTTCTGAGACAGAGTCCTGCTGAGGCGTCTGCTCCCTGCCACCCCTGTCCTCCCCCTGGTGACCCCTGCTCTTCTCTGTTCTTGGTCACCACTTTTCAGCGACACAAACGAGCAGGAACGTGTCCTGTTGGTCTTTCTGTCCCTGGATTCTGTCACTTAACGTAGTGTCCTCCAGGTCCCCTGTGTTGCTTGACTGACAGGATGTCACTCACTTTTCTGGCTGATGCCGCCTCCTGTGCACTGACCACACCTCGGCTGTCACTCGTGGAGCATTTTGGTTGATTCGACGGCAAGATGAAGGCGAAGTCCCCTGCAGCAGAGGTCTGCTGTGGCACCTGTGGGCCCAGGCGGCCAGGGCAGGAGGGAAGCCCGTCCGAAACAGAAGCTGAGAGACAGAGACCCAACCTCCCCCAACCTCCCCCAAAGACATGGGGGAGGGCCTGGGCCTGGGCGGCCCCACACAGCCTGCTGCACAGCCTGCCGGCCGGCTGGCTCCTAAGCCCTGGCCCCTGTGCCCTGCCGGCCAGCGAGCTCTCCAGGGAGCTTCTGGTTGGGGACCTTCTGTCCACTGGCCTCGCTTCAAAGCACGGAGGGTGTCTTTTGGGTGCAGGGGACGCACACTTCCTCCCAGCCCCTGCTGCCCGAGGCCCACTGACCGCGCGCTCCGGGAGCCTCCTGGAGCTGCGCTCTGCCCCCGTGGGGCTGCTGGATGGGGCTGCCGCACCCTGAGCCACTCCCCAGCCCTGGGTATCCTAAGACAGGGTCTCACTGAGTCGCTGAGGCCGGCGCTGAATTCCCATCCTCCTGCCTCAGCCTCCAGAGTCGCCGGAATGACCGTGTGGCCACTGCCGCCAGCTCGGGTGCTGGTGAGTCCCTCCCTGAGGCCAGCAGAGAGTCAACAGCTGTTTTTAAAAACGTGAACGACGGCTGTCCTCGGGGAGGGAGAGGTGACGTCTGTCCCCATTAAGGTCGGGTGGCCAAGGCCTGGCCTTCCTCCCCGTGGGTTCCCACCGGAGGGAGGAGGAAGCGACTCACCCAAGGGCACTGTGTTCCCTGGAGTCATAAACGGGTGACAGAGGCGGCGGAGTCCAGAAGCCACCTGTCACCTGCTTCTCCCCCACTGCAGGTGCCCTCACCCAAGCGCTGGGCGAACATGGCCACGGGAACTCCCCAGGGCAAACCAACCACCCCTCAAGAGCCGCCGCGGAGGGGAGAGACGGGAGACCTGAGGCCAGGTCGAGGCCACCGCAGGCAGCCGGGGGGCGGGCTGTCACAGGCCCCGGCACCGCGCACCCTGCGGGTCCTTCTCTGGTGGGCGTCCTTGGCACTGCAGGGCGCTGAGCAGCACTCCTGGCCTCCACCCGGGCCTGGACACCCCAGGAGCCACACCACGGTGTCCCCAGGCAGCACCAGAGTCCCCTGGGGGCGACTTGTATAATACAAGTTATTGTTGGGGAGAAGCACCTCACCCTCCTCCCAGGAGGGAATGACCACTGGCCCATCAGGGAGCAAAGCAGGTGTGAGGTCTCGTGAGCAAGGACACTGCTGTCCACCTGGCACCCAGCCTCGTGCCCTGCGCCCAGAAGCCGGATTTTGTCATCCATTCACCTGTTTCCAACAGCTCCCTGCTGTGTTTGCTCCAAACCAAACTCCTTCCCACAGCTGTGGCCCCTGCAAGACCTGCCTGTCCCCTCTCTGACTCCCTCCTCCTCACTCCAAACACCAGCCTCATCCCGCCCCAGGGCCTTTGCACGAGCTGTTCCTTCAGCCTGGCTCTGCCTCAGGCTCCAGGCCTCTCCTCTGGGGGGTTTTCCGGCCCTGCAGTGGCCCTCGCCACGTGTCTGCCCTCCTTCACCTGGTACTCGTCTGCGTCCACATCTAGCTTCTTCTTTACTGCTAGAGCCTAAAGCAGTGGCTGGCACACAGTAGGTGCTTAACAAGTAACAACCGACTGAGCACCTACTATGTGCTAGGTCCTTTCTGAGACACTGGGGACTCAGCACTGAGCAAGAAATTCTACCCTGGTCCCTAAGGAGCCAGCATCCTAGGGAAGAGGGACAAGGGAAGACAAAAAACAAATACAATTTAAACTAGTTGGAGTCTAGTAAAAGTGCCAACACGATAAAGAGGCGGGGACAGGACTCCTCTCTACTGGGGGCAAAGATGACTGTCAGTGGACTGAGCTGATTCATAAACAATGAACACGGGCAGATATGTCAACAGATGACCACAGAACAGGGAGGAGGGCACAGGAGGGGAGTTCAGGCAGCGGCCGAGCAAAGGCCCTGAGGCAGGAAGTTTAGCTTGATCAATGTTGACTAATGAACCACAGAGGATTCTAGAAGGACTTGACCGCAGGGATTTGACAGTGGGGGGCAAGGAGCCGGCCGTCCCAGCTGGTCTTGGAGGCTGGGCAGGAGGCTGGCAGCTCAGATGAGGGAAGGGCGCTCCCAGAAAAGGAACCGGCTTTGTTCCGACCTGGGGACAGGACTCTCCCAGGGACCGTGAGCTATCCGGTCCCAACGTCCGGTGACTGAAGAAAAGAGTCCCTGAAAGTAGGAAAAAGGTCACGGCGCGGCCCAGACACCCAGGACTTCGGCCTTTGCCCACTGCGGGCTGGAAAGCACACGGCGAGATAACGGTCCGCGTCCCGCCCGCAGCCCGCGCCCCACTGGCCCTGGACCGTGTCCGTCTGTCCTGGCCGCCAATCAAGGCCGGGGGCTGGGCGAGCGCCGCGGGGCCTATTTCAGCATCTCCTGGGGGTGGGGACAGGGCACAGCCAGGAGCCACCGGGTGGGTGGGCCTCGGGCTGGCAAGGTGAGTGGTGGCTGCGGGCCCCACCGCTGCGGCGGCCACTCTGCAGACGCTCCCCGGCCCGTCCAGTACCGCGGCCCGGGCTGCAGGGCGGATGGGGAGACCGAGGCCGCGCCGCCCGCTGCTGGACCCGCCTTTCCCGGGTCCCTGCGGCCTCAGGGCCTCGCGGGGCGGGTCGTTCCGACAGGCGCCCGGGCCCCCGCCAGTGGCTGTCACCTGGGGTCCCCGCGGCCGCCGTCAGGTTCAGGGGCCCAGCCCGGGGCTGAGCTGGGGGGGTGCCCGAGGGGCTGGCGACCTCACGCCGTCCCTCCGCCCCAGATGGCTTCCCCCGCCTGTGCCGTGGGCCCCATGGACAGCCTGGAGCTCCTGGACCTCCTGTTTGACCGGCAGGACGGCGTCCTGAGACACGTGGAGCTGGCCGAGCGCTGGAGCCTCGCGGGCCAGGTCAGCAGCCCCCCAGCCCCCGCCCAGCCCCCAGCTCCCACCAAGCCCGTGACTCGTCCGGCGCAGCCGCCTGCGCACAGGTGCGGGGCCGAGGCTCAGAGAGGGCAGGAATCCATCCAGGGTCGCTCAGCAATTTGGAACTAAGGCCACACTCACGCCTAGGGCCTGGGCCTCCCTCCCTGGGTGTTTCCGGTCACCCCGGTTCAGGAGCGTCCCCCCCCCACCCCCTGGCTCAGCGTGGACCCCAACTCCCGCCCCTCCCTCTTCCTCGGGCAGGTGCTGCCGGGCTCCGACTCCAATGACTTCCTGAGCGCCATCCTGGGCCCTGGAGACTCGGATCCCAGCTCCCCGATCTGGTCCCCCGCGGGCAGTGACAGCGGCATCTCTGAAGACCTCCCCTCTGACCCTCAGGACACCCCTCCACGCAGCGGACTGGCCACCACCCCGGCCAGCTGCCACCCCAATGAGCCCGGCAGGGGGCCCTGCCCCTCCTACCTCCCTGGGCCCCCCTGCCCCGCCAGGCCCTCGGGCCCCCAAGTGCTGGAGGCCTCCGTGGCCATAGACCTGGGTGAGTGGCAGGGGCCCGCCCGCTGCCTTCCCTGCTCCTGGGCCCCAGAGGGGTGCTGCTGGCTCCGGGCAGTCCAGGTCCTGGGCCTGCCTCAGGGAGCTCGGGGACATCCTGGCTGCAGAAGGCCTTATCAGATGGTCCCCAGCAGATCAGCAATGGTTCACTCCAGGGACACTGATGCCCTGGGGGCCAGGCAGAGGACCCCCTGGAGACAGGTGTCCGCTGGGCTTCCCTCTGTCCTGGGTCTTGCTCTTGTGGGTCTGAGAGGTGAAGTCACCCGAGGCCACCAGCTCCACCCTGGGATCAGAGCCAGGGGCTGGTTGGGGCAGCTGCCTACTGTGCGTGGCACCAGGAGGGACGGTGGCATGCAGGGGCCAGCCTCACCCCTGTCCTGCGGGGAGACAAGGTTCTGCTGCCTGCCCCTGGACCCATCCTGGACAGTGAGAGCCACTGTGCCCTGAGTGGCAGCGGGTCCCCGACAATGTCCTGTGTCTTCTTTGTGCCTTGGTACACCCAGGTGTGCTGGGGGGGGGTCCATCCCACAGAGGGGAGACCGCTGTCCCCCAGCCAGGCCCGGGGTCCCAAGCTCTGCCAAGTGCCCGAGCCTATTGAGGCTGCTCACGGAGACTGGGGAGGCCAGTAGGGCTGGGCGCTGCTGAGGTGTCCCTCTGAGGCCCTCCCTGTCCCTGTCCCCTCCTGCCCCATCAGACGTGTGGAGCACAGGGGGCCTCTATGCCGAGGAGCAGGCGGACACGCCCTCCCGCTTCAACCTCACCGTGAAAGACCTCCTCCTGTCGGGCAGCGGGGACCTGGTGAGCTTCCGTCCCATGCCTGGGACAGTGGGGAAGGCGGGAGGGGACCCCACACCCAGCCCCGGGCGTCCAGCCCAGGATGGCAGGGCTGGGCCACTGTGTGCACATGCAGAACCGGGAGAGGAAGAGGCTGGAGTCTGCTGCCATGCGCCCGCCCGGGGCCAGGCACCTTCCAAACGCCATGAATCATAATCCTTCAATCCGCAGGGGCCCTGAAGACGGGCTTTTATTATCCAAATCCCCCATTTAAGAAAATGGGCACAGAAGTCCCTAGCTCACTCCAAGCCACCCAGTGCCTCAGGCTGTCCTGGCGCTGGCCTTGGTCCCGTTGTGCTCACTGCACACTGGTGGGGGCCATCTGTCCTGCCCAGGGCTTCTCACCCCTGTAAGACAGACCCCCCATTTTATAGATGAGAAGGTCAAGGCTCAGAGAGGTTAAGCTGTGAACCTAAAGTCACACAGAAACCAAGTGGCAGAGTCAGGTTTGAAATCTCCTTTGTCTGCTGCCAAAGGTCATCCTGACTGTCTCCCGGGAGGGCCAGGGTACCTCCGGCGACTGGAGACACTCAGTGAGCACTGGCCACCTGTGTGCTTGCGTCCAGGTCTCCTGGTCAGGGTGAGGCGACGCACTGCAGGGAGCTCACGGGGTGTCCCTGCAGGCCCAGGGGATCCTCCTGGAGGCAGTGGTGTTGCAGCAGTCCCCGAAGGGTCAGCAGGGAGGACTGGTTTGGGAAGGATCGTCCCCGCCCTCGTGCTGGCAGTGGACCCTGGGGCTGGGGCATGCTAGGCAGGCGCTCCACCCCGAGCGCTCCCCAGCCCAGTCTGTCTTATTTTGAGACAGGGTCTTGTTAAGTTATTCGGGCCGGCCTCCAACTTGGAATCCTCCTGCCTCAGCCTCCTGAGTAGCTAGGACAACAGGAATCTGTCACCTCACTTGGTGACTGGCTTTTATAAATGTGTCATTTTTCATGTACTTTTTCTGTGTCCACAGTCTTGGGGTCCTGGGGACCTTGTTCCTGTTTTTTCAGATGAAAGTAGACGCAGGCTGGGAGCCTGGCCGGGCTCACGGTGGCCAGGGTGCTAGCCGTGGAGTTTGGACCCAACCTGGACCAGGACTGTCCCGGGAGCAGTGATTCATGGGGAGGAAGCAGTAGGAAGGGGAAGGGGGACAGCAGGCAGTGTCCCCAGCCAAGTGCCAGGCAGAAGGGACAAAGTCCAGACTGCTGGGAGGGACTCTTCCGCGGCCCCTCGGAGGGGGAAGAGCGGGCGCTGGGGCAAGCTATGGGGAGCTGCCAGCTCACCTCCCAGGAGGCCCCGAAACCCAGGCCTCAGCCAAGATGCTGTGGGCAGGGCCGGGCGGGCGGAGCACCTTCCAGGACTGAGGTCCTCTGTCCTCCATCCTGAGTCTCCCATTCCACACGGGATGGGTTGAGGCGAGCCTCCTGCCTCAGCCTCCTGAGCCGCTGGGATGACAGGCGTGCGCCACTGCGCCTGGCTAAACTGAGTCATTCTTTGGGAACAGGGTAGGCAAGTGCACCCACACAGCCTGGGCTCTAAGGACGGACGGTGTGGTGCGAAGGGAGGTGGCCACCCCTCCCCTGGGTGCCGCACTCAGCTCCCCGCAGGCTCTTCCCCTCCCCTCCCCTGCCCCTCCTCCAGGTTTAAGCACATGTCACACGCGGTGCCGTCTGCCCTTCATGTTGTTCCTGGGCACCCGTCACATGGTCACTGGTGTGGGGCTGGAGGACCCCATCCTGTTCCTCTGCAGGTGTCCCCTGGCTGCTCCAGAGGCCGCCCGCCTCCCGCCTCCAGTGCAATTCCTGTTTTTTTCCCGCAGCAACAGCAGCACCTGGCAGCCTCTCTGCGACCTGGCAACGGGCACTGTCAGGAGCTGGTGCTGACGGAGGAGGAGAAGAAGCTACTGGCCAAGGAGGGCATCACCCTGCCCACCCAGCTGCCCCTCACCAAGGTGGGAGGGACACCCGCTCCCCTCTCTCCGAGTCCCACAGTAGACCACAGCCCTAGAGGGTCAGGACGGTGGGTCGCCAGCCGAATTCCACCCTGAAAACCCACTCACGGCAGGTGATGCTGTCCCCAGTGGTGACCAGCAGGCTGGCTGGGGGCTAAAAGCCCTCCTTTGTCCCCCGTCCCATCGAGGCTTGTCATGGCCTCTCCGAGGGCAGAGCTTACACCCGGGTGCCCTGCAGGCCAGCCGCCCTGCACACAGGCTTTGGTGGAACCCCCTGATTTCACCAGCCTCCCCCCGGGAGCTGGCACTTTCTGACGGGGACATTTCCCCAAAGAGCGTCACTCCGCGGCCCTGTTCCCAGATCCCGCGGGCAGCCCCGAAGGCTGAGCGCCTGCCTGGTCAGGCCCTGCCGATGGTCCCACTCCGTGTCAACACCCGAGTCCCCATTTCCCTTAACTGGGGCGGGCTCCGAGACACGTGCGGTTTCCCCGGGGGACACCAGGCTGCGCGGTCGGGGCGTCACTTGCTGGATTCTTGGGGTTGGGGCGTCCTGCGGAGGACGGAGCCAGGGTGACCCGCGCAGCCGGGCCTCCCTGGCCACTGCAAGAATGAGGGCGGCATGCTGGCCGCCACCCACCAGAGCCCGGAGAGCAGAGGAGACCTCCCAGACGGCTCAGCCCCGCCCCTTTCCCTGCGCAGTGCGAGGAGAGAGTCTTGAAGAAAATCCGCCGGAAAATCCGCAACAAGCAGTCAGCTCAAGAAAGCAGGAAGAAGAAGAAGGAGTACATCGATGGTCTTGAAACTCGGTAACGCGGGGCGGGGTTGGACCTCGCACTCGGGGAAACCGAGGCTCAGAGAGAGGGACACCAGGTGCCGAGGGTCACAAGTGCTAGGCCCTGACAAAATCAGCGTCGTTTCCCCTCGAGAAAGAGTGTTCCCTACGAGGACTCAAGGATCCCCGGAGATGGCTTGGGCAAGGGTCCTGGGGTCCCTGTGCCCCGAGGACATGAAGCTCCTCTCCGCCGGCGCTGGAGAATGGTGCTGCTTCTGAGAGCACTGGCCGCGGGAGGCAGAGGGGGACCGCGCTGTCCCCAGGGAGCCCCGGGCTGGCCCCTCGCCCCTCGGAAGGCGCTGAGGGTCCGCAGGGGCCAAGCTCTTCGTCCTTTGATACAAACAGCAAAGGCGGCCCCCTTTCCAGGCCCACAGTGGCCTTGTTGGATGCTGCGAGTCTGTTTGGGTTTTCCGTTTCCTCCAGTCGGTTTCCACGTCCTGGGTCCTGGGAAGTCCTCGTGGCACACGGAACTGTCCCTACTCTCTGCTGTTTCAGGCTCTGACGTCCGGGTCTGTCGTCACGTCCTCTGAATTCTTCATGTTGTCTACTTGTGCCTTCTTTTACTTTTTGATCAATCTTCCCAGAATTTTGTCTGTTTTATTCTTCTTATCAAATGAGTGTTATGGAAATAATTCCTAACCACGGTTCCCATCAAATAATAAATTTCTGTCTTTTCTTCCCAACTAATTATACACATATATATGTGAAATTTGGCACTGGGGAGTAACCCAGGGGCAGGTGATTTACCACTGAGTCACACACATCCCCAGAGCTTTTTAAAAAATATTTTATTTTTTAGTTACAGTTGGACACAACACCTTTATTTCATTTAGTTGTTTTTATACGGTGCTGAAGATCAAACCCAGGGCCTCGTGCTACCGCTGAGCCACAACCCCAGACCCTCCCTAGTCCTTTTTGTTTTTTTGTTTTGAGACAGGATCTCACTAAGTTGCTTAGAGCCTAAATTGCTGATGCTCGCCTTGAATTTGCAATCCTCCTCCCTCAGACTCTGAGTCACTGGGACTACAGGCATGCACCACCGTGCCTGGCCATAGCCTCTAGTCTTTGAGGGACTTATTCTGTTGTTCTCTGACTATTGTTTAAATGTGCCTGCTCAGCTCTGGGGCTGGATCAGGGCTATGCATTTCCCTCTCGGCACTGCATTAGCTGCATCCCACTTTGAGGGGGTGTGTGGACCGAGGGTCTCACACATGCTGGGCAAGCATTCCTCCCCTGACGTGCACCCCCAGCTCTTTAAAACTTTGAGACAGGGTCACACTGAGTTGCCCAGGCTGGCCTCAAACTTGGGAACCTCTTGCCCAGCCTCCTGAGTGGCCAGGACGACAGGTGCATATCACCAGGCCTGGTTTAAAGGAGCACTTTTCACTGGGGGAATTCATTCCTTTCCAGTTGCTATGTTGGGCCTACTTTCTGCAAAGGGACTGTGGATCCTTATGCACCACCCTGCAGAACAGCACACGACCCATCTGCTACCTGTGGGGAAAACAAGCCGATGGTCCAAGAGTCTCTGGCCTCAAGAGGAGGACTTTCCCTTAGGAGCCCGTGTTCCCGCTCCCCATTCCCAGTGCTGGGTGGACCCCTGCCCTTGGGTGGAGACGGCCGCCGGCCCACCTCATGCTCATTCTCAGCCCAGTGGGACATTTCAAGTCTGCACCCGAGTGTTCTGACTTAAGGCCACTGATGCTAACGGGGAACATGGGTGCCAGCTGCACCCAGGCCAAGATGGGGGCTTGCCTCTGCCCTCTTCCCTGCTTCCCCCCGTGGTGCTGGGGTGGAAGGTGGGCCCTCGTGCTCAGCACCTGCCTGCCGCCCAGCCTGGAGGGGCTGCAGGTCGCGAAGGGCCAGGGCTTCAGCTGGGGTCTCCAACTCTGACTGAGTCTGGCACTCAGCCCTGGGGCTCAGCCGTGGTGGAAGCCCACCCCACGGGGACCCGGAAACCGACAGACCTGGGCTCCCGTCCTGGCCCTGCACAGGTGCCCAGGCGTGTGCTGTGGTCCCCAGCTACCAGGGGACTGAGGCAGGAGGCCTTTGCTCTCTGGCTTGGGGCCTCCCAGGGAAACATCAGTGGGGACAGTTGGTGACAGGCAAATTCTGCAAGTCACCAGGTCATTCACGGTTCCTTCAGGATGTCGGCCTGCACTGCCCAGAACCAGGAGCTACAGAGGAAAGTCCTGCAGCTGGAGAAGCAGAACCTGTGAGTCCACGTCCGGGGTTGTGGGGGCGCAGGAAGTGGGGAGGGTGCCACGGGGCAGGGAATGAGCCCCAGCTCGGTGGGGGCCATCTGTGCAAAGGCCCTGGGGCAGAGGAGGTGGGGGAAGGAGGCGAGGCAGGCTGGGAAGGGCCCCCTGGGCCACAGGGAGGACTTGGGCTTTGGCTTCGTGGTGGCCAAGCACCCCCTGGCCGGGTCTGAGCCTGAACGCAGGAGAGGGGCAGGAGAGCCGCAGGGGCCACAGAAGGGCGGGGTGGCCTTCTCGTGAGCCATGATGGAGGCGGGCGGGAGCAGTGGGACCCTGAGGGAGGGTGGAACCCAGACTTCGGTGAGGCTGGGGCCTGGGGAATGGGCAGGAGCAGGGCCAGGCCCCGCAGGCTCAGCGGCCCCTGTCCCTCCGAGGTCCCTGCTGGAGCAGCTCAAGAGGCTGCAGGCCATGGTGGTCCAATCCACCACCAAGTCTGTGCACACGGGCACCTGCACCGCGGTGAGTCCTCTCCCCTGCCCGCGGGCGGGGCAGGCAGGTCCCCGGGGAGGGGTCTGCAGGAAGTGATGGCCAGCACCGCACTGGGGTCCCGGCCTGGCCTCCCGCCCTGTGGAGGGGACGCAGGTGACCGCCCCCTCTCCGGCAGGTCCTGCTGCTGTCCTTCGCCCTCATCGTCCTCCCCTCCATCAGCCCTTTCGCCGCCAACAAGGCCGAAAGCCCAGGGGACTTCGCTCCCGTGCGAGGTGAGTGCCTGCCCCCCACCTCTTCCTGGTGCACCTGGACCCTGGGAGACCTGTGTCCCAGCGTCCCGAGGCCGGGGGCCGGGGAGAGGGCCACAGGACTCTGCCCCCTGCAGCGTCCCTCCTGAGTCCCCGAACTCTGCTCAGTCTTCTCCAGGACGCTGCACAACGATGCCTCGTCCCGGGTGGCCCCGGACGACGATCTGGCCTCCAAGGCCCCAGGCCCCTGGCCGGACGCTGCTGTGCCCCACAAAGGGCCCCCGGGCGGCCTTTGGACGGACTGGGGCTTCCTGGACATGCTGGCACTGGGCGGGTCAGCAAAGGAGCTGGACAACTCGACCGAGGAGCTGGGCCCGGCCACCGTGCTGGACTGGGTGGCACCTGAGCCGGTGCTCAGCACAGGACGCGCGGGGCTGGAGGCGGCGGGGGAGGAGCTCTGAGATCCCCGGTGTGCCTCCAGGTCCCTGCCCAGGCCACCTGGGGGTGCCCAAGTGGACGGCAGGCCCTGATGGACACGCTCAGACCCATAGCTCACTGCAGGGACAGACGGGAGCTGGCCTAGGTGTGGCCGCAGCGCCCCAGGCCCAGGGCTGGCCGCCGGCTGTGACCTGCGCCTGGGTGCCCCTCGGCCTCCCTGCTCACTGGGCAGAGGAAGCTGTCCAGCCTCAGGGACCCTGGACTTCTGAGTGGCCGCAACCCGCCACCACCCTTTTCTAAGACTGCGTGACCGTGAATAAAGTATTTTGACAGAGCTCGGCTGGGGGCGCTCAGGGGACCTGGGGGGTGGAGTGCGGCCCCCCGCCCGGCAGCTTCAGCACCTTGGAGAAGGGCAAGGGCCGGGCGGGATCCCTGGAGCCCAGAAGTGGGACCTGGGGACCCTGCCGAGGGGCTCATTTTAAGATGAGAAAACCAGGTCGAGGTCACAGGCGGGGAGCAGGGACAACCCGACCCACCCCACCCCCACGGGCTGCGCAGGGGCCAGGACCCACCAGGCGGGGCCTCTCTCCTCCAGGGACACCCCACTGGGGGCAGAGGGCAATCAATCCAATAAAGGGCGTAACCAGGGCCCTAACCCTAACCCTAACCCTAACCCCAGCCCCAGGATGGCGGGTGGGGAGGGGGTGAAGCCCTCCCCTGTCCCCAGGGTGCTGACCAAGGGACTGCAAGGCGCCCAGCTGCAAGGAGTCTGTCTTTATTGCGTTGAAGACTTGGGGAGGCCCGGGACCCTCTCCCCGCAGCCCTGCCCTCAGCTGGGGGGGGGGTCCGGCTCCCCGTGGGGGTCCCTGAAGGTGGCCTTGGGAGGCAGATCAAGAGCTGATGGGGAGGGAGTGTGCGGAGTCCCCAGAGGAGCCCAGGGCCCAGGGCGCTCCCCCTTAGGCTGGAAACTGGGGAGGAGGGCGTCTGCCACCCGCTCCCAGAAGTCCTGAGTCGGAGGCTGGCCGTGGCGGGCAGCAGGCCTGGGTGGCACTGCGGGCCGGGCTCTTCCTGGGCTCCCCAGAGGCCCAAGAGCCAACCACACAGTGGAGGCCCACCACCCTGGGCCTGGAGTCCTGCTCTCAGCTCCCTGAGATCCCCGGGGACAGGGACAAGTAACAGTGAGACCGTAAGAAAGAGGAGTCCATGGTTTCCGTGAGAGCCCGGCCCAGCGCCTGGTCAGCTGGGTGCCGCCTCGGCCTTCACCCTCTTGGGAGGCTGGCGGGGGGCAGGGCTGTCTGGCGGCTCCCTCTTGGGGCTGGGGGGCTTGCAGCCATTGTGCTGGGCCCGGGGCTCCACACTGGGCTCCTGCCCGGGGTCGCTAGGGGGCTCCTCCTTGGGCTCCAGCTTGGGAGCCAGAGGGCGCGGCAGGGGTGGCAGGGCCCGGTCCAGCACGCGGGGCCCATCCCAGGCGGGGATCTCCAGCCCCAGGTGCTTCATGAGTCGGGTCATGACCTGGTCTACGTAGCCGTGGATGCGCAGGTCAGCATGGCGGTCCTGCAGGGCGAGCAGGGTCAGGCGGGGCAGAGGCCCAGGGGCCCCGGGCAGGGGTGGGCTCGGCACCTACGTGCTTGGTGGGCTGGAGGTTCACGATGACCAGCCGGCCTCCCCGGCGCTTGGTGGCCAGTGGCAGGTTCCCACTGGGCCGGATTTGCAGGGAGGTGCCCAGGGTGATGGACAGGTCGGCGGTCCTGGGGTCAGGAGCACAGGCTCAGTCCAGCCCCGCCCAGCCCCCTGCCGCCCAGGAGTCCAGCTGCCGGAGTCCCTGCCCACCCCGTCCCCACCCTCACCCCGGGCACAGGGGTCCCACCTGCTGGCCTCGTCGGCTCGAGCCAGGTCCCGGTCGGGCAGGGCATCTTCCCAGTCCAGGATGGTGTCTCTCAGCTCCCCCCTGTGGGCAGTGGAGGGTCAGCGGGCCCCATGGCCCCGGGGCTGGGGGGTGGGGAGGGTCACTCACCTGCAGGCCCGCAGCCCTCTTGCCTTGGCCATGGTGCAGAGCCGGCCGGTGGCCTTGAGGCCCATGGTGCCCACCACGGTGTCCCGGACATACTGCCTGCGCCAGGAGGAAGGAGGCAGGACAAGGGTCTCGCGGGCCGCCCTGAAGCCCCCGGCAGCGCTGGGCTTTCTCCGAGAAGCTCTCGGGGAAGGGGGTCCCTGAACCAGGACCCGAGCAGGAGGCATCCGCAGACGGGAGGGGACCAGGAGAGGCCCAGTGGCCAGCGCTCACCTGGCACGAGAAGCCAGGCCCTGGGTCCTTCCCCGCGCAGAGCCACGCCAGAGACCAAGGCTCTGCAACTCGGGAAGGGACGCTGCGGCCTGGGACCCGGGCACCCCGAGTCAGGGCACTGGACGGAGGTCTGCAGCCAGCAACCTGGAAGGTCAGCGGCCAGAGTGGGGGTCACTCCCTGTGGTGGGCTGGACTGTGTCACCCAAAAGGACACGCTGAAGCTTAAGCCCAGTGACCCACAGGGTGACCCTGTCTGAAAGCGGGGTCACTGTGGGTGTGGTCAGTTGAGACAAGGTCCTACCAGAGGAGGGGACGGCTGGTCCTCCAAGAAGGGAGAAGACACACAGGAGACAGCCATGTGACCTTGACCACGCAGGCTGCGGTGGGGCCACGGGAGGAGCCCCGGAGCAGGGAAAGTGGCCCAGCAGCCTCCAGTGACAGCAGCCCCAGGCAGCAGGCCACCAGGTCTCCCACGCCCCTGGGTCTCCGGGAGCATCAGACTGGACTCCCAGGGCCCCGGCAGCTGGGTCACTGTCACCAGCCCTCCCACCAGCCAGAGCAGCCTTCCCCCACCTGCTGTCATGCACAGCCAGCCTGTCCCCCCCGACACCCACAGCCAGCCTATCCCCCCCCAATGACACACACAGCCAGCCTGTCCCCCCCGACACCCACAGCCAGCCTATCCCCCCCCAATGACACACACAGCCAGCCTGTCCCCCCCCAATGACACACACAGCCAGCCTGTCCCCCCACCAATGACACACACAGCCAGCTTGTCCCCCCCAATGACACACACAGCCAGCCTGTCCCCCCCCAATGACACACACAGCCAGCCTGTCCCCCCCCAATGACACGCACAGCCAGCCTGTCCCCCCCCAATGACACGCACAGCCAGCCTGTCCCCCACCAATGACATGCACAGCCAGCCTGTCCCCCCACCAATGACATGCATAGCCAGCCTGTCCCCCCTGACACCCACAGCCAGCCTGTCCCCCCACCAATGACACACACAGCCAGCCTGTCCCCCCCAATGACACACACAGCCAGCCTGTCCCCCCATGACACACACAGCCAGCCTGTCCCCCCCAATGACACACACAGCCACCCTGTCCCCCCATGACAGGCACAGCCAGCCTGTCCCCCCCCACCTGCTGACACGCACAGCCAGCCTGTCCCCCCCACCGATGACACCCACAGCCAGCCTGTCCCCTGCCACTCACGTCCTGCACTTGACACACTCTTCTACAAACATGTTCCCGTGCAGCTCAGCCAGCTTGTCCCTGTGCGAGAGGAAGGAAGAGGCCTGCTGGGGGGCTCCCTGGGTGCCTAGGCCCCGCATCCACAAGACCAAGCCACTCCCCCCACCTTCCAGCCCCCCATCCATGCGCTGTGCATCCCTGCACAGTGGCCCAACCTCTCTGTGCCTCTCTCACTCTCTTCACGGCTGACCCCACCTCTGCAGATGGGCAGCCATTCTCGTCGTAACATGCCTGCCCCCTTCCAAAGTGTAGGAGGCTGCTGGGCCACCCGGTTGGAAGGACAGGGTTGGAATTCCAGCTGGCGATGAAAGAAATGTGGCATGCGTGGCCCCGGAGCACAGGCTTTGGGGCAGGGAGTGAGAACAAATCTGCTGAGCAACCCTGAGCCAGCCTCTTACCCACTCTGTGCCTCAGTCCCTCTCTGTGGAATGAGACAGTGACATCCAAGTCTTTGGATGTCAAGGGTTCCCAACAAGAGGCGTGGCAGGTGCTTCCCTGTGGCTCCCCTGCCACCTCCCGGCGTCCCCGCTGCAGTGCCACCTCCACAGGGGAGCCCTGCTGACGGCCCCTTCACAGCCACAGCTTCCCAGCGCCCACTGTGTGTACTCCAGGATGGGGACCTCCTGACACAGGTCCAGGGACCCCACTTCTGCCCCACCGAAGCACAGACCCTGGACACAGGGAACAACTGCCATCTGTCTGGTCCATTCCATGTCCTGCACTAGAAGAGCGTGGCACGCAGTAGGAGCTCAATAAGTAAACACCCGCGCTGGGGCCAGCTTGCTCCTGCGTGTGAGGGCTGGCGCTGGGAGCCTGGGTGCAACTGTGTGCCCAAGAGGCCACCTGGGTGTCTCTGTACCCCGTCAAAGGCCCATCCCGCGTGCTCAGGTGTGGCAACCAGGCCTGACCTGCAGCAGCTCGGGCTCCGTCCACCCACAACCACGGGGTCCTGGGGCAAGGAGGGCACTCGGGTGTGGACCAAGTCTGGGCTGCAGCAGGGCTCAGGGGCAGCACCAGGACCTGGGCTCCACCAGCACCAGAAAGGAGGGCATCTTGAAACCCAGCAAGCGGCAAGCTCAGGACCCGCCCTGACACCCGGCACACCCCAGGGGACTCACACCTGAGGAGGTCACACCTGAGGGGAGTCACACCTGAGGGGAGTCACACCTGAGGGGGTTCACACCTGAGGGGAGTCACACCTGAGGAGGTCACACCTGAGGGGAGTCACTCCTGAGTGGGTTACACCTGAGGGGGTTCACACCTGAGGGGAGTCACACCTGAGGAGGTCACACCTGAGGGGAGTCACACCTGAGGAGGTCACACCTGAGGGGAGTCACACCTGAGGGGAGTCACACCTGAGGAGGTCACACCTGAGGGGGTTCACACCTGAGGGGAGTCACTCCTGAGGAGGTCACACCTGAGGGGAGTCACTCCTGAGGTGTTACACCTGAAGGAGTCACACCTGAGGGGAGCAACACCTGAGGGGAGCAACACCTGAGGGGGTTCACACCTGAGAGGAGTCTCACCTGAGGGGAGTCACGACTGAGGGGAGCAATGCCTGGGGGGGTCACACCTGAGGGGAGTCACACCTGAGGGAGTCACACTTGATGGGGTTCACACCTGAGCGGAGTCTCACCTGAGGGGAGTCATGATTGAGGGGAGCAATGCCTGAGGGGGGTCACACCTGAGGGGAGTCACACCTGAGGGGGATCACACCTGAGGGGAGTCACACCTGAGGGGAGTCACTCCTGAGGGGGTTACACCTGAAGGAGATACATCTGAGGGGAGCAACACCTGAGGGGAGCAACACCTGAGGGAGTCACACCTGAGGGGAGCAACATCTGAGGGGGTTCACACCTGAGAGGAGTCTCACCTGAGGGGAGTCACGACTGAGGGGAGCAATGCCTGAGGGGGTCACATCTGAGGGAGTCACACCTGAGGGGAGTCACACCTGAGGGAGTCACACCTGAGGGGGTTCACACCTGAGGGGAGTCACTCCTGAGGAGGTCACACCTGAGGGGAGTCACTCCTGAGGTGTTACACCTGAAGGAGTCACACCTGAGGGGAGCAACACCTGAGGGGAGCAACACCTGAGGGGGTTCACACCTGAGAGGAGTCTCACCTGAGGGGAGTCACGACTGAGGGGAGCAATGCCTGATGGGGGTCACACCTGATGGGAGACACACCTGAGGAGGTCACACCTGAGGGGAGTCACACCTGAGGGGAGTCACTCCTGAGTGGGTTACACCTGAAGGAGTCACACCTGAGGGGAGCAACACCTGAAGGAGTCACACCTAGGGGAGCAACACCTGAGGGGGTTCACACCTGAGAGGAGTCTCACCTGAGGAGAGTCACGACTGAGGGGAGCAATGCCTGGGGGGGGTCACACCTGAGGGGAGTCACACCTGAGGGAGTCACACTTGATGGGGTTCACACCTGAGAGGAGTCTCACCTGAGGGGAGTCATGATTGAGGGGAGCAATGCCTGAGGGGGGTCACACCTGAGGGGAGTCACACCTGAGGGGGATCACACCTGAGGGGAGTCACACCTGAGGGGAGTCACTCCTGAGGGGGTTACACCTGAAGGAGATACACCTGAGGGGAGCAACACCTGAGGGAGTCACACCTGAGGGGAGCAACATCTGAGGGGGTTCACACCTGAGAGGAGTCTCACCTGAGGGGAGTCACGACTGAGAGGAGCAATGCCTGAGGGGGTCACATCTGAGGGGAGTCACACCTGATGGGGTTCACACCTGAGAGGAGTCTCACCTGAGGGGAGTCACGATTGAGGGGAGCAATGCCTGAGGGGGGTCACACCTGAGGGGAGTCACACCTGAGGGAGTCACACCTGAGGGGAGTTTTGCCTGAGGGGAGTCACGACTGAGGGGAGCAATGCCTGAGGGGGGTCACAACTGAGGGGAGTTACACCTGAGGGGGATCACACCTGGGGGGTTCGCACCTGAGAGGAGTCTCACCCAAGGGGAGTCAGGACTGATGGGAGCAATGCCTGAGGGGGTTCACACCTGAGGGGAGTCTCACCTGAGGGGAGTCACGACTGAGGGGAGCAATTCCTGAGGGGTGTCATACCTGAGGGAGTCACACCTGAGGAGGGTCACATCTGAGGGAGTCACACCTGAGGGGAGTAACACCTGAGGGAGTCACACCTAAGGAGGGTTCACACCTAAGGAGGGGTCACACATGAGAGTCACAACTGGGGGGTTCACACCTGAGGGGGTTCACACCCGAGGGGAGCAATGCCTGAGGGGAGCACACCTGAAGGAGTCACACCTGAGGGGGATCACACCTGAGGGGGGTCACACCTGAGGGAGTCACACCTTAGGGGAGTCACACCTGAGGGGGGTCACCCCTGAGGGGAGTCACACCTGAGGGGAGCAATACCTGAGGGGGGTCACCCCTGAGGGGAGTCACACCTGAGGGAGTCACACCTGAGGGAGTCACACCTGAGGGGAGTCTCGCCTGAGGGGAGCCACCCTGGGGACGCTCCACCTCCACCAGCCTGGCTGATCTGAGGGGCAGCTTCTCCCAGCAGGTGGAGAAAGACCTGGAAGCCCCGGGTCGGGGGGCGTGCAGAGCTGTGATGAGCCCCAGGAGCGGGGGACCCAGGGTGTGGTGCCCCAGGCCGGGGGCAGGCAGAGCCAGTCACCTGGGGAAGCCGGAGCGCACGTGCAGCCCGTCCACGTTCTGACTGACCAGGAAGCGGAGGAGGCCCACCCGCTCCAGCTGCACCAGCGCCATGTGCGTCTTCGTGGGCCGCGCGCTCTCAAAGGTGGTGTCGAACTGGGGGGTCAGGCCGCGCTCCTCCATGGTCCAGACGCCGCGGGGGCCCCTGGAGGTGCAGGGGGGAGGGTTTGGAGGAAACAGGCGAAGGCAGCCAAGGAGACAGAATTGGAGCCAATGAGACAAAGAATCAGAGGAAGGCAGAGCAGAGCGGACGGAGAGAGAGCCAGAGGGAAGGACAGGGACAGACAGAGCAGGCAGGGACAGGAAGGCAGGTCCAGAGCACGGAGCGCAGGCCGGTCAAGCTGACCCTGGCTACACTGGTGATGCTGGGGTCACAGCAGACCCCTGCCCTGCCCTCAAGGAGTTATGGGGGAGACACAGCTGGACTCTGGCCCTCCAGCCCTGCAGGTCACAGGGAGGGACCCAGAGCTGGCCTCACTGGGGACTGTGGGGGAGGAGGGCGGCCTCTCCACTCAGACAGAGGGGTAAACACAGGCTGGCAGGGTCTGGGGGCCACAGCAGGGGAGCAGGGCAGTGGCTCAGGGCTGGGCCTGAGCCCAGGAGGGCACCCAGTGACCGTGACCTGTGACCGGTGACTGTGATAGGGGAGCCGGGCGGGCAGGGCTCAGGCCTCAGGACCTCGGCAGCCCTGGGTCGCCGGTCCCGCTGGGAGGGTCTGGGCCTGGGGCCCAGGAGGCTCTTGGGAACGGGCCACGGTCTGGCCGCGGTTGAACCCCCCCCCTTCCAGCAACAAGACCCCCGACTGGGGCAGCTGCTGGACTCGGGCAGTCTGGACAGCACCTGGCCCACCTGCCCAGAGGACCAGGAGATGGAGGCTCCCAAGGGCAAGGCCTGCCTGGCCCCGCCCTCCTGGCAGTGAGAGCAGACCTGACGTCCCTGTGGCCACAGGACCCTGTGTGACCAGCTGGCTGCCCCGCAGGTGCCGTCGGAGGGCGGCCACACTTCCCAGCACCCCTCGCAGCCAGGCGAGTTCAGGGCCAGGTTCTGACCCCCGGGGGGACAGCACAGCGGGCTGTGGTCCCAGGGACCCCCTGACCCCGGGTCCCTCGGCCGGGGGACACACACCTGAAGTCAGGGATGCCGGCGCCCGTGCTGATGCCCGCGCCCGTGTGGAACACCACGTGGGAGGCCCGCGACACCAGCAGCGCCAGCTGCCGCACCTTGCGCTCCAGCTCCTCCGGGGGGTCGAAGATCTGCGCAGCGACAGGCAGTCAAGTGAGTCCCCGGAGTCCCCGAGTGGCAGGGTCAGGCCTGTCCCGCCCGGGGGAGGGGCGGTGAGAGGTGGCTGGTCCTCAGCTCCGTCCTGCTCCCTGCTCCCCGGCCCCAGGTAACACCTGGTCACAGGGCGCGCGGTGCTGCCCGTGGTGCTGCCCGTGAGCCACCTGGGGGCAGCGGGCTCAAGGGCGGGCTCCCTGGAGTCCCCGCGGGGCTCCTGCTGCAGCCGCGGGCGAGCTGGACGGCCGCGGCCGGCGCCCGGGCTGCAGGAGAGGGGCCGGGGGCCCAGCTCGGAGCCCAGGCCCGTGCGCAGGGCAGCTTCCCCGCACTTGCCCTCCGGGGGCGCAGGGGTCTCGGCCACCGGCCATCTCGACCCCTCCCGCTCAGAACCCTTCCCAGTCCCCGGGATCAGGGGCCACGCCCCAGCCTGGCACGGAGTCCCGGTCCGGCTTGGTGGGTTACGCCCGCCTCCCACCGGGGCCCTGCCGTTGCTTTCGCTGGAATCACACCCCCCCCTCCTCTCCCATCAGCCGGGCAGACCTTCCCCAACCCGGTCCCTCTCTCGGCCCCGCCCCCTCCTCCCTGGGAAGTCCCTCCCATTGTCTAGCCGGGGTGCCTCCTGAGATTCCCACAATGCCCCGCAACCGCCCGACCCCGCCACGCCCGCGGCGACGGCCTTCGGGAACCCCGCGGCGCTCACCTCGGGGAGGCCGCACTTGCCCTTATCCGCATACGGCGACAGCCCGGCCGCGTAATTCACCGACATCGTCGCCGCCCGGACGGAACAATAAAGTTTCCCTTGTTGAGGTCGCTTCCGCCGGAAATGGAGCCGGGAGGAGGGAGGAGCCGCGCGGCTGGCCGCGCCCCGCAGACGCAGGCGCCGCCAGTGACGCCGCAGGCGCCAGATTTAGTGCTGGAAAAGAGCCGCTGGTTGGCTTGCGCGGGCCCCGGGGGTGGGGATGCGCGGTGGCCCCGGCGGGGAGCCCCCCACATGAGTTCTCCAGTCACCCCCAAAGTGAGGGAGCACACTAGGGAACTTCATGAGGACAGTGCCATGGAAAGGGGACCCAGGACCCCAGTGCAAGGGAGGGTCTCGAAGCCACTGAGTGGTCTGAAGGCCATCCAGGCGGATGAGCTGCTCCAGCAGGGCAGGCCGTCGCTGCGCCTAGAGAAACTGCCCATGGCTTCGGGGCGGTGGCTTGAGGCCCCTGCCGTCCCTGCTGGAGCTAGGGAGTGCCAGAGAAGGAGGACGTCGCCCACCTTACCCGCGGGCTGGCTATGGGCACAACGTGGCCAGGCAATGGTGACACCTGCGATTAGATGTAATGGGTGCGCAGAGGGCACAGGGCCACGAGGGTGTCCAGCCTGGGACACCTGAAGGGCAGCCTGGAGGAGGGCTGTTGCAGCAAAGGTCTGGAGATCCAGCGCTGTCCGATAGAAGGAGGGTGACGCGAGGGTGGAAAGGGCTTCCTGGCAGCAGAGGCTGCAGGTGACAGGTGGGAGGAAGGGCAGAGCAGCTCCTTCCAGAAACCGATCAGTCCAGGGATGATGGAGAAGAGCCCCAGTCCTCCCTCTGGCCCGTCCGCCAGCCTGTCTCCTCCCTCAGTACATCCCAGCCCCTTGGGGCGCGCTCAGAGCTGATCGGGTGTCAGAGCTGAGTAACTGCTGGAAGCTGCTGGTGCAAGCTCGTGGCCCAGCTGGAAGTGGGTAACCGGAGCCGCAGTGGGCTCAGAGGCCTGGCGCAGGGCACTGGAGCTGCAGGAGGTAGGAGAGGAGGCCTGGGCTAGAGGCTCCCGTAGGGCCCGCAGCTCCGTTGGAGGAGGGAGAGGCTGCCGCACCCCGCGCACCCACACACGCACGCACCCTCACAATGCGCGGCCTTCCCGCTGGCCGCTGGCCTTTACCTGGCTGGAGAGGCGCCACCTCGCCTGCCACCACCGCTTAGCACCCAGCTCCCTGGCCACCAGGTTCTCCCTGCTGACCATCATCTCTTTCAGGAAGCCGCTCCCTAAAATTAGAGGGCACTGCCCCCTCTCCCAGCCTGCAGATCCCCTCCTTCCCAGGCAAACTGTGGGCTTCTCTCCTGGGTGTCTCATTGCACCCACTTTGGGGTGGAATGCAGGAAAATGGGTGATGGGTGGTGGTGAGTGAATAGGCACATCGGTTGGTGCAGGGTGTCTAGGGGAGTGGATAGGTGGGTGGGGAGGTGGAGAGGGAAGAGATGGGGTGGGCAGGTGGGTGGCAGGTGGAGGTATTATGGGTGGGTGATGGTGGATGGGGGTGGGTGAAGCGTGACTGAGGGTGATGAAGAACCGTGACCAGATGAGTGAGCAGGACTGGTGGGTGGACGTGCAGGTGGGCACCCAGCAGTAGGAGGACTTGGAGGAGCTGTGAGCAGGTGAGGGCCCGTCCCACCCCACTCCCTGCACCTCCCTGGAGATCCTGCTAGGACAGGGGGAGCCCCTGGCACTGGCAACCCCCGAGCCATTCCTGCCCTGCCGCTTTAGCCATGTGTGCACAGGATGGACCAGGTGTGCACACGCGTGCACACAGCCATTGCCACAGACCCCTGGTGTGGCAAGTTGCTGCTGTTCACCCAGAGAACAGACCGACATGAGGGGACTGGGAGGAGGTTCTCTGCAGAGGACCCTCTGCCGGGGCCAGTGCCCACGAAGGGGAAGGCAGAACCAGCCCTGACCCTCCCTCGCAGCAGAGCCAAGGCAGAGGGGACGAAGGCGCCACCTGGAGGGAGCGCGGCTACTTTCCAGAGTTAGAGCTCTGCCTAGAAGTGAGAGGCCAAGTTGATCAAAGCATGGGATTTTGGAACTGGGTGAAATGAAAGGAAGTCAATCTTGATAAGAGTGACCACACAGCCTGGAGATCAGCTCCATCTGCACCCGCAGATGTAGTACTGGTAGAGTGTATTCACTGAGCCCCTATTATTTGCCATACTGTGCTAAGGACATCACTGGAAATCGACCACTAGTTGGTCAAGTAGAAAATATTGCCAGGCACAGTAGTCACACCTGTCATCCCAGATGCTCAGGAGGCTGAGGCAGGAGGATCACAAGTTCCAGGCCAGCCTCAGCAACTCTATGAGGCCCTGTCCAAAAAAAAAAAAAAAATTAAAAGGGCTGGGGGGTGTGACTCAGTGGTAGACTGTCCCTGGGTTCAATCCCTAGTACAACAACAACAACAACAACAAAGGAATTATCTCCCTCATTTTATAGATGAGGGAGGTGAAACTCAGAGAGGGCAAATAACCTGCCAAAGGACCCACAGCAGGTAAGAGATGGAGCAGGTCCCTTTCTTGCTTCAGGGACCAGAACTGCCCAAGGAAGAGGAAGTGGTCCTCTTTCAGAGGGGAGGCAGCTGACCTGCCATCCACCAGGACTGGTGTCCTTCACCCTATTCCACCACTGCCCTCCCCAGGTGGCTTGGGAGGAGAAGGAACACCAGACACTGGCAATGAAGACCCTTCGGGCTCGATTTAAGAAGACAGAGGTGAGTGAGACCCCAAGATGCCCAGCCACCCCCAAACAAAGGCTCCTGCCTCCCAGGGCTTGGCCAAAGATGCGGTGAGACTCTGGACCCTGTCGCCTGCCCCTCATCAGATTGATCTTTACCCAGCCTTGATAAGGCCAGGGCCCAACCTGCTCAAGGCTCTTGAGGGCTCCTCCCCACCCCCACCCCACCCTGTCAGGTTCTTGGCCTCTGGCCTCTGCCTGCGGTGGTTCCCTGTGCACTCCCTCCACCTGGGCTGCCCTGTCCCCATGGCCGCCCTCACAATTTGCCTCCAGTAGCGCCCCTATGCTCCACCAGCCTCGACGACCACGCGCTCCTCTGAGGACCCCGTTTCTCAGAGTCCTGAGCGCTCGCCTCCAGCAAATGTGTCTGAGATGGCGATCCAGGCACACAGGGGAGGGCCTCGGGAGGGCGGGGAGACCCGGGAGACCCTGCCTGGTGCAGCCGGCGAGATAAGCCCGAGAAGAGGCAGATTTTGCGGCACAGAGACAAATAGAACGAGGAAGGGATTCCAAGCTCAGGAGTCCGGGGAGTAGCCAGGGGTGCCCGGGGGAAGGTGACCCCAGAGCAAAGAGTGGAGTAGGAGGGGGTGGGAGAGAATGTGGTGGGTGGGCGGGACGCCCTTGCGGCCTTGGGGGACTCTGAACCCCAGAGAGGGATGCTCTTTGCCCCATTACCCCGGCCCCTCCTCGTGCCCCCGAGTTGCGACCAGCATGTGGGCTGCCCCCATGCACGGGCAGAAAGAAGCCCCGTGAGGCATCTCACTGGGTTGGCAGCCAGCCTTCCCCAGGCCTCAGGTGCCCGGCCTGGTCGGGCTTGGCTTGTGACTGAGGAGGAAGCCAGGCCTGGAGAGGCTGACTCACCTTCCTGGTCACCAAGCAAAGTGGCTAAGGGGAGATGCACACCGCGTGGCAGAGTCCAGGGCCTTGGTCTTCCTACTGCCTGATGTGGCCTCCCCACCATCGGGGTCTCCAGCAGGGTCCGCCTTTGGGAGCTGAGCTGAGTGGTGTGGGGACAGCATGGGAGCGGGTGGCTGGGCAGGAGGGAAGAGGCCAGGAACCAGACTGGGCTTTACTCCCGGGCTCTGGCTTCTACTCTTCCTGATTTGGCAGGTGACTGTGCTTTGTCAACACCCTCCTGTGGCTTCCCTTGGTGCCAGTCTATTTTACTATTTTATTTATTTTTATTGTTGATGTTTCAGGGTGGTTCTTCTCCTTCTCCTTCCCAGAGGGGCTTTACCACTGAGCTACATCCCCAACCTTTTTTATTTTTTATTTTGAGACAGAGTCATACTAAGTTGCTTAGGGCCTTGCTTAGGCCTGGCCTCAAACTTGCAATCCTCCTGCCTCCATCTCCAGAGCTGCTGGGATGACGGGCGTGTGTCATTGCACCCAACTTTTTTATTATTTAAGCTTATTATTTTTTTTAATTAAGTTTACGCCATTGAGTTTATTGTTTTACTTACTGGGGGGTGGTGCTTGGGATGGAACCCAGGGCCTGGCACGTGCTAGCCAGGTGCTAGCCAGGGAACCGCAGCCCAGAGGCTTTATTCACTTTTATTTATTTAAATTCAAATACTCCGAAGAGCTGCAGTGTGCTTTGCAATGCTGCGAGGCAGGAGCTTTGAGCAGGCCTTGCTTCAGGCCCTGGGTTCCATCCCCAGCACCGCAAAAAAGAAAGAAAGGAGCAAGGAAGCTGCTCAGGGTCACACAGCGGGGACACCTGCCCTCCCTGGGGCTGCATTGGCACAAACCTGGACAGGATGGGGGCCTTTGGCATGTGCAGATGGGGACGTGCGTTGACTGGAGAGATTGAGAGTGCGAAACAGGGAGAGAGGGGATCAATGGCCCATTAATTGCCTAAAAACGCGACACCAGGTCAGCTTCATTCTGGGAGGAAGGATCCTGGAGTCTCCCTCCCATCGGGAGGAATGACCGGTTCGCACTTCTCCCTAAGCATTGCCAAGAAGTCTTCACCAGTGGTAACCAACCACACCACGCCTAATTGCAAAAGCAGGACTGTGTTTAAATCACGTCTTGCAAAAAGTTTCTACAGCTAACAAAGAGACACCTAATTTGGGACGTGGGTGTGTTTGGGAAGATTTGCGACGGCGCCTTGAAGGCGCGAAGTCCAGGTGGAGCGCGGTGGGGCAGGCGGCAAGACCTCGCAACTGGCGCGAGGTGGCCAGGGGGTCGGGGTGGGAGGGGACGGTGCGCGGGAGCTGGAGGACTGGCCGGGCGCGAGACGCTGCGGCAGATGGGAGGCCTGTCCCCCGTTCCCCTGGCCGAGCATCTGGCCATCCGCCCGCCCTCCCTTCCTCCTCCTGCCCTTCTCCGGTGTCGCAGCAGGCAGCCGGAGTCAAGTTCCTCTTTTGTTCAGTAGCCCCCAGGGAAGAAAACCAACCCTGGCGACTGCGGATGGCCTGGCGATCTCCCCGGACCGCGCTTCTCGGGTCCAGCCGCCGCACCTGCGCCCGGGCCCGCCCTCGCGCGCACGCGCCGAGCTCCAGGGCTGCTCCTGCGCCCGCCCTTTCTCCCAAGGCCCGACAGGGGGCGCTCCTTGCTCCGCCCTCCCGGGCCCATTTCCCCATCTAAAATGGGAGTCGCCCGCCTGCTCTGAATCCCAGCCGCCCTGCTGCCCTATTTCAGGTTTCGTGAAAATCCCACCATTGGGACGATTGGGGCTCGTAGAGATCCGGAGACTCCAACACCTCCGCGCTTGCTGGAAAGCCCTACTCTCGTTTTTATCGTCCAGGGCCCCCTTTGTGCGACAGGGTCTCTGTTGCCCAGGCTGGCCCCGAACTCCTGGGCTTAAACAGTCCTCCAGACGGCCTCCTCGGGGTGGCATGTCACCTTGCTCACCTTTGTGTGTGTGTGTGTGTGTGGGGGGGTACTGGGGATTGAACCCGGGGCACTTTAAACTGAGCCACATCTCTAGCTTTTTTGTTGTGAGACAGGGTCTGCCTGCAGCTCCCAAGTCTCTGGAAGAGTCACTATTTTATAAATTCACTCAACATACTTATTGAGCACCTACTGTGTACCAGACCCTTTGTTTAATGCCCTGCTGTCAAAACCTTAAAATTCTTAATACCTGTGACCAAGGAGCCCTACATTTTCATTTTGCACTGGGCCCCAAAAAATCTAGTCAGGGGGCTGGGGTGTGATTCAGTGGTAGAGAACTTGCCTGGCACGTGCAAGGTCCTGGGTGCCGCAGCACCGCAAAACCACTTACAGCTGGTCCCTCTAGGGATACAACAGGGGTCAAGATGGACAAACATCTTTGTAACAGGCGAGATGACATTTGAGGGAGACAGCAAGAGTAGACAATAGTTTTCAAATGATACTTTGTATTTTCGGTGGTGATAGGAGCCACGCGGGTGTAGAAAGCCGCTGGGCAGGAGTCTCCGTGCGCAGACGGGAGTGGATGGATCTGCGGGGCAGGTGCTCCCTCAAGGGGAACTACCAGGCAAAGGCAGGAGGGGGCGCCAGCGGTTTGAGGACCAGAAAGGAGACGGCAGGGGCGGGCTGGCTTGGTCCGGGCATGCGCTCAGGGAGGCAGGGGCAGAGGATGCTAGGAGCTCAGGGGGGCAAACCCTCCCTACAGCGGGCAGGCAGTGTTTTTGGCTTCCGGGCCAGCGGCCGCCACTGTGCGGTTGCATCTTGAAAGCAGCCTGTGCCTGTGGTAAATGGATGGGGCTGGCTCGTCCCCAGAAAGCTTTATTGATGGATGCTGAGCTGTGAATTCATCACGTTCGCCGCTAACGATGTATTATTATTATTCTGACTTCCCTCGCAGCCACTTGCAAGTGTAAAACCATTCTCAGCCTCGCTGTTGGGGGCTGTATATAAACGGGGCAGGCAGGGGAGGGCTGCTGCCCGCACTTCGTGCTGAGTGGGGTCCCCAGAGGCTTTGCACAGGGGAAAGAGGAGCTAGGCGGGTCAGGAAGTGGCTGCTGGCTGCAGCGGGTGGCGAGGGAGGAAAAGGGTCAAGGGCGGGTGTGCAGACCAGGAGGACGTGCGGTGCCTGCAGTTTGGGGTTGACAGGGCGGTGGCCACCAAAGGGCCACTCCATGTAGTGCAGCCGGTGGGGGTGGCTGGTGGCTTGGATATGGGTGATGACCAAGGTGATGCTGGGACTGGCTTGAGCCCTGGGGACAGGGCTGTGCCCGGCA
This sequence comes from Marmota monax, assembly GCF_021218885.2. NCBI lineage: Eukaryota > Metazoa > Chordata > Mammalia > Rodentia > Sciuridae > Marmota > Marmota monax. The sequence goes on along the minus strand of NW_026692494.1, from coordinate 4,379,515 downwards.
CACTGCAGTGGGCTCTGAGAGGCAGTCTGGTCTGAGCTTACCCGCACCTAGGAAGACAGGTGGGGAGGATGGAGGAAACGCGAGCTTGGGCTGGGAGATCCATTTCAGTCTCCTCCTGGACGTGCCTGGGGTCACCCCCACCTCCCAGGGTGAGAGGAGGGGGAGCCTCAGCTCCTCCCAGCTGCTTCTCACCAGCTGCTGCACCCGACAGCCTACCCTTGCCTCCGTCTGTGCAAAGGCAGCTAAGGAATCCTCAGGCCACCCACCTAAGCCTGGGGTCTCAATGGGGGAAGGGGACAGTTCTGCCTCTCCCCCATCAGGGACTGGCAGCAATGTCCATGGCTGTCCTGACTGGAGAAGCCCCTGGCATGGAGCAGGTAGTGGCACTCCGCAGCCCTCAGGATGCCCACCCCAGAGAACCATCTGGCCCCAGAGTCCAGTGCCGAGGGAGAGACCTGGCTCTATGGTGTCTGCTCCGTTATCTACTCCATTTAGCAATTGAGAACTTGAGGCCCAGAGAGGGGAAGTGACTGGCCCAAGATCACACAGCTGGTATAACAAGCTGACCCCCACCCGCCTGCCGCCTCTGCGGGGCCCCTGCTCCACAGGCTCTGGAAGGCCTCGCCTGGACTCTTCCTCTGTCCCCTGTGGGCCCAGCCTCTCCCGATGCCTTCTTTTTGTGAATTTGCAGTTGCATCACCGGGTCAGAAGCCGCAGCACCCCACACTCCTCCTCCTCCGCCCCAGATGCCGCTGCTTTGCCAGCACCTCCTCTCCCAAGCACTGGGGCTCCCTGCTCAGTTCTGGCCACTCTTGCCCTGGGGTCATCTTCTCACCAGCCCCGGACTCTTCCCCAAGCCACATGTCAGTCGCCACTGGGCATGTTCCCTGGACGCCCACCGGGCCCTTTGACACTGGATGGGTTTGAACTTCCCGCGTGGAAGATGGTCCTTTTCCAGGACACAACTTGGTGATGAACATGTCCCCCAAAGACCAGATCACCCACCCCAACCTCTGCTTCTCTGGCCCCACAGCGACTGATTTCTGTCCAGTCTCCCACTTTCTTCCATGTGACCTGGGTTGCCCCCCTCCCCACCCATCCTTCACCTGGGGCTTCTGAAATGTCAGCCCCGAGTGCGGTGCCACAGGCAGGAATTGCGCGCACTGTCTGTGGAGTGTCCAGGCCTGACTAGCGCATCTGGCATCCAGCAGACACTCAATAAATGCTTCTGGCTGAAGGACCCTCTTCCCAAAAGGGTACTCTGGTGCATGTTTGTTGAGCTGTGTGCTAGATGCTGTTCCAGGCACAGGGACACAACACTAACCAAGTGACCAAGACACACCCAAAGTGCTTCCCCCCCCTTGTGGAGCTAACAGGGTGAGGCAGGGTGAGAGGGTTGGGAAACAGACAGGTGTCTGGAGAGGTGTAGCCATGCAGAGACAGCAGGCGATGTGAGGGGTGCTTGGGAGGTGATGTTTGAGGCTGAAACATCAGGAGGAGCCAGCTGGGTGGGTGTCTGGGGAGGGTGCTGAGGGTGCAGCCCTGCAAAGGCCCTGGGGCAGCCCAGCCTGTTGTGCTGGAGGCTCCGAGAGGAGTCTTGTGGCTGGAGCAGAGGGAAGAGGGGGAGAGGAAGGAGGCAGGGAGGGCACAGGGCAGATGGCGCAGGGCCCTCTGGGCCACAGAGAGGACTTAACTCTGAGGGAGATGGGAGCCATGGAGGGCTGTGGGCAGAGGAGAAGGGCCTGGCTCTGGTGCTCAGAGCTACTTTCTGGAGCTTCTAGGAGGAGACGGAGGGTGGGGAGGGTGCAGCAGAGCGACTGCACTGTGCAGGTGGCCACCACCATTCCTTCAAGTTCCCTTGCAGGAAGCCCTCCCTGACTCCAGCCACATAGGGCAGCCTCACAAGCTCCCCACTCAGTTCCGGTCATGGCCCCAAGCACATGGTTCATGAGTCTATGGGTACATGCCTGTCTCTCCAGGGACCCCGTGACAGCAGGGACTGTCTCAGTCACCACTGGATCTGCCCGGCTGAGGGCAGGCCGAGGAGACAGACCTCCCCGCACCTTGGGGCCAGAGCCAAGGGCGTGTCCTGTGTCTTTCAGTGGATTTAGCTGAGCATCTACTGTGTCGCGCCCTCCAGTGTCCCCAGGAGCTAGCCGTAGAGCTACATCTGTATTGGATGAGTGAACCGAGGTTTTTCCTTGTGCTCACTGAATGCCAGGCACTGCGTGGTGCGGTGCTTCGCATACAGTGTCTGGCGAGTGCTCCTGGTGACCACCTGCCGTGGTGACTGCTTATCCAGAAGCCCGTTCCGCAGTTGAGGAAAGGGAAGGGGACAGCCGGTAAGTAGCTCAGCCCAGCCAGCCAGGTGGCCCAGGCGGGGGCGGCCGAGCCACTGTGCGCGGCGAGGGACGAGGGACGAAGGCGAGGGGGCGAGGCCGCGGGGTGAGGCCGGCGGGCGGGGCCCGCAGAGGGACAGGCATCCCGCGGGGCGGGGCCGGTGGGCGGGACTCCGGCTCAGGCCCCGCCCCGCCCCGCCCGGCCCCAGCCCCTCGGTCCCGCGGCCCCGGAACCCGCCACCCGTCGCCCGGACGCCATGAAGCAGCTGTGTCTGTGCGCGGCCACCTCCTTCGCGGTAGGGCCGAGGGCGCGGGTCCCTCCTCTCCCTCCCGTCCTGGCCGCCCGCCCCCCGCCCCCCGCCCCCACCCCAGACCTGGAAAGATGCGCGAGGGAGGGGTCCGGGGTGAGGGCAGCTTTGGGGGACAAACGGGCCGTTTGGTGACACACAAGGGCACGCTTGGGGAGGGCGTTTGGTGACACACAAGGGCACGCTAGATGGGCAGTTAGAGTGTAGAGGGCATTTGGAGGGACGGTTCTGAGGCTAGATGGGAGCAGGAGAATATAGAGGGCATTTGGGGGGACAGTTGGGAACCCGATTTGGAAATGCTGGACCATTTGCAGGGACACACTAGTGTGGAGGCTGTTCGGGGAGGCAGCTGGGAGGAGATGGCATTTGGGAACTGTTTCAGAGACCACTGAGGGGAACGGGGTTTGGCTGGTGGTTGCTTTTTGTTGTTGTTGTTGTTATTTATTATTATTATTTCTGAGGACATTTTGGGATAATGATTTGGGACACTTGATTTTAGAGAATACTTCAGGCATTCGGGGGAGGCATTTTGGAATGCAGTCAGGCTGTGATTTTGAGTGGACAGGCCTTGGGACATTGGGGGGACGGTGGTGCCAGGTGCAGTCATGGAAGCATAGGTGGGGCAGAGTGCTTTGGAGATGGGAAAGGGACCTCTTGGGGGCCTAATGGGGAGACTCTGGGGGTAGTTCGGGAAAGACTGTGGATCCATTTGCTGGAAGTGAGGTTGCAGAGGGGGAGTCACACTAAGGGACATGGGGGCCTTGGACAGTGGGGCCGTGTTTTGGGAGAAGTGGGCTGTCAGGGTGTTAGCAGGAGGCTGGGTGCATGGCTGGGGCGATGGGCCTGGGGAAGATGCTGGGGGCGCGAGCTTGGGAGACACTGTCTCAGGCCCCCCGCCCAGGACCACCTCCCCTGCAGCTGCGGCTCAGCCCCACCGACCTCGGCTCCTGCCCGCCCTGCGGCCCCTGCCCCATCCCGAAGCCGGCAGCCAGAGGCAGGCGCCAGGCAAGTGCCCAGGGGCGGGCGGCCAGAGCCCAGAGCCCCTGCCAGGGGGAGCGGGGAGGGGCAGCCGCCAGCCCAGCCCCACACGCCTGGTGCCCCCACAGGGCCAGGACTGGGGCAAGAGCGACGAGAGGCTGCTGCAGGCCGTGGAGAACGAGGACGCAGCCCGCGTGGCCGCGCTCATTGCCCGCAAGGGGCTGGTGCCCACAAAACTGGACCCTGAGGGCAAGTCCGCGTGAGTGCCCGCGCCCCAGGGGTGGGAAGGCTGGGGGGCAGGCGGTGGCTGACCTCTGACCTCTGCTCCCCAGGTTCCACCTGGCGGCCATGCGGGGTGCAGCCAGCTGTCTGGAGGTGATGCTGGCCCACGGCGCCGATGTCATGAGCACGGACGGAGCAGGTACGCAGCCCGGACCCCAGGTGGGAAGTGGAGCAGAGGCCAGGCCCCAGCCCCAGCCCAGCCGGCCCTGCTTCAAGTCCTGCCCATCCCCGTGGGAAGAGGGGGCCCCCACAGCCCCCGGGACAGGGCCATGCCAGCCAGCGAGCCCACGGACAGAGACTTTGGCTGGTGTTGAGCAAGGAGATGGCAACTGTGAACAGGGAGTGACTAGGGTCCAGTGGAGGGTGGATCAGAGGAAGCAGCTGGAACAGGGGAGCCTCTGGGGCTTGGGGAGCTTCTGAGAAGATGACTAAGGCAGAGGAGGAACCTGGGGTTCCTCCTGAGGTAGTCAGACCACGGGGGGCCTTGGACCTGAGGTGCACCTAGGGTGTTCAGGGAGAGACCAGGGAAGTGAGTGGGGAGGGCAGGGCCTGGGGCTGGGGAGAAGCTGGGTTCACGGGAATAGCTGAGCCTAAGAGGGACAAGTGGGGCTGGGAGGACCCGGGCTGCAGGGCGTGGCTGGGCCTAGGAGCAGCCGAGCTCGGGAGTAGCTGCGGCAGTGGGAGAATCTGGGCACACGAGTCAGCTGGAGACCCGAGGGAATAACTGGGAAATCACGGCCAACGGGAGTCCTGGAGACTCGGGGTGACTGGGCATGGGCAGAGCCATGTCCAAAGCTCTGGGGTCCAGGCATAGCAGGCAGGGAACAGGGAGTAGCTGGGGGTTGGCCGATGGGACAGGGTGGCACCTGGGACAGCAGGAGGATCTGGACGAGCAGGAACATACCGCATCCTGGTGGCTGTGACGGCCGAGCTGGAGCTCACTGCAGGGAGCACCCAGAACAGCTGCGACGTGGGGAGTAGCTGTGACTGTAGGTCGTGAGTTTGTGGGTGCAGAGTGCAGCTTAGATTATGAGGTGTCAGGGACGCCAACTGGCTGGGGCTGGGAGACTCTGACCACAGGGAGCAGCGCAGTTGTGAGAAGTAGCTGGGGCTTGGGGACTTAGCCACGGGGCAACTCCACACAGCAGACTCGGGTTTGGGGGCAGCTGGGAACCCCTGCACTAGCCAGAGCTCTAGTGAACCTCTCCTTGCAGGTTACAACGCCATCCACCTGGCCGCCAAGTACGGGCACCCGCAGTGTTTGAAGCAGCTGCTGCAGGTCATTGGCCTTCTTTTCTCAGATACTCCCTGGACTCCAGGTTCTCCCTGAACCCCAATATGCTTTGGCCCTTTCACTTTCAAGCTCTAGCTACTTCCTGGATAACCTCATACGCCCCACGTCAGGACGCCCTCTCGGCACCACAGACGCTTCCTGAGCCCCTTTCCCTCAGCACGACCTGCTTTTTCAGCCAAGGTCACCCTCAGAGGGTCACCCTCAGAACACCCAGCACTTTCTCACCAACCCCAGGGCCTGACAGGTGGCTCAGCATACCAGGGAGTGGAGACAGGGCCCCAGGAGCCTGACATTCAGCGAGCCCTCGCGGGGAGGTGGTCCTAGGGAAATCAGGAGGGAGAGGCTGGCTGTGTTGCAAGTGGCCTGTGCCCCTTCCCAGGCATCGTGCGTGGTGGACATCGAGGATGGCAGTGGGTGGACAGCCCTACATCACGCAGGTGGGTGCGCCCCGCCCACCATGGTGGAGGGGGTGCTGGGCTGGGGTCATTCTGGCCAGGGTCTCTCCGTGGTGGACTTCCTGAAGCCTCCTCCTTTTCCTTACCAAGCACCTGCTGTGTGCTGGGCATGGGGCTCCGCACCATCCTCAGTGCCCTCAGAAGCACAGGCTGTCACCCTGTTGAATGGACGAGGAGTGCTGAGGTTCAGTCCTGGGGGGAGACCCTACGTCCCCTCTTTCCTGTATTCAAGCGGCTGGTGGCGTAGCCTGGGGATCACCAGGTCTTTATGAGGACGATGGCAGGGCTGCCCAGGGTTTAAGTCCCCTGAGGAACTGGAGCATCTCTGGAGAGCTCAAGGCCCAGGCAGCCAGTGGCTTCCCATCCACTGCAGACTCCTTCCCGAGGAGGGGGAAGGACCCACCCACTGAGCCGAGCCCACCGCCGGGGAAACATTTGTTCTTAGGGATACAGTAGGACTGGGCTTGGTTCAGGGTCTTGGGGCCTGTCCCAGACTTCCTGCAGTTGGGTTTGCCGCCCCCCATGGTGTGGCGCCTCCAGTCTCCAGTGGTGTGGGCCTTGCTGTGGAAGGCCCTTGGTTTTCCGCACCCTGCAGACATTTGTTGGATGGGTACCTAACGTGTGGCAGGCGTCCCTCTAAGGGCAGCAAAGGAAACCCACTCTCCCTCAGGCGCACAGCAGGCTGTACATAGAGTTTGCTGGCTGAAAAATGGGTTCAACACGCTGGGCGAATCAAACAGGAGGAAGTATGTGAGGATGGGCGCGGCTTCTGCCTTCCCCGGGAGCCACAGTGGACCGTGCGCGGCGTGGGAGAGGGAGGCAGCAGCCGGTCCTAGACTGGCTCCCTCTGCCTCTGAGCCCGTGGGGGGCCGTGGGCCTCGCTGTGGGCATGGTTTCCTCATCTGTAGGAGGAAATATTGCCTTCGTTGTAAAAATGGCATCCGGGCAGGAGAGGCTCCCCCCAAATGTCTGCGCTCTCCCCTTCCCCTCTTTCCTCTACTCAAGCGGCTGGAGGCTGTCTGTCCTGCTCAGAGATACTCTGCTCCTTCAAGGCACATCTGAACCCGCGAGACCGGGTGAGCCTGAATGTTTTAGAGATTCCACTTGAGGCGTGTGCCTCCAAGTGGCCGCCCCAGGCCCCCTTTGCAAAGTGCGCGTCGGGGCGAAGCTGGGGCCGCTGTCTGGCCTCCCTGCCTCCCAGGGCCAGCTCCTCACGGCTCCTCCTCCTCCCTGCCAGTCGGGCGCAACGCCTCTCATCATAGCTGCTCAGATGTGCCACGCGGACCTGTGCCGGCTGCTCCTGCAGCAGGGGGCTGCTGCCAATGACCAGGACCTGCAGGGCAGGTGAGCTCTGGGACCTAGGGGCCTCCTCCTCCTCCCAGCCTGGGGCTGGCGGGGAGGGAGCTTGGCCATGTGCCCGCCCCTCAGCAGCCCCCTTCCCTGGTAGGACAGCCCTGATGCTGGCCTGTGAGGGGGCCAGCCCCGAGACCGTGGAGGTGCTGCTGCAGGGCGGGGCCCGGCCAGGCCTCGCGGACGCCCTGGGCCAGGACGCTGCTCACTACGGTGCCCTAGCGGGGGACAAGCTCATCCTGCACCTTCTGCAAGAGGCAGCTCAGCGTCCCTCCCCGCCCAGTGGTACGTGAGCGCGGTCTCCCTGTGATTTCAGGCACCCCCCCGAAGTTTCTTTTCTTTTTTTATATCTTTATTTCTGTTTATTTATTTTTATGTGGTGCTGAGGATGGAACCCAGGGCCTCACACATGCGAGGCAAGTGCTCTCCCATTGAGCTGCAGCCCCAGCCCCTAGGCAGTTTCTTATCACCCCTTTCCCCCTACTGTGGGTAGTTTCAAGATACCCCATACCTGCTGCATTATAGGAGGTTTCATGGTTCCCCTACTTGAGGTTGTTTCAAGGAGCCCAAGAACATTTAGAGTAGTCAGGGGTCCACTCTGATTTCCCGGGTCATCCTTATTCTTACAGCTCCACCTCTCTGGGCGGGGGCTGGGGCTCAGTGGTAGAGCGCTTGCCTAGCATGTGTGAGGCCCTGGGTTTGATTCTCAGCACTAAATATAAATAAGTAAAATAAATGCCCATCAACAACTAAACAGAGAGCACCTCCCTCTCCTCCTAAGAAGTGGCAGCCCACCCACTCCATCCTGGAAGTGCCATTGTCCTTTCTCTGGGTTTCAAGGTCCCTCCTATCATCAAGGTTTCCTGCCTTGAAATCCCTGATCCTTGGGCAATTGGACCCCCCCAGGCCCCTGGGCCCCCTATTGCCCTTCTTTGAGGGAGAAGGGAGCCCCTGGAACTGAGCGCCTGACCCTGCTTCCCTCTCTCCCCTGCCCCTAGGGGACGACTCAGGCGAGGCATCATCTCAGGTATGGATCCCCAAGGAGCCAGACCCTCCCCGTGCACACACTCATTCTCCTTGGCCCCAAGCTCTGCAGAAAGGCAGGAAGAGATGGACCCCTGCCCGGTTATACCTGGGCGGACCTGTTTGGCGTATGCTGCCACCAAGTGGTGACTGCATGCATAATTCCCCAAACCCAGGGACCATCCAGAGATGGGGCCAGTTCATGGCACTGGGTGGGTGACTGGGGACTGAGGTTGGTGAGGGCTGCTCTGGTCAGGGAAAGGGGCTTGGCTTCTGCCTCCCCTCCACCCCCATTGTCAGTACCTTGGCTTCACGGGGGAAAGAAACTAGTGGTCTGTTGGACCAGGGAGAGCCAAAGCCCCCACGTGGGGGGACAAGGGAGGACTTGGGGAAGCCAGGCTGGCCGGCTGGGAGGTTGATGGGGTGGGCGGGCTAGCGAGGTGGCCCCCACGTGCTCCTTCTCCCTCCGCCCACCAGAACTCCGTGTCCAGCCACGACCAGCGAGGGGCTGCCAAAAAGCGGAAGGCACCCCAGCCGCCAGCCAGCATTCCCACGCCGGTAAGGACGCGGGCGGGGAGGATGGGGGAGCCGGGCAGGGCTCTGGCTCCTACGTGGGCCTCATCTAAAGGCGGTGGGCACCGGGCGGGGAGGGCAACAGGATGATCGCGAAGCCTATGAGGAGATCGTGCGGCTGCGGCAGGAGAGGGGCCACCTCCTGCAGAAGATCCGAGGCCTGGAGCAGCACAGGGACCGGAGGCAGCCGGAGGCCAGGAGGCAGCAGGCCTGGGAGGTGCATTTCTGGGGGAACATGGCCTTGCCTTTTCCACCTTCTCCACCCCTGTCTTCCTCTCCTCACTGCCCCAGCCACATGGGCTTCTCGCTGGGCCTCCAACATGCCAAGCTGGGTCCTGCCTCAGGGCCCTTGCACGGGCTGTTCCCACTACCCACAATGCCGTTCCCTCACATGCCCCCCCCCCCCCCCCCCCGCTCCCTCCTCGCCTCTTGAGGCCAAACTCACCTCCCCTTCCCAGCTTATTTTAAACTACAGCCCCTGTCACTCACTCTTCAGCTTGCTCTTTCCATTCTTGGCTCTTACTGCTGTGGCTTGCTGTAGATTTCATTCATGTCCACCGACCCGCACAAGCCCACAGGCGGCCATGGTTGCCAGTGCCTGGCTCACAGTAGGTGCCCAATAAATAGTTACTGAATGGATGAATATTCGGGTGAATGAATCAGTTAGTGGCCCCCAGACAAAGTCTGCCCCCAAATAGGGGCCCCACAAGAACTTGTGCAGGGGATGATCAGACAGAGTGGGGTGCTACTGCGCTAGCCAAGGGGGGCGGGAGGTAAGGCCCCCGCATATCTACGACCCTTGCCTCTCCTCCAGCAGCCGCAGGAGGCCGAGGCCGGCTCGCTCCACAGCCTGCAGAGACAGGTATGCAGCGGGGGCGGGGGCAGAGCGGGCGCCCTGCCCCTATTTCCTCCTAGAGGCACCTCAGCCCATACCTCCTGCCCCAGGTGCAAGAGCTGCAGCAGCTGCTGGCGGAGAAGCAGGAGGAGAAGGAGAGCCTGGGCCGAGAGGTGGAAAGTTTGCAGAGCCGGCTGTCCCTGCTGGAGGTGGGAGCAGAGGGCAGGGGCAGGGCAGGGGCTGGGCAGGAGCCAGGAGCAAGGCCAGGTAGGGCCAGGCAGGGGCGGGGCGAGCCAGAACCAGGGTGGGGCTGGGACGGGCCAGGTAGGCGGGGCCTGTAGCAGCCAGGGGGCGGGGCCTGGCAGCCATAGCAGAGTCCTGCGGCCTCATAGGTGCAAACCCAGCAGAGGGGCTCTTCAGTATTAATGCCAGTCCTGGTCAGGCAGGGTGGCGCACGCCTGTAATCCCAGCGACTTGAGAGGCTGAGGCAGGAGGATCACAAGTTCAAAGCCAGCCTCGGCAATTTAGCAAGGCCCTAAGCAACTCAAAATAAAATGGCCTGGGGACTGATTCAGTGGTTGGTGTGCCCCTGGGTTCAATCTCCAGTACCCAAAGTAAGAAAAAATAAAAAGAAGAAGAAGAAAAAGCTTAGCCCTTTCACGCATCCTCATAAACCCATGATGACAGACACCCTCCACTACACACATCCCCGTGGTGGACACTTCTCCCAACACCTACACTCGAGGACTCATGTACGTCTTTTAGAACAAGCACGCCTATAAATGCAGTTTCCTAGACAAGCTCACCCGAGCATGTCGTCACACACAGGTCATACTTGTGAACACGCAGCCCACAGGCCCGCCACATGCACAACATGCCAGAAGTACATATGCACCAGAGATATCTCAAAATGTTCATACAAACAGACAAACGCACTGGTTCCTTTGCATACACCCAGCCATCCAGGACGGCTGCACGGCCAACAGCAGCAGGAACAGGCACAGGCACACGTGTGTACAGGGGGAGCAGTCACAGTGCGGACACCCCAACCCACACCCGCCCACAGCCATGCTGGCGTGCAAAGCGGACAGCATGGCCCCACCCTCTCCAAACACACCCACCCCATCCTGGGGTCCCCTCACCCAGGAGGGCAGTGTCCGCTGCACACATACCATGAAATGGGGGTTATCTGATAGTTAACATCCAAAATAGGTAAGAAATCCGTACAACTCAATAATGGGCACACGGGGTGGGCGGGCAGCTCAGGGTAGAGCGCTTAGCTGGCACCATCGAAGAACCGAGAGAGGACATGGTCGGTACCCAGCAGATAGAAAGCCCTGCAGTGCTCATGGGAGTCCGAGTGTGACCAGCTCAGGCCACCCTGGGCTTTGGGGGGACAGGGGGTGGGCGAGCAGGACCCCAAGCCACTCTGTCCCCACCCCAGAGCGAGCGGGAGAACACCAGCTATGACGTGGCCACCCTGCAGGATGAGGAAGGGGAGCTGCCCGATTTTCCAGGTGAGCCCGGGGCCCTGCCCTGCCTCCATGAATCTGTCCATCTGGTCCTGGAACCCAGGAGAGACCTCCCACCCGGTGGAGAGAGTGTGACGTGGGAGGGAGGGCAGGAGGGACCTGCGAGTCATTCAGCCTGCTCAGCCTGCTCCGGGGCCCTGATGTTCCACTGCAGACCCCCACTCCTGTCCCCTGTGTCCTGGGACCCCGGGCCTGACTCTGTGCCCCCTGCCAGGGGCCGAGGCCCTGCTGTCCCGGCAGCTAAGCCCGACGGCCCAGGAGCAGGTGGCTGCACTGCAGGAGCAGGTGGCTGCACTCACGAGACAGAACCAGGAGCTAATGGAGAAAGTGCAGGTGGGGACACTGAGGCCGAGGACATGTGAGGCCTGGGTTCCCTGGAGTCAGGGTGTGCAGGGAAGGCCGCCAGTCTGCGCGGTGCCCTGCGCCCGCTTCAGCCCTTGTCTGCCCCCCGACCCCCAGATCCTGGAGGACTTCGAGAAGGACGAGATGCAGATGGAGGTGAATGGTTCTGCTGAGGTGGTCCCCCTGGTCCTCTATGACTCTCTCCGGGCCGAGTTTGACCAGCTTCGGAAGCAGCATGCAGAGGCCGTGCGGGCGCTGGAGCAGCAGGAGGCAGGGCAGGCCCCGGCGGCAGAGGCAGCTGCCCACCGCCCCCCCCAGGGCTCCGATTCGGGAGCCAACGCAGCCCCAGAGGGACCCACAGGTGCCGAGCTGAACGGCACCGCGGCTCTGGAAGCCCGAGTTACCGGGGCAGAGAACACGGGTGAGGAGACTGCGGGAGCCGAAGCCGCGGAAGCCAGGACTTTGGAAGCGGCCACCGCAGTGCCCGAGGCCGAGGCAGCCACGGATGCTGAGGCCCAGGAAACAGAGGGGGCGGGAGCCCAGGCCGAGGCAGCGGAGGCCTCCGCAGCGCAGGTGACCGCAGTGAAGGCCGCGCCCGGGGGGAAGGCTGGAGCTGCCACCCCGGGGGCTGAGGCCACTGGCCCAGAGGCCACAGAAAGGAAAGCAGACAACCCAGAGAAGGCCCGCGGCGAGGGCGGTGCCGAAGCCAGGCTCACAGAGCCCCGGGCCGCACACACGGAGGCCGCCCGGGTCCCCGCGGGCCCCGGCCTGCACCCCGGGGCCGCTGAGGCCTCCGAGAAGCTGCAGGCGGAGCTGGAGACCCGGATTCGCGGCTTGGAGGAGGCGCTGCGGCTGCGAGAGCGGGAGGCGGCTGCCGAGCTGGAAGCGGCCCTGGGCAAGTGCGAGGCCGCAGAGGCCGAGGCCGGTCGGCTGCGGGCGCGGGTGCGCGAGGCCGAGGGCGCCGGGGCCGGTGCGGGCAGCGGTGGCGACAGCGGCCAGCTGCGGGCGGCCCTGGAGCAGGCCCGGGAGGACCTTCGCGACCGCGACTGCCGCCTGCGGGAGCTGGAGGCGGCCTCGGCCTGGCTGGACGAGGCGCGGGCCGGCCGGCTGCTGGCCGAGGAGGAGGCCCGGGGCCTGCGGGCGGAGCTGGCCCGACGGGAGGAGGCGCGGCTGGAGCAGAGCCGGGAGCTGGAGGTGCTGCGGGAGCAGCTGGCCGCGGCCAGGGCCGCCGGGGAGCAGCAGCGGGCAGCGGCCGCCGAGCTGGGCCACGCGCGGGACGCGGCCGAGGCCCGGGCCGCAGAGCTGGCCGCGGCCTGCGAGGAGGCCCGGCGGGGCCTGGCGGAGCTGCGCGAGGCCTCCGAGGCCCTCCGCCGGGCGTCCGTGCCCGCCTGCGAGCACCGCCGGCTGCAGGAGGAGGCCCTGGAGCTGCGCGGCCGCGCCGCCGGCCTGGAGCAGGAGGTGGTGGCCGCCGGCAAGGAGGGCGCGCGGCTGCGGGCGGAGCTGGAGCGGGAGCGCGGGGGCGGCGTGGCCCGCGCGGAGCACGAACGCACGGTGGGCGCGCTGCAGGCCGAGGTGGCCCGGCTGCAGGGGCAGCTGGAGGAGCTGGAGCGCAGGCACGAGAGGACCAGCGCCGAGGTCTTCCAGGTGAGCGAGCGCCCCGCCGGGCACCGCCCGCGGCCTGGGGGGCCTGCAGCCTGGGGCCTGCACCCGTCAGCTTGTTGACAGCCATTGACCCCGTCGAGATTTCTGGGGCTCGTGGGACCCAGCCACCCTGAGCCCCTGATGTTTCACCTGGTTCCTCTCTTTTTAACTCATTTTGACCTCATTTTTAAAAATGGCAGCTACGTCTTGGGATCTGGTTATAGAACCCGTCTGTCCCGAGGTTGTGCCATCTTCTGTATTTCCTTTGCACCTCTTTTTAGTTCACGATGATGACATCTCTTTGGTTTTTAACCCGTGTGCGTGGTGTGAGGTCGGGATCCACGACCACGATTTTTGCAAGCAGTGGATTTCTCCATGTTTTCTCCCAATGCCCATTGTCTCTGGAGGTCATGTTGACCCTGTGGTTTCTTCCAGCTGGCTGCTTTACCGTATCCTAAAAATGCTCTTACAATTTTCACCCCTTTGACCAAACTCTAGAAAGAAGATATTATGAGCAGGACTTTTTGATCTCAATGGACTTGTTTTTTGTCTATCTGTTTTTCCAGGACTGGGCATTGAACCCAGGGCCTCACATATGCCAGGCAAGCATTCTTCCCCTGAGCCTTAACCCCAGCCCAGTTTTTATTTTGAGGCAGGGTCTCTCAAAGTTGCTAAGGCTGGCCTTGAACTTGTGAGCCTCCTGCCCCAGCTTCCTGCCTCAGCTGCAATTATAGGCATGCACCACTGCACCCAGCTGAGGTTTTTATTTTGTTTTGTTTTGCTTTAATCCAGGGTTTTGGTTTGGTTTGGTTTGGTTTTTGTCCTGAGGGTGGATCTTTGACTTGATCTCTTTACTTAAACAACAAAAGCAGCTGTGTTGACAAATATTGAATAAGAAACCGCATTCTTTGACTGTTATCAGGAAAGAATTTTCCTGTCTGTGCCTCTGTTTGCTCATCTGTGTGATGGAAACAGTAGTAGTAGTTCCTAGTCACTGTGTGTGGATTACATGGGCTTGTTTTTTTAAATTTCTTTTAGTTTTGATGTACCTTTTATTTATTCACTTATTTATATACAGTGCTGAGAATCAAATCCAGGGACTCCCACATGCTAGGCAAGTGCTCTGCCCCCGAGCCCCAGCCTCAGCCCCTATGTGGGTTTATTCTCCACTCTAGCAAGAACTGTAACTGGTACAAGTGTACCACAGCAGAATATCTATTTTCAAGGACACACACTTTCAAACCCCTTAAATCCTCAGTCGACTTCCTGGAGTCCACAGTCTGATTTATGCCCACCTTCATGCTTATTTTCTAGATTTTACCTTTTGCACGGTGACTCATTTTTAGAGTGAGTTCCGCAGGTCTGGTTTTTAAACATTGTTGACATATAGCCAGTCTGTGTTGATGGGAGTATGCAGTTAGAATCCATTTCCCATGGAGCTTTGTTTTTATTTTATTTTACTTTGTTTTTTATGTTTTGGTTCTGGGAATGGAAGCCAGGGATGCTCTACCACTGAGCCACATCCCAGTCCTTTTTATTTTATTTTGAGACAGGATCTTGCTCAGTTGCTGAGGCTGGCCTCCAGCTTGCCATCCTCCTGCCTCAGCCTCCCATGCCACCACACCTGGCTCCGGGAAACTAATTTCTAAAGCCAATCCGCCCTTCCAAGAAGGAACTTTGCAAAGGGAACGCTGCCCCATCTTTATTTCTGTGAATGCACGCATCCACTTTTCCATGTCTTCGGCTTTTCCTCCGATTCTCTTTCACTTACCTTTTGTAAGAAGTCTACGAACTTGCACCACCGACAGAGAACATGATAATATGAAAAAATGACAACTCTGACTCCCACTCAGCATGGTGAGCCAGGCACTCCCCTAGGCAAACGCCACGGCTCCGCGAGGTGGCAGCTAGCATGATTCCCTTCGTTTCGTATCTGAGGAAATGGCACAGAGAGGCGAAATCACTTGTCCCAGGACACACAGCTAGCGAGTACAGCAGAGGTGTGGGGTGGATCTGAATATGCACAGGGCCAAGAGGAATTCAGAACTTACGTGGGTCACACCACTGGGGTCAACATGGACTTGAGCGTCCTCAGGCCAAGAAGCCTGGGGTCCCAGAGTCATGAGGGGCTTGGGCCGCAGGTGCAGCGGGAGGCGCTGTTCATGAAGAGCGAGCGGCACGCGGCCGAGGCCCAGCTGGCCACCGCGGAGCAGCAGCTACGGAGCCTACGGACCGAAGCCGAGAGGGCTCGCGAGGCCCAGAGCTGCGCCCAGGAGGCCCTGGACAAGGCCAAGGAGAAGGACAAGAAGGTGGGTGATCCGTCCCGTGCTCCATGGACCCCACTCAGCAGAGGATGGTCCCCAGCGGAGCGGGGGAACCAGCCCATCATGCAGATGGGGATCAGGCAGAGGAGGGGGCTCAGCCACGGCCACCAGGCTGCAGAGTGTTTACCGAGGGCTGAGGCCGGCCAGGCCCTAGGCCCTGCAGTTTGTCCTTCTGCCAAGTGCTCATAAGATCTGCAAGGTAAATCTCCCCAGTGAGGAAACTTAGGCACAGAGAAGTGAAGCCACTTGCTCAAAGTCACAAAGCCAGGCAATGGTTCAGCCAGGGTGTGAACCCAAGTTTTCAAGTTTTGTTCTTAAAACAACCCCAGTAATACTGACCACAGCACCTGCCGGGTGTTGGACCGGCCCTCTTCCTCACAGTACCATTTTTCCTCTACCTCTAACCCTGAAAGCCAGAGACCACTTTTAACTCCGTTTTCCTGGTGAACAAACTGAGCATCCAAAAACTGAAGTGGGGCTCAGTCATACATGTGCCATGTATGACATGTGTCATACATGAGACCCCCATATCCTGGGGTGCTTACCATATACCTGTCCCTGAATCACTGTGTAACCCTGGACAAGTCACTTTACCTCTCTGAGCAGAAGTCGCTTTGTCTGTAAAATGAGGAAATTGCAATTGGGCCAGGAGTGGAGGTCACATCTATAATTCCGGCTACTCTGGAGGCTGAGGCAGGAGGACCGCCAGCTCAAAGCAGCCTGGACAGCTTAGCAAGACCCTGTATTAAAAAACAAAAAAGACCTGGGGGTGTCACTCAGTGGTAGAGCCCCCCCAGGTCAATGCCCAGGACCATAAAATTGCAGTTGGCATTGTGGTCTATGTACAGTGGGGTCTGCTCCAGGGGATACTGGGGCTGTCATTCCGTCGTCCAGGCCCTGCAGGGTGCTCAGCAGCGTCCCTGGCCTCTGCCCACTCCAGGCCAGCAGCTCTGCAGCTGTGACAATCACACATGTTCCCAGATATGGCCCATGTTCCCTCGGGCAGGATGGCCCTGGTGGAAAATGTCTGGTCTGGGGTGATCCTAAGGCCTGGCGTCTAGCGCGTGCACCGTGGGCCAGGCACGGTTTCATCTTAACCTTAGTGCAGAAGCACAGCCGCTTAAGAGCGCGGTTCTCCCATTTCACAGGTGAAGAAACAGGGCTGGGGTGGTCACCTTCCCCCTCAGGAAGAGTAGAGCCTGCCCTTCTTTTTTTTTGAATATTTTTGTTAGTTATACATGGTTACAGTACCTTTATTTTGTTTATTTATTTTTATGTGGTGCTGAGGATTGAACCCAGGGTCTCACTCCTGCGAGGCCAGCGCTCCACCGCTGAGCCACAACGCCAGCGGAGCCTACCCTTCTTGATGACGCCTGTCATCTCTGCCACTCAGCAGGCAGCGGCAGGAGGATGGCGAGTTCAAGGCCAGCCTCGCAACTTAGCGAGGCCCTAAGCAACTTAGGCCCTGTCTTAAATAAAAAATAAAAACAGCTGGCGATGTAGCTCAGTGGTGCTCAGTCCAAAAAAACACCCTGCACCATCAGGGACGCGGGCCCAGGGCTCTGGACTCCAGCCCGGCCGAGCCAGGTGGCCTTGAACTCTGCTGTATGCCAACCCGCCCCTTCCAGAGACACCAGCGGAGACCCCAGAGAGCCGGGAGGGGACCTTTTCCTATAAAGGGCCAGAAAGTACAAATGTCCTCTGACCCGTAGGGCCGAGCCGGCCGTGGCCACGCCCTCTGCCCTCAGGTGCAGTCCAGGGGACACAGCCCGACTGGTGGGCTCGGTCGTGTGCAGATGAAGCCGTTCACAAATATCAAATGTGAATCTGATGGAATCTTCATGTCACAAAACACGTCATTTGGGCCTTTCCCCCCCACGTGTAAAGTGTGGTCTGTTCTGTGGGGTGCGGGCCTGGGGAAGCCGGCTGATGACACCCCACCCCCAGATCACAGAGCTGTCCAAGGAAGTCTTCAGCCTTAAGGAGGCCCTGAAGGAGCAGCCGGCCGCCCCAGCCGCGCCCCGGGTGGAGGTGGAGGTGGAGGCCCTCCGAGGCCAGGTGAAGGCCCTGCAGCGGCAGATGGAGGTGAGGATGGCGCTGGCCAGGGGCGGGCTGCGCAGGCGCACTGCACAGTCCTGGGCGGCCCCGGGGCAGGAAGGCAGGTGCCTGGGCAGGAATTCCCAGGGTCCAGCCGTCGGTGCCACCCTGGGGCGAGCAACAGACTCAGTGAAGCAGGCGGGAGGTGCCTGGGGGCTGCCCCTCTGAGCACCTGCCCCGTGCCCACAGGAGGCTGCCCGTGACCACTGTGCTGTGGTGGCGCTGTATAGGAGCCACCTCCTGTACGCCATCCAGGTGAGTCACCGCTCCAGCTGCATCTCCGCCACCCCCCCACACCCCGGCTCTGGTAGGGCCTCTGCTGCCCTCTGGCCTCCACTTTCCTTCTGGGGGTGTGTGGGAACACAGAGGCTGGGCAGGTGGCCCCAGGGTCTCTCTCTGCCCCCCCACGGCTTCCAGGGCCAGATGGACGAGGACGTGCAGCGGATTCTCAGTCAGATCTTGCAGATGCAAAGGCTCCAGGCCCAGGGCCGCTGAGGCCAGCAGGGGGCTGCGCAGCCCGGCTCAGAACCCCAGGCCCCCCCGGCCAGCCCCCGGCCAGCCGCTGCCCCACAGGCGGCTGGGATTGGACATGTGGACACCAGCCTGGGTCCCCTAAGTGGCCCCATCTCTGCAGCTGTCCCCGCACACTGTGGTTGGTCAGGTGTGCCTGCCCTCCCCACGGGGCAGCTGCGTATGTCCTGCCCAGGTCTCGACCCGACGACACCAATCCAGGAATAAAAGATCTCTGCACAGACAAATGCACACGTGGCCTGACTGACTGACTGACTGGTCCTGCTGGGCGCCTGCTGCAGGGCAGGGAGGGGCGGCCCAGGACAGGAGCCCCGCCCAAACTCAGCCATCGGGATAAAACCACCACAGCAATATGTTTTAAAATGAGAATGGGTGCAGAAAAGTCGGCTGGGGTGCAGCTCGCTGGCCGGGCCTTGTCCAGCAGGCAAGGCCCCCGGTTCCACTCAGCCCTGGAAAGCCACACCTGAAAATCCAGCGGCTCGGGAGGCTGAGGCAGGAGGATCGCAGGTCCTGGCCAGCCTCAGCTACTCAGTGAGACCCTGTCTCTGAATAAAAAATAGGGCTGGGGGGGGCTGGGATCGTGGCTCAGCAGTAGACGCTCGCCTAGCACAGGCGGGAACCGGGTTCGATCCTCAGCACCACATAAAAATAAAGGCATTGTGTTGTGTCCATCTACACCTGAAAATAAATAAATATTAAAAAAAAATAGGGCCAGGGATGTGGCTCAGAGATAACACACCTCTGGGTTCAATCCCCAGTACAAAAAATAAAAAATTGAAGAAACCGGGCAGGGAGGTGCACACCTGTTACCCCAGTGGCTTGGGAGGCTGAGGCAGGAGGATCGTGAGTTCAAAGGCAGCCTCAGCAACTTAGCAAGGCTCTAAGCAACTCACTGAGACCCTGTCTCTAAATAAAATGCAAAATAGGGCTGGGGATTTAGCCCAGGGGTCGAGGGCCCCTGGTACCTCCTCCACTCCCCCCGCCCCCCAAAAAAGGAATAAAACCCAACAATGAACAAAGACCTAAATGTGAAGGACTGCACTTCTCTTTCTTTCTTGTCCTCTGAGCACACCTCCAGACTCGGAGTTTCTTCTATTTTTCCTGTACTGGGACTGAGCCCAGGGCCTGGCCCATGCCACACAAGAGCTCTACCACTGAGCGCCACCCCTGCCCTTTTCATTTGGAGACAGGGTCTCACTGCATTGCCCAGCCTGGCCTCAAGTGGCCATCTTCCGGCTGCAGGCTCCTGAGCTGCTGGGATGACAGGTGTGCGTCACCGCACCTGGCCACATTTCTTCACAAATCTCACTTTCAGGGGTGGGTGGGGAGCTGACCCCAGCCTGTCCCTGTCCCTCTGGCAAATCCCCTGAAATCCCCGAGGGCTCTTGGCACTTTTTAGCTAAGGGGGAGGAGGCAGGGGTGTGACTGGGAATTTCCTGGTGCTGTCCAGCCTGTCCTGGGGGTTTCCTTGGGTGACCCGGGAAGGCACCAGTACAGGATGATCTCAGCTGACCCTGGACACCCCAGCAGCACGGAGAATGTGGGGGTGCTGTTCTCCAGCGCCTGGCCTCCTGGGTTGCTGTGGCTGGGGGGCCATCCCTGGCCCGGGGAGTGGGCCACCGGCTCTGAGGGGAGCACATGTGCCCTGCAGCTCTGTCTCGTCCCCCTGCACCTCTCCTCCCCCTGGCCCTCTCTGTCACTTCTCCATCTCCCCGTCTGTCCCTCAGTCTCCATCCTGAGTCCTTCTCTCCATCTCCGCTCCGCTCCGCCTCTTCCTGTCCACCTCTCACTCTCCACAACTGTCTGTCTGTCTGCTTTCTGGGTGTCTTCGTCCTCCTCCCCGGGGACCCCCCCACCCTGCTTCCTGCTGCAGCCGGAAGGAAGGGAAGGAGGGCCGGAGCCCAGCCCGCTGTGCTGGGAAAGGCCACCGGGTCACTTCTCCCTTTTGCGGTCCCCCTTCCCTGCCCCCACCCCCAGGCTCTCTGCAGCCTGCACCCTCGGTGGCCAGTGGGGGGGCTGGGGACTCCACAGCCCTTGCTCATCTCTCCACTGGCCCCCAAACCGGCCAGTGAGTCAGCCCGGGAGGGAGGCTCGGTGGCGGGTGGGGCTTTCCCCACGGGTCCCCAGTGCCCTGCCTTTAGCCAAGCTCAGCAGTCCCCTAGCCAGACCCTGAGAGCGCAGTCATCGCAGCCATGACCCTGAGCCTCCTGCTGGCCCTGGCCCTCTGGGCAGGGGGCTCGTCCTGCGGGGGAAGGGCAGGTACGCAGGGCCCCGGGGGTCGGGCGGGCAGGGGCTGCGCCTCAGCCTTGGCTCTCGGAGCAGGCTGGGCACTCGCAGGCTGGCCACACGCCTGCTGTGGGGCAGGGTCACCCTCACAGTGAACGGACAGCGAAACAGAAAGCCAGGGGTCAAACCCATCCCCAGGTGCCAGCCAGGAAGGGGCGGCCACAGCCTGCAGCTTCGATGGTCCGCGTCCCTGTCCTCGCGTCCCACACCCACGGGTTACAACCACCGCAGATCAAAAACATGAGGAAGAGAGTTGTGGCTGTCCTGGGCACGCCCCCCTTCCCCTAAAGAGCACAGCCACCGCCATGTGACGGTGACAGGGTGGGTCTCCTGAGTCACCTGGAGATGGCTTGAGGTCTGCAGGACAGAGCAGGTCGGATACTTCCTACCAGGGGCATCTTGGGCCCCGGTACCATCCTGTGCACAAACTAAGGGGCCACCATAGGTAGAAGTGGAACTGCCTGCGTCCACTCCGAGCAGCGCGCCCACATGTGGACAGGGAGCCTCCCGTCCTTCACCCTCAGCCTCCCCATCTGCAAATGGGCTGGTGGGCCCGCCTTGCGTCGGTGTGTGGGGCGGCTGATGGGGCAGGTACCCGTCACCCCTGTACCCATTCTCCACATTCCTTCATGGGGCACCTACTGTGTGCCCGGTGTGGCTGGTGATATGGTGCGTGAGCCCAGGGCTGTGACCAGTCTGGTGTACAGGAAGCTCACCCTCCTCTCTTCCTCTGGTGGCCCCAGTGTCTTCAAGCCAGCCTCGGGTGAAGTGCCGTGCCTCTAGGTACCCGGTGGCCGTGGACTGCTCCTGGACCCTGCCACCAGCTCCCAACTACATCACAGCCACAACCTTCATTGCCACATACAGGTCAGAGGGACTAGAAGGGACCTCTAGGGGACAGAGGACTTGGGGAGGGGCCAGCCTTTGGCTGTGAGAGCCCTTGGAGACCCTCACATCCCAGCCTTTGGAATTCCAGCGCAGCCCCATCCAGTAGAAACCATAGGAGGGCCCACAGCGCACACCACAGGCCACCGTGCACTTGGAACCTTCTAGACGCTGCGTAAAACCAATATAAACAGCCAGGCAGAGTGGCACACGCCCCTCATCCCAGTTATCCGGGAGGCTGAGGGGGAGGTTCACAAGTTCAAAGCCAGCCTAGGCAACTCAGGGCGACCCTGTCTCAAAATAAAAAGGGGTGGGGTGTGGCTCCGAGGCTGGTGCTTGCCCAGCCCGAGTGAGGCCCCGGGTTCAGCTCCCTCCCTGGCCCGTGGGAGGCCCCGGGTTCAGCAGATGCTGCAGGAGCCCCGGCGCGGAGCCAGCTCAAGGTTCCAGCAGCCACATCCTGGGTCCCCGAATCCGAAGGCTCTGCGAACCTCCGGGTCCCTGGGCTGGGAGCCCGCTGACCTGCCCGATGTCGGGATTCATACGCTGGACTCTTTAGAACCCAGCACCCTGGTGCCTCCCGGGGCTGTGTTGGACACTCTGGGTCCCCCTGCGCTGTGACACAGGGTCACACAGCCAGCGAGGGCGGGACCCGACCAGGGCTGCCCTGCTCCCCCTCGTTGGGGTCCTGGGGTGGGAGGCCGGGAAAATGCTGAGACCTGCTGCCGCCCGCGTCCAGGCTCGGTGTGGCCGCCCAGGGGCAGAGCCGGCCCTGCCTCCAGCCGACCCCCGAGGCCACCGGCTGCACCATCCCCGACGTCCAGCTGTTCTCCCTGTCGCCCTACGTGCTCAACGTCACGGCCGTGCACCCCGGGGGCGCCAGCAGCGGCTTCGCGCCCTTCGTGGCGGAGCACGTCAGTAAGTGCGGGCGGGGCCGGGGTCGCCCTCCTGTCTCCCCCCCACCCCAACCGGCCCCTGGATCCACCCTCGCCCCCATGGCCCGTCATCCCCGCAGCAGCCACCAGGGGCGCCCTGAACACCTGCGTCGGCCTCTGGTTCCTCACCCAGAGCCCTGCGGGGCTCCCACCTCCCTCGGGTCAAAGCCGAAGTCCTCCCTGCGACCCTCAGGGCCCGTCCACTCCCTGCCTCCCTCCTCCTCTCTTCCCTCCCCTCTGCTCCAGGTACCCAGGCTCCTCACCCCCCAGTCTTGACCTGCCTCAGGGCCTTTCTGTGCCTGGAGCACCTTCCCCCAGATGTTCTCTGTCCCCACTCCTTTCACTTCCCTCAGGTCTCTGCTCAGATGTCACCCCAAGTGAAGCCTCTCAAGTATGTTGGTAAAAATGTACAAACTGTAGGCGGCAAATGCCATCATTCCAGTGACTGGGGAGGATGAGGCAGGCAGATCACAACTTTCAGGCCAGTCCAGCAACCCAGCAGGTCCCCGTATCAAGCAAAAATGTTTTCAACCCTTAATATTAGAAATTGGTGGAGTTTAGTAAAACAGTCTGGCAGAGTCCAACCAGGAGCCACCCCAAGACCCCACAAGTCCACTCTTGGGTGTCAGGGCAAGTGGAAACACAGCCACAGGAAGGTCCCCATCAATGCCCACGGCACAGACACAAGGCGGAACAGCCCAGCTGCCACCTGCAGGTGACAGATGCACAGTGGTCCATCCACACCAGAGTGTCCTTGGCCAGGGCAGGAGGAAGGAGAAGGGCCCTGCCGTGTGGATGGACCTGAGGACCTCGTGCTCAGTGACAGTCACGCAGGCCAGTATGGCTCCAGAGGAAGGGAAGGTGCAGGACAGGGGAGTCCAGGGACAGGACACGGCCCCGTGGTGCAGGGCTGGGGGGCTGCATAACTTGGTGACAGCCGGGACGCCAGAGTCCTCCTCCTCAGTGGAGAGTGCAGGATCTGTGACTCACACAGAAACACAGCGACTCCCGTCCTGCCCCACGCAGCCTGCACCTGTTTCCCCTCCTCCAGACGTCGTGAGCTCCAGGGCCCAGCAGCGGCCAGTGTGGGTCTCCACTGCGTCCTCTGTCTGGCACGATGGTGGGCGCTCAGGGAACATTGTTGGGTGGGTGAATGACTGAATGGAGCCGCGTCCTGACCCTCCCTCCTGCTGCTCCACAGTCAAACCGGACCCCCCGGAGGCCGTGCGCCTGAGCCCCCTCCCTGGGCGGCAGCTGCAGGTGCACTGGGAGCCCCCTCGGTCCTGGCCCTTCCCCGAGGTCTTCTCTCTGAAGTACTGGATCCGATACAGGCGTCAGGGAGCCTCCCGCTTCCGCCAGGTGAGGACCAGGGGGGCACGGGAGGCTGGGGGCACCTGGGCCCTGGCACTCAGCTTGGGGCCACTAGGCTGTAAGTGGAGCTGTCCAGCAAGTCCACGGCTGGTGTCAACTCAGAACCAAAAGCAGGGACTCAACAAGTGGGAAGGTGCCCAAGGTCACAGAAGTGACACGCACAGCCAAAGGCGGGACAGCCCATGTCCACGTGCAGATGAGGGGCACCCAGTGTGGGCATCTGCACCTGGAGCCCTGGCAGCGCCCAGGGAGGATGACTGTTGGGATGGGGTCCCAGCACTGGGGCACTCATGGCTGCATCATGCACAGGGCCTGCGGGGTCCACAGGGGACTGCTGCGGCCCAGCTCTAGGTCCCAGAGAGGACGGAGGGGCCGGTGAGAACAGAACGAGCTGGACTGTTGCACTGAGAAGCACCCGAGGCTACAGGGAGAGAAGGCAGGCCTGTAGCGGCCCAAGGAGGAAGGCCTGCCCTGGGGGTGGCGTACGCTCCAGCAGGGCATCACGTGGCCAGAGCCAGGGAGCCCTTGTCTCCTCTGGCCTCTGGCTCTTCTTAGTCACCAGGGACGCACCAGCACCACAGGGATACACCACGGGGCTCCCCTGAGGACCTCCTCCAATCCTGATCCCTTTCCAAAGCCTCACCTCTTAGCATCAGACCCCCACAGTGGGGATAGACTTCACACACAAACCAGGCCCCAAACTTACCAGGGCCACACAGGGCGTGGTGAGGGACAGGCCGTGGGGACCAGCGTCCTGGGGCAGGGCTGGCAGCTGCAGGAGGGCTCTGTGCACAGGCCCCACCCACCTCCCACCGACCCTCTCTGCTCACAGGTGGGGCCCATCGAAGCCACTAGCTTCACCCTCAGAGCTGTGCGGCCCCAGGCCAGGTACTGCATCCAGGTGGCAGCCCAGGACGTCACGGACTACGGGGAGCTGAGCGACTGGAGTCTCCCTGCTGCCCCCCCCCCCATGACCCTGGGCATGTAGCAGCCTCCTGGGGCTCCACAGGGACTGGGTCCTTGGACACCTCCTCCCTGCCACTGTCCAGAGGGTGGATGGGATCCCCCTGGCCTGAGCACACCTCTGGCTCCACTGCAGCCCGAAGAGGGTGACCTTGACGAGTAACTGCCTGCCTGAGCCTCCATTTCCCACAAAGAAACAGGGACATGCCCTCTCCCCACCACAGCACGGGGCTCTGTGAACTGTGAACCTCACATATTTTTATTAGATAATTTAATTAGAAGAATTGTTAACAGAAGCCCGTCTCCGTCCATTCTGTGTTCAGAGAACAGAACCCCCCAGGCGGGGGCAGAGCTGGGCGCCTATGCAGAATGAATAGAGGCTGCCCGGAAGCCTGTAGGCATGGCTGGCTCTGGCCCCCAGCGAGGGCCACCTCTGTGTCATACCAGGGCGGAGGTGCAAAGGCAGGGGAGCTTGAGGTGAGAGCTGAGGGCTACACTCTCCCCTGCTCAGCCCCCTCCCTGGATGCCCAACCCACTGCTGAGGGGAGGCCTCCATCCATCCCACACACCAGATCTCAGCACCTCCATTCACTCAGGTAAGAACCAGAGAGGACTCAGCCCCAGGCCCTGCCCTTGAGATGAACCCGAGATGAGAAAATTGCAGAAGGGCACAAACACAGCAAGTCTCCCTGCCCAGGGGGCCAGCTCTGGACACAGACCAGGGCCTGGGGACATCAAGGGGTGGGGGGCAGACTTCTGCCTGGAATGCTTCGGCAGAATCCGTGTGGTTCAGGGCTTGTTCCACTCCCCTCCTAAGGCTGCCCAGAAGCAGGAGTCACCAGGGAAGGGTAAACCTGAGGAGCCTACAGGGAGCCAGGCCCTGAAGGTCAGAGAAAGGGCGTGGGTCTTGGTCTCCTGGTGCCACCGGGGGAGGCCGAGTCCCGGGCAGGCAGAGTAGAGCTCCAGACACCTAGCCCTCATCTCTGGACCTGTGAACACGGTCCCTGCCACAACCAAGAAAGCCTTGGACTGGAAAGTGCTTTTGGTTCTTCTGGGTTGACACCAGCCGTGGACTCAAAAGTGTGGTTAAGATGAAAGATCTTTCATTAAGTCGATGACATTTAGGGGCTGGGCGGTGGCTCGGTGGCAGAGCGCTTGCCTGGCAGGTGAGAGGTCCTGGATCCGATTCTCAGCACCACATATAAGTAAATAAAATTAAGGTCCATTGACAACTAAAAACATCTTTTAAAAATTAATGAAGATTAAGGGGAGTTACCCTGAATTACGTGGCTGCACAAAGGCCCTTCTAAGGCAGAGGCCACGGTGGCAGCGGGAACGGGGGGGGGGGGCATTCGGGCACACGGCCTCTCCGAGGGCACCAGCCCTGCCCCTCCACGCCGGCCCGCCGACCACGAGGTCGCCTGCGCGGCTCCACCACCAGCAGCAAGTGGTCACTCGCCAAGGCCACGCAGGCCGCTCCTCCCACGCTTCAACGTCGCCCTGGGTCGCTCCCCCGCGCCAGGCAGCGGTCGGTGGCGGGGTCTCGGTCCACGCCGCGGCGGGCGGCGACTCACGACGAACAGGGCCCGGAGGCCAAACCCGGGGCCGCCGCAGAGGGCCCTCGCATGGACCCGCCGCGGCCAGAACCGCGCCGACCCTGCTCCTGCGCGTCTCGACTCCCCCGGGGCCGAACCCGGGTCCGCAGGGCGGGGGCCGCGGGCGTGGAGCGCACAGAACGCGGAGCCACCGGGCCCCGCACGAGCGCCGCGGCCGGAGCCCGGCGCCGGGCCGGGGGCGCCGAACACACGCTACACACTTTGCCGAGTCAAAGAGTGAACGGCGGCGTCCCCGGCCCGCCACGCCGCGCCGGGACAGAACCGCAGAGCAGCTGCCGACGTCCGGAGGGCGCAGCACCTCCTCCAACTTCTCAGACCTACACCGACCCCAGAACCTTTATTTCGCGCCACCGAAGTTGGAACTCCGGAGGGAAGATAGGAGGACTCGAAGCTTGATAGGCTGCAGTCAGAGCCAATGAGAAAGGCAAGCTGTGTAGGTTGCCGTCAGTAATAGAAGCCGAAGGAAGTGACGTAAGCGGAAGTGCAAGCATAATCAGAGAAGCTCCATAAATAACGAATCTAACCCCTTGTCTGGAACTAGCGAGACGAGAAGGCGGCAAAGATGTCGGAGCGCAAAGTTTTAAACGTAAGTATTCGGCAACCAGGGCTTTCCATCTGGCGCGGGACACCGGGGGACTCCGGGGGAGGTGGACTTCCTGTAATTTCCTTTTGGAACTTTTTCGCCCCCTTCAACGGCCTTCCGCGGGGAGGGGCTTCCGAAACCCCTCCCAATCGCCGTCCTTGGGTGGTGGGCGTTCGCGAAGCCTCGCCTTCTGGGGGCGGAGCTTGCAATCATCATCCAATCCCCTCGCTAGACTGGGATTTCCGCGGGAGGAGACTGTTCTGCACCACCACGTTCGGCGAGAGCCCTGCCCCTCTTGGTGGCTCTAGCCAATCCTGTTCCTTGGAAGGGTTAGGCTTTGCCACATTGGCTCTGCAAGTGGGGGACTGTCCCCAAGTCCTCAGTTCCCCCCTATCTGTTGAGGGGACATTAGAAGTCTGTTAGTCCATGTACCTACACTTCAAGACACCAGTTTTCTCCAGAGTTATGTCAACAATATCTGATTTCTGAGTAGATGAAGCAAGGAAGGTTCAGTTTCCTCCTCTGTAAAATAGGCACATTTTGCTCTCTGGTAGAATCTTTGCTAGGGTTCCTCGAGGTGAGGGAGACAGGGCACTCTGTGGTTCTTGAGGTTCACTAGGTGCTCACAGGAAGCGCCTTATTTTCTGATAGTGCAGTGGAGTTATTTTTGTAACCCAAACTGGCTATCCTATTTCTCAGCTCCATTCCTGTGCAGAAAGCAGTTACAAGGGCAGGCATGAGGCTGCTGTCTTTAAAGTTTGCTTTCAGCTATGTTCAGTGGTGCACGCCTATGATCCCAGCAACTTGGGAGGCTGAGGCAGGAGGAAGGCAAGTTAGAGGGCAGCCTGGGCAACTCAGTAAGATCCTGTCAAAATAAAAAGTCGAGGGGAGGGAGTGTGCACCTCAGTGGTAGAGGTCTTGCCTAGCATGTGTGAGGCCCTGGGAGCCGTTCCCCACACTGCAGAAAGGGGGGAAACCAAGGGCAAAAAGAAAGAAGAGGCTGCTTGCCAGTTTTTTCTTGGCTGGTGTCTGGGAGCTTGAATTTCGGGATGGTTCCCTGATGACAGTGGCTCTCGGTACCTGTGCTGTTTGTGCCAACAATGTGGTTGATGCTGAACCCCGGTGCTTTTGTGGGAGCCTGGAATCTTGGCACACGCTGGGCAGAAGGGGCAGCCGTGGGTCTGGGAGATTCCCTGGTAGACTCATTTTGCGCATATTGTCCCAACTCATCGTGGTATTCCATGCATCTTGTGACTGCTTGAAGAAGGTTCTGGAAACTTGTCTGCACCACCCACCTGACCTCCCCTCCAGGACGTGGGCTGATGGTTCTTGGAATCCTTTGGTGTGATAAACCTTGGCAGTGAGGGATGCCCTCCGGGGAGGATGCCCTCCAGTCCCCAGCCCTGGGATGCTCTTGCCCTGACGAGGTTCCCAGGCCCCTTACCTCTGCTCACAGCCTGCCTCCATGTCTGAAAGACACTTCCTTCCTCTCCACAGAAATACTACCCTCCAGACTTCGACCCTTCAAAGATCCCCAAACTCAAGCTCCCCAAGGACCGGCAGTACGTAGTGCGGTTGATGGCCCCGTTCAACATGAGGTGAGTGTCCTGCGGGGCCACCCCATTCACAGAAGATGGATAGGGTGACCACCTCCACAGAGCTGGCCCGTCCCCGGGTGCAGCCCAGGTCCCCAGCCCAGGCTTAGACATCAACCCAGTGAGCCCGCAGCCTCTCAGTGCCTCCCTGCCCTGCCCTTTCGAGGTTCAACTCCCTGACCGCTTAGAGCCCCAGCGGAATCCGCCATGTCCACCCTTAGTGCAGGTGTGAAGACACAGAGGGCTGCACCTTCAGCTCTGCGGCCCCATCAGTCAGGCCTTTGCTGCCTCAGGGCCTTTGCAGGAGCCACAGTCTGTCTGAAGCTGCCGTGGGCTGGCCTCACCCCACCGTGACCCACCAGCTCAGCCATCACCCTCCTACAGCACCTGGATCTTGCCCTTTCTCCCCCTTTCAAATTACTAAATTTAGTTAACTCTGGGTCGCACAGTGTTCACATTCCAGCGTACCTGGAATCCCAGACACCTGTCAGTCAGGACACCTTGGGGCACTGGGATGGAGAATGTCTTCACGTGTCAGGGACTGGATCGTTTTCTGTCTCTGTCACTCCCTCCTTTAGCAGTCTTTATCAGGCCCCATTTGTCAGCGCCAGTGTGTACACAGGTGCCGGGGACAACCCTGGGACCCACAGTCTGTGGGAAGTGGAGGTGATAGGTCATCGGGTGGATGCACACAGGGCGCATGTGGACGTGCTCATCAGGCAGGAGAGGGAGGGCCTCTTAACTGGGGTCAGCAGAGAAATGTCAAAAGAAGCACCAATGGAATTGAGGGCTGAGGAAGAAGGTGTCACAGGTGTGGGAACTGCAAGCAAAGGCCCTGAGGTAGGACCAAGACGGAGGTGCTTGTAGGAAGAAAAGGAGGCGGGGGTGCTGGGGGGAGCCCAGGGCCGTAGTGGAAGGGTGGCAGGAGCTCTGTCAGCCTCTGCCTGGCGACCTGGATGTCTTTGAGCACAGGCTTGTTCCAGGAAGGTCGGGCAGGCTGACCTCCCCAGGCTGGGTGCTCCCCAAGGAGGCAGCCTGTGGTCAGAGGTCCAGCTACAGGGGCGAGGAGAGCGGCAGGGGGGCCGGGCCTCGGAGGGAGGGAGCCCCGCCTCTGAGGCACTCGCTGCACACACACACACACACACACACAAGGGGGGGGGTGGCAGTCTGCCGCAGTGCGAGTCCCCATGCTCCCAGGTGTAAGACGTGCGGAGAGTACATCTACAAGGGCAAGAAGTTCAATGCTCGCAAGGAGACGGTGCAGAACGAGGTCTACCTGGGCCTGCCCATCTTCAGGTTCTATATCAAGTGCACGCGCTGCCTGGCCGAGATCACTTTCAAGGTAGGGCCGGCCACCGCACCTGCTCCCCCCCCCCCAGGGAAACCCCTTTACAGTTCATCCCAGAAGCAGGAGGGCCTGGGGAGGGGACCGCGGAGCAGCTGAGGCAGCCCAGGTGGAATCGGGGACCCGAGGCAGACGCTGCTGGGGGCCTCCACAGGCCGCAGAGACACACTTTGCTTTTGGTCATCACCTTAAGGATTTGGGGACAGGATGAGGAGAACTTTTTGTGGTGTTGGGGATTGAGCCCAGGGCCTTGGGCATGCGAGACGAGCGCTCCACCACTGAGCTGTGTCCCCAGCCCCGAGGGGCACCCTTGGACACTGTTGTCCATACTCTGCAGTGTCTGAGGGTTTGGCAGTGGTTTCTTTTTGTTGTTCTTGTTTGTTTGTGTTTCTGCTTTGTTTTTTTGCAATTAATTTTTTTTTTTACTTAAATGAACAAAAAGTACATTTTTAGAAATTATACGTTTTGGGGCTGGGGTTGTGGCTCAGCGGTAGAGCACTCACCTCGCATGTGCGAGACCCTGGGTTCGATCCTCAGCACCACATAAAAATAAATAAGTGAAATAAAGGTGTTGTGTCCAACTATAACTAAAAAATAAATATTTTTTTAAAAATTATACATTTTAAGCCAGGCACAGTGGTGCACTTAGCAACTCAGGAGGACTCCTGTTCTTCCACTGTCCTGAGCAACTTAGCAAGACCCTATCTCAAAATCAAAAATAAAAAGGGCTGGGGATGTGGCTCAGTGGTCAAGCACCTCTGGGTCAATCTGTGGTACTAAAAAAGAGAAAAATGGATTTTAACCTGAATTCTGAAGGTCATGAATATAAACACGCATGTGTTTTTCAAAGACCAACAGACTGTGGCCTCAACCCTTTATAACAAGACACCTGTCTTAACCCTTTATACTGATGCCTGTGTGGACGTGGACTAAGAACAGAATCCACACAGCACTGCCTTCCTGAAAAGTCCCGCCGTCGCCCGCCGCCACCTGCCCAGCCAGTTTACAGTTAACAGTTTACGTTCCACAGCTGAATCCTTGCGTTTAGAGCAAACAGATCTATTCTCTAGAAGCAGTTGAATTAATTGGGAAAGTCACATTTTTTCCTTCATCCTTAATGGTCATATGAGAAGTCGCAACTATACTTATCAACGGGAACACAAAAACAAACCAGCCCGTTCCCAGAAACATGCTGCGCTCCTCCAGAGGATGGGCGCCTTGTACCATCCACCTCAGTAGGGCCTTGCCTTTGCCGGAGTCAGGGGAGGGCGCAGCAGATGGGGAAGAGTTAAGCCCGTGAGCGGGGAGCAGCCCGGTCTGCCCGCCTGGTGCCCTGGCACCCAGGCTGCCGCCGACTCCTGCCTGCTCCTCCCAGACAGACCCTGAAAACACCGACTACACCATGGAGCACGGGGCCACGCGGAACTTCCAGGCGGAGAAACTCCTGGAGGAGGAGGAGAAGCGGGTGCAGAAGGAGAGGGAGGACGAGGAGCTGAACAACCCCATGAAGGTGGGTGCGCTGGCGGGGGCGGGGCCGGGGTGGTGGTGGACGGAGCCACCTGCTGATCCACGCCCTGCGCATGGGGCCTGGGCTGTGGTGAGGAAGGAGCCTCCTCCCTCGGCCTGGGGCCTGTCACTGTGCACAGCTGTCCTCGCCCAGGGGCTCTCCAGGGGGACTTGGTCTGCCACCCGCCCCTCTAATCGAGTCTAGACAGGACAACTCGGAGCAGCACGGAGGTCACCAGGGGGGAAAGCAAGCAGGTGGCCTCTGGGAGCCAGGAAAGCCAGAAGAGGAAGGGGCCCCGGGCCTTCACCCCGGAGGAGTCCCTGCAGTGGGGCTGGGCCTGCAGCCTGTGGGCAGCCAGGGAGGCCCGTGAGATGACCAGGGCACTCCTGACCCCCAGCCAGGAGGCCAGGAGGCAGTGCTGCCGGAGCCCCAAGTTACCCAGCAGGAGAGAAGAGGGGGCAGGAGCTGGTCCGCAGAGGACAGGTGCTTCCCGGAGCCCGTCAGGCCACTCAGGCCAGGGCTGTAACGACCGGAACTCCCGCTCTGGGACCTGGGGAAGCCGTGTGCGCTCTGGGCCTCTGGGTCCCCGTGCGTAAGGCTGTTCTGCCCCTGCTCCGGGGAGGACCCAGGGGAACGTGTGGGTGTTCTTTACGGCCACCCGGGTGCAGTTCCACAGGGCAGGCCTGGCCGGCCACACGGCCAACAGCACCCAGGCAGCGTCCCCCGCCGGTTGTGCTGGCCGCCAAGTCCCCTGGGTGGCCCAGTCCCTGAGCCTGGCTGCTTTGGAGAGGTTGGGAACCTCGGCCCGGACCCTGGAGCAGGTGCCGGTTGTCCTGTACCCATGGCCCTCAAGGAAGGTGCCAGGCTGGACCCGGCTTCTCTGGGGCCGGCTTTGGCGGTCACTCCCCGAACCTCGGGGTTCCCGAAGACCTGAGGGGACCTCCTGAGTGGAGGGGCGCCCAGGGTGGTGGCCAGGCCGGGCGGGCGTGGCCTTGACGCCGGGTGCCGCAGGTGCTGGAGAACCGCACCAAGGACTCCAAGCTGGAGATGGAGGTGCTGGAGAACCTGCAGGAGCTGAAGGAGCTCAACCAGCGCCAGGCGCACGTGGACTTCGAGGCCATGCTGCGGCAGCACCGCCTGTCGGAGGAGGAGCGCCGGCGGCGGCAGCAGGAGGAGGACGAGCAGGAGACCGCGTGAGTGTCCCGCCCCCGTGCCCCCGGCACCCCCCCCTTCCTGGGGCCACCGTCCCTCGTGGTCTCTCATGGCATCTGTCCTCGGGGTCCTCGAGCCCACTGTGCTCCGCCGTCCCCTGGGGTCCCCAGCTCAGCACCGGCTGTCCCCGGCCGTGGGTTTGGTTTTCTTGTGGGATGGTCTCTGGTGCTGGGCAGGCGCTGGGCCACCGAGCCACACCCTCGGCTGTGGTGTTGGGTGGCGGGTCGCAGAGCAGAGCCACCTGCTGGAGACGGCGCGGGGACTGGGGAGCCCGGGCAGGGCTCCGGGAGTCTTCCAGGGGTCACTCAGTCCGCTCGGTTTCCCCACAGTGAGCTGTGGTGGCAGAGCAGAGGTCACTGCGGGCTGGCAGAGACCCTTTCTTGTCCTGGGGAGCCACACAGGTCCCCAAGGCCCCCCAGGCCCCCCACATCCCCCAGGCCCCCCTGGGCCCCCCAGGTCCTCCCTCAGGCCCCTCAGGCTCCCCAGCAGCCAGGCTCCAGGGAGAGCAGCGCGGAGCAGGAACTGCACCCAGGGTTGAGGCCCAGCACCCCTGTGGGGAGGGGAGCCCCCAGCCGTATTCTGGGGTCACAGCCGCAGGCCTCCTGGGTCAGTGCCTGACCCCTGACCACCGTGCGCCTTCTGTAACTTTGCTCCATTGCTGGTCGGTCCTGTCCTGTAGCTGTGTCTCTGTCCCCCTGGGCCTTGGGTGGGGTCAGAGCACAGCAGGGCTTGGTGGCACCTGGCGCAGGCAGTGGTCACTCTGCCACAGCCAGCTACTTACCTGGCACTTGCCCCCTGCCCTGCCTTGGCAGCTGGTGTGGCCATCAGCGGGTCCAGGGCTGAGGCCAGTGTCCAGGCAGTCCCGAATAGTCCCCAACCAGGGCTGGAGCCCAGACGCGCTGACCTCAGTGTCCAGGCACCTGGCCACTCACCCCTCAGGGAGCGGGGGGGGGGGTGAGCCTCAACACGTGGTGCGCCCTTCCCACGTCCGTCTGGCAGGGACAGTAGAGCCCTGGCAGGGGGTCCTGGCCGAGTCCCCTGCGGAGCACCCCCAGCCCTGACCTTCCCACAGGGCCTTGCTGGAGGAAGCGCGGAGGCGACGGCTGCTGGAGGACTCAGACTCTGAGGAAGAGGCCGCGCCCGCCCCGCCCCGGCCCGCGCTGCGGCCCCAGCCCACCGCCATCCTGCACGAGGTGAGCCCCGGGCCCCCTGCCGCAGTGCTGCGGGACGGGGAGCCCGGGCAGCTGGGCGGCCCTGGAAGGCTGGGCAGCTGGCACTGCAGGTGCTCCGGCCGCCTCAGGCCCTGTGCCATGCGCCAACTGTTGCTGAAACCGGGTGACGAGTGGCAGGTCTGCTGTCCCCTCCCTGCTGAGCCTGGGAAGCTGGGCAGAGTGGACACTGAGGTTTGCTTCTGGTCACAAGCCAGTCCCCTGGGCAGTCAGGACTTCTGGGCAGCTCTGCTGGCCCTACTGAGCCATTCAGGGGCTCAGGCTCCCGGTGGCTCCTAGAGTGTCTCTTGGAGCGGCTGTCCCTGTCCAGGTGGCCCAGGTGACCCAGGTGGCCCGTGGCACCGCGTTGCAGCTGAGGGGAAGCAGGGAATGGGGGCTCCCCCAGACCTGGGTGCGGCCCACCATGGCCCCCAACATCCCCCTGGACCAGAACACGGTCTCCAGGCTGAGTCTAGCTGCGAGGGAGGCTGGGAGGAGGCTGGCTAGCTGACTGGGCTGACCGCACCGCTAACTGGACAGGAGGGAAGAACAGAGCCTTGTGGGCAGCCAGGTCCAGCGCTAGCCACTGGGCAGACCTCAGGTGACAGCAGTTCCAACTGCGCGGACATTTGCTTCTCCCTCCTCACACTCAGGAGGCCCTGGGTTCTGCCCAGCACAGAAGGTCAAAGAGCTCTGGCCCCCGCTGCTGCCCCCTGCTGTTGCCCACCCACCGCCACCGTCCAGGGCCTGGGGTCCTGCTCCTGCAACCCCTCCCCTCTGCTGGCCCCTCCTCATCCCTCAGGGTCCCTCAGCACCACCGATGCCCCCAGCACCTTTGGGAGTGCTGTCCCACTGCCTGCCTCGGGGGACGGTGCTGGGCACACCTGAGCTGGACGTCTGCCTGTCCCGCGCCCCTCGCTGTCCCGCCCCAGCTGCTGCCCGCAGGGCCTCAGTCCCATGGTTGCCAGTTCTGTTTAAACACGGGGACAGGGCCCCGGGGTGGGTGAAGAGTCCTGCTGAGCCCCTTCCTGCCCCCTCCTGGGCAGGGCCTCCGTTTCCACTGGACCCTCAGACATGGTGACTGGCGCCCAGGGAGTGGCAGGAACCCTGTGGGGGGCAGCGGACAAGCGTGGCGACAGGACCTAGCCGCCCATGGGGCCAGGCAGACAGCTAACAGGCAGCCAGGGCGGTGGGCACTCGGGCCTCCGAGAGACACTTGACGGGTCTTGAGGGACGAGTCGGAGCTCGCCAGGGCAGGAGGAGGGAAGGGGCGTCAGGGAGGAGTGGGCGAGAAGCCGAGGTGCCAACGGGGTGTGAGGGGAGGAGGCGCAGGACGCCACACCCAGCCTAGGGCCACGGCTCGCCAGGTGACAGCAGGGCAGGGGCTGGGGCAGGGAGCCCAGAGAGGGACTGGACTGGGGCAGGCCACTCACGAGTCCGGTCACCCTACAGGCCCCGAAGGCCAAGAGGAAGGCAGAGAGCGCGGGCAGGGCCCAGCTGTCGGGCCTGGTCGTGGTGAAGAAGACGAAGACGGCCGCAGCGGGGAGCACGGGGCAGGGCCCCAGCCCAGGTGAGGTCCCCAGAGCTGGGCGCAGTGCCTCCCGCCGCCCCGGTTGGCAGCAGTGCCCTTACGGTTCTAGAAGCTTCATGTGGGGTGGGGCGCGGCCTGTCCGCCACAGGGGCCAGTTACTGGACCAGGGGAGAAGGGCTGGGGCTCATTTTTCCTTTAATTACAGATGGAAGTGGCCCCTCAGGGCCCAAGGCCCGGGCTGCATGTGGCTCTGCTGCAGCGCTGGGCAGGCCCGGGGAGGCCGGCCTCCCTCCCTGCACCTCACACACAAGATCCAAGTCACACAGCAGCTTATAAG
The DNA here is from genome assembly GCF_021218885.2 of Marmota monax. Lineage (NCBI taxonomy): Eukaryota > Metazoa > Chordata > Mammalia > Rodentia > Sciuridae > Marmota > Marmota monax. The sequence continues at coordinate 4,344,240 of NW_026692494.1, read as the reverse complement.
ATAAGGCCCGTGGCCCGCCACCCCTGTCTTCAGATGTCACGGTCCCCTGCGGACCCCTGGCAGGTGTTCACAGCTGCATGGCCCCCAGCCCACATCAGCTCCTGAGGTGGAGAATCGTGGGTGAGACGGGTCGAGGGGCTGAGCCACCTGGCTGCCCACCCTGGCCTCCCGCCTGCTTACCTGGCCTGCGCCAAGGGACCCCCACCCGCCTCTTTCCTGTCCTTTAAAATTCAAGCAGAAATGTGGCACGGCTGGCGGGAAGCTGGCGGGCACTCCCTGGTGGGACGTCCGGGCGCCATGAGCCACTGTGGCCAGTCCCATGTTGCCCCTTCAGCCAGATGCGCAGGTGGCCTCACCTGGAGCCGCGAAGCAGGGTGGACAGTGGGCCCGGTCCCTGCCCGCTCTGTCACAGTGGCTCAACTTGGACATGGAGCCGTCTCCATTCAGCAGTGCGTTCACCTGCCAGGGCAGGTGTCCGCGGGCCACAGGCTGGAGGCCAGGTGGCCGAGTCCCCTCCAGGCGCCCTCCACAGGCTGGGCCACGCCACCTGTGCCCTGAGCCTCACCAGGCTCTCAGGACTGTGGGGCTGAGCCTCTCCTGTCCCCACAGGTGCCTCGGAGAGCAAGAAGACCACAGACCCTGCACCCCGCACGCCTGGCACCTCCTCCCTGAGCCAGCTGGGCGCGTACGGGGACAGTGGGGACAGCGACGGCAGCAACTGAGAGCCCCACCCAGGCCCAGGGCATCTCAGGTCTCGGTGCGGCCGTCCGAGGCGGGAGCTGCTCATGGTCTGGGCAGGAGGCTGCACACGACCTGGGCCACGGGCAGCAGCAGCAGCGTCACCCAGGCCGAGGGCCAGCCAGGCTGCGGGGGACTCGGTTTCTCTGCCACCTGCAGCGGCCCTGCGGCACCTCAGGTTCCTTCCCACCTGCAGGGTCCAGGGTTGAGCTCCTGCAAGCCCAGCGCCCGCGGCCTCCCGGCCTCTTCCCGGGCAGGTCTGAGGGCAGCCGTGTTCTGGGATGGGGGCGTCCTTCCCTACTTGGCTCCCTCCCTCGCCCCCTAGAACTGTCTAGAACCAATAAAAGGGCCTTGCCGCACTGGCCAGGCACCTTCTCTCTGCCAGGATCTAGCAGGGTTTGGGGTGGCCCCGGGCTCCGCGGGCCCCGCGTACCACTGTTGGTGCCCGGATCCCGCGTCTGCTCCTTTGCTGTCGCTGCAGCGCCGCGCCTGAGGTCGGGCCCTTTATAAAGAAGTTGGTTTGGCTCACAGCCCCCGAGGCTTGGCTCTGGCAAGGGCCACCGTAACCGCGTTGCCTAGCGGGTGGCATCACATGTGGCAGCAGTGGGTGCCAGAGGGACAGGTCACTCGGTGAGCCGGGAGCAGAGCTGGGGAGGCCCGGCTCACCGTGGGGTGGCCCAGGTCTGGGAGACAGCAGTTCCTTCCAAGGACCGCCCTGTGACCAGCCACCTCCACCCTCCCTGCTCAGGGACGCTCCCCACACCTGAGCCACACCCAACCACAGCAGCATCCCTCCCCGGGACAGGTGTCCCCTGCTCAGTGGCTGCCTGCTGGGGTGGGCCGGAGGTGGGACTGCACACGGGAAGGAGGTGCGTGCTGGTGGCTGGGGCGCCCCAGGGCAGAGGGGCTCGGAGCGGGGTGCTGGCGGCCCGGGAGGCCCCAGGTTCATCCCAGCACCACAAAAATAAACAAGTAAGTAGAAAAGGGGGAGAGGTGGGCCAGGCCTCGGGTGTGGCTTAGGGACGTCTCCGGGTTGGGCAAGGCCTGGGGCTGGCCCTGTCCCAATGTGACCTTATAAAGGGGGATTTGGAGCCAGGTGCAGTGACCACCCCTGCCACCCCGGCTACTCAGGAGGCCGAGGAGGAGGAGGAAGATGGCAAGTTGGCAGCCAGGCTGGGGGCTCCGTGGTGGAGCACCCCAGGTCCCCCCACCCCGTACCAAAAATAAAGGGAACTTGGACAGCAGGCGGGAGGACAGTGGGGGGGCGGGCCCTGAAGGGCACTGGGCTCCCAGAGCCTGGGGGAGGCATGAAGGACCCACTAGGTTCCAAGGGAGCCCACCCTGCTGGCCTCCACAGAGGGTAGCAGAAATGGGTCCCATGAGGCGCTCGCGGATGGGCGGAGGCCTCCCTGGGGGACACCTGGCCGTTCCCTTGTTTGCGACGCCTGACCCTCATGTGCGTGTTCCTCACATGCCATCTCCACCTCTGTCCTCTCTTCTGAGGACTCTTGAAAATGGAGACCGTCAGGAAGGACCTCCAAAGGATGGTTTGTGTTGCACTAACCGGGGACGGAGGGGCAGGGCCCTAGAGAGGGGGCTTAGCACAGCAGTGCAAAGGGCCTGGGGCAGGACCAGCCAGTGGAGCAGAGGAGCCCAGTGGGCTGGGGAGGGCTCCACGGGGTCTTGAGAGCTCGCCATGGCCTGTGTCTGCCCTGAGCCCGCGTTCCTCTGGTTGTGTGGGTGGTTGTACTTGGGGCCTGATGGCAGCGCTGTGCGGCCGAGACCTGGCACGGCACGTGTTGGAGACTGACGTGACTTGCCAAGGTTCCTTGTCCCCTGGGTACCCCTCGTCAGAGGGAGGAGCTGCACCCTCCTGAGGCAGGCTGCCTTGGGGACCAGCTGGGGCCCTTGGGGGCAGGGACGTCCCTTGGAGACTGGTATATGGGACTTGGAGCTTCTTGATGGCAGCCCCTGGAGACCCTGAGCAGGGCCGCCCGGCCAGGCCCGTCAAGGGTTCCTGGCTTTCAGAACCAGGAGGTGGGGCGTTGTTTGGTGCCCAGTTGGGGGACTGTGTCCTGGCTGCGGTGGGTCACTAGCGTGGTGGCTGGCCCCAACTCTGAACAGCTCTCCTCCTCGGGGGTGGCCACATGTCCCCGATTCTCTGGCTCCAGGAGCAGCTACTGGGAGACCCACCCCACTTCTCCAGCACCTGGGTGGCCTCACCCAGACGGGCACACTGACTGGGGTACACACTGACTGGCGTTTGGTGGTCGCGTTTCGGGAGGTGGGGTCTCCCTCCTGTGACTTCTCCATGTGGAGCCTCGTGGCCTCAGCCAGGCTCCCGGAGGGGAAGCCCAGGGAGGAAGGGCCACCTGAGACCCTCCCTCGGGGTCAGGGGCTGAAGCACTTTTATGGGAGGATGTCCCTGTGCTGGGACAGGGGCCCTGACATCCTGGGTGCCCGCAGACTTCTTTCAGGCAGATTCTGCAAGTGAGCACCCTTCAAGGAGGAGGGAGGGACGGTCCCTGAATGATTAGGGGACAGTGGGGGTGGCAAAGCAGCTCTGCAGATGGCTTCCTGGGAAGGCGCTCCAGGACCAGCCAGAGCTCCCTGACAAGGCCCCGGGGTGACAGTGGCAGCTGGTGACAGTCATTGGATGTGCGCGTCTTCTGTCTTCTGCATTCAGCAATGTTTAGCAGCTTCACATGTCTGCGGGGAGGGCTTGGCGCACCAGAGAGCATCCCAGCTCTAGAGGGTAGCTGCCAGCATCTCCCGACACACCACCGCCTCTCCCCCACGTCACGCCCACTGGCCAGCCTTTCCCAGGCCCTTGCTCTAAAGCACCCTTTTGCTTAAATTCTCGTTTTTCAGGCACTGGGGATTGAACCCAGCGGTAACCCACCACTGAGCCACTCCCAGCCCTTTTTTTTTTTGAGACAGTCTTGCTATGTTGCTGAGGCTGGCCTCAAGTTTGTGAACCTCCTGCCTCAGCCTCCTGAGTTACAGAGAATGTAGGTGTACACCACTGCACCTGGCTTCTCTGGTTTCTTTTGATTTATTCACACTTAACTTTTGCCAAGTTCATGGAGCATCTATTACTATTATTTATCTAACAGCACTAAATTTTAATCTGACCACATTCTAAACTGCAAAATTAAAAAAAATAGAAACAATACATATGAAAATGTAGTATAGTGGAGTTAATATAAAAATAAGGATTTTGTATGATGTATTCTATTACATTAGGTACAGTAATAAAATATAAGTCAAATAAATGCAAACTGCAACCACAGGCCAAATCTGGCCCTGGGTCTGTCTTTATAAATAAAGTTTTATTGACAGCCTGACCTGCCTACTTGTGTGCTCCTCCTTCCTGCCCCTCTGACCCCATGAGAGCTGAGAACCCGCAGGTAGTCACCGTGGGTCATCCAGCTCCTCGGATCCGCTCTGGTTCCCAGGCCTCCCAGGACGGGGGTCATGACAAGACTCCAGCCCTGTCCCTAGGCCCACTCTTTTCCTGCAGCTCCCCAGCCGTGGCCACCTGAGGACAAGCCCCAAAGCCCCACCCCTCTGCCGTGACTCTGTGGCCAGAGGGAGTGCAGAAGTCACTCAAGAGAGCAGGGCCAGCAGCACCGGAGATGCAGGACTCACCATTGAGGACCCTGGGCTGAGCTGCCTGTGAACCCCGTCACTCCTGTTCCCATTACAAGGTGGAGTCCATCTGCCCAGTTCACATGTGTTTATTGAGCACCTACTGTGCACCTGGTTCTGGTTTAGGCACTGGGGCCACAGCAGTGAAAACAGGCAAAGCCCCCTCCCGGAGAGTGGCTTTCTTCTTGGGAGGTGGGGGTGTAAGAGATCACGCGTCCAGATACAATAAACAAAAGAAAGCTGGGCACCTGGGATCCCAGCCCCTCAGGAGGCCGGGGCAGGAAGATGTCACCTTCCGGGCCAGCCTAGGCAACCTAGTGAGACCCTGTCTCAAAATAAAAGGGCTGAGGAGGCAGCCAGGGATAGAGCACTGCAAATTAAATAAATAAGATGGAAACAATAAATATGAATAAAATGTAACATAATTAATAGTATAAATCTAATAAATAAGTATTGTATACAATGTATTTTTATTGTATTAGGTACAATAATAAAAAATAAGTAAAATGAATGCTCCCTGGACAAGGGGGTAACCATGGTGAGAGCGAGGGGCTGAGGTGCAGGGGGCCTTCCGAGGTGCGTTCTGCCCGTGTATGTTTCAGTGCTGCATGACACCTTACTCCCAAATTCCCTGGCTTAAGGCAACAGAATCGCCAGTGTGGCTTCCGGGGATATCGGCAGGAAATCTGAAAGTAGAAAACACTGGGGCCAGGCACATGGCACACGCCCGCCATCCCAGAGACGTGGGAGGCTGAGGCAGGAGGATTGCAAGTTTGAGTCCAGCCTCAGCAACTTAGCAAGGCCCTGTCTCAAAATAAAAAAATAAAAAAGGCTGAGGATGTGGGTGGTTAAGCACCCCTGGGTTCAATCCTCAGTACAGAGCGGGCACACACACACACACACGCACACACACACACTAGGGGCCGCCCTGTGTCTATGGGAGGATCACTGGAACCCAGGAGTCCAAGGTCTGTCAGCCAAAACCAAAAGCGCTGGGTGAGACTGCGCGTGCTCGCCGGGGGGCACCTCCCTAGCACGCACGGATGGCTTCCATCGCCAGCTCCACTCACACAAAATGAGCCAGAGACACAGACAAGCTGCAGCCGGTGTCATCTGAAGGCTCGGCCGGGAAGGACTGGCCTCCATGTGGCCCACAGGACATTGCCCACACTTGCTTCCAAAGGCCCACAGAGAGGGCAGTGTCCCCACCAGCTCCACCGCAGCCCTGTGGTTAGGAGCAAGTGCCAGCCTCTCTCCAGCTCAAGCTGAGGACCGTGAGCACAGTGGGCAGCGCAGTGGAGGTCACACGAGGGTCTGCGTCAGGAGGTGGTGACCGGGTGATTGCCTCCTGCCCCAGCTGAAGCATCAGGCATCTGGCAGGTGCCCATGAGCCTCTGTGACTGAGTCACCCGGGGAAGGGACCCTGCCTCTGCCTGTCCACCCCTCCCATTCCTCCACACTGAGTTCCCCCAGGGACTCTGGTCTGTCACTGGTGTCCTGGGGCCAGTTCCACCCTGGGCAAGATTCCCTTCACGCGGTTCTGGGGCTGAGCGAGCAGAGGGACAGGCGCTGGACGCACTGCACTGGGGGCTGGTGTGTGCAGCCCCCTCTCCCGCCCTGCCCCCAGCCCCGCCTGCCCCTCCCCCTTCCCACCGCTCAGCGCTGTCAAGGCTCGTTGGAGACCTCCTCCATCAGCTCCCCTGGGGCTGCCTGGCTGCTGCAGCTTGTCAGAGGGACTGCCCGGCTGGGCCTGCTCTGGCCACCTGAGCCCGCCTCTGGAGGCAGCCCCGAGTCCAGGCCCTCTTCTCTGGGGCACCTGCACTGTCACTGCCTTGAAGGGCGCAGGCTCCTTGGCCAAGGCTGGCTGAGAGTGAGGGACGGACCTGGGACCACCCGGATGGGACCCGCTCTCCCCTGCACCTCCTCCGCCAGACCGCCAGCCGGGAAAGCAGCCACCGTTTCTGCCTTCAGACTGGGAGCTTCAGAGGGAGGGTCGCGGCTCCTCCATCAGACTGGGGAGTCTCAGGGCAAGGCCACGGGTTAGGAAGTCAGTGGTGGCCACTCAGGAGGGAAAGGGTGGCGAGTTCAAAGGCAGCCCAGGCAATTTAGTGAGACCTGTCTCAAAGGAAAATGAAAAGGCTCAGTGGGTGGACACCTGCCCATCACCTGCAAAGCCCTGGGTTCCATCCCAGCACAGAAAGGAGGAAGGAAGGGAGAGAGGGAGGGAGGGAGGGAGAGGGAGGGAGAGAGGGAGAGAGGGAGGGAGGGAGAGAGAGGGACGGAGAGAGGGAGAGGGAGAGAGAGAGGGAGGGAGAGAGAGAGAGGGAGGGAGGGAGGGAGGGAGAGAGGGAGGGAGGGAGGGAGGGAGGGAGGGAGAGAGGGAGGGAGGGAGGGAGGGAGGGAGGGAGAGAGGGAGGGAGGGAGGGAGGGAGGGAGGGAGAGAGGGAGGGAGGGAGGGAGAGGGAGGGAGAGAGGGAGGGAGGGAGGGAGGGAGGGAGAGAGGGAGAGAGGGAGAGAGGGAGGGAGGGAGGGAGAGAGGGAGGGAGGGAGGGAGGGAGGGAGAGAGGGAGGGAGGGAGGGAGGGAGGGAGAGAGGGAGAGGGAGGGAGAGAGGGAGGGAGAGAGGGAGGGAGGGAGGGAGGGAAGGAGAGAGGGAAGGAGGGAGGGAGGGAGAGAGGGAGGGAGGGAGGGAGGGAGAGAGGGAGGGAGAGGGAGAGAGGGAGAGAGGGAGGGAGGGAAGGAGAGAGGGAGGGAGGGAGGGAGAGAGGGAGGGAGGGAGGGAGAGAGGGAGGGAGGGAGGGAGGGAGGGAGGGAGGGAGAGAGGGAGGGAGGGAGAGAGGGAGGGAGGAAAGGGAGGGAGGGAGAGAGGGAGGGAGGGAGGGAGAGGGAGAGAGGGAGAGAGGAAGAGAGGGAGGGAGGGAGGGAGAGAGGGAGGGAGGAAAGGGAGAGGGAGAGAGGGAGGGAGGGAGGGAGAGGGAGAGAGGGAGAGAGGAAGAGAGGGAGGGAGGGAGGGAGAGAGGGAGGGAGGAAAGGGAGAGGGAGAGAGGGAGGGAGGGAGGGAGAGAGGGAGGGAGGGAGGGAAGGAGGGAGAGAGGGAGGGAGGGAGAGAGGGAGAGAGGGAGGGAGGGAGAGAGGGAGGGAGGGAGGGAGGGAGGGAGGGAGGGAGAGAGGGAGGGAGGGAGGGAGAGAGGGAGGGAGGAAAGGGAGGGAGGGAGAGAGGGAGGGAGGGAGGGAGAGGGAGAGAGGGAGAGAGGAAGAGAGGGAGGGAGGGAGGGAGAGAGGGAGGGAGGGAGGGAGAGAGGGAGGGAGGGAGGGAGGGAGAGAGGGAGGGAGGGAGGGAGGGAGAGAGGGAGGGAGGGAGGGAGGGAGGGAGAGAGGGAGGGAGGGAGGGAGGGGGAGGGAGGGAGAGAGGGAGGGAGGGAGGGAGAGAGGGAGGGAGGGAGGGAGGGAGGGCTACATTTCCCCAAACAGGTTAGGAACTTTTAAGCCCACCGTGAGCCACCAACACTCTCCCTGCCTGTCCTGGTGCCTGGGATGCCACCCGCCACCAGACTAATGAGGCTGCTCCATGAGAAGACCAAGGGGACAGGGGCAGGCACAGTCGGGGACAGGTGGAAGGCACAACCCTGGCCAGGAACCCCTCTGGTGGCCTCTGAAGTCCCAGCAAGCCTAAGTATACATGAAGCACCTACTACACGCCACGAGCTGCAGCCCGCAGCCTGGATGGACCTCGAGGACCTGCCTCAGTGAGAGAAGCAGACACGTTGGACAAGCCCGGGGTCCAGAGACAGGAAGTGGATTTAGGGTTCTGGGCCTGGGGAGGGCGCAGGGAACTACCACATGTTTATAGAAGGTTTTTTGAGATAACAAAAATGTTTTGGAACTAGACAGTGGTGACAGTCACAAAGCTTTGAGAATATACGGAAACCCACTGAGTTGTACCCTGTAATTTAATGTTCTTCATGGAGTGCGGGGAAGGAACCCAGGGTGTGGCTCTTGCTAGGAAAGCGCCCCCCAGCCCCCGAGAGAGGGGGTGAGTGCAGGGTGTGTAGATTATAACCAAAACACAAGCAGCATCCCAGACACAGCTGGCCACCAGCGTTCACAAGGGCCAGGACACCAACCACCGACCAGGCCCTACCCAAGGTGAGGTCCTGGGCTGAGCCTCCAGCACCTGGTTCTGGAGAACCAGGTGGGAACCCTGAGCCCCACTCACCCCGAGAGGCCTCCACAGCCTGCGTCTCAACCTCCAAAGGAAAGGAGGTCCCCACTGCCCCAAGCCCCAGCCTGGCCGCCTCCTGGCCTCTACCCACAGTGCACCTCCGGCCTTCCCCCTGGAGCCCCTCCAGATCAGAAGGCCAAAGCCCTAGAGGTGTGCCCCCATCAAGGTCACACAGCCCAGCCATCAGCGAGCTGGCCCACCCCCAGCCTGGCTTCCTTCCTCTTGGCCCCCTCCCTCCCCTCCCCTCCCCCCACCCTCCCCCTCTCCTCTCCTGGGGTGGGGGCCACCGGCTGCAGCCAGTTCAAAAGCGCAGGGAAGTCAAACGGCGCTTGATTCTGCCTGGGGCCCTCTGATTGCTATTCCTGACGCGGACTGTAATTAGAAGGCCCCTTTCAAATATTTATACCTCAGACGCCTCCTATTTATCGGACGGAGAGGGGACTCGGATTTGATGAGATCTGTCAACAGCTCATCCCTGAGCCGGGAATTGCCTTGCGGCTGACAGAAAACAGGACAATTACCCGCCACGCTCCCAGGCGGTCTCTGGGGACGCTGCTGTCGCTGATGGGGGGGGGGGTGACGACTGTGGAAGTGAGCTGCAGGGGGAGGGTGGAGCTCAACAGGTGCTGTGGGGACAGCTGGTTCGAAGGGCAGATATGGAAGTGTGCAGACCCCCGCTGCTTTGGGGTCTTGGCCCTTGGGCTCTGGACCCGTTTCCCCATCTGAAAAATGGGGCTAATAGTGGAGGGGAGGGAGATCAGGGGGGACGGCTAATTCCACAGGAGATATTGGTGCCACCCAAGCCAGCCACAGGATGGTGTCCAGGCACAAAGGAGCCCCTGGGTAGCTGTGAGCCAGGCCACCTCCCGCTGTGCCTCAGCTTTCCCACAGGTAAAAGAGCGTCCTGGGTGGTAACTGCCCCCTCTGGCAATCCTTCCTGGGCTCTTGGGTTTCCCCGTTAGGATCCCCCTGTTAAGGAGGAGACCTGGGCACTAGGGAAGGCCCTGCCCTGGCCTGTGTCCTGAGGAGGGCTCAGCTCACAGGTAGTGCAGGTGACTTCCTCCAGGCCCCCGCTCCTCAGAGCTGTACTCCTGGGGGGCCTCGGTTCTTCCTGACACCCCTCACTCCAGTTACTAAGGGGAGCCCAGCAAGTGCCCGCCTGAGGAGAGAAAAGGCGCCCCCCCTTGTCTCTGACCCCCACACCTTGGGTGCCCTCCCCCCAGGCAGCTGCAGCGACCAGGACAGGCAGACCCCCCTCACTTCTTCCCCGCTTCCAGCCTCCCGCCCTGGAAGCCACAAAGGGACAGATGCGAGGCCACCAGACAGGCACAGATACCATCTCCCTTACCCGGCCAGCTGCCCCAACCCCTCCCGGCCTTGCAATGGGTCCCCTGGGGAGGGAGAGAGCCGAGACCTCAGGGGGAGGGGAGGCCAGTCCTCGGGGGGCCCTCCGCGGCGTGTCAATTTCAGCCAGTGACCTCTCCGACAGTCCCACCCCCTCCACTGCCTGGTCATCGGCTCAATTTCGGCCCTCAATAGCGGTCACTCTCATCCCATCTCCCGGTCAATTTCGTCCCTTCTGGCGGTCAAGTCCAGCCCCCCCCCCCCCGCCCCCGCTCCCGGGAGGCTCTGCCTCCCGGGTCCTCTGGCGCCGGCCGGCGAGCTGTGTCCGCCCCAGGCTGTGCCCACCTGCCGCGCTCCTCTCTCGCCTCGGCGCATCTCGGGCCTCCGGGTCAGTGTCCAGCTGCCGCGGTCTCGGCCCCAGCGACTCCTGCGCCCCCAGCCCCCTTCCCTCGGCGGCCGCGGCTCCCCTCCCTCCCTCCCTCCCCGGACCAGCTGAAGGTCTCTGTCACCTCAGAGGGGAGCGCAGGGGAGGGGAAGGGCGGGGAAGCCTTGACGTTGCTTCCCAGGACGCGGCCCGGGGCGGGTAGGGACGGGGCGACCGCGGGAGCGCCCCCTCCCCAAAGTCCCACCTCGCGGCCACGCGCGCCCGCGGTCGCGCGTAAAGTCCCCGAAAGCTTGAACGCGGATTGCAGGAGGTTTTTATTTCCCTTTGTGCGGTGGCTGGGGCCGGATGGAGGCAGCCGGCCGGGGGCCTTGGGATTAGGGCTCCCCCCAGCGCGGAGCGGAGAGCAACAAAGGATGTACCCTGCCACCGTCCCCGCCGCGCAACTTCGCGCGCGGCGCTCGCGCCCCAGGGGAGCCGGCCAGCTGCGCTGAGAAGCCAGGCGTCCCGGCTGAGCAGGGCTGGGGGCGTCCTCGGGCGCCGCTCCCCGGACCTCGGAGCCCCAGCGAGGATCCCGGAGCCTCCCAGGCGGCGGAGGCGGCGCCGCACACGGGAGTGCGCTGCCCGCGCAAAGTCTGCGCGCTTCCGCGGATGCCCCTCGCCCCGGCCCTTCGACCCCGCGCGCGCCGCGTTCAGGGACTTGCCGGGCGCCCTTCACCCTGTGGTGCTTGGAGAGCGAGCTAAGGTGGGCTTCCTCCTCCCTCCTCTTTCTCCTCCTCTCTCTCCCTCTCTCACCTCTTCACCTTGCCCCTGTTGAGCCCAACCGAAGGGCACACCTGAGCTCTTCCCCCTCCGTCTCCTCCTTTCCCTCCTGCACTCCTCCCCTCTGAGAAGGGACCCAAAACAGGTATGTGGGTCCCTCTCTTACAGCAGCCAGGTTTGGGGTGACACAAGCCCAAATGGCCAAGTGGCTTCGGGACTACCTGAGCTTTGGCGGTCGGAGACCCCCTCCGCAGCCGCCCACCCCGGACTACACGGAGAGCGATATCCTCAGGGCCTACAGGGTGCAGAAGAATCTGGACTTTGAGGACCCCTATGAGGACTCTGAGAGCCGCCCAGAGCCAGACCCTGCGGACCCCGGAGACACCAAGGGCCACGGAGACTCCAAGTTCGACTCTCCCAAGCACCGGCTCATCAAAGTGGAGGCCGCAGACATGGCCAGAGCCAAAGCCTTGCTGGACAACCCCGGGGAAGAGGTGCGTGCCTGGGCAGCTCCGCAGACAGCGGTGCGGGACACTGGGTGCCAGGGTCCTGCTCTGGTCCCCGATCCAGGGAGCGTGGTTTATGCAGGATCCCAGAGGTAGGCAGGGCACCGGACACTTCTGCCCCCACCTGCTCAGCAGAGTCTGATACCTCTTTTAAATACGTGGAGCTGGCCGTCCTGCGGGGGCGGGAGACACCAGCTCCCCCAGAATCCCCTCCTTTGAGCTTTGCCCTTGGCAACTGGCCCCAGCTTGGAAGACAGATGCCAGCAAAGGTTCCCTAGCCATGCTGCCCCTCCTACTTGATTTCCATTTTACAAAAGTGGAAGCTAAGGCTGGCAGGAGAGAAGTGACTTTCCAGCCCAAGGTCAAAGCCTGGCACCTTAACTTTGGAACCTAACCCAGAGCTGCCTCCAGTGCCCACCCTTCTTGTCAACATGGTTTTTAGCCTCAGCAGACTATGGCTCACCAAAGCTCTCTTGGTGGGTGGTTGAGAGCACAGGGAGATAAAAGGAGGAGGGAACACAGAAGGCTGGGATCAAACTGCCTCACACTCACCAGATGTGTGACCTGCCCAAGTCACTTGCCCTCTCTGTGCTTTGGTTTCCTCGCCTGTAAGATGGGGCCTGTGTACTTGCTGAGTGTTGCTCTTGCAGATAAACACATGCAGAGCATCTAGTACAGGGGGACGTAAGCTGGGCCAGCTGGAATCCGTGACACCACCCATCTGGGCTCTCTGGAGCTCAGCTGGTCTCCCTAGCTCTCTCCCTTCCTCTTTTCCCAGCTGGAAGTTGACACTGAGTATTCAGACCCCTTTGATGCCCAGCCTCACCCGCCACCCCCAGATGATGGCTACATGGAGCCCTATGACGCCCAGCGGGTCATAAGTGGTGAGTGAGCAGGGCTGGGGAGGTGTCAAGTCCCCAGGGGATGGGGGCTGACCCGTGTCCTTGGCCTCCCAGAACTGCCCTGCGGCGCGGGGCTACAGCTGTATGATACTCCTTATGAAGAGCAGGACCCAGAGCGGGGGGACGGGCCCCCTTTTGATCAGAGGCCTCGGCAGAGTCGGCTGCCCCAAGAGGATGAACGTCCAGCAGATGAGTATGACCAGCCCTGGGAGTGGAAGAAAGACCACATCTCCAGAGCATTTGCAGGTGCTTCTCTGAACCAAACCCTGACCTCTGAATGGCCCATCCTCCATTTCTTCATCTAGTCACATCTCTGCATCTATTTATAAAGTAGAGCCCAATTACCTGCCATGAGATAATTCATTGATTCTCACTAAAGTCGGAATGGCTGATAGTCACAAATTCTTCCCCCCAGGAAAACCTGCATATTCTTTGGCAACTGAAAGGCCTTGTGAAATAAAACCTAACTCATTCTGCTCAGCATAGTGCAGGGAAAGGAACAGGGCTTTGGTCAACACTAGACCTGGGTTTGTGTCACTTCCTTGGACAAGTCACTGAGTCTTAGTTTCCTTACCCACAAAATAAAAGGTCATCACAGTACCTACTGAACAGAGTTCTTGTAAACTGAATGCTGGCCAGGGCCCAATGACAGGAGAGCTGTTAGATGGGAAGGGCAGGATCCTCTAGTTGTGTCAGTCAGGAGGACTTGGGGTCAATCCCTAGCTGAATTGAGGGAACTTGACTGAGTCTCTGAATCTCAGTTTCCTCTTGTATAAAAATAGTAACAATAAGATCAGCTTTAAAAAAATAAAAGAACTCAGGCTGGGCATGGTAACACATGCCTGTAATCCCAGCAGTTCGGGAGTCTGAAGCAGGAAGACCTCAAGCTCAAAGCCAGCCTCAGCAATCTAGCAAGGCCCTGAGTAACTTAGCTAGACCGTGTCTAAAAATAAATAAAAAAAACAAAAAAGGGCTGGCGAGGTGGCTCAGTGGTTAAGTGTCCGTGGGTTTCAATCCCTGGCACCAAAATAAATAAATAACTCAGGCTGGGTGTGGACTCAAGAGGCTGAGGCAGGAGAATCGCAAGTTCGAGGCCATTCTCAGCAGATTGGGGAGATCCTGTGTCAAGTAAAACAGAATAATAATAGTAATAACAACGACAATGACCACGTTCAATCCCCAGTACTACTACTACTACTAAATAAAACAACTCAGGCCAGGAAGGTTTGCCCACATGACCTTGCCTCAAAAGTTGTATGACTGGGAGGGTGTTTGGGACTCATTGCTTCCACCCACTGTATTTATATGGAGGGTGGTCTCCAGTTTTAAGACTTGGTCCAAATTGGAACAGAACCCGAAGGGAACTCAGCCCTAGGTGCTCTGTAATCCGACCTGCTCTTTGATTTGATGCTCCTGCTGCTGCCCCGCCCCTTCCGTGCCCCCAGATTTATGATTTGCCACGCCCCTCTCTTCTGAAAGCCAATTGGCTGCTCCTGTGTCAATCCTTTCATTATTTAGCCTAGCTCCTCCTTTTGTGAGCTCTGATAGGTGATCCAAACTGGCACCGCCTCCCCAATGAAATTTCATTGGCTTGACTCTGCCCCGCCCCCTTGAGGTGGACTGGACTTAACTCTTTCTTCTCTAACCCTCCCCTTCCAGTGCAGTTTGACAGTCCAGAGTGGGAAAGGACCCCAGGCTCAATCAAGGAGCTACGGAGACCCCCACCCAGAAGCCCCCAGCCCGCAGAGCGTGTGGATCCTGCTCTGCCCCTGGAGAAACAGCCGTGAGTGGGAGAGCTGAAGGAACTATCAACAGGCTCCGATTTACCCGACAGACGTTTTCCTTTTAAATTTGATTTATTATTATTTTTGGTACTGGGGATTGAACCACTGGCGCTCTATCACTGAGCTACGTCTCCAGATCCCCCTCCCGCAACGCACCCCCACCCTTTAAATGCTAAGACAGGGTCTTGCTGAATTGTGAAGGCAGGACTCGAACTTGCGACCTTCCTGCCTGGCCTCCCGAGTTGCTGGCATTACAGGTGTGCCCCACTGCACCGGCAGGCAGAAGTTTTCTTGTTTTCCCACCTGGGACCCTGGAACTGGGAAGAACTTGGATTCATTCATTTATTAACTTCATTAATTTCTTCAGCTAATCACTGCCCCCCCCCCACACACACACACTGCTTGCGAACCAGGCTCCCCGCAGATGAGGGCCCCTTCCCTTTGGAATCAGGTTCTGGGTTCAGACCCCTGCTCTGCATCTCCTACTGTGTGGCCCCAGTCAGGACCTTCCGCTTCTAAGCATCCAAGTTCAAAACCCCCTGGGTGCCTGGATCAGGGTAGGATCTCCTCCCTTCACTTGGGTAATTGGGAGGGGATTTTTTTTTTTTTTTTTTTTTTTTTTAAATATTTATTTTTTAGTTTTCGGCGGACACAACATCTTTGTTTGTATGTGGTGCTGAGGATCGAACCCGGGCCTCACGCATGCCAGGCAAGCGCGCCACCGCTCGAGCCACATCCCCAGCCCCAAGGGAGGGGATTTTGAACCTGCGAAGGACACAGGAATCATCCTCACCCCCAGAAGATCTTGGAATGGAACTGGGAGGAGCAGTTCGCTCAGAACTTTGTGCAGAAGTGTGCGGCCTGAGCTGAGGGGCTCTGGGTCTTCTGTGTCCCTCCAGCACTGGGAGCTCCTCAGGTGCTCTCCAGGCCCGGAGCCCAGGCCTTGCCCTCACCCCCAGGCCCAAACCTCTGCAGAGGGCGGGGCCTGTTACCTCCCATGAGGCCCAGAGTGAGAGGAGCCTCTTAAGTTTTCTTTGATAGAAACCAGCAGCTGGGTGCTCCTCTCTCTGGCTCATGCTCAGTTCTTTTTTTTTTTTTTAAGCACAATTAATGAAAAATATTAAGTGCAGAACGGGTGGGGGCAGGGTACAGGATGTGGCAAAGCAGATGAGAGAGACTGAAGTTGGGGACTAGGGAGGGCTGCTGAGGCCGGGATGCCAGGCAGGCTCCAAGATCAGGTGATGCTGGGGCTGTAGCTCAGATACAGTGTGATGCCCTTGAACTCACCCTCAGCACAACAAAGGAGAAAGGGGGTGGGGGTCAGGTGCCCATGCTGAATGGCCCCAGCCCCAGCTCCTCCCAAGGAGACTTCCTGGCTTGTTTGGGGGATGTCACAAGATCCTGCACCTGCCTGGCCTGACCTTCCCCCAGGGTGTCAAAGGGCAGTGGCCTTCAGGAGACACCTGCCCCTGCCTGCAGGTGGTTTCATGGACCGCTGAGCCGCGTGGATGCCGAGAACCTCCTGTCACTCTGCAAGGAAGGCAGCTACCTCGTGCGGCTCAGTGAGACCAGCGCCCAGGACTGCTCCCTGTCCCTCAGGTGAGACCCCAGCCTTGCAGGGACAGAGTGTCACAGGACCACATGCCTCATACTTGGGGTTAATAAGGTGGGAGCAAGCTGGACACTGTGAGCTGTGGTGCCGGTGGCCACACCTGTCACTCCATCGGCTCTGGAGGCTGAGGCAGGAGGATCATGAGTTCAAAGTCAGCCTCAGCAACTTAGTGAGGCCCTAAGCAGCTTAGTGAGACCCTGTCTCTAAATAAAATATAAAAAGGGGTTGGGGTTGTAGCTCAGTGGCAAAGCATCTGCCTAGCATGAGTGAGGCACTGGGTTCGATCCTCAGCACCACATAAAAATTAACAAATAAAATAAAGGCATTCTGTCCATGTACAACTACCAAAAATAATAAAATATAAAAAGGGCTGGGATGTGGCTCAGTGGTCGAGTTCCCCTGAGTTCAATCCCCAGTTCCTGTGGCCCCCACCAAAAAAAGACAGTTTGGAAGTTTGGAGAGAGAATGGACCAAATCTAGGGGTGCTAGGAGTGAGCCAAGAGGGGTCTTAGAGCCCCCAGCGTTAGGGTTGGTCCCTTCATTGAATGAACATTAATTGAGCATCTCCTATGTTCCTGGCCCTGGTCTAGGTGCTGACACTCTGGCTGTGCCAGAGATCAAGACAGTCTCTGAGATAAGGGCTAAGAGCCATGTGAGACCCTGGGAAGTCACAGGGGGCTGAGGGTGTCTCTGAAAAGCGACACTAGCTGAGTGGGAGGATTCCCTGGAAGGGAAAGGCTCCCTTCCCCTGGCCACAGCGGAGTGTGGTGTGAATGTGCCTGGGGCACCTCGTGCCACAGGGCCACACTGCTGGTGGGTCCACCCAGGCAGGGCCTGGAGGGAAGGAAGTGAGGTCCCACAGAGGGCACCTGCTCCACTCAGACGCAGGTGAGCGCTGGGCCTGCCCAGGAGGACCTCAGGTCTACAGGACAAGCCTGCCAAGGCCGTCCTGCCTGTGGGTGGTGGCTGACCACTGGCCACCAGACCTTGGCTTTTTGGAGGCGCCTGGGGAGCCAGCACCCACCCTGCCAATTGTGAGGGGAGCTTGGGGGCAATGGAGAGTGTGGGTGGGTCTGGGGAGCTCAGGGCCACCTTTGCCCCCTGACCCCCAGGAGCAGCCAGGGCTTCCTGCATCTGAAGTTCACGTGGACCCGAGAGAACCAGGTGGTGCTGGGGCAGCACAGTGGGCCCTTCGCCAGCGTGCCCGAGCTGGTCCTGCACTACAGCGCTCGCCCGCTGCCGGTGCAGGGAGCCGAGCACCTGGCTCTGCTGTACCCCGTCACCAGTCACCACGCCGAGACCTTGAGTCGGCTGAGAGGGCCCGACATCCTGCCGCTCAGCAGAGGTCTTTCTGGTCCCTGAGGAGGACTGGGGAAGGGATGGACACACAGACCCCCTCCCCGCCCGCCCGTGCCAAGTCTCCATCAGAGTGGCCTTCCGGGTCCCCGCTGTGTTCCAGGGCCCAGATGGTGTCTAAAAGCCCTCCCCTGGCCCGGCAATAAAGAAGCTGCTGTCTTTGTCCAGTGTCCTTTCTGGGCCGCAGGGAGGTGGGGATCGCAGAGACAGAGCCTGGGTGGCCATTGCAGCCTGAATTGGCCCCAGGGGTGTCCAGTGAGGTGTGGGGAGAGTCCCGGCGCCCTGCAGAGGCACTGGCCCCTTGGAGGACTAGGAGAGAGGCCTTAGAGGGGCAAGAGCCTCCCCAGCTCTTTGTTTTGGGGTCCAAGGCAGGGTCGGAACCGGATACTGGACGGGGTCTCAGGGGGAGGTCTGCAGGCAGGAAAACCCCAGGGGTCGGGGGAGGACCCTCAGATAGGAAGACGGAGAGAGGCCAGATCAGCAGAAAGGACATCTGTCCCCATGGAAACAGCAGAAGTGGGGGAGGGGAGCAGGCGCAGCTGGTGTCACTTCAAGGTGACAATCGGACTAGAGACCTGCTGGCTGGTAAACACCAGGGAGCCCGTGGAGGGGAGGGACCAGATGGGCAGGGAGGGGTCTTCCAGCGCTGGACACTGCTAGCAGGACAGGCGACGCTTCCCTGCTCCTTGGCCATGTCCCCACCATTGTCACAGAGTGCCTGGGCATAGCCTCTGCAGCCCTCCCTGGGGCTCTGGAACACCCCGATGACCACTGAGTGTTCTCAGCGCCCCCAATTCGCCATGAGCTGCAGCTTTGCTTTCTGCAGGATCCTCTGTTGGATGTCCCTGGGCCGCGGGGGGCTCCTCTGAGTCTCCTGAGGAGTGGGCTGTCGGCGTCCCCTCCTCCCGTGGAAGCAGTAGTAGCTCATGTGGTCCTTGGCCGGTCCCCTTGGGTCTCCAGGGGTCTAGATTCCTCTTCTGACTTCCCAGGACCCTCTTTGCCGGCCTTCCGAGTGGGGCCTGGGCCAGGAGAGACCCCGATGTGGGATGGGGGGGCCTGGGCTGGGCAGTGGGGAGGCCTACAGCTCCGCAGGGTCCAGCACCTTCCCTCTCCAGGCTGGGCTCCTTCTTCCTTGGTGTCCCATGGGGCATTGCAATAGAGTGGACATCCTCAAGGGAGGCGTCCCTCCGCGGTCCCCCTCTGGAGCTGGGTCTCTGAGGCAGGCGGGTGTGCGGCCAGCCTTCTCCAGTTCCGCGGCCGCCCCCCCTGGCCAGGCAGCGGCCGTCCCCAGCGGGCACCCGGCCGCCCCGCCCCGCCCGGTCCCTGCTCTCTCCCCTGAGTCCCACCTGCTGCTGGGGCGGCGACAGAGACCCGGGATCCCAGCGCCCAGCGCCAAGGCACAGCTGCGCTTGGCACCCCGCCACCAGCAGCTCCTAGAGGAGACTGGGGGAGGGCGCGCAGATTGCGGGGACCTGGGCTGGCCGGGGAGGGACGCGCTGGGGGATTATAGATCCCTGTCACCCCATGCAGAACTGAATTTAGGCAGGTGTTCTTGCCTGTCTTGTTGGGTCACTGGAACAACTGAACACTGGGGGCTTATCATGAGCTCCAGGGTCCTCATTGTGAGCCCTGTCACCCCCACGACAGGCTCCAGCTCCCCAGAACTCCATCCCCCTCCTTGGCCATCACTCTCACCGAGCGTGGTCACTTTTCCCATGACACCATCACACTCCTGGCTCCTGCTGTTTGAATTGCTACTCTGGCCAAACCCATTTACAGATGGGAAACTGAGGCTCAGAGCACCTAAGTCATTGCCAGGGATCCCACACCCAGGTAGCAACAGGGACCCGCTTTGAACAAAGGCCTTCCTCACCTCTGTCCCCACTTCCCTGTTTCAGAGTAAAACATGTTTTCACCAATCTGAACCTGTGTCTTGCTGAATAAGCATCATAGACATGACACTATCTTATGTTTATTGAGGGCTTACTATGTCCCAGACCCATACTAATAGATGCAACCACTCTCAATTCACCCACCTAGCTAGGAAACCAAGATCAGCTGTATTTTGACAGCTGGACAGGGACAGAGATATCAAGTTACTTGTCCAAGGTCACGCAGCATGTCAATGAAAAAAGTAGAGTCTGAATCCAGGTCTGTGTAACTGACATAAACCCAGCCAGAAGCTCTGGATGCCGGGACTGATAAGGTCCTGCACCCCAGCCTGCTCCTCTCGCAGGTGCCGAGGTGGGCAGGTGGCCCCTGGATGCTGCCAAGCCTTTGTTCCCAGATGAAGAAGCCAGCTGTGTGCAGCTGGGTGGGGTCCCTTGCAGCTGCCAAGGCACCACCTGGAGCCTTTGACTCACTTCTGCTAATTGCTAATTGGCCCCCTTGACAGTGCAGGGGTGGGGACACGTCACTCAGCCACAACACATCACCCCATGGCAGGTACCCACCCTCACCAGCTGGAGAGGAAAGGCTTCTCTTGGGGCCGAGCCAGAAGCTCTAACTCAGCTGCTGGGTGCTGAGCATGTGCCGAGGCTGGGGGCAACCACAGAGGGCAGGAGCCACCGAGGGGGCAGAAGCCAGGTGGCATGGGCTGGGTCTGGCCCTGCACGGGTCTGTCCCCAGAGACAGTGTCATGGCGGGGTGGAGTCATGTGAGCTGGGATCCAGGAAACTGTCCACTTCCCTGTTTCAGAGGTCCCTGGACACCTCTGGGCTCTCTCTGGGCCTCAGCCTCCTCATCGGTAAAAGGGAGCAGCTGGCTTTGCTGATCTGGAAAGTTCCTGCCAGCTTTGAGCGTTGATGGCTTTCCGTTGCGGATTCTGGGTTCTCTGCTCCTTTGCACCCTAAGACTGTACAACACTGAGTCTGATGCTTAAGGTACTACGTGCGAGTCTAAGATTCTAGAATCGTCCAGTTCTTTATCTTGGGGCTTTCTCACTCTCCTTTTCATTACTAATAAGGAAAGGAGATGCTTTAGATGTTTCTTAAAAATTCTTAATTAGTTCCCCTATGAAATTTTATTCCTTTTGGGTATTTTATAAATCTACTTGTGTTCTGTAAGTGCATCTAAGCTTTTACATGTGAAAAGAGGACACAAAGAGCCAGGCACATGGTCACGCCTGTAATCCTAGTGGCTTAGGAGGCTGAGGCAGGAGGATCACAAGTTCAGAGCTACCTCAGCAACAGTGAGGTGCTAAACAGCTCAGTGAAACCTTGTCTCTAAATAAAATAAAAAAAAATAAAAAGGGCTGGGGATGTGGCTCAGTGGCAGAGCACTTACCTAGCATACAAGAGGGCTGGAGTTCACCCGCAACACCAGAAAAAAAAATTTCTTTCTTTTTTTTTTTTGTACCAGGAATTGAATTCAGGGGCACTTGACCACTGAGCCACATCCCCAGCCCTATTTTGTATTTTATTTATTTTTGGTGGTGCTGGGGATTGAACCCAGGGCCTTGTACATGCAAGGCAAGCACTCTACCAACTGAGCTATATCCCCAGCCCCCCTGTTTTATATTTTATTTTATTTAGAGACAGGGTCTCACTGAGTTGCTTAGCGCCTCACTTTTGCTGAGGCTGGCTTTGAACTCACAATCCTCCTGCTTCAGCCTTCTGAGCTGCTGTTATTACAGGTATATGCCACCATACCAAGCTACGAAAACTTTTTTTTAAAGGAAAATCTGGTTTTGTCAGTAAGACCAACATCCACCTCCTTAGAGACAATACATGCTTTAAATCAAAGTGCCTAGAATTTTCTGTCCCTATGATCCTAGAACTGCAAGATTCTATTTTGTGGTTTGAGATTCTGGAATTGTCCTAGGTACAGAAATGTCTACATATCTTCACCAAAAGACAAGCAGCCCAGCCAGGCACGGTGGCACACGCCTGTAATCCCAGCAGCTGGGGAGGTTGAAACAGGAGGATCTCAAGCTCAAAGCCAGCCTCCGCAAAAGTGAGGCGCTAAGCGAGTCAAGGAGACCCTGTCTCTAAATAAAATACAAAATAGGGCTGGGGATGTGGCTCTGGCTACCCATAATAGCCAGAAACCAGAAGAAATTGAGTTCCATGACAATGTGGTCACCTGTGGCCCTACAGCAAGGAAAAAGGAGCCACCACCAGGTGTATCACTACAGGTGAATTCCTCCGATGTCATGTTGAGTGCAAAAAGCCAGACACAAGAGGACACTCCATGGATGCATTTAAGTGAAACAAACCCCAGGCAGAAGAGATTCATGCTCTGAGCAGTCAGGACAGTGCCAGGGATGGAGTAGCAGCTCTCAGGAGGTGATGGGGGACCCCAAGGGCTCTGGAATTTGTGATTTCCAGCTGGGTGGTGGTAGATACCTGGGTCAGCTGCATATTCTGGACGTGTGCCTTTCTCTGCAGGTGGAATATGTTTTAACAACACTTTAAGATTCTGGAATTATTTTGATCAAAACTACAGAATCACATGTTTCCAAGAGCCTTATGATTGTGAAGTTCTGAGCAGGAATCAGAAAACTTCCAGCTGTGGGCCAAGTTCAGCCTATGAGCTGTGTTGTTTTTTTTTTTTTGAGCTGTGTTTTTTAAATAAAGATTTTTTTAAAAAATAGATCTTTATTTATCTGGGGTGTCCTCATCTTTGCAGGATGTCCGACCTGAGTCCCAGGTGAGGAATTCAGGGTTGATGTTTGAGAGTCAAGAGTCCCAGTGTCCGGAATCTTCCCCTCCGCGGCTCTCACACCTGTGACTGCCAGGAGCTGCAGGAGGTGCCCTCTTCTGGGCCAGCCCAGGGCCTCCATGGGCGCCCAGCACACATAGTCCCTGCTGCCCTTGGAGCCCCCTGTGGGCTGGCCCCAGGGTGAGGTCCTCAAGCTGAGGCTGCTGCTGGTAATGAACAGCTGGCACAAGATGTCCTTCTCCTTGGTCTGTGCCACTCAGAGCCATTCCCAGACCCTGACCTGGGTCACCAGGTGAGGCAGGGTCACCTCACTGCCCAGCCTGACCTGCATGCTCAGGCCTGTGGCTCCCTGCAGGGTTGCAGAGAGGCCAGGGCTCTGTCAGCCTGCAGTGTGCACAGGCGCCTGCTGTCCAACCCCAGGGAGCCTGGGGGAGGGTTTGGAGCCTAGACCTGAGAGGCACTGGGGGGGCACAGTGTGGTCACTGGCGGTCAGAGTGATACAGATGGAGGAGGGGCAAGGCAGAGGCCAGAGTGGCGAGTTACAGATCGGTTTCTGTCTCAATTGCTGTGGCCCAGAATGTCTTCCTTTTGAGGTCTAGAGGAATGGATTTCTCCTACTTGTTCTCTTCTTCTCTTTTTTCTGGGCGCTGGGAATGAACCCCAGCTTCACGTGCCAGGCGACGTCTCCCACTAGCAGCAGGCAGGCTGCCCCGCTGGAGGGCCAGCTGCTCATGACTGGGTCCTTACAGGTGGGAATTCACTGTGCCCAGGGCCCTGCAACCCTCCCCTTAGTCACGAGTGTCCTCAAAGCAGGCAGCTGACCCAGAGACCTCAATGTCTCACCTCAATCACAAGTGAAGTGACCTCCTCTCTCACAAAGAGCTGCGAGACCTGCCACTTCCACAGAATCCATCCTCTCAACCACAGGGAGGCCGACAGTGGCCCCAGCCCCAGCCCCAGCAGACCCTCGCTCAGCTTCCCAACCTCCCCACTCCTCTCCCAGGAGGGGTGATACTAGGACCCCAATGGATTAAGCCCCAGACCCTTTCATGTTGGTAGGAGAGACAGACATGGAAACAGCCTGAATTGGGGGGCCCCTCTGAAATCAAGAGCAGGGTCGCTAAATCTGCATGAGTGTCCTGTCTTCTCTCCCACTTTGTCCTCTTTCAGGTCAACTAGATCTACACTTGGCTACCAGCTGGCTTTGCTCTTTCCATGCGAGGGGGAGACGTGGGCCGGGACAAGCCGGCTGACTGCCCCCCCCGCCCCCAGCTGGGACCTGCAGTAGGACCACTTCCCTTTCCATCTGTTGCCTGTGTCTGATCCAACCCTCCCGGATCCAGTGAGGGCCCTGCGCTACCTGCAATACCCCCAGCCCCGTGGGCTGCGAGCTGGTGGAGTGTTTCTGGAGGAGGTCGAGTCTGGAGCTCTGTGGGAGGCATAGAAGTTGAGCTGCACCAACTGGAGGGGAAGAGGTTTAGAGGCCAGACCCTGTGTGGATAAAGACCCGGCTCCTCAGTAAAATGCATCGCTGTGTAGGTGGCCAAGGGCCAGGTGGAGCGGGGCAGGCTGTCTACCGGCTGGAGCAACCACGATGAAGGTGTGCAGGTGAACAAGTGGGGAGACTGAGGCAGCGGGGACTGGGATGACCTCGAGGTCACGCCGCTGGACAGGAGTCTAAGTAGGGCTGTCTTCAGCTGGCATCAATCTAGGGTTCCCCCAAGAGCCCCAGTCTCTGGCGGTCAGGCCCTCGCAGACCCCCAGCGCCGAACTACATTTCCCAGGCTGCTGCGGGGGCGCGCCTGCGCACTGCGTGCAGTGATGGAGCGCTGACCGGGGGCGCGGCGGCGGCGAGGGCTCCGCGGGCCATTGGCTCCCGGCAGCGGCAAAGGCAGCTTGGGGGCTCAAGGAGCGAGCGGGGCCCGCGGGCCGGGCCGGGGTGACCTGGGTTGCAGCCATGGAAGACCAGAGGGTAGGACCGGGTGGGGCGGGGCGGGGCCGCTGCAGGGTGGGCGCGGGTGGGGACCAGGTGATGCCGCAGCGCCCTCCCCCTCCGCCCCAGCTGCTCTGCGGCGGCGGCTCCACCCCCGCTGCAACCCCGCCCGGATCCACGGCTCCCCCATCTGAGAACGCAGACCCCCATCATTTTGGCCTGGGGCCAAGGATGTCCCTTCGTTGCCCCCCACCCCGTCCAGTATCCGGGTCCAGCCCCGACCCCATCCCCCACGCCTTCCCTCACGGTCGAGGCCAGGTGTTTCAGTGCTGGCCCCGCCACCTCCGCAGGGCTAATCCCACCGACCTGCGCCCCCAGAAAAGGGTCCCATCCAAGGCCTGGGTTGGAGCCACATACCGGAGCAGATCCGCCCGCAGGACCTCCCTCCCCCCATCCCCTTTCTCCTGACCTCCCTTCCCCTTCCCACTTACCTGGCTCTCTGGCATCTCCTTTGCCCAGGTGCCACCTTTGTCCAGGTAATGACTTTCTCCTTGCTAACCCTTCTCTCCAGGTAGGAATGCCCCTGCCTGGCTCACCCCTGTTTCTAGGCTAGTCTTCATCCCAGGCTTTCCATCTCTCCTAGAGTTTTTTCTTTCCACAGATAGCCCTTTTCCCAGGCTAGCCCATTTTGCCTCTTGGAAGTTCTTTGCTCCCCTCAGCTTATGCCTAGCCTGGGTGGAAGCCTGGGTCGAAGCCTGGGTCAGGTCTGTCCCATCCCTGGAGGCTCTCGGGGCCTGTTTCATCATCTCTGAAACAAGGAGGCTCTGTGGAACCCACCTGCTAGGGGAGGTGCAGAGGGCCAGTGGCTCACCCAGGCCTGCTTGTGGCTGGTTCCCGGGCTCATCAGCATGGTGGCTGCATCTCTCCTCCTGGATCTCTGGAGGGCAGAACAGGGAGCGGGCCAGGTGGAGGAACTTACCTGCTCTGTGTGCATGTGTGGGGCAGGAAGCGCTGCGGAAGATCATCACAACTCTGGCTGTGAAGAATGAGGAGATCCAGAGCTTCATCTACTCCCTCAAGCAAATGCTGCTCAATGTGGAGGTGAGGGGGCAGGGGAGGGGGTGCCCACCAGAGCAATGGCCCTGTTCCTTCCCGTCCTGTAGGAGGCCAGGCCTCAGTTTCCCCGTCTGATCACGGGCTCCTGCTAATCCTGGCCTTCTGACTCAGGCGAACTCGGCCAAGGTGCAGGAGGACCTTGAGGCGGAGTTCCAGTCCCTCCTCTCTGTCCTGGAGGAGCTCAAGGAGGGCATGCTCATGAAGATAAAGCAGGACCGGGCCAGCCGGACCTACGAGCTGCAGGTGTGCGGCCGGGCTCCCACCTCCAACACCGCAGAGCCCAGGTGGCCCTGGCCTCTTCCTCCCAAACCAGATGCTCCCAGTGGGCTCTCCCTGCCGCTGCCCAGCCCCGGCCCCTCAGTCCCCTGTGCTGCTCCCCCCAACTCCTCTCCAGCACCCCCCCACACCTGTGACTCGCGATCCGCCTCCTGTCTTCACCATGTGCTTCCGTTGATCGGCCCTTCCTGCTGGCTCCCCAGATCTGATGGCGCCCTCCCGGGCTCCCGCGGGCTCTCACGCTCCAAGCCGGAGTTCTTTAACCCACATCTAACCCTCCCGGGTAACTCTGTACACCCTAGACTCATGTCCTCAGGACAGGGGATATAGGTGTGCCCTGGGTCTATGAGTCTCTAAGGAAGAGATTCCCCAGGAGGTTCTGAGGTGGCACCTGGAGTCTTGGCCAACTGGCTGGGCACTCAGGTCCCGACTTCCTCTCCTGTCTAGAGCTTGAGAGGGCCCTGGCCCTTGCAGTGGTGGGAAGCCTGGGAGTGGTGAGGCTCCCGGTGAGTAATCTCCTCTTGGTCCCTGGCACCATGCTGACCGGGGCCATGCTACCCACAGAACCAGCTGTCCGCCTGCATGCGGGCCCTGGAGAGCTCGGAGGAACTTCTGGAGACTGCCAACCAGACCCTGCAGGCCACCGACAGTGACGACTTTCCTCAGGTGGGTACCATAGGGTGGCAGATAAAAAAATACAGTGCATCCAGATTAATTTGCATTTCAGCTCAGGAGTGAGTGTTTAATATGGACACTTATGCAGTATTTAGCATAAGTACCTCTCAAAGGTTGCACAGGATCTACTAAAAACATTCACTGTTCATCTGAATGTCAATTAAGCTGGGCACTCTGTATGTACTGGGCACTGAGCAGGGTGAGGGTGGGGTCATGCCTTAGTTTTCCTGTCCCCTCAAGGCACAGCTAGAAGAAGAGCATGTCACCACTTCTGCCTCCTAGTATGGGGACTTTGCCAAATTGCTTCTCTTCTGCATCTCAGTCTTCCTGTCTGTATAATGGCTCTCTGGCTTGGTCATGACAGATTTTTAAATTTTATTCTGTCTCTCTTTTAGGCTGCCAAACAAATCAAAGATGGGTAAGATATTGGGATCTGGCTCCTACACCCCCCCCACCCTACCCTGCCATGAAGGTGGGACATCCTGGCAAGAGCACCTGGGCCCAGGACACTGGACAGTAACACATGGGAGGGGTCCCCCCACATCTCAGATGACCTGGCCTAGGGTCACCCCCCCACACACACACACACCCCAGCAGGCTGCTTTCCTTCCTTCCCTGCAGTGTGACTATGGCCCCTGCCTTCCGGCTGTCACTGAAAGCCAAGGTCAGCGACAACATGAGTCACCTCATGGTGGACTTTGCACAGGAGCGGCAGATGCTACAGGCCCTCAAGTTCCTGCCTGGTGAGAGGGGGGACCTGCTTGGAGGACGAGGATTTCAGGGAAATGGCCCAGGGAGGCAAAGGAAGGAAAGGAAGTGTCTGGAAGGAAGCTGCCACAGGTGTCTGAAGCCTGTGATGGAGGGCCCCTTCCTATCCCTGGGGCCCGAGAATAGCCCACCCCGTAACGGGGGAAGTGAGGAGGAGTCCTGGCCAAGCCCCGCCCATGTGGGGGATGGAGCCTTAACTATTAACTATGAGCTCCTTTGTATGGGTGGAGCTCTGCTTTAGCCCCACCCACACAGGGGGTGGAGCCCTAGTTGAGCCTGCCCATGTGGGTGGGACTCAGAATGTTCTGCCCAATGTCGGCAAAGCCTGGTAGAGCCCCGCCCACGTGGGGGTGGGGCCACAAGACAGGCACAGTAGCCAAGCCCTGGGAAAACCCTGTCCCCAGGGGACAAGGCCTAGAGAGGCACCCCTGCAGGGAATTGACACTCTGAGAGACATTTTGGCAGTGGAGCCCCAAAGAAAGCCACCCCCAGTTGGTAGTGAATTCTGGGAAAGTCTGGCTTCTAAATGGTGGACTTTTTTTTTTTTTTTTGGTTCTGTAGATTGAACCCAGGGGCCCTTAACCACTGGGCTACACTCCCAGCCCTTTTTATTTTTCATTTTGAGACACTGTCTTGCTACGTGCTTACGCTGCCTTGAACTTGCCATCCTCCTGCCACAGCCTTTTGAGTCCCTGAGATTATAGGCGTGGCCACCTTGCCCCTGTAACTGGTGGAATCTGACAGGGTCTGACTGTGTTGGGTGAACCCTGGGAAGGCACTGGCCGACCCCCACGTCACAAACCCAGAGGGGCTGTCCCAGGTGTAGAAGACAGGTCATCCTGGGGCAGGGGCACTGCCACAAGCCCCTTGCCTGTACCCCAGAGTCCTGATCCCCCCTCCCTTCTATCCTGGGCAGTGCCCAGCGCTCCTGTGATCGACTTGGCCGAGTCCCTGGTGGCAGATAACTGTGTGACCCTGGTGTGGCGTATGCCAGATGAGGACAGCAAGATTGACCACTATGTGCTGGAGTACCGAAGGACCAACTTCGAGGGCCCGCCGCGCCTCAAGGAGGACCAGCCTTGGATGGTGATTGAGGGCATCCGGCACACAGAGTACACCTTGACAGGTACCCAGCCAGCTCATTGCCTCCAGGTGCCTTTGAGCCATGAGTCCACCTGGGCCTGGCCCACCTCCCCAGAGCTCAGGGTCTAGGGCAACCTGTGGGTGGGCCGGTCAGGAGCATCAGAAAGGAACGGGATGGAGGAGAGATGGCCGGCAGCGCTGTGCCATGACTGAGCACACACATCACAGGTGTGGCTGCGGTCACCACGTGACCCAGGAAGGACAGGAAGCGCAGCAAGTATCTCCCTGTCTCTGCTGTCCAGCAGCCAGCCAGCCACTCGCTGATCTGGGCTGGCCTGGTAGCAAGCGCAGCCTCACCTCTGCGGGGACTCTAGGACTGGCCTCCCAGGACTCAGGATTTCCTTGGCAGTTACAAGAAGTCAAAAGCCTGAGGAGTCCACCCAGATGCTGGGGGATGGTCTGAAGGCTGGAAAGTGGGGGCTCCCTAATGAGTTTAGAAAGGGGAGTCCTGGGGGCGGAGAACCGTGCTGACGTCAGGGGTGTCCCCATTCACTTCCTCCTTCCCAGGCTGTCATCAGCCTGCTAGTTATCTGTAATTAGCATATGTGGTTAATAATGAGCTTGCTAATTGCAGAGGGGAAAATCACCCAGACAGCCTGAGCAGCTATTGGTTTTTTCCTTTCATGGGAATCAAAACAAACACACATGCACACCCTTTTTTTCTTTTCTGGGATTCCACAATCCTCACCCCTAGGTCCTCCTGCTTTCTGTTTGTTTTTTTGTAACTTTTTATTTTGAAATGGTTACAGATACATAGGAAGTTGTGAAAATTCAAAAAGTGCTCTCAGGATCTTTGTCCCCTTCCCCCAGCTTCCTCCGTGGCGCTGGTTTCACAACAGTAGTTCATGTGAATCCAGGAAACTGGGCTGGGGCTGGATTATACCCTAGGGGGAGGGAGAATTAACCAGCACGGCCAGCTACAGTGGCCACACGGTAACCCTAGAGCTGAGGCAGGAGGATCGAAAGTTCAAGGCCAGCCTCAGCAATTTAGGGAGATCCTGTCTCAAAATAAGAATAAGAGAGGGGCTGGGGATGTGGCTCAAGCGGTAGCGTGCTCGGCTGGCATGCCTGCGGCCTGGGTTCGATCCTCAGCACCACATACAAACAAAGATGTTGTGTCTGCTGAAAACTAAAAAATAAATATTAAAAAATAAAAAAATTTAAAAAAAATAAGAATAAGAGGGCTGGGGATGTGGCTCAGGGGTACAGCACCCCGGGTTCAATCCCCAGCACACACAAAAAAAGTCATGGGTAGCCAAGTTCAAGGCTTCTAGCAATAACAGTCACCTTTGATCCGTGGTGGCAGAACTTCTCTCTCAAGAGGTTTCTTAAATGTGACAGCAAATTTGCTTAAAGGCAGTTTTTCCAGAGGGAGGGGCCACGCTGCTTGATATAGGATCAAAGTCCCAGGGCCAATTCTCATTGGTCAGCTTGGGTCATGTGCCCATCTCAACCAACCACTCTGTTGTAAAGCATTCTGATTGGCTGCTCTGGGTTGGAGGCGGAGTCCAATAATGGGGGGGGGGGCATGGGTGGGTGAGATCAGCACAGTTTTTCAGAAAGAAGACTTGCTTGTAAGGGTGCTGCTGACAAGCCTGGGGGCGGTGGGATGGAGGTGGCATGGGTGGGATGGCATTCCCCCACAGCCCAAGGCTTCGGAGTGCACAGAACTAACCTCCAAATGTTGCATCCCAGGCCTCAAGTTTGACATGAAATACATGAACTTCCGTGTGAAAGCCTGCAATAAGGCAGTTGCAGGAGAATTTTCTGAGCCGGTGACCCTGGAGACACCAGGTGACTGGCTCCCACCCCCTCCCTGTCCATATCCCTCCCTTCTGGAGCCCTGGGTTCCAGTGTGTCATGAGAATCCACTAACCAGATTCTGCAGCCCTTGTTGCCCTGGCTGCCAGGAAGCTCAAAGCTGAGTCCACAGTGGCTGTCGTGTACCACCCTGCTTTTTCTCAGAGTGATCCCATTGTACAGGGATGGTTTAATACATACCTATGCTGTCCCTCTCTCATCAAATAGAGCAGTCCTGTTAGAGTTGGGCCCAGAATATCAATAGTGAAAGTAGATTCTGCAGCCTCCCACAGTGACACGGTGCACGCTCTACCAGGAAGGCCCTCTGCTGTCTAGTCTAAGTCCTCCATGCTGTAGTCCTTCCCCTTTCCTGTGATGAGTCCTCAGTGGAGGCCCAGGGCAGAGCAATGCCTTGGGCTGCCTCTAGACTGGACCTTCCGCCTCCGCGTTCGGTTTCCCGCCTGCGCCCTCTTGTCTCTGTCGGTGTTTGCCCGCCTGTCTCTGTACCTGTCTCTCTGCTGTCCTGCCTGTCACTGTCTCTGTGTCTCTCTGGGTGCTCCCATCTCTGTGACTCCCTTGTCTGCCGGCCCAGCCTTCATGTTCCGCCTGGATGCGTCCACATCCCACCAGAACCTGCGGGTGGAGGACCTGGCCGTGGAGTGGGACGCCATGGGCGGGAAGGTGCAGGACATCAAGGCGCGCGAGAAGGAGGGCAAGGGCCGGACGGCGTCTCCTGTCCACTCGCCCGCCAGGTACCTGCGTGCCCAGGCCTGGGAGGCTCAAGCTGAGGGGCGGGACAGCCCAGAGCTCAGAACTGGGAGGAGGGAGGAGGCCAGGGCTCCAGGAGGCTGTGAAGGGTGCAGATGGAGAGCAGGAGCCTTCCAGGCGAGGAAGGGCACGGGCATGTTCTGACGTGGACTTGGAAGGGCCCACCATACAGAAAGAGCCAGATCCTGTCAGGGACTGACCACAGAGGCCTCCTCTGGAGCAGGCCTGAACCCTGCTGCCTCTCTGCCGCCCACAGAGGTGTTCCATCTCCCAAGAGGATGTCCTCAGGGCGAGGTGGGAGGGATCGCTTCACGGCTGAATCCTACACGGTGCTGGGTAAGGAGGGGCAGGAAGGGGGACAGGAGCACTGGGGGGACCCTGGGCATAGGTGCAGGGACAGCGCCCTCGATGGACAGGGCAGCTGTTGGCCAGACCTCGCTCTGGAATGGCTCCAGGGGGAACCGTTGCTCTGGTCTGGGAACTGGGGGCAGGAGCAGCGGGCAGGAGCCTAGGGGAGACGTCCGGGGGTGTGGGGGGGCTGCTGGGAGTCGGGGGCACGTCTGGGTTTCAGGAGTAGCTGGGTAGAATGGTGGCCTATGGAGCACCTGGGGTTGCAGAGGAGCTGAAGCGGAAGGGGCTTAGGTTACAGGAAGGAGCCAGCAGGAGAAGTGAGAGGCTGCAGGATTGGGGGAGGGCTGGGGATGTGGCCGTGGTTAAGTGCCCCTGGATTCAATCCCCAGTGACAAAAAAAGCGGGGGAGGGGCACTGAGTCCTGGAGAGTATCTAGGCTTAGTGAGTATCCAGAGGGTCCATAAAACCTGGGGGACAACTGGGGCCTGAGGAGGAGTACCCAGAGGGAGAAGCTGTGGTGTAGGGAGTACCTGGAGGGAGAAGCTGTGGTGTGGGGAGTACCTGGGTGGCCATCCCTCCCTGGAAGTGTATCTGGGCTGGGTTCTGCCCCATCCCCACTGCCTACTCTGGCCAACAGGCGACACGCTGATCGATGGCGGGGAGCAGTACTGGGAAGTGCGCTACGAACCGGACAGCAAGGCCTTCGGCCTTGGAGTGGCCTACCGCAGCCTGGGCCGCTTTGAGCAGCTGGGCAAGACCCCTGCGTCCTGGTGCCTGCACGTCAACAACTGGCTGCAGGTCAGCTTCACGGCCAAGCACGCCAACAAAGTCAAGGTGCTGGACGCCCCCGTGCCCGACTGCCTGGGCGTGCACTGTGACTTTCACCAAGGTGACCCCCACCTCCAGCTGCCTGTGCCCCGCCCGTGCCAGCGCCCAGGTGCGCATCCCACTCCTGACACGGTCCCTGTCGCTCTGCCCTCCGCCCCAGGCCTCCTGTCCTTCTACAATGCCCGCACCAAGCAACTGCTGCACACCTTCAAGGCCAAGTTCACACAGCCGCTACTGCCTGCCTTCACAGTGAGCGGCCCTGGCGGCCCGGGGAGGAGGGGGGCTGAGGGTGTGGGGCGCGGCTGAGCCTCCTTCCTCCCCACCTGCCCCAGGTGTGGTGTGGCAGCTTCCAGGTGACGACAGGCCTCCAGGTCCCCAGTTCCGTGCGCTGCCTGCAGAAGCGGGGCAGTGCCACCAGCAGCTCCAACACCAGCCTCACCTAGGCCCCCGGCCACCCAGCGGCAGGGTGTCTGTGGGCCGCCTGGCCCGGCCCTTTCTCTCTGTTGCTGCTTGGAGCCTTAACTCCTGAGGGGTGCACCGCCAGGGCGTGGCCCAGGTGGCCCCTCCCACCTCACTTCCTAATAAAGGTCCAACACTGCGCAGGCGCGGGCTGCTTTCTGGGGCTGGGTGGTCCTGCCTGCTGCTTGGCCTTGGGGCCTCGCGGGCTTTCCTAGGTGACCCAGCAGCAGGCTTGGCTGAGCTGAGGTGTCGGGGGTAAGTGGTGCCAGCCGTGAGAACACGTCCCACCCCATCCAGAGCCAAGCCAAACACGTGGGCCTTGGTCACTCAAGTTTTAATCCTGGGAGAACAGATGGCGCGCTGAGCTGGGGCCAAAGCCCTCCTGTCCCAGGCGGCGGCTCACTGCTCCAGGGCCCGCCTCTTCTGCAGCCTTTCCTGCAGCTCGGCCGTCACGTCCCCCAGCCCTAGGGTGGTGGTCCTGAGGCTTCAGCTGGGCCCGGATCCCAGCCTGTGTCCACCCCAACCCATCAGGACCATCTACAGACGTCCAGGGCCCAAGGCAAGATCAAATGTGTCCCAAGGCGTTAGGAATCGGAAGACCAGAGCACTGACCTGCAGGGCCCTCGGGGTCCTGTGTGACCCTCCAGGTCACGCCCTTTGGATGCCCACCCTGCAGGCACCCACAGACCACTTACTTGTTGCAAGGAAGGCAGCCTGGGGTGAGCCACCCACCAACTTCCTGGCCGGCGGCCTGTTGTTGCCTTTGGGCACTGTAAAGAAGGCAGAAGTGGGACCCGGCTGCCCGCTGGCAGATGAGGGAGGAAGTGGGGAGGGATCCCTACCTGGCTTGGGCAAAGTGGGTGGCTTTGGAGGCTTTGCTGGAGCCTTTGCTAACTTCTTGGGCTTTGGGACAACCGGACAACCAGAGGAAGACACTGTGTGGACAAATGCGCAGTGTCACAGGGGCCATTAGCCTGCCCCCACCCAACAGGACCCTGCCCCATGCACCATCCTGATTCGCACCATCCTGATTCACGTAGTCCGCAGCTGGGGCATCTGCAATGGGGGTCACGTAGTTGTCATCCTGGCTCGGTAGCGGGGGCAGGGGAGGTAGTGGGGGCAGTTTGTCCTGGCTGGATGCCACAGGAGGCAGTGACTTGGGGCCACCTGCAGGGGGTGCAGGACCTGGCAGAGAAAGTCACTGTCAGGCACATGTGGTACAGGGATGCCTTAGGGTGGGTCTGTGTGCATGTCTGAATACGTATATATGTCCCTGGGCATCTGTGGTTTTTGTGAACCTGCATTTGTGTCCCTGGGTAGCAGACACACTGGATTTGTATAAGTTAAATATACGCCTAAGGCTTGTACGCAGGCGCCTGCTGCACCTGTGCGCGTGACCCCACGCAGCTCTGGAGGCCCGCGCTGGCCCATGCCTTTTGCTGTTGTCATGATCTAGGACTGAGAGGGCTCTGCCCGTGTGTGTCCATGTGCTACCGGCTTCCAGGAGGTGTGTGCTGTGTGGTGTGCACACGTGGCTGGAACACGGGACACATGCATGTGTAGACTGTCGTGTCTACATAGGCACACGGGGGCCTCTGGTTGTGCGGGTGGACGCAGCTCACGGAGCCTGCACTGCGTGTGGACATGTGTGGGGACCCTGCAATGCTCGACCCACAGAGCTTTGCAGGTGTCCTGCCTCCTCCTGCCCCATAAACAGAACTGACTGCCACCCCTTCCCTGTCACTCACCCATCCCTGGGCATCCTCTGTCCCTCCAATGCCCTCTCTGCCCACTGACATCCCTTGGGACCTGCAGCCAACAGCATCCCTCCAGGGAGCCTTTCCTGCAGGCGTCTCCCTCTCCTCCAGTTCCTCAAGGTGCCCCCTCCTCAGCTCCCATCTCTCCTTCACCCCACGTTCCACCCCACAGGGATGGGACTTACCTGTGTCCAGCTGTGGCCATCCCCACCCCCAACCTGCAACCTCCTCAGGACAAGGCCTGGGTAATTTCTGCCCCGGGACTCTGGGTATGAATCAGGCACTTATGGGCGGGGAGCCCATGTGCTGAGGGGGTGAGGCGGCATGGGTCCTAGGTCCCTCCCTCCTCCGCCCCAGCAACAGCGGAGGGAGTTTCACCTGGGTCCGAGTCACGGGCAGAGGACACCGTCCATACGTTCTCCCCGTTCTCTTTATCCGCGTCCACGTAGCCTGGAACAGAGAGGGTGGCCTGGAGCAGGCACATAGCCAGAGGCTGGCCGGGGGGGTGGCCCGGACAGGGCCAGGACAGGAGAGGCACGCACAGGGCCCTCCACACCCACCCCCGCCCCCGATCCGCAAAGCCGCACGCACCTAACACCTTCTCGTAGTCCTCGTCCAGCAGGAATGGCACCAACGCCTTCTTGGTGTGCGACACGAAATAGTTGACCACTGCGTCCAGCGAGGAGCAGGAGAACTGCGGAGAGTGGGTCGTGGTCACGGCGAGGGCGGAGGGTGCGGACGGCGCAGGGGCGCTTCTCGGCACCCGCGTGCTCACCGGATCCTCCACGTCGATCACGTACTTAGCGCCCTCGCGTTTCACCTTGTAGTGCCGGACCACCGGCGCCCTGCAAGGTAGCCCAGACTGGGTAGGTGGCTCCCAGGCACGGCGGCCCTGGTCCTGGATCTGACCCCAGGGTGGGCCAGACCGACTGACTCCACCCCAAAGGGGGACCCGCCCCCAGTGCTGGCACCGCCCACCGCAGGGACCCGGCCGACCGACGCACCCCAGAAGGAGCCCTCTCTTGCGGCGGCCGCGAGCCCACATTCTCCCTCCGTCTTCAACGTGGCCCCGACCCCACCCCGACGACGAAGCCCAAGGGAGATCCAGCGTCACGCTGGTCCCCTAGGTCCCGGCTCGGCCGCCCCTCCGAGCACGCCCCACGCCCACCCGCCCAGTGCAAGCCCCTGGGCCGTCCCGCGTACCCGTTGAGCGTTTGTCGCGTGGTGACTGACACGCCGTCCTTGCCGTCCCCGCTGGGCCGCAGCAGCAGGTTCCCGCACTCGGGGTAGCGCTCCAGGAGCAGCTGGGCCTCCAACCGGCTCACCTTCAGAAAGCACCTGGGGCGGGCCGCGCCACCTACTTGGCACCGCCGGGTCCCGCAGGAGCGGGTGGCCCCGAGGACCAAGCCCACCTCCCAGGTCCAGGCCCCGCCCCTGGGGCCCCACCCCCAGACCTAAGCCCAGGCCCCGCCCCGGACACCCAGACCCACCCCCAGACCGAGAGCCTGCCCCCAGAAGCTAAGCCCCGCCTTCCTCAGTAACCCCGCCCCTGAAGGCCCAGTTCTGCTTGGGCACGTGATCCACCCTGGAGGTCCTCTCCATCCCCTAGTCAGAAGGCCAGGTACACCTTTCAGGACTCACCTGGAGAACTTTCCCGCCCGGCAAACCCAGACCCTTCCCTGGAGGGCTCCCCAGGAACCTAGGACCGCGCTTGAAGGCCAGGCCCATCCTCAGGCCCCGCCCTCAGGGTCCAGACACGCCCGTCGGCCCACAAGGCCTGGCCACCCTGCAGGCCACCTGGAGACCCTCTAGGCACCGAGACCCAAGATCCCATCCCACCGAACCCAGTATGAGTTCTTTGCCCCGCTCCAACCCTGATGCAGCCTGTACTCAACCAGGTCACCTGAGCCAGCTCAGGGACACCGTCAGCCACTCCCCCTTTTCGTCCCCATCCTGGAGTCCCTTAGGCCCTGGCACTCACGACGGCGTCTCCAGGGAGCGGCGCGCCTCCTCTTTGGCAAGGACCTCGGCCATCATATACAGGTGTCCTGGCAGCAGGGTTAGCTTGGATGGGATGCGGAGCTGAGGGGTGATCAGGGCCCAAGCCGTGAACCAGCATGTGTGCCCACATCCCCGACAGGCAAACTGAGGCCAGCTCGCCAAGCCAGGATAAGAACCCGGGTCTGAGGGCTCCAGAGCCTCAGGACACCGTAGGGGCAAAGAGGGCTTCCAGAGGATGAGAGGAGGCCCTGCAGAGGGGGATGCTGCTGGTGCTGGACTCTGGGGTCTCACACTCCACAATCTACAGGGGCAGCAAGTCCCAAACTCAGTGGCCTGCCAGGGCCAGGCAGGAAGCAAATAAGTAAATGAGAAAAATCAGGAATGGGGGCTAAAATTTCTGGTTTTGAAACAATGGCAGCTAATTTTGAGTTTTAGCATTATGTTGGCCAAACAGATGTCTATGGGCTACCTGTGCCCGCAAGTGGCCAGTTGGTGACCAGTGTGCCACACTCCAGAGACTCCTTCCGACTGAGGGGTGGACAGGGAGAGGATCTCTAAGGCGGTCTGCTGGAGAATGGAGCAAGGGCAGGGCCGTACTCACCTCCACCACGGTCAGGATGAAGCCTTTCCACATCTCGCGAGACTCCAGGCTCTCCACCTAGGGAGGGAAAGCGAGCCCCGCACTGACTGGACCCCGTGGGCTCGGCGGTGGAACCGGCCCGCGAATAAGAGTCCCTGCTCCCAAGGGCTGTTTGAAGATGAAATGAGTTAGGCAGGCTAATGTACAATGCTGTCTGGATATAAGTCCTCACGAATGTGGGGTGTGTCACTGTTAGTGATTATACCAACCATTGAAAAACAGGAATCTAGCTGGGCGCCCCCTAGGGAGGCTGAGGCAGGAGGATCATGAGTTCAAAGCCAGCCTCAGCGACTTAGCAAGGTCCTAAGCAACTTAGTGAGACCCTGTCTCAAAGTGTAAAAAGGGCTGGGGATGTGGCTCAGTGATGGACCCCTGGGTCCAATCCCTGGTAGAAAACAAATATGAAAGTAAAAAGAAAACCATGAATCTAGGACTAGGGATGTGTGTGGGTGGCTCAGCAGTAGCACTTGCCTAGCATGTGTGAGGCCCTGGGTTCCATCCCCAGCACAAGGGAAGAAAAAAAGAAAGAGAGGGAAAGTGAGAGAGGGAGAGAAGGAGAAAGAGGAAAAGAAATGGAAGGAAGGGAAGACACATGAATCAGATTACACACACCTCCCTACGCTCAACTCCCCATGGCTCCCAAGTCCTGCAGCACACAAGCCCCACCCTGTCCCTTCCTGCCTTTCCTCCTCTCTTTCCCTCTCCTGACACAGGCCTTCGACGCACCGGACTCTGTCACGTTCTGTCCTGCCTCGGGGTCTTGGCACAAGCTGTACCCTCTGCCCGTGAGCTCTTTCACAGATGTCTGAGGCTCAGAGAGGTTGAGTGACTTGCACAGCGTCACCAGCGCAGCGTAAGAGTCCACGTGACTCCATGTTTGTGTGTGTTAATGGGGCAGGGAAATAAGGAGGGACAAGCCCCTCCAAGTGGCCTACCTTGAACTTGATCTCCTGATCCCGGAGGACCAGGCTGAAGTGGATGCCAGGGTCACGTGAGCCTGCCCAGGGAGCTTCATCTGTGAGTTTCACAAAGGCTCTCAAGTCTAGCTTCTCCAGGGGCTGGGACATAGAAGAGGGGTCTGAGCACAGGTTGTGTCCCCTCAGGCCCTCTAGATGATGTGGCTGCTGTGGTGGCCACGCCACGCATACCGTCTCCTGGTCCCGGGATCGAGGATGGACCAGTCAGGAACCCCCACTTTCGCGCTTACCTGGAAGTCCCGATTGCTACTGTAGAAAGAGATGGTGAGGCCCTGGAGACCTGCCCAGAGCTTCTTGTAACCCTGCGGACCAGAGGTGGAGGGGGAGGAGGTCAGGTGGCAAAGCTGGGTGCCTTGGCACTGGCTGTTCTCGGGGCCCGGCCACCGTCCCCAGAGCCCAAGCTCCCTCCAGCGCCTGCTGTCTGTCTGTCTGCTCAAAGGCTGCCTCTCCAGGAGGCCCTTCACACCCAGGGCCCAGCTCCTAGGGCTTTGCTCTCCTCCGAGAGAGACAGAAAGGAATTGTGGGCTGGGTGTGGCTCAGTGGTAGAGCACCGGCCTGGGGCGAGCGGGGTTCCGGGCTCCATCTCCAGAGTCACAAGAGAAGAAGAAGAAGAAACTTAAAGAGCACCTGTCTGGTTTAGGAGGTGGGGGCTCAAGGAGTAAGGTGAACTGTGTTTGTGGTGTTCCTTCCACCAGCCAGCCCGCCACCCAGCGGCCACCCACCCGGCCATCTACCCACCATCACCTGTCCCTGCATCCACTCATCTGCCCAGCCGGCCAGCCGTTCACCCCTCACCTACCATCTGTCCATCTACCATCCACCCGTCCACCCAGCCATCCAGCCAGCAGCCCACTTGCCCATCAATTCTCCCTCCAGCTGCCCACAGACACGTACTCGAGGTTAACTACCATAGGGACCACGTGCACCAGGCACCATCAGGCCCGGAATGGACAGTACTTGGCTAA
The DNA here is from genome assembly GCF_021218885.2 of Marmota monax. NCBI lineage: Eukaryota > Metazoa > Chordata > Mammalia > Rodentia > Sciuridae > Marmota > Marmota monax. The sequence goes on along the minus strand of NW_026692494.1, from coordinate 4,305,863 downwards.
CCTCGGCTTGGTGCTATGGATCCAGCCCAGCGTGACCTCAGCCATCTTGGGTCATAACCACCAAGATCGCCCCAGCATAATCTGAGTCCATGTTTCCTGCAGTTTCCCGGTGGATTATAAATAGATAGCACAGTCACAGTGCTGTGTAGGACTTCACAACCGTACCCTGCTGCGCCTGGGTGTGACGAGCTGGATAACCCAGGTACCGTCCAGTCAGGATGAAGCTGCTTCTGTCCTGACACAGTGATACGCCCCCCTCTCTCTGGACAAATCACAGGGTTCTGTCAGAATGTCCCCCAGGAAGTTACACTGTGGGAAATGGGGTCTGCCTGCCTCTGTGCTTTGGTCCCGCAGCACCTCGGGGCCTGTCCTCACTAGGACTGGGCTCTTTTAAACCCGTTTCATCCTGCTTCAACTCGGACACTGTGGGACAAATCATCTTTCTCAGGGCCTCAGTTTCCCTGGGTATAATTGGCAATGATAGCGGCTGCCGCCTTGGGGTCTTGTGAGAACAGGTAGGTAGACAGATGTGGCGCCCAGGTGCCTGCCCGAGTCGGGTGCTCACCCACCCACATCCTGCCAGGTGGAACCAAGGCTCAGAGACTGAGGCCAAAGGCCGGGACTGAGGGGAGCGGAGCCGGGGCTCTCCCCTGCTGCTGCAGGGATCTGTTGGTTGGGGAAGGTTTGGGTGCCCAGGGCAGAAGGCAATGGAATTAGATGGGAACCCTGGTGGCCGAGGCAGGGGGGAGCAGGGGGTGCTGGGGGTCTACAGCAGAAAATGAATCTGGGCAGGGGAAGGGAAGGACAGTGCCCAAGGGAAACTGAGGGCTGGGCTTCACCGGGAGGAGCACACACCGCCCCCGGCCTTGGTCCTGTGGCCGGTGCCTGTCCCTGCTGAATGTGGCCCCCAGCATCTCGCCCTGCCCCCCAGGCCACCTGTCCAGGGCCTTGACCCCTGCAGCTAAAGTTCACAGGGCCAACTGAGGGCTGGGCACGGGAAGAGGCGTGGGAGTGAGAAGGCTCCGGTTTCTGGAGGAAGTCCCTGGATTTGTTTGTACCCGGGAGATGGAAAGAGGGATTGAGACCTGTACAGAGAGGAGGCAGAGACTGACAGGAGGGACAGAGGAGGTCAGGTTGGAGCCGGAGCCTGAGAAACGGAGACACAGGGGTAGCCAGGCCGAGGGCCAGAACCAGCCCCAGCCCCAGCAGGCCCAGATGTCCAGCCCCCACCGCCCCCACCCCGTGCCAGCAGGGAGACAGGCTCAGAGAGGTGGCACACCTGCCGGGGCCACCCAGCACTGCTGGCTCCCTGCCCACCTTACCTGGTCACAGGGTCCCTTTTTCTCTAGAAAGCTCTCGTAATAGTGTGAAGGCTGGATGCCCTTGGGCTTGGGGACCCGGGGTGGGCTTGGGGCCGAGGCCATGATGGCCCGGGTCTCCGCCCGCCTTTCCTTCCAGCCGGCGCCCCAGCCGGGCCAGGAAGCCGAGAAACAGGTTCCAGGGGAATTTCCTTTCGATTGTCAGCTTGTCACCTCCCTCCCCTGTCACCTCCCTCCCCTGCCAGTGCTGGGCGGGGGCTGGGACAGGGCAGGCCCAGGATCCCAGGGAAATGTCTCTCTGGGCTCTTTCCTGAGCCAGACTGAGTAGGGAGGCAGGTGGCGCCTGAGGGCTGAGGGGTGGCACAGCCACCTCACAGCACCCTGGTCCAGGCCCCTGGCCTGCTGGAACAAGCTCGCCTCTGGGGTCTCCAGGGGAACCACCCCAAACGTGTGTGCCAAATACGGAAACTGACAGCCTTCCTGCTGCGCCATCCCATCCCTTCCCACAGCCCTGTGCAGGCATCTAATTTCTGCCTTCTCTAGAGTTTCAGAGCCTCCCGTGCGTGGTCCCCTATTCTGTACCCACAAAGCCTACCGCGGGTCCCTCTGGATCAAGAGTTCTCAGGGGCTGTGCTCTGAACTCCTGCTCTCTCTGTTCCACTTTTGTGGACCTTTATCCTGGATACTTCAGGATGCTCTTATCTGAAAAGGCAGTTGATCAGCAACTTTAAACATCTTTTTTTTTTTTTCCTGCTGCTGCTGAGAATGGAACCCAGAATGGAACCCATTTTATAGATCGCACAATCCAGGCAAGTGCTCTACCACTGAGGCACCCCAGCCACCCATCCACGGTGGTCAGTTCCCATTGCCACATACCCTGGTGAATTCACAGGTTCTGAGGATTGGGATATGAACATCTTTAGGGGACTGAGTGGCTGGATTGAACCCAGGGGGGCATTTTACTACAGAGTTACAACCCCAGCCCTTTTTTGTTTTTATTTATTTATTTTGAGACAGGGTCTCATGAAATTGCCTCAACCTACTGCCCCTGAGATACAGGTTAGGGGAATAGTATTCTGCCAACCACAGCCTGAAAAAATGATGGATGACGTGAATTGATTTTTGAATACTGAAGCAGCCTTATGTCCCTGGAACAAGCCTCACTAGGTCACAGCGTGTAACTTGTATAATTCATTATATACATTCATTGAGCCCAGGGGTGTTGAACCACTGAACTGAGTCCCCAGCTCTTTTTATTTTTTGAGTCAGGGTCTCACTAAACTGATCAGGCTGGCCTTGAACTCCCAATCCTGCCTCAGCTTCCAGATGGCCAGGATGACAGGTGTGTGCCATGGAGCTTGGCTCATTCGATAGATCGCTGAATTTTATTTGCTAGTACTTCGTTAAGGATTTCTGTGTCTAGTCATGAGGGAGAAGGTCAGAAGGTCAGGAGCGTTTTGTTGGTTTTTGTGGTACTAGGGTTGGAACCCAGGGCCTCACAGAAATTAGGCAAGGGGTCTACTATTGATCTGTATCCCCAGCCATGGCAGAACTTTTCAGTTAAACCGCTAAAACCTGGAGTTTTAAAATCACGTATTGGGAGCTGAGGTTGTAGCTCAGTGGTAGAGCACTTGCCTAGCACGTGTGAGGCACTGAATTCAATCCTCAGCACCAAATAAATCAGACAAAGGTACTTTGTCCATCTACAACTAAAAATATATATATATATATATATATATATATATATATATATATATGTATGTATATATATATATATATATATATTTAAAAAATCACATATTCAACTTTCTTAATACAGAGACAGGCTGCCTGGACGTTATACAGATAGCAAAAAGCCTTTGTACTCCACAGATCTCTTCCTCTGCTAAGCAACTGAACACAGTATCAACCATGTAAGATGTACACAGACGTGCCATATAAGTTGCCCATTAGGTCACAGTGGTTGGTTTCAGTTTTACTTGTCAAACGCAATAGGGAGCCATAGAAGGGTTTAGTTCAGGGGAGGGAGGTGGTAACACGTGCTTTTTGGCAAGGTCCCTCTGGGGCTAGGTGGTGAGTATGCGGAGCTGGAGGGGTGCCCAAGGAAGAAATGACCGCGGTCCATGCAGGTGGGCTCTAGCAGCTGGAAGGCTGGTTCAAAATTTTGGAAGGCAAGAGGTGGAAGAGAAAGTGAGCAAGACTGTGGGGAAATAAGCTGAGGCCACCTTGGTCTCTTTTGAGTCTGGGGGGAGCTGGAGGGTCCAGTTACTGGCTGGTCAGTCAGCAGGAGTCCTGGGCTACAAAAATAATACATGCTGGTGATTCACACTTCTGCTGCTCTTGTTCCGTGTCACGTCCTGCTCCTCAGAGCGCTGCAGAGTCCCCAGCGTCCTCCCCGGCGCCCAGAACGTTCTGTCCTCTCTTCCGACGGCGGGAAAACCCACCGCATTTGAGGCCAGTCCACGGCGCCTCTCAACCCGGCGAAGTCCCATCCGGGATTTGAGGGAGTTCCAGCGCCGGGCCTGGGGGCGAAGGTCCCGGGGCAGAGGCCGGGGACCGAGCCGAGGACAAAGGCCGAAACTGCGGGGTCCGGCGCGGAACCAGCCCGCTCCGCCCCCTTTCCGCCCGCGCGCCAGAGCCGAGGTCCAGGTTTTATCCGCGAGCTGATTGGTTGGTTGAGAACCAGACCCTGCACCTGATTGGGTGCGTGAAACCGGGGGTGGGGCATCCTGGTGATTGGTCGATGTGCACCGTTGCCCATTGGCTGAGTCCGGCAGACTCGGCAGCGAAATATTGACTGGGGGCGGGGCACACCGGCTGCTGCCGATTGGCCGAAGGTGAGATATATAATTACTGGGCAGGCTCGCCTCCGTCCAATCCGGGAATCGGTGGGAGAAGGGGAGCCTTAACCCTTTGAAGGCTGGAGCCTGATTTTGGCGCTTTAGACTAACCCTTCGTCGAGGCTGCTTCGCCCCCGGCAGTCTGTTCGGCCCCTGGGCTTCCAAGCCCCTCCAGAGCGGTGATCCCGGGCCTCAGAGGAGATCGGTAGATTCAGGGTGGTATGACCTTAGTCCTGGGCCTCAGTTTGCTCCTCCAGGTCACCACCAGCGTACGGCCTCAGTTTCCCAAATGGTCCTAGAGGACTGAGATTCTGGCCTCCCCGCTGGTGGTCAGGCCTGAGGCCTCAGTTTCCACCTCAGCGCAGCAGTCTGAGCCGCTCCTGTGCCCTCAGCGCCAGGCTGCAACTGCTGAAGGGTGCGCTCCCAAAGGGTCGTTTCGATGGAACTGAGAAATTCAAGGGCCACCTGGGGATATTACAGAGCTGGGATCTTTCAGGAAACTGAGGCACCCGAAGGTTTCCCCTTCAAATCCCCCAATTCTTTTTTGGGGGGTACTGGGGATTGAACTCCGGGGCACTCGACCACTGAGCCACATCCCCAATCCTATTTTGTATTTTATTTAGAGACAGGGTCTCACTGAGTTGCTTAGCACCTAGTTGTTGCTGAGGCTGGCTTTGAACACACGATCCTCCTGCCTCAGCCTCCTGAGCTGCTGGCATTACAGGCGTGTGCAACTGTGCCCCGTTTAAACCTCAATTCTTGCCATCAAGGTAGAAAGATTTTAGACAAGCCACTCAGAGTAATAGGATGAGTTTAGTAGAAGGGATGGGGAAGGGATTAAGGGAACACTCTCAAGGGAGAGTGGGTCTTCTCTGTTAGGAATACTTGACACACGCAATGCCTTTTGAAGCATATACCCCATCTTAGAACAAGATCTCCGACTCAGTCCGACATAAACCTAGACAGTATTCCATTATCATGCAAAGAAAAGGAACTCTAATCTGAGACTTGAATCCTGAAAACTGGTTTGACATGGAACAGTGACCACCTCAAAGAATAGAGGTGACACCACAAGGACCCTTACCCCCTAGCAATGGCCTCACCACAAAAATCCCCCCACTCCCTTATGCTTCTATAACTACCCCATGCTCAGTCTCCACTGAGTTGAATCCCAGTATCCTCTGGGCCTCCCTCTGCAGGTTTGTCCCTGTTAGAAATGACGAGATGCCATAAGAAATTAAGTGTGTGCTTGGAAGTGGGTCAGCTAAGGAAATGTGTTCTGCAGAAGGGTGCGCTCCCAAAGAGAAGCTGGGAGCGAGCACACCTGAGCAGGCAGTCCACCAACATTCATCCCCAAGGAAGGACCGCCCCTTGCTCCTGATGGGAAGAGCTTGGCAGTACAATCTATGTGATTAGCTAATTTAAAATTGGGGTGAGCAAAAGGGAAGAGCTACAATTATGATTGGACATTTGTTAGGGAATTTAAAAATGGTGCCACTCTGGTCACATGACTTCCTAATTTCAAGATGGCTCTATTTTAATCACATGACTCCACCCTTTCAAGATGGCTTCCTTCTGACCACCTGGTTCCCTAACTTAAGATGGCTCCTATATACTGTGAAACTTGAGTTACAGTAACCATGTTGGTTTCCAACCTTGACAGAAGAGAAAACATAAATCTTACATCCTCAATAAACCTGTGTTACTGTTGAGCTGCCTCTCTGTAGTGCACCCCCTTCTCCACAGAAATCTTAATTAAGCTTCTCCAGAGACCCCACCATAATTTGTTCTCAGACTCTCAGCAAAACTTCTGCAAAAGAATTTTCAGGCCGGGGGAAGCGCCTGCAGAAACACAGTGTGATAAGAAAAACTAACCCCAGGCCTTCATAGAGGGGCTTGCATCTCAAAGGACAGATAGTCAGCTGGTGGGAAGAAAGGGGAGGGGGACTCTCTTTTTCCCAGACACCAGTTTTCACAGAAAATGTCCTTGGCCTGAATTGGGTGCCCAGAGCAGTGAAAAGGCTGCTTTTGTGTGAACTTCTATAGATTGTGAGCCTCTGAGCCCCTCCCCTTACACACTGGTGTAAAGACCTAGACTTTCTGCACTTGGGGCTCAGAGGCGTGATTTGATCCCGCCCCCCTCCGCCTTTGAACCTGGCTGCAGCCAATAAACCTGCTTCCTGCTGTTCTGCGGGGCCAGCCTCCTCTGTCTGTCCTACTTCTTCTGCTTCCTATTTCCTCCACTTGCCTCTTTCCTTACACTCAGAGGCCAGAGAGATGGTGCTCCTCTCCTGCCCCTGGGTTTTATCGGGAGCCCAATGAAACCAGAGTTTTGAGAGGAGACTAGATTCCACGCTTCACCAATTTCTTCTGGGTTCTTCACAAATTTTGAAGAATAAAATATATGGACCATCACAGAAGGGAAGAGTAAGGGAGCAGGATATGTTTAAGCAGGAAGAGACGGAACTCCCTCCATGCCCAAGGGGGCCGCTAGCAGAAAAGCCGTTTTGGTGTGCCGGCTGGGTGTGGGGTCCCTAGGTCCCTCAGCCAAAGTGATTCCGTCTTGAAAATCGGCACCAGCTCTCCCAGGCCCACCTTGAAAAAGTCCCAGACTACCCAAAAATGTCAGGTAACAATCACAGGACCAGCGGGTTATTTCTTAGCGACTCCATTGAACTTGACTATATAGTTAAGCAGTCGCTGTCATCGTCCCCCCAGGCTGCTCACCTTGCACAAGGGCAGCCTGGCAGACATTCTCTGACAATAACCCTTTGCATCTCTCCTGGGCCAGCTACCCAGTGAGGGAGGGGCAGGCTACCCTAAGGGGAGGGCATGTTTACAGAGGAGAGTGGGGTCACAGCAGAACTGGCACCTCTCAGGGACTTTCTTGTGCCTTACCCTTGGGCCTTACATTTCAAAGGGGAGGAGTTAGAGTCCTAGAGGTCATTATGAATGATCCACAAGGAGGGGTCTAGGGTGTTAATCGGGTTTCCTGAAGAAAGGCTGACGGAGAGACGAGGGGACCTCTCTCTTTGCCAGCACTGATTCTCAGGACAGCGTTCTTACAGTTTATTTACATCACAACATGGTTTTGAAATTTGGCTACTAGAGATGAAGATCACATGGTCTGTAAATGGTGGTTTTTCTTAATTAAGGCTGGGGGAGGTTTTAACACACTGTTATGGCCAGACTGCAATCAATCACCGAGTTGATTTAAAGCAGGAGATGAAAACATCTTTTTTCACCAGCTGGTGGCCCGAGGGGCAGGCTGCAGGTCCTCCTTTCGACCCCGTCAAACAGCGTCTGAGTACACATTTATAATCCAAAACCACATTGGTCATAAGGGGCTGTTGCTATGATTTAAAACCATAAACAAATGACATGAGATCCCAAATCCTAAGCAGAAGGGGGAGTGGGTCAAAAGACCTCGTTGAGTACAAGTTGAAGGATGGCCACTGTCGTCTAGACAATCAGTCTCTGACAGGGACATTGTCCAAGAAAAGTGGGAACCAAAGAGAGAACGATTTTGCGTCGTATGAGAATTGCCACTTTGTGTTGCCGAACATGCTGAGCTTGGCGGGCGCAGGGGCAGGGTGTTCCCGTGGGAGAAGCATTCTACATGACGTCCAGTCTCAGGGCAAAATGGAGTCTGTTTGGTCGCTGCCCATACAGCCTGGCCCATGACAATACCAACCGCCTTCTTCCAGGGGCTTGCCCGCCGGGTAGGGCTCCCTGTGGCTTCCAGTCCTCCTGCTCCCTCCTTCCCTGTCTGCCCGCTCAGGGGCCAGTCGCGGCCTGATAGGAGGGAGGGCAGAGGAGCTCTAGTTGGTCAACCACTAAAGGTGATTATTGGATATGGAAAATGAGAAACCCCAACATAGTGTGGCCTGGGGAGAGAGGAGGAGGTAGAGGACAAGACATTGATCTCTTCCCAGTGACAAGACAGGCCCCAGGGAGAAGGTGTCCATCAAACCTAGAATGAGAGTCTCTGGGAAGAGACTTAAGCTTTGATCTCTCCCAAAATAAATCCTTTCTGGATGCTGGCCTCGCACTCGGACCCTCCACCTTGCCCAATAAAAACAGCAACAGGGCTGGGCCGCAGCTCTGGGCGCCTGCCTGGCATGCACAAGGCACTGGGTTCAATGCTCAGCGCCGCATATAAATAAATAAAAATAAAATAAAAAATAAAGTCATTTGTCCATCCACAACTACAAAAAAAAAAAAAAATCAAACAACAACAACACAAACCTGAGTGCTCAGACTACACTGTCCAATCAAGCCACCTTCTCAGTTACAGCTTCTCAGTGTGTCCTGTAAAGGCACCGGCTCCTCCTGTGGCCAGTGGCTCATTTTCCACCAGGAAAGTGGGTCCATCAGAGGCGTGATTGTGGGCGGTGACTGCTGGGGTTGAGGGGAGGATGAGGATGGTGGGTAGCCACGGCTGACCTCTGCTCCGGCTCCTTCCAGCCCTTGGGCACCTACACTGGGAGAAAGGAGCGGGTGATTCAAGGGAGTCCTGGGGTCTATAAAGGTCAAGACGCAGCCCGGCCTACCTCCCTTTAGATTAGAGAGTGTCCGTTTGAGCACTCAGGATTCTGTGTTGTTGTTTTCATTTTTATTTTTGCAGTTGTAGATGGCCTGACCTTCGCCCCTCGCTTCAGTTTGCTGAGGAATGGGACGTGTCCTGTCCATCTGGGACACTGGTCCACTTTGGGCTTGGAATACAGTCCTGGCTGTTGGGTCCCCGCGGCTTACTTTTTTAATGGCCGGGTTTCTTCCTCTTCCTCTCTCCCTGCGCCCCCTGATCTCAGGGATTGCCCCCGCGCTGGGTAGCGGTGTCTGTCTTGAGCACCCCATACCACCGGAGCCTTCGAGTCAGCTCTTTAAAAGCCCCTTGTTCCTGCTGATGGGCAGAGTCACAGCCTCTGGGACGGGGAAGGGGACAGCTGAGGCTGGACACCCGAGGAATTTTCAGGAAGCAGGTTTATTGACTGCAGGGTTCAGAGGTGGCTCTCGCCTAAGAATTCTTCCCCTGAACAAAGATTTTGGAAATTCTTTGAACTTTATACCCAGTGTTGGGTGTGGGGTTGGAGATTTACAGAAAAACGTTTTTTTTTTCCATTCTTTGAGTTCTCAGGAAGTGCTTTTGTAAAGGCAGACAGGGGTCTTTATGTCAGGGTAGCTGCACAGATGTCCACGAGAGACGCAGCCGAGAGTCAAGCAAAGGTTCATGGACAGAGTGTCTGCGGCCTGCCTTCTGCAAGGGGCTCCAGCCAGAGCTGCACGAGGAGAGATTCTGCCGTCTTTCCACAAGGATCAAGAGCAGCCCGAGTTGGCCTGAGTCGACCTTGGGCGCAGGTGGTTGGCGATAGCAGATTTCTGTCTCCAGGGGCCTGGACGGGGTACGGGGACAGGGTGTCTTAAGTCTCTTTTTCTTGGCAGTTCATCGATTTTGGTTTGGGGTTAAGACGGAGTCCCAGAATTAAAATGGAGTTTCTACTGTTCAGGGGCCTAACAGTGGCCTTTTGTACCACAGGCTTGCAGACGGTCACCCCTCTGTGTGCAAACCTGGCTTTTGCAAGAAAAAGGAAAAGACCAACCACAGGATCCTCGGGGGACGTCCCTCGGACCTGACGGGGGCAGCTTCCGGAAGGCAGGGTCTTTTGGGCGGGGCACCTGGTCTGCTTCATCAGGGGCCCCTGGGTTTCTCCTGTGCCGGGGGCGGGGGGGGGGTGCAATAAGACTTCTTCCTTTTTCTCAAAACCCTGTCCTTGGGGACTGGATTGGCACTGGGGACAAGGACTAAGCTTTTGGCCACCCTCAGGCAAGGAGGGGCTGCAGGCAGATCATTTTTTGGTGAAAAAACATTGTGGGGGTCAGCACAGGGCCAGCTCATAGAATTACTCTCTTAACCTGTGTCCCACCACCCTCATCCCCGTCCCCGGGCAGTGATCCCGGGGACCTGCCGAGACCTTGCTTCCCCGAATGTGAAGCACAACAGAGGAGCACCCGAGTTCCCCACAGAGAGGGAGGTCACAGGCTTTATTAAAGGACAGCAGGACAGTCCCCCCCAGGAAAAAGGGGACCCGAAAGGCAGGGAATGGGGTCCCTTTTTCTATCTAAGGTCTTTCCCTGTCCTCCTCCATTCCCGTCCTTTATCTTACTTATTCCTCTGTCTCCTCCTGTGATGGGGGACGCAGGTGGTTTGGCCAAAGGTGGACGACGGGTGGACCCCGGGGGGGGGGAGTGACGGGGCAGGAAGGGCCCAGGGTGGTTTGGTCAGCGCCTCCCTCTCTGCTGGGAGCTGCTCTAGGATGGGCCGGGGCCTTGGGGACACACACTTCAGTCTCCCGGGTGTAGTTCCGATTTCCCGACTCCGATCGGCCTCCCTTCTCTCGACCTCAGACTCGAGTCGCCCAGCTACGCAGACCGCCTGCCTTTAAGTCTGGCTTCCCAAGCAGCCTGTCTCCCTGTCCCTTGTTCTCTCACATCTTCTCACTGACCTCAAGACTCAGGTGCCTCATTCGAGCCAGGATGTGTCTGTGGGAACCCGGGCGGGACAGCAGAAGGACACCGGGAGGCGGCTGGGGCTGCAGTGGCTACCTGGGGCCTGACCTGCAGGAGTGGACTCCCTCGGACCCCCTCCCTGGTCTCTGGAGGGCTCCAGGCGCAGCCACCCACCCCTGTCACGGGCAAAGACGGTCATACCGATGTGGCACCGGGAGATACAGTGACTGCCCGCGCCCCTCAGAACAGAAGGGGGAAAAACATTTTTTTAAATGTGCCGAGAGCCAATGAAAGACCTAGACCCCGGCTCGGCTGGCCCCTGTCACACTTGCATGCAAATAAAACCAGCCCCTTCTTTGTTGTGGGAGCAGCCTGATGTCCGGGAGAGCTGCGGCCCCAGCCTGGTCCTGTCTGGGCACCTGGGCTCACTCCCGCCTTCCTGCCCCCTCAGAAAACTTCCTGCCTCTGGTTTCATCGTTTGGTGGCTCCACCCAGACAGAGTGACCCCTGCCAGAGACGCCAGCTGCCCCTCTTGGTTCCTCCTGAGTCACTGCAACAGGTAGCCTGGGCCCCGAGCCCTCTGCCTGGTGACCAAACCCCTTTCCTCCCCACCCCCTGCATCCTGCTGTCCCCGGCCCCTCCCTCCCCCTGAGGGCTGCATGGCCGCTGCCTGGGCTTGACACCATTCTGCAGTTAGATCCCTTCTGTGGGGGGCAGAGGTCCTCCCATGCAGCTCTCCCTCTGGGTAGGAGGACGCACTGAAGTTAAACAGCTTAGAGCTTTGCACTTCAGAGGGTCTGTGTTTCCAAACCAGGCAAAATAAAAAAGGGTTGGAAAATTTTTGGAAAATCCCAGGATAAGTTAATGATGGTCCTGGAGCCACAGATAAAAAGACTAGAGCTGGGTGTGGTGGCCACGCCTGTCATCCCAGCAATCCTGGAGGCTGAGGCAGGAGGATCGCAAGTTGGAGGCCAGCCTCAGTGACTTAGTGAGACCCTGTCTTAAAATAAAAAATAAGTAAGTAAAAATGCTTGGGTGTTGCTCAGTGGTTTTAGGTAAAACACAGGTCAAGGTAAATGAAGAGGAGAACACGGCTGGTCAACAGCAGCTCAGGAGTATTTGGGGACAAACCTCTGGAGGCGGAGCCAGTGGAGACTGGAGCCGACCCCCGGTTATACCCAGGGCAGCAAGGGGAAGGGGAGTTTCTGCCTTGTGGCCTTTGCTAGGGGGTCGTCACCTCCGTTCTTTGAGGTGGCCGTCCCATGTTGGACAAGATGCTTCTCAAGAGTTCAGCTCCCTGTAACAATTCTGGTCCTTGGGCAGTGACAGGCATTGTCTGGGGTTTTGGTCAGGCTGACCGCCCTTCTGGGTCAGAGTGACTCTTGTTCTAAGATGGAGGACGTACTTCAAAATGGCCCTTCCTATGTTCTCCCTAATGGTGGAAAAGGAAAGAGAAAAAAAAAGAATAAACCAAAAGACTAGCGACCTCTAAGGCAAGGGAGGTGGTCAGTGGACACGTATCACCTGCCCAGATAGTGGTGGACACAGGCGGGGAGTGACACTCCCGAGAAGGACCTGAACGGGATTACAGCGGTGGGGGCCACGGGGAGTGGACAGACCTGCGTACCCGAGGCAGGAGAGGGGCACTCTTAAACCTGTAGATTATGACAGAGTCCCAGAGACCCAGGAAGGGCCACGTCCAGCGTATTCCTAACGGGGATGGCAGGAGCTATCAGACGGGAGACCAGGGCAGCTCCTGGCTCCGACGGGAGCCCCCGAGAGTACGGGCAGTGAGCCTGGGCATGAGGAGAGAACTGCAGAACCTGCAACAGGGACATCAGCCTCCAACGGCCACTGGTTGATGAGGTCTTTGGAGATTAATAATCGAGACAGACTGGGCAAGGGGGGCGTCTGTCATCCCAGTGGCTCAGGTGGCTGAGGCAGGAGCGTCACAAGTTTGAGGCCAGCCGCAGCAATTTAGTGAGGCCCTAAGCAACTTACTGAGACCCTGTCTCAAAATAATAACAAGGACTGGGGATGTGGCTCAGTGGTTAGGTACCTCTGGGTTCAGTCCCTGCTACCAAATAAATAAAATCAGAGACGGGGCAGAGGAGCTGGGGTGGGCCACCAGTTATCTAAAACCCCAGCTTTTGGTTGTCCTCATCCAGCCCCTTTAAGGTGACCCAGCAAAGAGCCCTCCTAGGGGCTCCGAGATCTCTGGCTGGCAGCCCCTGGGGCCCAGTCAGTGTGCTCTCAGCCACCAAGAAGGCTGTGGCTGCAGGAGTGCCCTGATGGTCCTCTCCCAAGGGTGACCAAGTGGCATCCCCAGCCTGAGCCCTCCTGGCGCCACTGGAAGCTGACTCCATCTTGCAGTCACAGGGCTGAGCCCCAAGCGGCCCCAGGATCCCGGTCAGCCTCACATTGGAGGAGGCTGCTCGGTCAAACTCCTTGTCCACACTGGGGTGGCCCCGTGCTGCCCCAGCTCACCCTAGGGAGCAGACAGCGAGCCCGCGGTGACACGCTGGGTTTCCCTCTTGCTCTGAGTCGGTTCCCAAACCATCTCCTGTTCCTTTCTCTGTGTCCCAAAGTGTCCTGTCCCTCTGTAACGGAGGGACCTACAGACCTGAGCAGGAGCAGGCCTGTCATCCCCCAGAAGCCAGATTCAGAGAGTGGAGCCTTCATTTGCTGGCCCTTGAAATAGAGAGAAAGCCCCTCCTCCTAATCCCTGGGGAGGACTTGATTTGTAAGATCCAGTTTGGGAGGCTGACCCCAGGGCATGCCCTTCACACCTTCCCAGTTCAGACTAAATTAAACTTTGCTTGGGTTTTTTTTTTTTTTTTTGGTTCCGTGAATTGAACCCAGGGGTGCAGCATCTCTGAGTCCCATCCTCCCTTTTATTTTTTATCTTGAGACAGGGTCTTGCTAAAATGGCCTGGAATCTGCAACCCTCCTGCCTCAGCCTCCTGAGTTGCTGGGATGACAGGTGTGGTCACCACCCGCATTTGTCAGGTGCCCTGGGAAAAGACAATGACCTGTGAAGCCAGGAGCCCTTTGGAAATTGCAGCCCCGATTCCAGGACCTCAGGCCCACATTGCTATGGGGGGAAGGGGGTGTTAACAGCTAAAAGTTCCCCAATAAAGTCTAAGGACCTGGGGCTGGGGCTGGTAGCTCCGTTGGTAGGGTGATTACCTGTCATGCACCAGGCCCTGGGTTCAAAAGTATAAGGCCCTCACCTGAACCTTTCCAAGGCAATGCAGCTTCCTGAACAGGTAGGGGGCAGTGAGTCAGTGCGAGGGGCCCCGTGGGACAGATCCCCGGAAGCCTTGAAGCCAGCATGGCCACGAGACTGCTCAGCTTTGGCCAGAACCCAAGGTCCTTGGAGGAGTCTACGTGACAAGGTATGCTGCAGATCCCGATCCTGGGCCCCCTGCTCTGGTCAAGCTCTAAACATGTCCACATGGGGCCAGGTGTGGTGGTGCCTGCCTGTGATCCCAGACTCTAGAGGCTGAGGCAAGTTGAAGGCCAGCCTCCGCAACTTAGCAAGATCCCAAAGGGCTGGGGTTGTGCCTCAGTGGTCGTGGCTCAGTGCTAGAGCACCCCTGGGCTCAGTTCTCAGTACCAGCAGGGAAAAACGTGGAATAAATCAGGCTACTGTGTTACTGAGGCAGGATGGCCGTCTGTGGCCACAGATGGACGACAGGTTGGGACTCCTGAGGCTGACCAAGGAAGACAGTAGACATTCACACCAGGCCACCCATTAAGGAAAGGACACACCCGGGGGCCGGAAAGAGACTTCCTAAGACTGTTGAACAGCTTGTTCAAAGCTGGCAGATTTGCATACAAAATGACTCTAAGAATCCCCAGGCGTCCCCAAGTTTTAAAGCCTGTCCATCACCTGGCACCTGTTCAGGGGAAGTTGGCAATTGCCCTTTACCCAAATTCCCCTTGAAAGCCAGACACTTCACAGGGCGCGAGAAGCTTCCTAAGAGTACAGAAATGCCCCTGAAGATTTGTTCCTGGTTTAGGGCTCCCCAAGCCCTTCCAAAGGGGCATTTCCCAAAAGATCCCCTTGGCATCAATGGAAGGAGCCTACCCGGGGTCGCTAGGCACCCTCCCCGCAGGGCCCGGGCATCTCCAGGTGGGCATCTGCTGAGAATTCAACCTGGGCCCTACAGTCCGCACAGGGGAGCAGACAGGCCACTGAATGCACCTGAGCGGATCCTCCCGGACACACGCCCCCTCCAGCCATCTACCCACCACCAACAGGGGTCTTGGCGCCGCCTGTTGCCCTACCTGGCCGCCCGTGGGACTGCTGCCGCCCTGGGGCCCTCAGTTGGAGCGTGGCTGGGAAGGGGCGCTGACCGTCGTGCTCCTCTGGGACACCCAGGACTCGACCTTGGCACACGCCTGCCTGGGCTGCACTTCCAAGTCCTCCTGAAAATGCATCCTGGCGCGCGTGGAGCTCAGAGGCGCTGGGCCAGCCGCACACAAGGGCGCGCTGATCCTGGAGGGTGGAGAGCCGCCACCCGACTGGCAGTGCCAGGGACCCGACATGCTTCCCATGAGGCCACCCTCGGAACCTTGCGACTGCCCTGCAGGACTTGGCCCCATTTGCAGGAAACATCTTTGCGTTGCAGTCTTCAGCAGACCCCCTGCAGACGTGATCCAGACAACCAACTCTCCCTGGAGGATTTCCTGGCAGAACACGGGGGTGTTTGTGTCCTCATTAACACAACCTGCTGCACCTGTGTGAACAGTCGGGGAGCTGGAATCGCACACCCAGGACATGTAGGAGCAGGTCACCCGGCTGCGCAGGGGCTACCAGGACCCAGACCCAGGCGCCAGCTGGGCGCTGGGAAAGCTTGGGTGCGGCCCTCCTCCGTCTCCTTGTTAGCCTTTTGCCGTTCCTTGTTTTCGGCCTATTCCTGTTTCCATCGGTGGTTAAGGTTGTGGATTGGACAATTCAGGAGTTTCAAAAAGAATCAATGGTTGCCAGAAATACAAGCCCCTCCCGGACTAGGAGCCTGTGCTGTCCACCCTGTCCCCTGTAGATTAGGCGCAAGACATCTTTGTAACCTCCATGGATACACGGAATCAACGTCCCCATATCAGCAGAAATGTTATGATCTAAGCTTAGTCAATATAGATGAAAGGTTATGAAATATTAATAAGTAGGACAATGGCATTATGTGATAAGTGTTATGGAATGAATAATGTTAAGCTACTCTGTTTGAGTTAGAAGAAGATAATCACGTAACTGTAAGACATAAGATCTAAGTTGTTAGAAATAAGATGTGGAACAGTGGAAGGTGGTAAGTAAGAGCCCATAGGGGGCTGGGGATGTGGCTCAAGCGGTAGCGTGCTCGCCTGGCATGCGTGCGGCCCGGGTTCGATCCTCAGCACCACATACCAACAAAGATGTTGTGTCCGCCGAGAACTAAAAATAAATAAATTAAAAAAAAAAAAAAAAGAGCCCATAGGTTCAAATAGTCACAGGTGAGTGTAGGTTAGTGGGACAGTAGTTGAGTACGAGGTCTAGCTCTAGACAGGTATAAGTAAATATAGCCACATAGTGACTCCATTTTTATGATTCCTGTGAGAAACTGTTATGTAAGCTCTTCTAAGATTCTAAAAAAAATAATTGTTTTTCTATACTTTATACTCCCACAAATGTACTCAAACCTAGGATGGAGCCACAGATGTGCTTGAACCCAGGATGGGGTTGTCTGATTTTGCTCTGCTAACTGCTTTCTCAGCCCTTGTACCCTGATTGTTAGCAACTCGCAGATTCCATAGGATGTGATTTCCTTCCTTAAATACGCTAGCCACTGACAGATGAGGCTGTTCTCCCACAGGGTCTCTTGGTCCCTGTGACAAACAGTCCCTGGCCAGGTAATAAAAACTCTCTAATTTGTTTTCAAATTTGGATTTAAGAGTGTTTTCTGAGCTGTCCCCCCGTAACAGGAAGAAGTTACAAGAAGAGGCCTTCGCCCCAAACCCAATGACCCTTAAATGGGATGTTGCTCAATGGGAGCTCTGCTTCCAGAACCCTCCATCCCTCAAAACTGAAAGGCCTGCCCAGGAGACCACATTTGGAACTGTGCCAAGAGCCAGTGAAAATCCTCGCCTCTAGCTCCCCTGAAACCGTCACTCGTGAACAAGACCGTGCCGACCTGACAGGGCCTGTTGTTTTGTTGTTCTGAGGATCGAACTCAGGGGCGCTCTACACCCCCAGCCCATTTTTATCACACTGGGTTGCCCAGGCTGGGCTGGGACTTGCCATCCTCCTGCCTCCGCTTCCTCATGGCTGGGATGACAGGCATGTGCCACCACCTGACCAGCCTGACACACTTAAACAGAAGCCCCAATAAAGTCTGGCGGGGGTTCATCCTGACTGGAGTCCCTTTGTTTCTAGCAGCAGAGGCCAAAGTCCCCCTGCCTCATTAGCCCTAGGCCTGGAAGTGGGTGGGCCCTGGTGGCAGTCCAGTTGGTGGTGGCCCTGGGTGGAACCACTGGGCCCCTAAAGAGGAGGGCCTGGGGCTCGACTTCCTCCACTAGGTCACCACCAGCCTCCGGCCTCTCTCCTGAATGCTCCTGCCCTGGACTCCCGCTCCCATGCAGGGCAGGCCCAAGCCTCCATTTTCCTGCTAATTCCAATGGGCTTGAGACAGCCCTGCTGATGGAAAACAGCACCCCAAAGTTAAAGGAACCAGATCTTGGTGGGGGTCGGGGAGACGCAGGCAAGCTGCCCTCCATCTCCTGGGATGAGCAGGGGTGCTGATCCCAGAGATTTCAAGATGGGAAATGTAGTAAAAGCTTAGCACAAACGAGAAAAAGCAAGGATGGGCATGGGTCTCCTCTCGCTCCTCTTTCTCATGGTTATTGGAATTTTCTTTGGGGAAGTGTTAGAGGGTCTTACCCAAGAATCACCCCTCAACTCTGATAAAACACTGTGTGTGTGTGTGTGTGTGCGCGCGTGTGCGAGTGTGCCTGTGTGTGTGTGTGCCTGGTACCATGGATGAACCCAGGGGTGCTTAACCACTGGGCTACCCTGCTAGCCCTTTTTATTTGTGAGTCAGGGTCAGGCTAAGTTGCTTTAGTGTCTTGCTAAGTCTCCCAGGCCTTGAACTTGGGGTCCTCCTGCCTCGGTCTCCGAGTTGCTGGGATGACGGGCGGGTGTGTGCCCTGTGCCTGCAGCTGCTTTGGATCCCTAAACCTGTACTGCGCCTGCCATGACCCACGGGTGGGGAGAAGAGCTGCGGTTCTGATGATGACACTGTAACACTGTGCTGACGAGCAACGGGCATGGTGGGTGGGCTCCGAGTCGTCCTGTCTTCCCGGGGACTTGGTCCTGGGTCTGTCTCAGGCCGCAGGGCCGTTGGTCGGCTTTGTGCAGGGTCTTGCTTAAGATGTTTCACCACCAGGACCTTCTGAGTGTGCGTACCCTTGCCATTTGGTTCTTAGCCTGGTTTCCCATCTTCCTCCTGTTGCACAAGGAACAGTGTGCCCGGCTGAGGCCAGGCAGGGCCTGAAGTGAGTATCCTGTCACGCCGGAGGCACCACGGAGGCAGGCCTGTCAATTAACTGATTTTATTCTTTTCTTAAAGCCCTGCCCCGCACTGCTCACATCTCACTGCTACCTAAGAACACCAGAAAACTAGGAGTTCAGAGTGCACCGGAAGGGCTGGGGCTGGGCTCAGCGGTACAGCACTTGCCTCTGCTGTGTGAGGCTCTGGGGTGGATCCTCAGCCCCACATAAAAGAAATAAAATGAAGGCATTGTATCCATCTACAACTTTAAAACTATACATTTTAGGAAGGAGGGGAAAGAAAGGACAGCAGAATAAAATAGACATTATTATTGCTGTGTGTATATACGTGACTGCATGACCAATGTGATTCTGCAACCTGAACCCTCAGAAAAATGAGAGATTATATTCCCATCTGATTCAAATGTATGATATGTCAAGATCATCGTACTGTCATGTGCAACTAATTAAAACACATAAAAAATTTATATATATATATATATATATATATATATATATATATATATATATATATATATATTTTTTTTTTTTTTAAATGCACCAGAAGCCAGGTGCAGTGGTGCATACCTGTAATCCCAGAGGCTCAGAGTCTGAGGCAGGAGGATCATGAGTTCAAACCCAGGCTCTGCAACTTAGCAAGGCCCTAAGCAACTTAGTGAGACCCTGTCTCTAAATAAAATATAAAAAGGGCTGGGATGTGGCACAGTGGTTAAGGGTCCTTGGCTTCAATCCCAGGTACCCAAAACAACAAACAAATAATACACACAAAAATAAATGTCCGGAGCCAGGCACAGTGACAACTACCTGTAAATTCATTTACTTGAGAGGGGGACGCAGGACAAATACAAGTTCCAGGCCAGCTTTAGCAACTTAGAGTGGACCATCCTTCGAGGCTACGGACTTAAGATGACAGCCTTCAGCTGGCAGGTTGCAGTCAGCCCAGCCTGACTGGGCAGCAGACTGGCTGAGGTAGGAACTTGGGCAGACCGACAGAAAACGTTGGCCCCAGGAGGGTCAGACGCCTCTGTAACAAAGCAGGATGACCACAGACAGGCCAGCTCAAAAACCAGGTGAAACTGGAACATCTGTGACCCAGTGCCCTTTCCAAACCAGGACAAATGGTAACACTGTACCTGACTGGCGGGAGTCACATGGACCCCAGGTGCCCTGGTGTCACTGGACTCCAAGACCCACTGCTTTGAACATCTCTAGCCTGTGGTTTTCAAGGCACCTTCTCCCCTCTAACCTTATCATATAAACACCTGGACCGCACACGCCCCTGGCCACCCCTGGCCACCGCCTTGGCACCCCTCCACTGCAGAGCTCTCCTTTCTTTCTGTCATTTTAACAAATCTTGTTACTTTGCTTTCCTGTCTGTGGAACGCATTCTCCAAATTCAGGAGACAAAGAACCCATCGCCTCCACTCTATGTTACAAACTCAAGAAGTCAGAGCCAGAAAGACAAGGTCACTAAACCTGAGACAGGACAACAACAGTGTGCCCTGCTTTGAAAATAATATTAGGGACTCTCCCCATAAAGAGATGATTCCAGGTGCTGACCGGCAAAGCAACCTTCCATTTACTTTATTAGCATACTAAAAATCACGCCCCAAGGTGGAAACCTAAGTTGCCAAGGAGATGTGAGCCCGCAGAGGAGGTGCAGAACGCTAAGACCCCCCACACACACACACGCCATGCGGGGCGCCCGCGTGTCATCCTGGCAACTCGGGAGGCTGAGGCAGAAGGATCAAGGCCGGCCTCAGCAAATTAATCTTCTTCAAAATAAAATAAAAACAGGGCCAGTGGTGGAGCTCGGTGGAGGTCGCCTCTGGGTTCAGTGTCAAGTACTGCGGTGGAGCGCGGCGACAAAGGCTACAGCGCAAGTCCCAGTTCACACCTCGTTGGCCCGTTCGCGCTCCCCGACTCTCTCTCCTTTCTACAGGCTCCAGCTCTAAAGTTCCCCTCGGTGGCATCAGGCTGTGGCACTCCTGCACCCACAGGCTGCAACTCAGCACGTGGTGGCCTCGGGTGGGGCCACTAGTCTCCGAAGACAGAGGCCCGGGGCCTCAGTCTCCTCCTCTTGGTCCCCACCGCGCTCCCGCCTCAGTTTCCCCGCTCATCCCAGCCCAGATGCAACTAGTAGGTGGTGGCCTTGGGCGGAGTCACGACCCCAGTGAAAGACGAGGTCCGGGACCTCGATTTCCTCCTCCAGGCCGCCCTCCCGCTGGTTTCCGTCAGGGTCCGGGAGGCGGGAGTCCCGGGACTCCGGGGCGGAGCCAGGCGACGCGGGCTGGCGGGCGGAGCCGGGGGGCGCGGGGCGGAGCCGAATGACGCCGGAGGGGCGGGGCCGGACGACGCGGGGCGGGGCCGGGTGACGCGAGGGGCGGGGCGGGGCGCCGGGCGGCCGCAGCTATGGCAGGTACGGCGGGCCCGGGCGGCGGGCGAGGCTTTGCGCGCGGGGGCTGCACCCGCCGTGCGTGCGCGACCCTCTAAGCTCGTCGCTGCCCCGCAGCTCTGGAGCCACTGTCCCCCGCGGGCTGCGCGGGCGAGGAGGCGCCGGATGAGGACGAGGACGAGGCGGAGGCCGAGGACCCCGAGCGGCCGGCCGGCGCGGGCTGCGGGCGCGGCGGCGTTGGCGGGGCCGGGCCGGGGCTCTGCGGCGCGCTGGGGGGCGCGCTCACCAGGCGCGCGGTCACACTGCGGGTGCTGCTCAAAGACGCCTTGCTGGAGCCTGGCGCCGGGGTGCTGTCCATCTACTACCTGGTGAGCGTCCGCTGACCCTCATCCCAGCTCCGACAAGAAGGGAACCCAAGGCCCAGAGCGCCCTGCCGCAGGACGAGACCCCGATGTGGGGAGGGGAACTGAGCCACGGAGCAGCCTGACCCCGGATGGAGCCCCTTCTGGGCAGGAGGACCTGGTTCATCTAAAGCCCCACTCTGCCGTTGAGAGTCTGAGGCTAAGATGGGCCCTCCTGGCTGTGTGACTCCGCAGCCTCTCTGGGTGGTAGCGGTTTCCCCCTCTGTATAAATGGGTGTTTTTCCTCTCCCAGTCCCTTTCCAGTGGATTCAGTGAATAAAGCAGTCCACACATTTCTGGTGTCCAGCAAGGGCTTTAAAAGCACGTACTGTCGTGGTTGCTATTGCTTGATTTTTACATTGAGCACCTGCTGTATGCCAAGCAGCATATTGGGTACTGGGGTACAGTACTAATCAAGGTGGACCCTGTCCTTGCCCTTCCAGGGCTCACAGTCCAGGGACGAGGGGACTGGCCTAGGAAAGGATCCTGGGCTTGAAAGGGTCACTGTACTGGAAAGTGCAGCTCTGCCTCAGGGAGCATGGGTCCGGAGGAGTCCCCTGGAGGGTACCAGGCCCTGGGCACAGCCAGCCCACTGTCTCTGCAGGGAAAGAAGTTCATTGGGGATCTGCAGCCAGATGGGAGAATTGTGTGGCAGGAAACTGGGCAGGTCTTCAACTCTCCCAGTGCCTGGGCCACACACTGCAAGAAACTGGTGAACCCCGCCAAGAAATCCGGCTGTGGCTGGGCCTCTGTCAAGTACAAGGGCCAAAAACTGGACAAGTACAAGGCTGCCTGGCTCCGACGGCACCAGCTGCACGTGCCTGTAGCTCCTGCCGATGAGGTATGTCCTTTGGCTCCTGCAGTAAACGCTGTACGACTTACTGTTGGATGAGGGATGCTCAGTTGCATACAGCACTTCTAGTGCTGGACCAGAGAAGACTTGACCAGAGAACTGAAGGGGGATGGGGAAGCCATGAAGATATCTGGGAAACAGCCCATGCAAAGGACCTGTGGCAGGACAGAGTCTGGTGTGTTGGAAGCACATCAAGGAGGCCCGTGTGACTGGAGCAGAGGGGGAGATAGAGGGAGTAGGTGAAGCACAGAGGGGACAGGGTGGTTCCTGCAGGGCCCTGCAGGTTGCTAGAAGGAGTTGACCTTTTCCCCAAGGGAGGTGCGAACCATGGAGGGCTGTGAACAGAGGACTGAGACTGACTCTCGGTGTTCACAGGGGCCCTGTGGTGGCTGCTGTAGGGAGGACAGGCTTTGGGGGATGAGAGTGGGATGCTGGGACCAGGCAGAGGGACTGGGCTGGTCCTGGTGAGCTAAGGATGCAGCTGGAGCCATTGAGGCCATCCATGTGATTTTTAAAAAATATTTAATTTTTAGTTGTAGTTGGACACTATCTTTTTTCCAGTCATTCATTTTTATGTGGTGCTGGGGAGCGAACCCAGGGCCCTGCAAGTGCTAGGTGGGCGCTCTGCCCCAGCCCCAGGTCCTGGATATTTTTTTTTTAAATTTTTTATTGTTGGTTGTTCAAAACATTACAAATTTCTTGATATATCATATTTCACACTTTGATTCAAGTGGGTTATGAACTCCCATTTTTACCCCATATACAGATTGCAGAATCACATCAGTTACACATCCATTGATTTACATATTGCCATACTAGTGTCTGTTGTGTTCTGCTGCCTTTCCTATCCTCTACTATCCCCCCTCCCCTCCCCTCCCCTCTTCTCTCTCTACCCCCTCTACTGTCATTCATTTCTCCCCCTTGTATTATTTTTCCCTTTCCCCTCACTTCCTCTTGTATGTACTTTTGTATAACCCTGAGGGTCTCCTTCCATTTCCATGCAATTTCCCTTCTCTCTCCCTTTCCCTCCCACCTCTCATCCCTGTTTAATGTTAATCTTCTTCTCCTGCTCTTTGTCCCTACTCTGTTCTTAGTTACTCTCCTTATATCAAAGAAGACATTTGGCATTTGTTTTTTAGGGATTGGCTAGCTTCACTTAGCATAATTTGCTCTAATGCCATCCATTTCCCTGCAAATTCTATGATTTTGTCATTTTTTAGTGCAGAGTAATACTCCATTGTGTATAAATGCCACATTTTTTTTTATCCATTCGTCTATTGAAGGGCATCTAGGTTGGTTCCACAGTCTTGCTATTGTGAATTGTGCTGCTATGAACATCATCGATGTAGCAGTGTCCCTGTAGCATGCTCTTTTTAGGTCTTTAGGGAATAGACCGAGAAGGGGAATAGCTGGGTCAAATGGTGGCTCCATTCCCAGCTTTCCAAGAAATCTCCATACTGCTTTCCAAATTGGCTCTGGATATTTTTGAAAGTGCATCTGACAGGACTTAATGCATCAGATAAGGGGGATCCTGAGTGGGTGGGTGGAGCTGAGCTCAAGAGATGAGAGACAGGGAAGAGCAGGTAAGGGGGCCTAGTCTGGCCCAGTCTGGCCCAGTGTTGCCAGGTTGAGACATCTGTGGGCAGCTGGACCCCTAGTCTGAGATGGACAAGGCCACTCGGAGGGTGTGGGTGGAGGAAGAGGCCTGAGGCCGACGTGTGGGTCCACCTGGGGAAGGACCCGTAGAGGTAGCAGGGGGCCCCGAATGCTGGGTCTGGGTATCAGGGGAGATGCTCCGAGACGGAGGGGGTCTTGTAGTGGCAGACGCTGCTGAGAGGGTGAGTGCAGGGACCGAAATGTGACCTTTAGATTTGAACCCAAAGAGGTCACCTTGGCAGGAGGCGGTTTTTGAGGGGCAGTCAGGGGAATTACAGTGATCCATGAAACTTGCTCTAGAAACGGAACTCGAGGGCGCAAGCCAGATGCTTTACATATATGATCTCACTTCAGCCCAATGGGGCTGGAGACCACTTATCTTTTGACAGATAAGAACGGGAGTTGAGGGGTTAGGGCTGTCCACTGGAGTCACACCCCCTTGTAAGAGGCAGAGCAAATTTGAACCAGAGGGAAAGCAGCCTGGGGGTGCCAGCCAGGCCAGAGTTGCGCTTGCGCATTAGACTGCCTCTGCTCGCTCTCGCCCTCTAGCCGTCGTGTTGGGCAATGGCACCTGGGGCTCCGGTCTGCTAGAAGTCTGGGTTCGGGGGTGCCCGATTGAGAGTCCAGCTGAGTGTCCGGCTGCTGTCCCCGCCAGAGCCCGGCCAGCGAAGGGGAGGAGGAGGAGCTGCTGATGGAGGAAGAGGAGGAGGAGGTCCTGGCGGGGGTCTCAGCAGAGGACAAGAATCGGAGACCGCCTGGGAAGGGTCCCTCGGAGCCTGCACACCCTGGTGAGGGGATCAGGAGAGGCAGGGCGGGAAGGGGGTGGCCCTGGAGCATGGAAGGGGGCGGGGAGAGTTAGGGTCTTGCTCTTCTCCGGAGCCCCCAAGATCCTGCCTGGCTGACTTGGTAGCCCCGCTGCCCAATTTCATTTGCTGCCTGTTTTCTTAAACTAATGCTGGGTTTCTGAGTACCTCGGCCCCATTTCCTTATGTGCGCCCTGATTTCTTTGGCCCACTACCTGGTTTCCTGAGCTTTTTTTTTTTTTTTTTTTTTTTTTGATTACCGGGATTGAACTCGGGGGCACTCAACCACTGAGCCACATCCCCCATCCCCAGCCTTATTTTGTGTTTTATTTAGAGACAGGATCTCATTGAGTTGCTTAGCATCTCCCGGTTGCCAAGGCTGGCTTCAAACCCTCGATCCTCCTGTCTCAGCCTCCTGAGCCTCTAGGATTATAGGCATGCACCACTGTGCCTGGCTCTGAGCTCATTTTTCTTTTAAATATCTATTTTTTAATTGTAGTTGGACACGCTACCTTTATTTTACTTATTTTTATGTGGTGCTGAGATTGAACCCAGGGCCTCACATGTGCTAGGTGATCGCTCTACCTCAGCCACAATCCCAGCCCCCTGAGCTCTTTTTTTAAAAGGCTATCTGTCTGATTTGTTGACATTTATTTCCCAGCTCTTTCTGCCTGATTTTTAAGGCTGCCTCTAGATGGATTTATTTTGGTTTCTTGCACTGCCTGGGTATGCAGATTGCCCTGGGGAGGGCTTTCCGATGCTTTCTTTCTCTCTCCTCCCCCTTTTCAGAGGCCACACCCCCAGGAAAGCGGGTGGAAAACAAGCCCCGCGCGCCTGTGCGCTACTGCATGCTGGGCAGTCGTGACTCTGCCAGGTCAGATGCGCCTCTGCAGCCCTGGCTGGCCGGGTGGGGTGGGGAGATAGTTTCAGGGATGAGGGAGGAGCCTGGGGGTGCCTGAGGCTGTGGGACTCTTGGCCCCTCCAGGAACCCACACACGTTGGTGGAAGTGACATCCTTTGCAGCTATTAACAAGTTCCAGCCGTTCAATGTGGCCATTTCTAGCAATGTGCTCTTCCTGCTGGTATGTGACTAATCTCCCTCCTTGGCCCTGTGTCCAGACAAGGGGCTTCCTGGCCTGGAAAGGGGGCTGGGGTACCCAGGAATGAGGAAGAGAGGGAGGGAGGGGTCTTTGAAATGGCAACTGTGTAAGAGCAGGGAGCTTTGTTTGTTCTGGTTAATAGTAGATTCTCAATACTTGTCTGCTATGGGTAAATGGTAGTTGCTCAATAAATATGTGGAGGAAGAGGAGGGTGGGCTGGCCCTGTAGGGGGCAGGAGCAGCGCCTTAGCCAGTGCCCACTACTCCCTTCCCCAGGACTTCCACAGCCACCTGACGAGGAGTGAGGTCGTGGGGTACCTTGGAGGCCGCTGGGACATCACCAGCCAGAGTGCGTATTGGGGCCGGGTGGAGGGGGTGCTGGGAGTAGGACTAACATCTCTTCTCCCCATCGCCCTGCAGTGCTCACGGTGCTGAGAGCCTTCCCCTGCAGGAGCCGGCTTGGGGACGCTGACACGGCAGCTGCCACTGAAGAGGAGGTGAGGGGCTGCCTGGGCGGAATGCAGCTGTCCTGCCCTTGTCCTGGCAGCTGGCAGTGTTAGCGCTCAGCAGATGTGCAAATGGGACCCAGCCCTGGCTCCTAGGCTCTCTGCCAACCCTACCAGCCCTTCCCCTCAGACCCTCAGTGTTCTCTTCTGTGAAACCTGAGGTGTCGTGGTCTCACGCAGTTCGGTACCTGGCCCTTAGCTCGCATGGGGCTGCTGCGTGCTTTTCCCTTTTCTGTGGTGCTGAGGCTGGAACTCGGGGCTCCCGCAGGATAAGCAGGTGCTCCTCCGCGGGCCACATCCCCAGCCCTTTTCAGTTTCTTTTGAGACAGGGTCTTGCTAGGTGACCCAGGCTGGCCTGGGACTCGTGACCCACCTGGGAGACTCCTGGGTCCCGGGCTGTGCTCCATGCCTACTGCTGCTCTAGTCTTGTTGTCATGATGGAGCTCAGTGTGTCCCTGGCACTGCTCGGAGCACTCTGCAACCACTCTTCGAGGCTTTGTCACAGTGTCCCGCAGGGGACAGTGAGCAGGCGCTGATCAGGCACGTGTCGCCGCCCTGTCCATCTCTGCCCCCCCTTGTTCATGGCTGGGAAGGTCCCTCTTGGGCGGGGTGGGCTCTGTGCCTCCCACCGCAGTTGCCGCGGCAGATGGGAACCGTGGGCACGCGGACCCTGGTGCTTGTCATTCTCTGAGCAACACACACTGTGTCAGGTATCAGGCCACCAGGACAGTCCCAGCCTAGGGGAGAGTGTGCACAGGTTCCGTGCAGATGCTGCGCTGTGCAAGGGCCTTGAGCACCCTGGGATCCCGGTGTCCCCCACAGATAGAGGGCCCACTCTAGTTGCAGGAGCAGAGAGGCACTGAACAGAACCACCCTGTCCCCCACCCTGCTGCTGCCTCTTCCCAGATCTACCAGAGCCTGTTCCTGCGAGGCCTGTCCCTGGTCGGCTGGTACCACAGCCACCCGCACAGCCCGGCGCTGCCCTCGCTGCAGGACATTGACGCGCAGATGGACTACCAGCTGCGGCTGCAGGGCTCCAGCAACGGCTTCCAGCCCTGCCTGGCACTGCTGTGCTGTGAGTCCTGGGCCGAGGAGTGGCGCCCTGCTGGGCCTGCTGAGCCTCCAGCCAGAGCCCTCTCCTCCTCCTTCCCCAGCCCCGTACTACTCTGGCAACCCGGGACCCGAGTCCAAGATCTCACCCTTCTGGGTGATGCCTCCTCCCGAGGTAGGTGGGGCTGCTGGGGTTCTTGGGAGGCCAGGGGGTGTGAGTCGGTGTGGGCAGATGTGCCAGGGCGAGGAGGGTGTGCTGGTGGCTCAAGGTAGGGCACTTCTGTTCTGGGCCTGTTTCTTCCACTGACTTGGTCTAGGGAGGGGAGGGAGCCAGCACCCAGTCCTGCCCTCCGGCAGATGCTGTTAGCCACCCTATTTGAGCTTCTCTGAGGCCTGATGTGGGCCTGGGTGCAGCACGCTGCTCTTAGTGTGGTGGCTTCCTTCCCCAGCCCTGCCTGGCTTCACTGCCCAGGCCCCGCTAGGGGTCAGAGGTCATCCCTGGAGGGAATTCTGGGCTCCGTCTCTTCTTGGCATCTGTGGGCAGGATGCCACTCTGGCCCCATTATCTGGCTCTACCAAGGCCCCATATGGTCCGTAGCCCCGGATCCCAGCCCCAGGCCCTCTGCTGTTCCCACTGCCATGGGTGGGCTGCAAGGTCTTCTGACTGGCATGTACTGCCCTCAGCAAAGGCCCAGCGACTACGGCATCCCCATGGAGGTGGAGATGGCCTACGTGCAGGACGGCTTCCTGACCAACGACATCCTGCACGAGATGGTGAGCTCCACGTGGGAGGGACGGGGGAGATGCCCTGCTAGAGGCACTCAGCACATCCAGATTGACTGCCAATCCTAGGACAAGCCCCAGACCCTCCACAGCCCCTCTCCCTGTTCCTGGCTAGCTCCTGCCTTGGGCCTCTGCACCCGCCACTGGTTCTCCAAGTAGAGAAACTGCAGTTTGGGGTTGTGCCCAGGGCTTGCACACACTAGGCCAGAGCTGCTCACCAGGATGCGCCCCAGCCCAGGTCATAGGCTTGATAACCACATGTTCAGCATGTGCTAAAAAAAAAAAAAGCTAACCTTCTTCACACAGCTGGGTCTGAGTGCCATTCCTTGGCCCTAGGCTAGAAGAGGCAGCAGGGCAGGCCTGCTCTCTGGTGTCCCAGGGGCTTTGTGGAGTCCTGGGGAAGGGAATGTGAATGTGGCCAAGCCCAGAGGTCCCTCCATTTAGTCAAGTTTGGATTAGGTGAGAGGGAGTGGAAGCTGGGGCTGGGATCCTGCTGGTCTAGATAGGGGTCTCGGGACACAGCTGCTTGGCTTGGTCTAGGGAGGGGAGAGAGCCGGCACTCAGTCCTGCCCTCCCGCAGATGCTGCTGGTGGAGTTCTATAAAGGCGCCCCGGACCTGGTGAGGTTCCAGGAGCCCTGGAGCCAGGAGCACAGCTACCTGGACAAGCTAAAGGTGAGACCACATCTGTCCCCAGGAGCTGCAGCCCCAAGGACTGTGCATAGGGAACACCCAGGACTATACTCAAGACACCCCAAGAAAGTGACCACAGTGAAAATAAAATTGGGAACAGCCCAGGGGATCAGCTCAGCAGGGGCTGTGCTGAGCACACACAAGGCCCTGGTTCTCCCCTGCACAAAGCCCCTTGAACCTCGCAACCCCCAGGACGTCCCAGTTGGAGAAGCCTCTCCATCTGACCCCGTGTCACTGCAGGGCCACCTGAAGAGGGGACACAGGTTTTGATTTGATTTGGAGCCTTGAGCTCCAGCAAGGCCAGAGGCAGCTGGTGTGTGAGCTGGCTTCTCTGGTGGCTGGCCCCTGGCCGCCGCCTTCTGAGGGTGCCCTGTTTACTTCCTACTTGAATCTGTCTGGTGTACTTTGTGTAGAAGCACCTTCCTGCCCGCCTGTGGCCTGTCATTCACACTTGGACATCAGTGGCCTGGGATCGGGCAGGCAGACACCCCCCCCCCCCACCTGGACATCGTGCCTGCAGCCCACTGGTTCTGGGTCAAGTGCACTGTTCCCCTTGGCGAGTTGGGACTTAGGAACGCCACTGTGTGCTTGGTTGAGGATCTGGCTCTGCCAGGGTGTTTCACTTGGGTGGTGGCAGGGCACTGAGCCACCAGCCCTGCTTGTTTCAGATCTCCTTGGCCAGCAGGACACCCAAAGACCAAGGTCTGTGCCATGTGCTGGAGCAGGTCTACAGTCTCCTCAAGCAGGGGAGCTGAGGGTGCTGTCCTGAGATCAGAGGTGACTATGGGGACTGGCTCAAGGACTCCGTCTGTTGCTGTCCCGTCCTGTGTGAGATAATAAAAAACTGAGCCGCCAGCAGCCTGCAGTGTGTCTCATGGAGTGGACAAGAGCCAGCTGCCAGCCCAAGCTGGGTCCCCTGAGCAGCTCCAAGTGTGGCTTCCTCCTCTGGGTGGCAGGGCAGGGCACTGAGCTACAGATGCAAGTGGTTCCCCAGCCAGCTCCACAGCACCTATGGGTGAGGGCTGCTGTTTAGGCAGCAGAGCACCTTGGGATGCAGAATCACCCACAAGTGACTGGGGGCTGGTACTAGGGGTGCCCCTTACTGGCCGGCACAGAGGAGCTGAGGTCTACCCCTGCACCAACATGAGACCAAGGGCTGTAGAAAGAAACATTTAATACTTCTTTTTTTAAAAAAATTAGGCGTACATTTCAGTCCACCCTGGATGGGAAGCCAGGTCGCACCGCCCGTCTTGGCAGAGACTGCGTGTCCCCATGTGGTAGTCACAAAGGGGCAAAAGAGAAGGGCAGAGCCTGGTGTCCCAGGGGCTTTGTGGAGTCCTAGGGAAGGGAATGTGAATGTGGCCAAGCCCAGAGGTCCCTCCATTTAGACAAGTTTGGATTAGGTGAGAGGGAGTGGAAGCTGGGGCTGGGATCCTGCTGGTCTGGGTAGGGGTCTCGGGACACAGCCGCTGGCTTGGTGTAGGGAAGGCAGGTGCTGGCAAGCCAGGTCTGAGGTGACAGTCTTCAGAGCATTCGAGCTCAACCTCCGGCAGAGCAGGATGGGCCGTGGTCCCGAGTGAGCTGTTTGTGTGCAGGGTGGGCACAGCCCTCCATGTGCTGGGGCTTTAGGAGGCTGGACCCATTGGCCTCATGAGGGTGGCTATGGGTGGGTGGGTACAAGCCAGCCAGTGTCTGAGGACTTGGCTGGGAGGGTGACAGGCTCCTGAGACAGCGGTGGGCCCAGGGCTCCTGGGAGAGGGCTTGTCCTTGAGCAGGCAGCCTCTGAAAACCCAGGCCTATCTCGTCCTGATCACAAGCAGAGCTGACAGCAGGTTCTAAGAGGTGAGGGACGCCCTGGCCTAGGGGCCTCTGAAGGCCCCAGCTCTCCAGGAAGTAGCATGTGTGCAAGGCTCAGGGACAGCACCTCTGGGACTTCAGGCCTCTGGGGTGCCCTGGATGGGGGCCTGGCCCATCGCCAGCAACGGGCGGGGAGGGGATTTAAAACCTGGGATGTGGGGAGGTGGCCAGGGGTCTTGCCTCAGTCCCACCCCACCCTGTTAAGGCAGCAGGTCAGGTGACAGGGAGAGGAGCTGGGCCCTGCAGCCACAACAGGGATGGCCCCAGGATGGGAGGAAATTGCTGCTCCTCCAGGGAACATTAGTGTTTCTAAGAGCACCTTAGTGTTAGTCCCACCTCAGGCCTGCTGGCCGGGGAAGGAGGCCATGAAAGGGAAGGAAGGACGCAGCCCAGCCCCAGGAGGACTGCCAGAAGGTGGGGAAGGGAGCCCGCTGCCTCCAGTGTGGGCCCACGCTCACCGGTGCAGACGGGCAGGCCCGGATGAGAGCTGCCTGCCTCGTTGGCCCTGCAGCCTGGTGACAGGCCGCCCGGTGGGCCCGAATCAGCTGCTAAATGGAATGCAGGAGACCCGGCTGGTGTGGACGGAGGGCGGGAGGGCCTTGGCATGTCACTGCGGCAGAGGCACGAGCACCTCCACGTAGCTGAGGGGGAAGAAGCCCGACTGGCCGTGCAGCATGCCCTCGTACCAGTTCTCGTCGATCTGGTTGGTGAGCGTGATGAGGTCGCCCTCGCGGAAGCCCAGCTCCCCGTCGTTCTCAGGCTCAAAGTCGTACAGTGCCTTGCAGCTGGGCTGGTCCAAGGGTGCTGGGGGCAGGAGAGATGTGAGGGCCACTGTGCCCTCACCAGCTCTCTCTCACCAAGCCCTGGCCCCTCTCCCTGGTAGCCCTGCCACTCAGCTGCCCCCCCTGCCCCGACTGCTGGAGGAAGACGTGGAGCCAGGTCTGGCAATGGTCAGCCACAGTGTTGCTGGGAAGCACTGGAGATGCCCACAGGGTCATGGAGAAGAAAGACTGGCCAGAGCACTCAGGGCACTGTACAGGCAAGACAGCCTTGAGCCAGGCTGGTGTCCTTGGCCCTCAGCACTTGATCCCCTGGTGTGCACATGAGGCTAGGGGCTGGAGACCCACCGGCAGTGGGGGCGGTCCAACCAGCTCCCATCTGGGCCCCACTGCCCACAGGGGACAGGCAGGACTTCCTGGCCCAGGAGATGTGTAGGAGAAAGACCCCTTCGGAATACAACAGAAGGCAGTGTTGCCAGCTAAGTTCAGCCATCAGCAAGGAAGCCATTAGCAGGGGACACTCACGCATACTCCTACTGGGGGTCCGGATGGGCTTGTCCGAAGATCGGAAGGACGATGAAGCTGCTTGTGAACAGAACAGAGGGAGGCTGATCACAGTGTGTGTGGGGGGCCATTTCCTGGTCCCTGGGGACCCCCTCCTGTAGTCCAGGTGGACAGTGGGCTTGGGTTTTCCTGGGCCTTGGCTCTCAGAGGCCTGGGACAGGGCCAGCCCTCTGCCACCCAGAGCAGCATTCCATTCCCTGTTACCTGTGGTCTTGGGGGCTGTGGTGCAGGGGAAGCCCCCGTTGGACTGCTCTGGCTCTCCGAGGTCAAAAGGCTCCCGGGGCTTGGGCTTGTACTCCCGCTTGGGGCGTGAGGAGGCGTCTCGCACCCTGTGGGGGGAATCATTGGCCATGAGGGCCTCAGCACTCCGGATCCAAGCTGATGCCCTAGGCCCCATCACAGGGGACACTGTTGGTTAGAGGCTCCTGGAAGCAGAGGCCCTGGGCTGGTCCCCCACCCCCGCCCGGCACCTTCAGAAGCTGCAGACTACTTCTAGATAGTTCAATGCATGGGTTACGCTGTGAGGTCCCCGACAGCCCAGGAAGCAGGTGCCCTGCATGTCCTGTCCCGCCCCCTGAAGCCGGCCCAGCTCTAGTTGACCACACGCCTCAGAGGTGAGCCTCAGGCAGGGCATGGGTGGGGAGGGGTCAGCAGGCTACCGTGGACCTCAGGGTGAACTGGGTGGCTCAGCACTCTAACCTCTTGACCCTCATGTCACTCCTCCTGTCTCCCAGGGGGACCAGGATGAGCCTAATAATGTCCTGCTTCCTCATGTGGCCCCTCCCAACTCAGGCAGCCTGGGAGACTCTGGAAGCAGACTCAGGGCCATGCTGTGGAACCTGCTCACACCAGGGCGGCCTCACACATAGGGCTGCTGTCCCTATGGCCAACAGAGGGGCACGAGGGCCCAGGGCCTGCAGGAAGCATGGGGACTCAGGCTTCAGGGAACTCTGGCGGGGAGCCATCGGGGACAGGGAGAGAACAAGAGGGACTCCGGCAGAGAAGATGCCCGCCACAGCGAGGCGGCCCACCTGCGCCTGAGCTTGTCGGCCAGCTCGTCCAGGATCTGCACGGCCTGTCGGTGGTAGTCCAGCTGCGCGTCCACCAGGGCCGAGAGCTGGCTCACCTGCTCGATCTGTGGGACCAGCAGGGCTGGAGGGACACCACTATGGTGGCTGTCTCCCTGCTGACCCCCATGCTGCAGCCTGAGCAGGGCCCCAGGTTTGGGGAGTGCTCCTCGCTTTTGGCAGTGGGCAGGCTGCTGCCTGCAGCCCTCTGTTCCCCTGAAGCCATGTGGCCTCCCTCAAGCTTTCGCTGAGCCTGGGTGTGCCAGGTACAGGAGGGGTTACCCTGGCTCCTGTGATGCCACCCCACCCCCACGACACCCAGGGCAGCTGGTCACACAGGAGGGCACAGCGGGATACGGCCACGCACGTCTGTCTCCAGGAGGTTGTGCATGCTGGTCTCTGCCACTTCCTTGGACTCCTCAAACTTCTCCATGGCCTGGCGCAGCTCCTCGTCAGGGATCTTGCCCTGCCGCTTCTTTTTGTAGTCAAAGTCCAGGCGGCGACCTTCCAGCTTCTTCAGGTGGTGCTGTAGGTTGCAGGGGACAAGTGTCACCTGGTGGCTCCCGGGATAGATGGGAGAATTGTCCAACATGTGACCTGGTTGTTGTGGAAGGGTGACCCTGGGGCTGGGCTGAGGGCGGGACTGGGCAGTGGGACGCTGCAGCAGCACCTGGATCTCCTTCAGGTCTTTGTCACACAGGTTCTGCAGCGGGTCAATGAAGTTCTGCTTGACCTCTATGTCCAGCGAGTCCTTCACCTCAGCCAGGCGCTTCATGGACTCCCCTGCATCCAGCAGGGCATCACCTGCAGAGAAGAGGGGCATGGGAAGCTGTCGCAGGGGCCCTTCCTGCTGGATCGATATCCTCCCTGCTCCTGAACGGTCCCTCCTCAACAGCCAACATCCTGACAATTGGAATTTGGTACCAAACAAAGGCTCTTCCCTAGTGTCCCTCCCTTTGGTCAGGTTTGGGTGAATCGACCCCTGCCCACCCACCCCCACTGGTCTGGACAGCCCCCTGCATGGGGAAGCTCTTTGTGCCATCACATATCCCCAGACCCAAGGATGGCACTTGGCACAGAGGACCTGAGAGCTGTGCCCCTGGGGACTATGCTCAGGGCTGCCCTGCAGGGGGCAGCATGTGCAGCTCACCAAAGTTGGACTCTCCGCCCAGCTCCTTCCCGTGGCGGATCATGCACTCTCCCAGGAGGCCTTCCGACTGCGGGTAGCCGGGGTTCTTCACCTGGCCCCGGATCTTGGACACCGTGTTCAGCATTGTCAGCTTGGCCCGAGAGGCTGCAACAGGACCAGCCAGGGGGGCGCCATGGGGATTCCTCCTGCACCTGTCCCTTCCTAAAGTGCACCTGTGCAAGACCTGTTTCCCAAGATCGCCCACAAGACAGGCCACCAGGAGTGTGACTCCCCTCTGGACACCCCAGCAGCCACAAAAGAATTGGCAGTGCACAGGAAGAGCGGGTCCCCAAGTGAGTGCTCCCTCCTCCCAGCACCTCCTTGAAACAAAAGCTGCAGGAGGGAGGAGGGAGCTGCACGTGCAGCCTCAGGGGTGGGGGACACAGCTGTGGATCTCTGTCCCTTTCTGTTCTTGGCACTAGCCTCCAGTGGCTGCTGCTGGATTTGCTGCTCATCTGTGCTCCTTGCCTCCCAATGCAGAGCCAGGGGAAAGGTTCTGCCTGCTCTGGGCCCAGGAGTCAGCCCCATGCTCCAAGGATGGAGCCCTGGCCAGATCAGGAGATTGGTACCCCCCCGTACACTGCTCCAGTGTGTCAGGAGGGGAAAGATGTTCTTTTCTGCAGGGCCTGTTGGCTGGCGGCGGTGGTGGTGGGGTTACTGAAGGATAAGATTGTTATGCGGAGAAGTTGCCCTACAGTGAAGCCAGCATAAGGGAAGGCAAGCTGTCAGCTCAAGTAGAAAACAAGTACATGATCCTAAACATGGTGCTTGGACCCCTGGATCCAGCCATGCCTGCAGCCCACCCACCCAGGCACAGTAGTCCCTCTTTGTGCTCTGTTCATTTAAGATTCTTGTTGACATAGGAGGCCTGGGCAGACCCCAGACAGCAAGCTGGCCCTACCTGGGTTGGGCTGCAGATACTCGATTGTTCTGACCAGCACTTCTGCCACTGCCTTGCTGGTGACATCCACCTTCTGTGGAGAGAGGCAGTGTTTGAGCTCCACAGCCATTGGCACCCAAGGCCAAAACAGGCCTGCCCAACCCTGTCCATCAGCTCAGCTGCATCCTGTCCCCATCGCTGCTTGCCTGGGGTTGGGTTGAAGCTGCTACCTATGAGTCCACCTGATTGACAGGGGCCTGTCAGTCACAGCCCTGCCAGGGTGGGCACGTCCACTGGGGCTCCACGGTGAGGCAGCACTCTGGGGCCCCTCTTTCAGTAGCACTGACCAGCGTGAGGAGCCTGGGCAGTTTCCTACCTTCTCCATCTCTTTGAAGTCATCGTCCAGCTTGGTCCCCTCTGCCCCTCCGACCTTCTCGCTGACCAACTGGAAGACAAAAGGAGGGAGACCATGTGAAGTGCAGAGGAGGAGGAAGAGGCACCCCTGGGTGTATCCCAGTCGCATCTGCTGCAGCCACCATGGCCTACAGGGAACCTAAACATGGTGACGACGGCAAGACTGACAAGGTGGCTGGGCGAGACCTGGCAGTCCAGGTGGCACTGGACGTCAGGGGTGCACCCAGGACCAAACACTCCCCTTGGAGAGGCAGACCTACAGGTGAGGGGTGCAGGATCCCACTGTGTAGGAAAACAGCCCTGGAGACACACTTCCAGAAGTGCCTACGTGAACCCCCTGCAGATGGAGCCGTGCGGATTTGCCCCACACCTTTCTTGAGTGTCTTTCAATCGAGTGAAAAAACAAACAAAAATCACCACAACCCTGCTCATAATTTGGTTGAGAGCCAGCCAACAGGTAAATGGTCTTGGGCAGAGGGGCAGGTGGCCAGAGCGGGTCTGGTGCACGTGCATGTGCTCGACCCCTGCAGCTGACACCCAGGCATACCCTCCCGAGCTGCAGAGCAGGCGCGGCTGCCCCACTCGTACACTGTGAGCTCCCGGGAAGTTCACAAGGTGAGTGCACACCTGGGTCCTCCGGGACTGACCAGTATTGTGACTATAATGACCTACAAGGGTGGCCAGCCAGGGATGTAAACCAGTTACAGGAATGCGAGGGTAAGCACAACAAGAACACCATCCGCCAGCCGCACCCTCTGACCAAGTGCCTGAATATGAAAAAATCCACTGGCTGCAAAAGTAGCCCTGAAACTGGGAAGAGCCTCAATCATGCTGGCACACTGAGGGCTTGGTGCAGGTTTACATCTGTGTGACAAGGTGGCTGGTCTACTGGAAACCTTGAGGGCCCCAGGGAGCAGGGCAGAGACCCCTGAGTCCCTGCACTGCCGAGGTTCCTTGTCCAGTGCCTTCAGGGCACTGTGAACAGGCAGCACAAAGGCAGGCTTGCTGTACCTTTCCTGAGTCCCAGTCTATTCAGCCAGGAGGGAGATGGGGACAAGACAAAGCACCTGTCAGGGAATGTGCAGTTCTCTAAGCCAAACACAGACCCTCTTATATACAGCTGGAACAAGATTAAGAAATGGAACAGGTTGGCCACCTCCCACCACCTGGGCAGGACAGGCTGCAGGGCCCCCTGACCAAGGGCTCCTGTGCCTGGGAGGTGGCTGGGAGAGACCTGGCAGTCCAGGTGGCACTGGACGTCAGGCTCACCGCACCCCGAGGAGCCCCACCCCGCCCCAGGAGGAAACCTTAGGTCTGGTGCTAGGCCTGGCTGTGGGCACAGAGATGCCAACACACACAGAATTGGCGGCATTTCTAGAGACACCTGCTCAGAGACACTGTGTACCACCAGGTGTGCATGCAGGGGCCAACTATGGCTGAATGACACGTTGACAACCCTATGACAGGGCTGGGATGCCCTCCTGGGTAGGGGGCTGATGGGTGGCAGCGAGGCTGCTCCTGGGCTACTGCGGTGCCTCAACCTCCCACCAGAGGCTCCCTGCCTCTCCAGGAAGGAAACTGAGTGGGCCTGGCGCCCCATCTCCCAGAGGGCATCCATCCTCTATGGGCATGCCTAGAGGGGAGCAGGCCCCAGTGCAGAGGAGGCCCAGGGGCAGACAGCACACGGAAACTGCCCTGTTTACTGACTAGGGTTCTCACTGCAGGACTTATCAGAGCTTTTCCCGAGTGGGTAGCATGAGGCGAGAGGAGGGACAGCCATGGGCTCCTTCCAGTAATCAGTGTTTATGTGGGATGGCCTGGCAGCCTGTTCCCACCTGAAGTGAGGCTCTGGCACAGGGGGCCTGAGTCTTCTGGTGGTTTCCACAGCTCACTCACCCCACCCCCACGTGGTTCAACTGTCAGGAGGCTTGATGTCACTCAAGTGACCGTGTGCATTTAATGTCCTGGTCTAATGGTATGTGACCATATCCCGGTGTGCAAGTATGTATGTGTGCACACACACCCGGACAGCAGAGACAGGCTTGTGTCCTTCTGGCAGCTAACAGTCACAGCAGAAGAGTGGAAGGTGTCATCTGCTGTCACTGGTGACTATCACCCCAAGACTGAGGGGTACCTGCCAGTCCACACCTAGCAGTCTCCCTGGCTCCAAATGTTGCAAGATGTGAGCAAGGGATGCTGTGATGGTCCCTGTAGTGCCCAGTGTGCTATATGAGGGGAGGCCTAGCAGAGCATTTGGTGGCCCAGGACACAGGTAGAGACAGCGAGGATCTCAACAGGAACCACAGCAACCTAGGAGGAAATGGTCCAAGAGCAGAAATGGGGAGGCTTGAGAAGTACCCACCCTCCCGGATTTGCTTGCTGGGCCCAGGAGCAGGCCTGCTCCACAGAAGGCAGCCTTCCAGATCACCTGACTGCACATCCCCTTGTCCACGCCCACTGGGAGGCTGGACTCCTGTTCCAGGAGGCGCCTGGGACTTAGGGGAGAGGCAGGAAAGAAGTGGGAGGGACACTGGCCCCCTGTCACTGCTGGCCCTGCACAGTGTGCTCCACCCCACAGGCAGGCTGGCCTAGGGATTAGGCCAGGATTAGCAATAAAGACCCTCTGCCAGCAGTTCTGGGGCGTTCCACTGAGTTTCATGGGTCAGTTTCGCTTCCTTTGTGGGTGGGAAGTCAGGACGCTCTCAGAGCTGGGGCTGCCCACAGGGAAATGTGAGGCCAGCTCCTGCAGTGAATTGAGAACTGAAGCCAACCAGGCACAAACCACCACTTCCTGAGGGCACCTGGGCCTGAGGACCTGTTCTGAGCAAGGCACAGCTGGTGGGTTCTTATGTGTCTCTTGGCCTCAGCCTCCCAAGGCCCCCACAACGTCTTCAGGAACTCCATGTTCACATGGCCACTGTCTGTACCAGGGGGGATCTGTAAGACTGAGAAGTCCCTTCTCTCCGCAGCTCCACAGGCTAGGAACAGGCACAAATGGACAGAAAGGTCAAAGGCCAAAAGGAAGATGTGGGAGTGATGAGTCTGCCTCATGTTGACTACAGGCCCAATAGCAATGGAAGAAGGACAGCACCTGGGCAGGGGCAGAACATACACAAATGGGTTACAAGAACGCACCTTTAGTCTCCACGTGAGGAGTGGTGCTATTCACGTCCCTGTCGCAGGGCAGCCAACCCCAGAGGGGCTGACGCCATCTCCACGGGGGACTAGCATACTGCCCCACCTTGCTCAGCAGCAGATATGAAATGAAGCCTTTGACAGAGCCCATCCCAAAGTGAGGCCAATTGGAGTCCCACCCTGAGGACAGACGGCCGAGGAGCAAGTCCACGCTGCCTCTTGGCAGCCAGGTGCAGAGCACACACAGCACGGGCCTGAGCCCTGCTGAGCGAGCTGTGTGGCACAGCACCTGCTGGGGTCGGCAGAGCAGCTGTGGAGCCCAAGTGACTGCTGTGCCCAGGAGGGCAGCCAGCGTGAAACCCACACCATCACCTCCTACCCAGTCCCAGGACAGATGTGAGCTGGACCCTGAGAGGGAACTCATCCAAGACTGCCCTAGATTTGGGCAGCAGCCCATTTCCTGTGAAGGCTCCTGCAGAGGCCATACCTAGGTGGTCCCTGCTGGGTGGGAAACAGGGCTGAGAAGTCACTGTTGCCTGCAGGACACATCCTCAGAACCTCCTGAAGCTGGATCCTGACCTCAGAGTCAGCCCAAGGTCGCCCAGTGGAGACCTGCCTGCTCTTACCTCATGTGCCCCACCCACTTGTGCCCGGCCCCCGCTCACACACATTTGCTTTTGACCAGCACGGCCCCTTTACTGTTTTTGTCACCTGTGTACCAGGCACCTGGGGAGCAAGCAATCAGATGGGTCTCCATTCCAGAGCATGTGACTCCTGGTAGCACAGGTGGCCCATCGGTATTAATAATGACCAGGGCTGGGGGTGGCTCAGTGGTAGAGCGCTTGCCTAGCGTGCACCAAGCCCCAGGCACCATCCCCATTACTGAGGTTGGGGATCCAACCAAACAAAGAGAAAAGACCTTAAGAGAAGCGGTTTTCTTTCAAAGACAAGCGTTCTTCTGAGTCCTAATCCTTGGCCATCTTTGGGCAGAGTGAGGAACTGACCCACAGGAGGGTTCCACCATAGTGGAAATGCACAGAACAGGTTGCCAAGCTGCTGCACCACAGTGGGGGTGGGAGTGGGGCATGAATCACAAGCAACGGGGTGGAGAACAAGTGGCCAGGTGCAGGCTCGGTGGATTGTTTGAAGGAAAGAAAGCAGCATGGAGGAGTGGGAGGGCAGAGGGCTGCTGCTGGGCCTCATTTCCTTAGGACCCTGAAGTGGGAGATAACCTCCTACAGGACGCCACAGGGGTCACCTGTCCTCTCTGGGCCAGGGTGAGGGTTGGAGCTGGCTTCCCCTCCTGCCCTCTGCCTGTGAGCTTCTACCAACCCAGCCATTAGACCTGTGGTGACACTGTCCACACCACACCACAAAAAGAGCCCCACACTCCTTTCTGAGTTCTTCTCAGTGGAACTCTCAAGGGTGTGTCTCAGTCCTGTTCTCCCCTGTTGGAGGGAGCCTGGCTCAGCACCCTGTAAACCAGGAACTAGGGTGGGGCTGGTGGGTAGCCCAGTTGGCAATCAGTCGGGGAGGGACCAATGCCTTGTGTCCCCCACAGCAACAGACCAGTGCCAGCCGGAGGCCCTGATCAACAAGCTGTCAACTAGATGCTGTGCGCTCTAGGGGCTCGGTAGTGTGGTAAGTCTCTGTCCTAGTCTTGAGGAAGCCATCAGGTGGCTAAGAAATAAGGCAGAACAGCAGCAAAGAGAATGTGGAATGAGCTACAGGAAGTGAGGGAGGAGGGCCTGGCTGCAACGAGCCCAGGAACAGGTCACCTATGCTGGACTCACAAGGCAAGTTCCCAATGGGCAAAACCAGCCACGCAGGTGAGATGCAGGGAGAGGTGGGCAGGGTACGGAAGAGGAGCACCACCTGCTGGGCCCCATGTTGCCCATGTCATTGATTAGTAACACCCACTAGATGACCACATAGGGACACACCCATTTTACAGATGGGGACATGGGTGAGAGGCCAAGGAACTCTATGGCCCTGAAGCTGTAGGCAGGGAAGCTGAATGACCACTGGTCCAACCTGACATTCCTGTAGGTGGCCAATTCTGACTCCGCCCATGTGTGAGACAGGAGGAGGGAGGCCTGGGTTTCAGGAAGTAGGGCTGTCAGACAGCTGTGTGTGGGACACAACTGGAACATAGAGTCATGGGAGGCCCAAGAAGTGGCTGAGACTGTCCTGGGCAGTGTGGAGAAATCCCTGCACTGGGTTAGAGGGTAGGGAAAGGGAAGGGAGGGGCATAAGAGCAGATCTGTGGTCTGTAGGTCCCTGTCCCTTTCCCTGTCCAGCTACACCCCTTCCATGCTGGCTTGGATCTGTGAAGCCACTGGCAGACATACATGGAGCTACCCTCCCACTTTCCATTAGTCTTCCTCCTGAGCAGGGCCAAAAGGTGGCACGCCTGTAGGCTGCTCTGCTGCCCGGCTGGCATCCTTGCAGCTCACTCTGTGCTTACGCCGTGGCTCCTGACTTGGGGATGCTGGCAAAGCCCCGAAGGAGGGACTTGACAGCACACTGGATCTTCCAGGAAGGGAAATGACTTGCTGGCACTGCCCTGGTCTGTCTGCTCTGGCCAGGGACCTCTCAGTGGTCCCCAGTGTCACCAAGATGATGTCCAGAGGTGAGCTTCTCCTGTATGGCTCAACTAAGAGATGTTGGCTATGGGGCAGTGATCATTCCACGAGAGGAAAAGCCATAGAGTGCAGCCTGGATGTGACCTGCAGAGGGTCCTGTCCCTGGAGCCCTCAGGATATCTGCGTGAGAAGCTCAGGAATTGTCACTCCTGAATGGAAGCAGCACGTGGGCAGGGAAAAGGGCAGAGAGAAAAGAGGTCACAGGAGCACCACTGTGTGCCAAAGGCGCTTCCTACTCTGGCCCCAGTTGGGTGAGGCAGGAGGATGAAGTAGGCTGGTAAGGGGAGGACCATGTGTCATGGCGCGCTCCACCTCAGGCTGTGTAAATAAGACTTTGGGTGGCCACCACCCCTTCCATAGCTGCAGGAGGTACAACTTCCACTTTTGTCGCACACCAGGCATCCGAGGCTTCCCGGATGTGCCCTCCCCACACAGATGGCCTCTCTGTCCACCAAAGCCATGCTGTTTTTAGCAAGCAACCTTTGTGAATGGCAGCAGAGGAGAAGAATCAGGAAAAGGCTTCTAAAATGGCTTTCCATGTGCTACTGCCACCATTAGTTCAAGTCCTAAGAGAGACCCACTGACCCCCTGTACTGCTTGTCAAGGTTTACTGGGGAACCAAGCTTTGGTGTCAAAGCACAGTAGCACCGAAGCCCAGGGTGTCCTCTTAGCCCATGGGATTGTCCCCTGGACTTGGGCTGATGGATAAGACAACAGTTCGACATCAGTTAGAAAGGAGTCCGGAGTGGTAGTGCATGCCTGGGATCCCAGCTACCCAGGAGAATGGCAAGGCCAGCCTCAGAAACTCAGTAAGAACCTGTCTTAAAATAAAAAATAAAAAAGGACATGGCTCAGCTGTAGAGCACCCTGGGTTCAATCCCAGCACCACTCCACCCAACAGGGCTATCTGCTCCTGGCCAGCTTATAGGGGTTCTCAAGAGTCCAGGTCCCTCACCTGGGACTTGGCTTGTCAGAGGGACAAATGGGCTGTGGAGAGCCTGGCATTAGGGCCGTGGTCAGGCTCATCTCCTGGAGGATGTCTTTTGTCACTGTAGCACTAGTCACTTTGACCCCATCTCCCAGTGTGGCTTTTTGAGCTTAAGGATGGCACCCAGCTGGCATGGAGAATAAGCAACTTTGTGTTTTTTTTTGTTTTTTGGTACCAGGGATTGAACCCAGGGGCACTTAACCACTGAGCAACATCCCCAGCCCTTTTTATTTTGAGACAGGGCATCGCTATGTAACTGGGACTGGCTTTGAACTTGTGATCCTTCTGAGCTACTGGGATTATAGGCTTGCACCACTGTGCCTGGCTACAATTTGCTGCCTGAACGGCAGGGAGCTGAGAGCATTCCCAGTGATAGCTGCTGCCCCTCTGCCTGCATAGGCTGCAGGAGGCAGGGAGGGAACCTGCAGTGAGAGGGGCACCTGAACCATGCGTCTGTGGCCCAGCACTGCCCAGACAGGAGGCAGAGGGGCTGCTGTCAGAAGGGAGCTGCTTTAGACAGTAATGGCAACAGCAAATGGATAAGATCATTCAGTGGCTGTCACAACAGACA
Organism: Marmota monax; assembly: GCF_021218885.2. NCBI lineage: Eukaryota > Metazoa > Chordata > Mammalia > Rodentia > Sciuridae > Marmota > Marmota monax. The sequence continues at coordinate 4,263,322 of NW_026692494.1, read as the reverse complement.
GGCTGTAAGAGGCAGCTCTGTGTGTCATTGCCCCTGCGACAGAAAACAGTACTGTCTAGTGGCAGACAGGGCAGCTACAGGCATGGCCACCCCTTCTGCACAGGGCTGGAAAGAACTCATCTGTGTTGACAGTGAAGTCACCAGTCCTGATGGAGGTTTCTGTCCACATCATCTGTTCCTGATGAGGTCCTCGGTCTGAGTCCCTTGGAAGGCCCCCACCCTGGCATCTTCCCCTAGGACTCCAGTGTGGCCTGCTCCCTAGCCTGCCACCCGCAGGCCTTACCCATGCCCTCTGTCCACACACAGCCTTCGCTGTTTGGCAGCTCAGGGCCTCTTTGGGATTTGCCTCCCTTGCCCATTTGTTCTGCTCTGGACAAACTGCTACTTGGCTTTGGAGGCCTGGGCTCGGGTGTCACTTCCTGTTAAGGAAGCCATTCCAAGCACATGTTCTAACTCAGCACCCCGTCTGTCTCCGTGGGCCTTGTTTCCTGCCATGACCAGTACATCATCTTGCAGTCCAGTGGGTGATGGACACCTGGCTGACCCAGTGCCCCACACAGCAGTTGCCAGCGCTCTTTGCTACCCCTGGAACTGTGCACTGCCTGGCACACAGGGCGCCAACAACACTGCACTGTGCGACAAGGCAGCCACAGGAGTTGCAGTGTTGTTTCTTGCTCCTCCAGTCCCAGTGAGGACAAGATAGGCGGACGGCTTCAGTCTTCCACCCCTCCCTCAGAGGTGACTCAGCGGTCCTTAGAAAGGGGTAAGAAGGCTCACACCCTGCTGGCCCAGCTCCTGTGGGTGGTGGAGGAGAGGGAATGGGCACTCCCCTCACAGCCAGCCTAGCCAGAAGCCAGTGTGTGGGGCAGTGGCCTGAGATGGGCAGATCATGGTCCTTGTCCTCAGCTCCTCTGGGGACTCCTGCAGCAACCCTTGCTTCCTCATCTACAAGATGAGAATGCTCTCCAGGTCCAGCTCTAACAGGCAGCCCTGGGATGGCCATCAGAGTTGCCAGGTTTTCCCCACAAGCAGCAGGGCACTTAACACTGCCCCCTCTTCCACTCACGGCCTACCAGTCCCTGGTTGCTTTGCCACGTCTGGGAGGGCACATCCTTTCTTCTGCTTCAGCAGGCCAGTGCTCTGCCAGTGTCTGTGGGCAGGGCAGGACTGCCTGGCCTCAAATGTGGCATGGACACTTCGCTGCTCTCTCCATCTACTGCCCAGCTGGCTCCTTCATCATCTGGGCCCTCCTCACTCACCTGGCTCAGGTATAACCTCAGGGCAGGTGTCTTCACTCAACAGATGGGAAGAGGAGGAGGCCACTCTGTCCATGGCCAGTCAGCACTCCAAGCATTTGATGAAGCTGAGGGAGTCCTGGGCTCCCACACCTTCCTCTATACAGAGGCTGCGCCTACACCCTGATTTTGGCCCCCCTTCCCCAGTGCTCTTTTGACCAGGGGCCATCAGGGTGCTGGGACAGCATTAGCTGACCTAATGTGGGCACAAACCTGCTGGAGACAGAGACTGGCTCCAAATTAGGCCACAGACCCTGCTCCTACCACCAGAGCAGCAGCTTCCAAACAGAAATCAGCCTCTACATTTAGTTTTTCATCTTGGGGTCAAGTTGGCTGCATGTCACATGCTGATAAAATAAATTTCAGACAAAAACTTATAAAAAGAAAAACCCAAGCCACAAACAAATGAGGCAATAAGTCTCCAGAGTCCCTGCTGGGCAGGGCAGCACAGCTCTGCTTCAGGAGCCTGTGGGGCGTTGCTGGCTGAGGCATGATCAGCTTTTCACACGTGCATGGAAATGATAAGGCGCTCTAGGAAGAACAAATCTCTCATCAAAGGCAAGGCTGACGCAAGAGCCCTTCAGGAAAAGCCTGATCATGGGACGGGATGCACAATCCTGTCAAGCAGGTCAGGCGGGGACTGCTTGGCTTGCGACAGCACTGGACAGCCTCTGTATCACACTGAGAGCACAGCTTAGAGGTGCAGGGCCCAAGGAGGGTCACAGCTCCCTGGGGACTGATATGCCAGGGTGACTGACTTAGAGCCTAGAGCCCCTGTTCCTACCCCCTCCTGAAACACAGGTGCCATCCCCCAGTCCCTAAGGCCCCTTCAACTTTTTGTTCTTTGTAGTTGTTGATAGGCCTTTATTTTTTATTTATTCATACACAGTGCTGAGAATCGAACCCAGTGCCTCACACATGACAGGAAAGTGCGCTGCTGCTGAGCCCCAGCCCAACCCCTTCCACTTTTAAAGGCCATCTCTCCTTGCAAGTCTCTGCCCCACCTGCTTTCTGTTCCATGAAGGTGCCAACCTCATGCCCACCACAGGACCTTTTCCTTGGTTGCTCCTGTCTGTGCTGCCCCTCCATGGACCTGCTGTGCGAACCCTGAGCCAGCCCCTCATCCTGTCGCCCTGTCCTGTCTCACATCACCTATCACCGTGCCTCCATCTGCTCGCCTATGGCCTCCCCCGTTGCCGTACACTGAGTCAGAGCCATATCTACCCTGGAATGAAAAACAGAGCCTGAGACTTCTGGGGTTCCTGCTGCCACACCCCACCCCTGGAGGGGGCTGAGCTGTGGGAAGCCAGCCAGATGATGCTGTTCCTTCAGCAAGTTCTGGTATGTTGCTTCTGGGGGCTGGAGGAGGGCTGGCCCTGGCTGGAGGCTGTCAGCCCCACTCCCACAGCTGGCTCCCTCACTAGAGAGCTGAAGGTTTGGGAAAATCACAAAGAGCAAAGCAAGCCAGGCCAGATCTGGACTGGACTATTCTGAGGGCCCTGGCATGGGGTATTTGTTATGGACAGCCATCTCCTGAGAAAACCATGGGTATGGAGTCTGGCTATCCTTTCCAGGATACTAGAAAGGCAAATTCCTTTGAAAGCCAAACAGAAACAGTCCCCAAACCTACTCAGCAGCAGCTGGTGAGAAGCAGGGCTGACAAATGTGCCTTTGCCAGGTCACATGTGGCCAGGATCAGGGAAACCAGAATTCTGAGCCCTGACTACCAAATGTGCCCGAGTAGGTCATAACACCAAGGACAGCACAGGGCAGGGTGGATGAGCAAGCGGAGAGGCAGTCAGAGGGCCCCACACCTGGGTGTCTGCTGACTGTGTTGTCAGCTGGGCTGTGTTAGATGCTGGCTTCGATCACCCTGAGGGCAGCCCGTCCCGGAGCCCAGGCATCTGTACTGGCTCTAGTTCCTGGTTCTCACCCACTAAACACAAAAGGCACCTGCCCTTCACATGTCAGAGCTGGTCCTGAAAACCTGGAGCTGACTGAATCTTAGCACTAACCACCCCAGGACACACAGAGGAGGAAGCCAGGAGGAAGCTGCGGGCACTGGGCTGCTACAGGTGGGCACTGGCCAGGGCTATTGCCTCTTTGCCATTTACACTATAGCAGTGGGGCTGGTGGCCTCTCCTCCTTGAGGCACACACAGCACTTGCTGACACTGCCCCTTGTGCCCATGGGGAGGCCAGAGCACCCACACCTGTGAGGTCTAGGGAGTGTGTGGCTTTTCCCAGGATCCCCCTCAGGCCACACAATGGAGAACAGCAGTACTTAGGCCCTTTACCTGCCTGTGAGACTGGACCTCTTCCGTGATTACATTTGTGTACCACTACCAGGGAACAGTTGGCATCCTCTGCCCACCCCAACATATTCTGTCCCCAAATATGTGCTTCCTGACAGCAGGGATGGATATCAACAGGGTTAGTAGAGGTATATGAAGCCCTGGATCCATGTGCTTGGTTACTGAATATTTGCTGGGATAGTAATAATATTTATAGAGATAATAAATAAATAACAAATGAATGTACCTGCTCTCAGTGTGTCAATAACAAGTCAAAACAGAGTCATGCCCACTAGGTCACAAGGCAGGGCAGGTGACAGGGAAGGGGAGGGGAGCTGAGACTGGCAGTCTCAAGACTGGTCTGCTCTGCTCTGTCCATCAAGGCTGTCACTGTAAGAAAGAATGCAAACTCAGGGCTTGGGGTTTAGTGCAGTAGCAGGGCACTTGCCTAGCATGCAAGAGGCTCTGGGTTCCAGCCCCAGCACTGTGTGTATTGGGGGGAGGATAAAGTGCCCCCCAAACTGCAAACTCCCCTAGCCTCAGGTTCCTCAGCTGTAGAGCAGAGGGATTACAGATGGACTGCTGTAGGACATAGGTGTGCAGGTACTTCAGGAACCACAAGCTGCTCTGCAGATCCCACACTACCCACTCTACCACACACTGGGGAGGTGCAGCCCACAGAAGCTTGGAGAGGGTTTTTCCTTCAGCCCCTCATATGGCACTGGCACCCAGTTTTCCTGGATTGAGAGGCTATATGGACACCCTTCTTTTAGAAGGACAAAAAGAACATCCTTCTTGGAGTAACACCCACCTCTGGACTGCGCACACACAAACCACTGGGACAGAGTCAAAGTATGGAGCGCAGACTGAACCCACGCTTGTGCCATGGGCTCTTGAGGCGGGTGCTGGGGTGTAACCCAGCACCACACAGCTCCCCATGCCAGAGGAACATGCAAATGGCCTCTGTGAACATGCAAATAGACCACTGTGCTCTCTTGTGGGGGAAGAAGCAGGGAGAAAAGGAACAGTGCCAAGAGACAAATGGCTCAATGTGAAGGCCTGTGGAGAAGCTCCCCTGTGTCCGATGCCCAGCAGTCCCATGGCCCCAGGGCCTCTTCCTGCTGCCCCATCACTCTGCCTGCACAACAGTGAACCCTAACGCCCCGTGCATCCCTCTATCTGCTTCCGGCCTGGCAAAGAGATCCTTCTAAGGACACCCCACCCTCAGACGTGGGGCTGGTGCACAATTTCTCCCAGGACACAAGGCCCACAATCTGCACAGGAGACTCTAGGGGACCCAAAGGGGACAGACAGCTGCTGCAGTGCAAACTCAAAGTACTTAGCAATGCCCTGTGATTGAGATTTTAATTTTTTTGCAAAAGAAAAGCAGCCCTGTCCTCTGGTCTTCTCCCGAGGCCTCATTTTGCTTCTGTGGCGTTGCTCTGTGCCAGGGTCTGGCGCAGCCACTCCCTGAGCTGAGAGCTATAGAGTCTTCTAATCTCTCCCAAGTGGCCAGGGTTCCTCCAGCACCGCTGTTGCTCTCTGGAAGGACCGACCCACAGACAGATGCTGCCTGGCCCTTGGATGATGGGGAAAGCAACCTCGGCCTTCCCCCTCCTGATGGCCCAAGGAAGTGCCCAGGGTGGGGTCGCTTGTACTGGAGACTCGGATCCCTCCTTCTATCCTCTTCCTACACCCCAATCTTGCCCACTTCAGAGCCTGTGGCATGTGTGAACCATTCGGGTTCCCCTCCCACACGAAGAGCATGGTTTCTCCCCATTATGTCGGGTGCTGCCACATAGGAGCTGAATGCCCCCTAGCTTTGAGCAATGGGAATGTGGAGATGTGGCGAGCCAGCCATGGGCTGTGAGTGTGAGCATTCTGAGTACACTGGACTGGACTGACGATGCAGCTCTCTCTGGCTGTGCCCGTATGTGTGTTCCTTTTGCTTGCTCTGTCTTTGATTATCACACAACACATGAGATGAGCGTGGCCTTCCAAGGTCAGTCAACCTGCTGACCTGTAAGACATTAAGAAGCTAGACTCACCCCCCCTGCAACCTGGCCCCTTGCCTCATCTGAATGGCTTCTCCCCAAATAAAACAGAGTTCAAGGTGTGCTCTTTCTCTTTCTCACCTGCCTTACCTCCTTTGTGGGAGCTGGGTCAAAGGAATTGTCATAGAACCCAAAGAAAAAGGTATTTCTTTGTCTCTGTGTGATTATTTTGTGCCAGCCCAGTTCACTGGGAGTGACCCTGACTGGTTTAGTCGTGTGTCGCGACACTCATAGGTGCATCATCATCAGCCCTGTTTCAATTATAGCCACCATCATATGCATCTGGGATGCTCTTCTGGCCTGGGCTGACCCAGGGGGTCAAGCGGGAGGGTGACTCTCCAGGGCTAGAGTCAGCTGACTGGATCTATCTTTTTAAGGTTGTGCTTGTTCATTCAACAAGTATCTCATTATTTTTACACGTCCAGCCAGGTGAGAAAAGAACAGAGATAACACAGGCACACACTAACGATGCCCCAGGTTAGAGGGAGGCCTTCAGGCATGAGACACCTGGTGTTCTGTGCAGGGAGAGGGCCACAGATGCTCCACAAAGGCGAGGGCCTGGCACTGGCTTTGAAGGAGGAAGGAAGAAAATGTGAGGAAAGGGAGAAAGAAGGGGACATGGAGATCTGTGCTAGTAAGGGCTGGCTCAGAAACAGCCCAGACAGGATTTTGAAAGGTCCACCTTGAAGACATGGAGGGTCATTATGAAGAGTGTCTGGCATGAGCCTCCAGCATTCTTCTGTCAGAAGAAGTGTGCCACCAAGCTCAGGATGACCCTAAGCATGATGGATAGGATTGATAGAGGGGTTTCTGGGTGTGGGGTATCCTCAGGGCTGGACAAGAAAGATCATTTTCTGCACACATCTGAACACGTGGCCAGTTTCCACAATTCCACTTAATTCATATTAACTCAATCATTAAATTGGAGGTTAGGTGGGAATGGAGACCCATACACACTTGGCTACAGCTTGAACTTTAAGTGTCCCCTAAACACCCACATGTTAAAGGCTTGGCCCCCAGCTTGGGGCTACTGGAAGATAATGGTACCCTTTAAGAGGTAGGGCCTGGGCCAAGCCAGTTGGCTCACACCTGTAATCCTAGTAGCTCAGGAGGCTGAGACAGGAGGATCGCGAGTTCAAAGTCAGCCTCAGCAACCGCGAGGTGCTAAGCAACTCCATGAGACCCTGTCTCTAAATAAAATACAAAATAGGGCTGGGGTATGGCTCAGTGGTCGAGTGCCCCTGAGCTCAATTCCCCAGTATCAAAAAAAAAAAAAAAAAAGAGGTAGGGCCTGGTGGGCCCCTGGCTCCTTGGCCAGGAGGTGAGCTGTTTTGTTCCACCACGTGTTCCCTGCCTTGCCACAGGCCTAAAGCAACAAGCCAACCCAGACATAAATTGGAACCTTCCAACTCTGAGCCAAAGTAAACTTTTTTCTTTAAAAAGTTGGCTCCCTTGGGAATGTTATAGAGAGAGAAAGCTGATTAACACTGACCACTGCTCTCAGAGGAAACATGCTGTGGGTAGGTACCTGCTGGCCTCTAGTCACTCTGTTTTCGTCAGTTGATCAACACATGATGTTGTTCTGTATGTGTTTGTTAAAGACGACTCTGATTCATTCATGCTGACCCCACAGTCAACAGTAAATCCTAGTGCTCATACCTGAGGCTTTTCTAACATTAGCGCTTCCTGGGCTCATCACAGTCCCTAGCCCTCAGGGATCACATTAAACACCAAAGTCCCCAGAATGTGAAAAACACGGCACTAAGCAGACCATGAGAGAATCCTGGTTCACAGCATGTCAGCTGGGACAGCACAACAGCGCTGCAGCCTGTGGCCCTAGCTGGGAGATATATGGAAGATAAATTTTTCACTACTCTGTGCACATCCATGAATGACTGTGAAAGAGCTTGAGTGTTGATTTCGGGGCTAGGATACATTTCAGCAAGAAAGTATGTTTGAAAATTCTGAAAGAATAACAATTAGGATGGACACCTATATGATCCTGCCAAGGCCCTAGTGATGGAGGGGGAGGGGCCTGGGAGGGTACAGGTGCATGTTCTTTCTGCAACTCAGTTTCCCTGTGCAAAGCAAAACTGGACATATGGGTCTGGCACCTGCACTAATGGAGGTCTTAGCTGAAAGCAGCGTGGGCACCTTTGGTGTACCCCAGGTCCATCTCTCTCTGGACCAGAGAGCTGATCCTGTGCCTGGGGAGCAATCCCCAGCTGGCTACACCCCTCAGGGACACACAGCACAATGGGATGGCTGAAATATCACACTTCACAACTGCTCGAACATGTGATACCCACCAGTTCTGGGTCCAAGACTTTCGGTCCATAAACTGAAAAGCTTTTTTTGTTTGTTTCCAGGCTAGGACCACTGAAAACCTGTATGGTTGTATTAAACAAGGTACAGCTCTAGGGAAAACTCTCCGACTGGTGCCCGGACAGCCATAAGACTGCTCAACACCCTATGGCATGGAAGAGCCAAAACTCAAGACATCCCAAATGTCCACTGGCAGAACGGACTAAGGCTTGGGCGTGACTCTTGGAGGGGAGTTAAAGAGCCATGGAAAGGAACTGGAGCAATGTGGGCTGGTGCAAACAGCTCACAGAAAATGCCCAGCCAAGCCCCAAGCCAACTGCAGGGTACCACCCGGAGGAAGCACCACACCACCTATTTCTCTGCAATGATCCCAAGCATGGTGAAGGCAGAAGGCAGGGGCTAACACTGCCCCAGCACTGCTTGTTTTATTTTAAGCAGAATGATGTGCACCTGATTATTTTTCTGGCCATTCCTTAGATTTCTTTGATGTCTGAAACACCTTATAACTTTTTTCCCCGCTGCAGTGCTGGGGAGCTGAACCCAGGACCTCAGCATGCTATATCCCTAGGCCTTTGTAAACTTTAATGATGCTTCTGGGCCTAGGGCTCCAGAAACAACACCATGGCAGGCTGGCCAAGGCACCTTTTTCCTAGTCCTGCTTCTCTGCAGCACTCCTTGTGGGCTTCCCACCCAGGAACCCCTAACACTCCAGTGCAGAGAAGGCAGAGGGGCCTGCTGTGGCCTTCTACCCCTGCACTGGGCAATATAGGGACAGACAGAACACTTGGGTGCCCTTACATGCGTGGGGAGAGAGCCAGAAGGGATGGAGGCTTCCCAGAGAGCCTGCAACTGTGAGATTAAAACAAAGAAGCCAAGGGAAGAGAATCTATGACCGCATGACCCCGAAGTGTCACACAGGCCACCCAGCTGTCAGAGGATCCACAGCAACTCAGATTCAAGGGTAACATGCAGATGTGACTAAGAAGCAAGAAGCAAAAGACTAACCCAGTAGTTTTTGCTTTTTTTTTTTTTCTTCAGTGCTGGGAATAGAATCCAGGTCCTCACACATGCCATGTAAACACTCTACCACTGAGTTACATCCCCAGGCCTTTTTATTTTATGTTGAGACAGGGTCTCCCTAAGAGGCCTGGCCTTCACTTACAATCCTCCTGCTTCAGCCTCCTGGAAGCTGGGATCACAGGCATCTGTCATCATGCCTAACTTACTGGTTGGCGCTTTTTTTTTAGTTTAGCCTTTCTAAACAAGTAGCAATGTGTCTCACTCTCAGAGAACATGCACACGGGAGGCCTTGATGAGAGATGATGGACAAACTCGGCCAAGGCAGACCAGGGCATAGAGAAATTCCACCCCAGCTTCCTAGACTGCCATTTCCAGCCACAAAGCCTGGCCTTTAAAAGCCAGCACTGCCTGTCCATCTCAAACAGTCAGGACTCTGAGGGCTCAAACTGAAGGACACCTACTACCTTCCTGCCACAGTCAGCTCATGGCAGGGTTGAGGAGGGACTCTTGGGAGCCCATGTGTTATAATTCCCATGATGGGGGGAGGAAAAGGGACAAGAGGGCTAGGGTTTTGGCTCAGTGGCAGAGCGCTTGCACTGGGCTGTATCCTAAGCACCACATACAAAAATAAATAAACGAACAAACAAATAAATGATTGTCTCCATCTACAACTAAAATAAAGGACAGAGAGCTCCTTAAGGGTTCTTTCCCAGAAGCATTCTGTGAACAAGTCTCTGCTCACTGCTAGGGTCAAGACCCAGAAAAGCCACTGGTTATCATCCTACTTAAAGAAAACAGGTTTGACTGGGGTTCACTGGCAAAAGCTACTGAAATCATTGGCCATGGTGGCATTTAGGATAAGAAATCAATGTGATAACATCACTGACTGACAAGCCCTCCCCCAGGCACCAAGGACTTGGCCACAGCCAGGTTTACCTGCAGCCATAAGCTGTCCTCTGAGCCTTACCCAGGTCCACTGGATCTTTTGAGTCTTCATTTGAGACTGAGCAGGGCAGAGCAGTAGGCATGAGAGAGTAAAGAAGAAGCGCAGCCCTGTGTCTCACAGCGTGTGTGTGAGAGGCAGATCCATGAACTGTATGGCCGGGACACTATTTCTGCTGCGGTTCTTCCTGTGCTGCTCCTCTGGCCAGGAGGCACTTGGGGGTGGGGTGGGGTGAGGTCGGTTGGTCACTACTGCAGAATCTAACCAAGAGCCAAGAGCAGGGCATCTAAGAGGACCAGCTGCACTGTTTTGTTGCTGCTGCATTTGTTGTTCCAGTTACTACTACTGAAAACACAGAATAAGACCAAGATCTCTTTTTAAACCCATTTAAAAAGTGAACTTATTATAAAGTAAAAAAGCCAAATTAACCATTGTGCTCAAGTTACAGCACAGGCAGCAGGTGAAGAGCCCTGGTGGTCACTTCTTTTTGCTGCAGGCCATGGTGTGGTGGTCTACACTGGTGCTCAGGCTGAGGGAGGGGAACCAGCAAGTCAGGGTCACAGGTGGGTGGGAGTGTCACTGGGAACACTGGGACTGGGAGAGATTTGGAAGTCAGGTACAGAGAGGTTAGTGGATACCAAGGAGATAGTAGGCCAAGACAGAAAGCAAAATCCAAAGAACCCAGGGGAACAAGCTGGAGGGGCCCAGAGAGGGAAGTCAAAACAGGGCCAGGCGTGGTGATGAACACCTGTAATCCTAGCAGCTCAAAAGGCTGAAGCAGCAGGATCACAAGTTCCAAGGTAGCCTCAGCAACCTAGCAAGGCTTTAGAGCAACTCAGTGTGACCCTGTCTCTAAATAACATACCAAAAAAAAAAAAAAAAAAAAAAGGCTGGGGGTGTGGCTCAGTGGTTAAGTGCTCATGAGTTCAATCCTCAGTACTAAAAACAAACAAACAATAAAACAAAATGTTGGGCTGGGTGAGGTGGCACACTCCTGTAATTTCAGCAACTGGGGAGGCCGAGTCAAGAGGATTCCAAGTTTGAGGTTAGCCTCAGCAACTTAGGCCCTAAGTAAGTTTGCAAGACCCGGTCTCAAAATAAAAAATAAAAAGGGTTGGAGATGTGGCTTAAGAGCTTAAAGCACCCATAAGTGGTCACTGAACTGTACCCAGGCTCAATCCCAGGTATCAAAAAAAGAAAACAGGCCTCGGTGTGGAATCTGGGAGGTGGGTGTCAGGCACAGGGAGGTTAAAGACAGTTAAGTCTAAGAAAGGGCCTGGACCTGGGGAGCAGGTTTTTGGAGGCTAGGGCATGATTTATCTTAGGGAAAATCGGAAGTGAGGAAAATACCCTCTCCAAGGAGGCCTCGAGGCTGGGCAGTCCTAGGAACTCTGGGCCTGGCTCCTTCAAGGAGGAAAGTGGACATCCTATTTCTGCTCCACAGGGCCTGCTTGGTGGGATCCATGTTACCAGACCACTTAAGACACCAGCCAGGCCCTTCTGGCCTCAGCTGAGTGCAGGTCATTCTTGGTCACTGTGCCTGGAGTACAACCTAAGCCAAAGAGAACAATCTCTGAGCTTTTAATTTTTTTTAGACTAGTTGGACTTGTTCCTGACCAAGTTCTCAAAGGTCTTCTCAACCACCCAAGTCCTTGGAACTCTACCAGGACTGAGCAGAAACCAGGTCAAGAGAGTAGAACTGGTGTTGGGATGCCATTAGGGACACTGTGGGAGGCCCCACTCCTGCCTGAGAAGGAGCACACCAACTTGACCTGGTTATGTGTAATTCTGATGAGCCTGTGGGAAAGACTTTACCCAGTAGGCTCCAGGCCTGGCACAAGGTGCCCAGCTTGGCTTGGCCCTCAGGAGCTGCTGTCTGATGGGAGAAGAGCACAGCTGGTGCAGGATAGGACTGTGATGTGGGTGGGAAGCCAAGAGGCCAGCTGCTCACAGGGGAAGACGCCCCTCCAGCAGGCAGTCCCACCAGACGTGAGGGTGAAGGAGAGGCACAGGGCTTTACAGGCAGACAAGAAGAGGACAGACAGTGCCACCAGACAGGAGGCAGAGAACATGGGCATATAGGGCTCAGAGTACAGCAGAGCAGACCAGTTTGACTGTATGTGTCACCCAGAGAGGAAGAGGGTGGGATTGAAAACTGGGACCCAGGTAAGGGCTTTAGAAGGTCCAAAATGCCAGAAAACAGCTAGCTTGACTGTACCCCAGACCCCCTGGGGACATTCTTCTCTTCTTTAGGGGCTGCTTTGCAAGGCCATTTACCCTTTTAACCAATATTCACCGAGTTCCTGGGACAGGCCAGGGACTAAGCTCAAAAAGGCTATAGTGGTGAGCAGAAATACTTAGTTCTGTCTACAAAGAGCTTATAAGCCAGTGACAAGGACACTGGAATACTCAATCCCCAAATCTATCTGCAATTCTGAGCCAGGATCTCACTACTCCTGAGACCAGAAGGATGCCCGGGCAAGGGCAGAGGCGGATGGGGAAGGACAGCCTCCCGCCCTGGAGGCTTCACTGGGTATCTAGTGCTCCCAGAAATCATGGTATCTGCCAGGACTGTGAGCCCCTGCAGACACCCACGTAGGGTGCTGGGGTTTGTAGCCAGGTGGGGAAACTAACCAGCCACAGTCCTGTCCAAAGCGGTCAGTGGGCCAGTGCTGAGTCAGGTCCGGGAAGGAAACAGCATCTATTTTCCGGCCCTGGTGGGGAAGTCTCCACATGACCCCATGCTCAGGGCCCAGTCAGCAAGTTTTTCTAGGAGCCAAGTGGAAAAGGAAGACGCAGTCATCCTCTAGGAACATGCGTGTGGGGCCCTATGACTGCCTAACGGGAAATGAGCAGAAACGAACCCCAGATGAGTGCTCAGGAAAAGTGCCTGCCAGGCCTGGCTGCACGGAGGGGGTGGGGAGTGGGGGTAGAGGCAGGCACCAGCTGCTAAGCAGCCTACACACTCTCCCCCAGCTTTCCAAGGACAGCTCTGAAAAGGGACCAGAAGAGCCCGCCAGGACACTTCCCAGGTTTGTTAAAAAAGCCATGAGGGGTTGATAAGAGAGGGTGTAAGGCCCTCAGTGGGCCTGCTGAGCTCCTGACCCCCACGCTCCTGGGGCTAAAAAGTCTCAAGAAGCCTGGAGCCCTACTGAAGGAACCCTCCTAGGCCTTAGAGACCTCCAGCCTGCAGCAAACAGAAGGGTAGGAGGCAATTTTCCGTTCCTCCTTCCACCCACCTGCTACAGTGCCAAAATGTGCCTTGCCTCTGAAAGCCTATCAGGGAAGCTGGCTGCACGTTCCAAATTAAAAACTAACTTTCCTCAGATCAGATCAGTTTCAGAACATTGGAGACAAGGGAAAAGGAGGACAAGGACTTAAGTAGGAGCCAGGACACAACAGCAACCTAGGTCCCTGGGCCAAAGGCCACTGGACGCAGACACAGAGGTCAATAGCAGGTCTGAGCTGGATGGGCCCACATGAAAGATTTTTTGAGGAACAGGATGATAGAATCAGTGTGCATGATGAGCATACGGCCAATTGAAAGAGAAACTGGGGAGCTCATCCCCAAGTGCACTAGTACTCCCATGGTGGCTACCCCAACAAGAGGCTGATGGATAGGTGAGCGTGGGCAAACGTTTTTGAGGACCTTTCTGAGTCTTTGGTAAGTCTAGGGTCTGAAAGATGTGATACGCCCAATTTCAACAAGGGAAGAGGGAGATACTGTGAACCCCTCACCTAGCAGGCTGTAATTAAGTGGCACAAGGACTATAATTAAGCATGGTGGGGCTTGGTGTTAACACACCCAGATAAGCAGGGCGATTAGCTCTTGCAGAGCTCCAACCAGCCCTTAGAGAACACAGGATTCTGAGTCAGAAGTGAACTTTTGGCTCTCAGCTAATATGTGGCCTAATGTACAGCAGTTACACGTGGCAGAAATCAGAACAGGGGCTGCGGGTGTGACTCAGTGGAAGAGTGCATGCTTAGCAAGCTTGAGGTCCTGGATTCTATCCCCAGCACCCCAAAGTAAAAAAGAAAATAAGTCAGAACAGGGTGACCATTCAGTTTGGGAGTGGACAGGAAGCATGCTGGGTCACAGAGCCTCCTGGCTGAATCACAGTGGGCCTGGGAGACAAGCGGGAGGAGCTGCTTTTACAGACAGGGCCAGGAAGTGGTGGAGTTTAAGGAGCCCCAGGTTTTCTTCAGGGAAAAATGGTCTCAAACGTCTTCCCTATCTCCACAATCCAGCAGCTCAGGCCTCAAACAGTGACTGTTTATATCATTGTGCAAGCAAGAGACAGAAAGCCACGTAGGGAAAGCGGGACCTACCATCCATGTATGCCCCTGGGGACCTCATACCACAGCAAATGCCAGGTCATTGTGGCTTCTTGCCAGAGTGGACTTAACTAGTTCCCATCAGGCATGGACACCACAAAGGCAAAACCCACTCCCTCATCTGCTGCTTGTGCCTTCCGTGGGACAGGGTGCTCCAGAGGATGGGGTGCTCAGCACAGCCTTGGGTGCCTGGCCCTGACCCTCTTTCCAGATGATGCACATGGAACTCTGAATTGCCTCTCTCCCGGGGCACGGGCTGCACACTTTGATTCACATAGAAGCAAAGGGATACGAGCTTCACATTCCATGTTTCTTACTAATAAGTCAAGCACTTTGCTAGGAAAGCCACAGCTCACATCCACAAAGTGAGGTCTGAAAAACTGGTCTATGCTGGGGGTGGGGCTCAGTATAAGAGCGCGTGTGCCCCGCATGCACAAGGCCCTGGTTCAACTGCCAGTACCAAAAAGAAAAATAAGTCAGAGCAAGCAGAATTTTGGGACATTCTAAGACACCAAATTCTCCTTACCCTGCCTACTGCCTTTCTCATAGGTTAGGGTCCAGGGCCCCCAGCCTCTAGGGCACCCTTTAACCCTCGAGTCTCTCAAAGGAAATATGAGTTTCCCCCCCAGGCATGGACCCTGGGTCTAGGAAGCGTCCAAAATACCTCAAAGCCATGGAAGACAGACTGGGGTAAACTCAGTATGGTAGAGCACTGCCTAGCATGGGTGAGGCCCTGAGATTTGATGCCCAGCAAAACACACACACACACACACACACACACACACACAGACTTTTAGCTCAGACAGATCAATCTTTCCTTTCAAACTGTCTACCTCCTTTTAGGCAAAAAGGGGGCAGGGGACAACAGGCCAGCATTCCAGGCAGCTGCCAGGGCCATCCCTAGTTGCACTCGCAAATCTCCATACAGCCTGGCCACAAAAAACGATCAGGAAACCAGCAAGCAGTTTAGGTCTGAAAGTAACCTCACCCAAACACATACTGCTCGAAGAAGTGAGTTTCTGAGTTTCCATCTTGCTAGTAGGGTTTTAAATATGTACATAAACTTCCTGACTTCCCTGGAAATACTAGAGACCCCAATTCTAGATGTGCTGAGGAAGTGCGTTTCCTGGGCACTAGGGAGGTGACTTTGTACTGCTTGCTCTTCTATTGATCCTGACTTCCCCTGCCTTGTAAATAAAACCTCGTTACAAAATTCCCCCGCTTGAGACAAAACTGCTTCTGAACCTGACTCTGCTGGGTGACGACTGGAACAAGATCTGGTACGGTGGTTACCACACCACCAAGGAGAAGTCACAGACTTCAGTAGCATCACAGCCCCACAGCAGGAAACCCAGTTTCTCTTTCTGGGCTCAGGTTCCCCCTCCTCCTAGCTTCTGTTTCTCAAGTTAGACACTGTTACAAGTCTCTGAGATCCAGAATGTTTCCACTCAGGAGTTCTCAAGCTCAGCACTGCTGACCTTTTGGGGCTGGATGATTCTTGGAAGGGGAAGAGGGCTGCCAAACATCCCATGTTGTTTGGCAACATCCCTGGCCTCTACCCACTCGATGTCATTGGTACCTTCTCCCCAGATTATGACAATTCAAAATAATCTCAAACATTTCCAGATTGAGGAGAGGAAAAGAGTGAGAGTCATTCCTGCATAAGAAGCCATGACCCATACTTATACTATCTGAAAAATAGCAGATACCAAAGGACACTTAGGGTGTTCCTAAAGACCTGGGGTGGGGGTCTTAGGGGGTCTAAACACAAGCTTTAATATCTGTAAATTACCTAATTCTTAGGGAACAAGGATGTGCCATATGGAAGATACTCAGAAGCATCCCTGTAGCACTCCATCAAGTGTGATGGCCAAACATGCTCCCAGACACTGCTGATTTGGGGTTATAAAAGGGGAATACATTCATCTTAGGCCAGAAGAGTGACACCAGTCAAGACTCCTGGTTAAGAGCATGCAGCCTGGTGACACAGTGAGAACTCTATTGTGTCAGCTATCACTACGGAAGGCAAGGAATCTCTTCTTGACAGGTGACTGGATTCTGAAGGCACAGGGTAGGGTCAAAGAGATTTACTGAGAAGAAAAGAAGCAGATAGATGTATACAGCCAGATAAACAAGTGAGATGCCAGAGACTGTGGAAAATATTGCAGAAGATGGAACACAGCCAGGGTGATTCCTGAGAACACAACCTGATAATCGATTGGGAGGCTAAGACAGCTCTGTGAGGAGGCTGGGTCACCACAATAATCCTTTGGGACAGAGCTCTGGAATGTTGAAACAGTAAACTGATCCTAAACACCAGCTCACACTGAACTGTGCTTTCTAGGTTTAAAGGCACTGTCACAGATCTGAATGCGTCCCCAGGAAAGAAAAGGTTCTAGTGGTTGGCCTGAGTGGCCAGGCAGGTTCCTCTGGCAGTGTCTGTGTGGAACTGCATGGGCCACCAGTAGGGCCTGATAGCTGGAGGAGGGCAGGGCCTTCAAGACTTCCCTACATGAGGGAACAAAGGAATTCTTCCAAGATCTCTGGAGACATTGTCCACACAGGAGGATCCAGGCCAGCGAGCCACATTCTAAGGTGCTTCCATTGGGCATGTGGGGGCTAAATGCCTGCCAGATGAGGCCCAACCCACTTAATTCCACCCTGCTAGGTTAAAGGGGCAGTACTCTCTGCAACAATCTTAAAACTCCTCTGGAATAAATCTCGCTTCCTCTAGGGTTTGGCTATCATCTGCTATCTAGAGATAGACCCCAAATATCTTCATCCTTAGACAACCACTGGGGTCCTTATATTTTCCTTCCAAAGGCAAAAGATACCAGCCACACATTACTGGGAACTCATGTCTCTTCCCTTTCATTGGGCCTTTCCAAATTACAGGTAGAGCTCTGTTTGCCTAAGGTCATTGTTGGTTCTTCTGTGGAACCTGTACACATGAACTCCACACCCAAGATCTTTAACCTACAATCCATGGATCAATAGGAATCAAGGCATCTAGAGTTTCTTGGATCTGAAACTGTACACTGAATTTTACACTTGCCTAGTTTTCTTGGATCCACAGCTTTCGCCAGATTTACAAGCAGTAGGTCTTAAACTTTTCAAAAAATCTGTTTCTATCACATGTAAAATACGTTTGGTGTTTGATTGAGCATTCTGTTTCTGGGAATTTATCCTATAAAACCAAACCCACCTGTGAGTAGAGATAGTCACAGGTTACTCACTGTGGTACTTTTTGTAGTAGTAAGTTACTGGAAATCATATAGACATCTATTAATAGACAACTGATTAAAGAAACTGTGGTCAACTTAGTGCAATGGAATACCATGTGCCCACTAGAAAGATCCAAACTGGGTGCTGTGGCTCCTGAGTTGTTCCAGCTACTTGGGAGTCTAATATAGGAGGATCACTTGAGCCCAAGAATTTGAGGCCAGACTGGGCACCATAGAGAGATCTCCCTCTGGGGGGCAGGAGGAATTCCAAGAAACTCCAGGAATATGTTTTAGTGCAGAAGTTGCGGGGAGGGCTTCTGCTCCTTGAAGACACTGGGTAAGGTCTGAAGACATTTTTGGTTGTCAAGACTGAGGGTGCTCCTGGCATGGGACTGGTGGAGGCCAGGGATGCTCCACCACACCCTGCAGTACCCAGGACAGCCCCACCCCGGAAAACAATCTGTCCCCAAATGTCAACAACGCCAGGGTAGAGAAATTTTCTCTCCAAGACACATTTAACAAAACACAGGGTCGGGCAGAGTATAGGCTATCTATCACTCTGTGTGCTTTGCTTTTACAGGGAAGGTGGACACGTATTTTGGGGAAGAAACATGAGAATTTCCCCGTTTCTGGGGAGAGAGGTTGGCTGCCTGAAGGACGGAGTCGCCTTTCATTCTACCCTTTCAACTTGGGCCGTGTCCATCAAGAGGATTTTGGAAGCAACTCTCTAGATGCAAATTCCCCCTGCCCCTGGGCTCTCTGGCAGGAGTCCTGGGTCCACAGCCTCGCGACTTTGTTTCTTCGCCTTCTCTGCCCGCGTCGCGCCTTAGAGGGGGGCAGGAGGGCGCGGGGTCCACGTCCCGGCCAGCCTCTGGGAGCATCTCGCCCCGGCGGGGCTCTGCCGGCCCTTCCCAGAGACGGAGCTCCGGGGTGGCCCCGTCGGTCCCCGGCGCTGCCCTCCCAGAGCGGAACACGTGCCAACGCCGCCCCGCCGTCGCCGGCGACCCCGCCCGAGCCGAAGCCGGGCCGGGCCCGCCGCTCGGCCGCCCAAGCCCCCGCCTCGGGCCGGGCCCCGCTCACCTGGCTCGCCTTGTAGAACTGTTTCTTCAGCCCCGCCACCGACATGCTGCCTCCCGCCGTCGGGCCTCCCGCCCGGACCGAGCGAACCGCAGGCCCCGCACAGATCACAGGATCCCGGGCGCCGCCGACCCCTCGCGTGCCTCCGCGGGCCCCGTCGGCGCCGCCCCCGCCGCCCGCTGGCCAGCTCCGCGCCCGCTCCGGCGCCGCCTCAGCCGCTTGCGCGCCCGCGCGGCCAGGATATTACATGGCAACCGCACACTTCCGGTGCCGGCCCCGCGCGCTCCCGGCCCCGTCTGCGCACGCGCGCCCCCTGCCGGCCCCATAGCGCACGCGCACTTCTCCTGGGCGAGTGAAGCGAGCGGGAGAGCCTCCTCCGCCAACGAGTAACGCCGGCCGAGCCTAGAGAGGCGATGGAGGCCGCAGCGCCCCCGGAGTCCCGACGGCGGAACCAGAGTCCTGAAGATCTCCTCTTGGGAAAGGCGCACAGTCCTGAAGATCTCCACTTGGGAATGCCAACGGGCTTCTCCAGATGCCTGTCTGCTCACCTCAAGGAGACCCAGTTCTCTCTGTATTCAGGGCCCATCCCCGCCCTGTCGCGCGTCCGTCTGTTCAAATTCCACGCCATTTGGTATTATTGCCCTGATCATAGCTGTCCACTAACCTTCTCGCTGGCCGTCCACTTCCAGGTTCTCTCCTGAAGTGCATTCCACGCCAGGCAATCAGAAGGATACGTTCAAAATTCAATTCAGACCATCCGTCTTCTGCTTAAAGTCCACGCACTAGCCATGGGATACACTCCAGCTTCCTACAAACCCTGTAGAGTTTGGACCGGCCCATTCTTCCGCTCTCTGCTCTCTTCTTTAATTAATGATCACTGTCGCCCACTCGGCCCTGTCACCCGTCTTCGGCGCTGGGGACGGAGACCAGGGCCTCGCATAGGTTAGGCAAGTGCTGTACCACTGAGCCACATCCCCAGATCGCCTATGGGTTGGTGCTCACAGTTTTAGAGGTCTCAATCCATAGACTGTCAGCTCCATTGCTCTGGACCCAAGATGAGGCAGAACATCATCACATCTTGGCGGAAAAGTGTGATGGCCGAAAGAACATGGCCAAAAGAAACGGAGAGAAATCGGCTCATAAGGACAAAATAGAAACCCCAATGTCACACCCACAGTGACCCACCTCCTCCAGCCACACCCTACCTGTCGGCAGGTAGGGTTAAGTAATTCAGTTAATCCATTCAAGTGGATTCACGCACCTGTTAGTTTAAGGCTCTCATAACCCAATCATTTCACCTCTGAATACTTTTGTATTCTCACACATAAGCTTTTGGAGGACAGCTCAAGTCTGAAGCATAACAAGGACTCTACTGGGAATGTCACCTCCTCCAGGAAGCCTCCCCAGATAGATGATCTTTTTTTAAAAAAAATTTAGTTGTAGATGGACAAATAAACAAATATTTATTTATTTATTTATTTATTTATTTATTTATGTGGTGCTGAGAATAGAACTCAGTGTCTCAATCGTGTGAGGCAAATGCTCTACCATTGAGCCACAACCCCAGGCCCAGATAGATGATCTTCATTGATATTGATTCTCACGTCAACTGTTATTGATAACAATGTATTGAATGAATTGGAAATTAATAATGAATTGTAGTGAATAAATGATTCTAAAAAGAAGAACAAGAAAATGACACAACCAAGGTACTTGGAACTTCAGTGTTGAAGTTGTTGACAGGTTTGAGTGATTTTTTTGTACCTGAAAATTTTCACATGCCTCAAGAGAAGATTCTGGATTAGATCAGAGGGTTGCTTCAGAATACATATGCCCCAACTTCACTCCCCAAGATAATGATGAGGCTACTATGAATACTTTTTAGTTATGAAGAGTTTGGAAAAGCTCCCCATCTGATTCTGATACACACTTTGAACTGTGATTATTACAGAATGTCAGATAAGGGGGAGAACACATTCTATGGCTAAGACAGGGAGACTGAAGCTTTTGAGTAATGATACGGCTTGCTCCAAATGATGTCTTTTAGTTTCCTATTTCTCCATATTTTCCAATTCTATGAATTTAATTAGTCAATCTAATCCTCAACAGTACTCCAAACTTGGACTACTTTCCAATCTTTTCACATCATATCCATTTCTGTGATATTAAATTGCTGCTGAAGAAAACCTGTTTCTAGACTCATAGTCTGATACTGAAACCTTTTTTTTTTTTTTTGTATCAGGGATTGAACTCAGGGGCACTCAACCATGGAGCCACATCCCCAGTACTATTTTGTATTTTATTTATAGACAGGGTCTCATTGAGTTGCTTGGCACCTCGCTTTTACTGAGACTTGCTTTGAACTCAAGATCCTCCTGTCTCAGCCTCCTGGGCTGCTGGGATTACAGGCTTGCACAACCCCACCGGGCTTGAAGCTGTTTTCTGTATGATACTTTGTGTGTGCGTGTGTGTGCGCATTTGGAATGGAATCAGGGGCCCTTGCATCCTTGGCGAGCACTCTGTCACCGAGCTACATGTCCCTGCCCTATGTGAGGTTTTTAACCTGCATGATGTAAATAATTCCATAAAAATGGTATTTATGCATTCACTCAAATATTAGTTGAGCGCCTATGATCACTGCCAGATTCTGGTGATGAATGATACTTGCCTTCATTGAGCTAATGACAAAAACAAAAATTAGTTATTAAAATTGATTTATTATTCAGATGATACCTTAATATATAGTCATAGATATTGTCAAGAAAAGGAAGTGTTGCAAGCACTCGATTTTGTTACAGATGGAGGAGGTAAAGGTTTCTTGACGAGTCGATCTAAGATCTGAAATTTGATAGAAATCAGCCAGGAAAAGAGCTGCCTGTGGAGGAAACAGGCTTGTGCAACAATCCTGAGCATTAAAACAGAAACATCCGTTTTATTCATTCTCTCCGAATATATCTGCTGCATACCAAATGCTGCTGATGGCTGCCCAGACTCTATTTTGTTGCTCATATAGAAAATTTCATTTTAATTGTAGTTGCTATATTCAGCAAAAGTCTAATGAGGATAAACTCAAATCCTCAGAGTCCTCAGCTAAACCGTAGTTTCCAGTTGTCTCCGGCCCCCCTTAACCCTATCCCACACGCTCAGCCAATCGCAGTGCGTAGCTTTCAGTTAGACATCTCCCATGCCCAATCACAGGGCTTCTTATTCCAGCCAGTGAGCGGCGACCGGAAAGGAGCCCTACCTCGGCTCGCAGGAACATCAATAGAAGAGCCACAGGGGGAACGGAAGCCACGGCTCTCGCGAGGATGCTCCCGGCGCTCCTCTTTCCCGAGGCGGGATATCACGTGGTGCGGCCTCGCCCAATGGGCTCGCAGACTGCAGGGGTCGCCGCGGTTCCCGCCAAATACGAGCGCGGCGGCCGTGGCAGCAGTGGCGCGGGAGGGAGGGCGAGCAGCAGCGGCCGCTGGAGCGGAGCCCGCGCCCCCGACGCCCGAGAGGAGCTTGAGCTGCCGCCGGAGCGATGCTGGAGGAACCGGAGTGCGGGGTGCCGGGTGCCAGGGGAGCGGCCGCAGGTCGGTTCGGGCCTGCGTGAGGGAAAGGGGCGGCGCGGCCTGTGCGAGCCAAGAGGCCGCTTGGGGGTGGGCTGGCCTCTGAGCGCGAGCCTGCTGCTCCGGGCCAAGCGTGCCGTCCTCGGAGCCCTCGGATACCGGACAGGCGCCCAGTGACCCGGAGGACGCCCTTCTTGACGTTATTGTTGCAGTCGCGGTCATATATACAAATTCCTTCTTCCTGGCGCCTTTGCATCCCTTAGCCCTTCCAGGGCCTCCTGTGGATGACGGGTGCCTGGAGGGGAAACAGGCTCCAGAGATGGAGGGCCAGCTTTGCTTCTTACCGAGTGCACTGTGTCCTAAGAGAGTTGGACCTTGCAGCAGGTGGGGAAACCGAGGCTTGAGGTCACATCGGCTTGGGGGGGGACTGAAATCAGAGCAGCTGCCTCTGGGGATCTGGGCAAGCCCAGCCAGGTAAGAGGGTTGGGTGTTGCGGATTGCCAGGGAGCTGGACTCCTGCCTGCTGTGCGAAGTTGCTTTCTCCTCCCTGTTTCTTGGAAGGGGTCTTTCTAGCCTACAGAGGCTTCCCAGAACTGGGGGTGGTCAGCCAAATAAATCCAGACTGCCCTTCTTTCCTGCTTGACTCCACATGGTAACCCCAGCACTTGGCACAGTTCTTGGCACGTAGTAGTTGCCCAATAAATGTGTGCTGGTTGAATGAATTAAGGCCAGAAGGGATATCAACTAGTCTAGTCCAGGGCTTCTCAAGTCTCAACACTGTTGACATTTGGGTCTGTCCTTGGCACTGTAGCATGCCTGACCCACACCCACCCCATGCCATCAGCAACCCTTACTCTTCAGATGCCACAACCAAAAATGTCTCCCAGAGGCGCTGGGTTTGGATCCCTGCACCCTCCTTTCAGAACCATTGCTCTGATTTTGGGATTTCACAGACGCCTGCATATGACTAATATAAATAAGGCTGGGAGGACTCACTGTCGTGGAGCGGTGATCTAGGTGATCTTTTTATTTAACCAAGTCAGGATGTCTAGTTAAAAAACATAAAAGCAAATACCACTTGTTATGACCATATTATAACACGAAGTTCGTTTTAACACCAAATAAAATTAGGAAAGATGTAATCTCAAAAGAGCATTTGGGCTGGGGCTCTAGCTTAGTTGTGGAGCGCTTGCCTGGCATGTGTGAGGCACTAGGTTCAATCCTCAGCACCACATAAAAATAAATAAATAAAGGTATTGTGTCCATCCACAACTAAAAAAAAAACTTTTAAAAATAAAGAGCAGTCTGTAACACTATACACAGGAGTGTTGAATATATATCTTTGAATAGTCTGGTTCCTTGAGAGGGTTTTTTTGTTTTGTTTTTTGTAGTTGTAGAAGCCCCAGCCCTGAGTGGGTCCTTTTGTTATTGATCTGATGTGGGGGGCAGGGCATGTCTGTTTCCCCTTCAATTCATGCAAATAAGACCATGAGGTTATCCTGAGAATAAATTTAAGTGGCTGAAGATTATGGCGGGAGGGGATCTATGTTTTTATTAACTGAAAACTTAAATTTTTTTTTATTTACTTTAAATGATCAGAAAGAAAACATGGGCACCTTATTCTCCAGGCTTAGGTCAGAAGTTGGGTGGTAGGTGGCGATTTCAGCTGTGGACAACTGAGTTTAGAAAAACCCAGTCTGATTTTCACGTAGCTTTATGTGATTCCCAAAATAAGCTAAAATAGATTTTTCTAAGCCAGATTGCCAAGCAGGTGTGGTCTTATATGCTTAACATAACTGTTTAAAGATATTTATCCAAAGACTTGGTTCTATTCATGGTTAATTCTGCATCAACTTTGGTATTGTTAGATGCTTTTCTTGAGATTTTTTTGATTTGGAAAAATTTTCCTCCTTTAATGGAGCACTTCAGCTCCTGCCTGACAAGTTGAAAGTACTTTCAATTGTGTTTCCTTCCTACGCTCCCTTTAAAATGAAAATGAATTCTTTCCTGATTTACAAAGCTAGTGGTGATGTAGGGGGTGGGTTAGAAAAGGCATGGGGAAGTAAATAGGAAAATGTGTTTTTTCTCATATTTACCTTTACTCAGTCCACTGCTCATTGTCCCTGTTACTATCTTGATTGGTTCCCAGTGTGTTCCAGAGCCCACGCTAGGTGTTCTAGGTACCTATGAAACAACTCACTGCTGGCATCGAGCTGCCATTTTTTATTTATTTATTTATTTTTTGGCAGAAGGCATAATCACAAATATTTCATTGTGAGTGCCAAAAAGAAAACAAAACAAGATATGGAGGTAATCTAGGGCAGAATGTCTCAACTTATTAACATTTTGAGCCAAATGACTCTTTGGCCTGGAGGGCTGACCTGTTCATTGCAGGGTATTCAGGAGTATCTCTGGCCTCTACCAACTAGACTTTATTGTTGTTGTTTTTTTTTTTTTTTTTTTTTTTGGCAATTCTGTGGATTGAACCCAGGACCTCATACATGCTAGGCAAGTGCTTTACTAATGAATGAACTACTTCAGCCCCCTAACTATACCCTGAGCACACCTAAGATTTCCCCCTAAATAACAAATAAAAATGTGTCGGGGCGTTGCCCAGCATCCCTAAGGGGCAGGGGGCAGCATTGTACCCACTTGAAAATCCTCTTGTACATAATTGGCTCCGTGTGTATATTTGGTAGCTTAATGTTTCTAACACTTAATAATTTATCCTTTGCCATTTTTTATTCACAGCCATGGATTGCAAAGACAGACCAGCTTTTCCGGTTAAGAAGTTGATACAAGGTAACACTCTGGACACAGTTAAACTTTTATTCTGAATTTATGTCCTTCATCATCTCCTGGTGGGGTCCACAGCGAAAGCCTTCAGGGGCTGGAGGGAGAACAGTTGCTCCCTCTACAGGTTGACTGTCCCTTATCTAAAACGTGTGGAACCAGCAGTATGTCAAATTTCAGATTCTGTTCTTATTTCGGAATACTTATATGTACATAATGAGCTCCCTGGGAATGGGATCCAGCTGTTAATAATTATTGTTTTATATATGCCTTATACACATAGCCTGAAGGTAATCCTACAGTATTTATAATGTGCCTGAGTTTTGATTGTGTCCTGTCACCTGAAGGTGGGAGTGGATTTTTCTTCTTACATGTACTGTTGGTGCTCAGAAAACTTTAGATTTTGGAGCTTTTCCAATCAGGGATGCATAACCAGTACCAGGAAGCTGGGAAACCCATTTTGGGTACTGAAGATCGAACCCAGGTGCCCTTTATCACTGAACCACATGCCTATCAGTGTGTGTGTGTGGGGGGGCGGTGCTGGGGATCGAACCCAGGACCTTGTGCATGCGAAGCAGGCGCTGTATCAACTGAGCTATATCCCCAGCCCCGGAAACCCGTTTTTGTACCTTAGCTTCCCTTGGGAACAATAGTGATCCAAAGGTAGGGTTTCTGTACCTCAGCACTTGTGAGGTTTTGTAATTTTTCCCCCTCCCTGGGGGTGCTGTTCTGTAGACTGCAGGGGGTTCAGCAGCATCCCTGGCCTCCCAGTAGATAACAGTGGCCTCTAAGTTGTGATGACCAGAGGCATCTCCAGGCATTGCCAGATGCCCTGGGAGACAAACTGCCCCTATTGAGAACCACTATTGTACAGGAAGGTTAATGTCCCCAAATCCTTTTGTGTGAAATAGGGAGTGTATTTATCCTTAATCCAGAAGCAGCTGGATTGTATAAACTAGGTTGTTTGTCCAGTTTTCTTGCAGCAGTTTATGTCCTGTGGAAATTGACAGCAGGATGGATGTTGGTGGGAATTTTGCTGAGGGCATGTGTCCAGAGGGTGAAGACCTAAGGCAAAGCTGTAGAACTGGACAGAATCCTTGTTTTAAAAACTGAGAAAGTATACATGATCCCGAATAGGCTGATTTTATTTGCTCGATTACATTACAAAGTAGTGTTTTTGAAATGCTGGTTTGGCATTTAGGTGGGTGTAGGCTTGTTGGAAAGTCCATTTGATTGAATTTCCTCGCACTCCTCAGGTGTTGGCTACACATCTCTTACAGCCAGCCCCAGCCAGCCAGGTGCTGGGAAGACAGTTGACTGATGAGGAAATCTGGCAGCCTGGAGTGCTGGTACTACAAAGAAATCTTTTCATGAGGGTCTGTTTCTGCAAAACCAGAAACAGTTATCTTAATGGGTTTTTGTTTTTTTTTTACCCACTGTAAATACATTTGGGTTTTGAACTGGATCTTGATCAGAAAATCTTAAAATTTTGGCAATATCCCTGTTAAAAGATTGTCCCCCCCCGCCCCCGCTTTTTTTTTTTTTAATGAAGACTTTGGAAAAGTACAGCATGAAGCAATAATCTCATCCTGTCCCTTCCCCACTCCTTTGGTGTGCTAGGGATGGAGCCCAGTGCCTAGTGCATGCTCCGCACACACTCTGTCACTCAGCCACACCCCAGCCCTGAGAGCACCATTTTGCGGCACCGGGGATACAACCAGGGCCTTACACATGTTAGGCAAATGGTCTACCACAGAGCTACACCCTTAACCCCCAAAATTCCCCTCTTAAACTTGAAAGTTTCCGCCCAGAGTGCAGCAAGTTTTATTTTCTTTTTCCGATTTTTTTATTGATAAGGTGAATAATTTTCAAGCATACAGAATATTAAAGTATTTATTGTCACTGTACACTTCCACTGAAAGGGCAACCTCCTTCTCTCTTCATTCCAGCCCGTCTGCCGTTCAAGCGCCTAAATCTTGTCCCCAAGGAGAAATTCGAAGATGGGTCAGAAGACATTGGAAGCTCCCAGAGTGTTTCTGTGGAAGGGAAAGTCCCCGATTTAGAAACATCTTTGGACAACTTGGAGAACAACTGTCATATGGGTTCTGACCTAGACTTCAGACCCAAACTTGTCAATGGGAAGGGTCCCTTAGATAACCTCATAAGAAATAGAATCAAAACCAGCATTGGCCAGAACATGGTCATTGTTGATTTGACGGAAGACTCCAGCGACCAGCCAGACAGTACTGTGGACCAGGATGAATTTAATCCCGAAGCCTCCCTCTCAAGGGAGCCTGCCAGTGGGATTGGAGAAGGCCCAGGTCAGGGGCTATCAGGGATCATTCCCAGCCATGGTCTGGTGATGTTTCCTGCAGAAACCCTTTCAGACATTCCTTGTAAATCAGAAGAGGAGCCTGTTGGCTTTGAAGCCCTGAAGAGGAATGGCAGCTCTCAGGAAGGTGCCCCTCAAAGCTGCTCAGAGCCAACAGGGGGCCCAAGAATGTGCCCCCAGAAGGAGCAGGACAGTTGGAGCGAAGCCGGAGGCATCCTGTTCAGAGGGAAAGTTCCTGTGGTGGTCTTGCAGGATATCTTGGCAGTGGAGCCTCCTCAAGCCAAGCCTCTCGGGACACCCCTGGACAAGAGCATGGCCTCAGAGAATGAGGCGCTAGAATCCTGCCCTGAGGAAGACTCTGCCCTTAGCCACTCACCCCTGAGCTCCTCGTCCACCAGCTCACCCGAGGGGCAATTGGCTCCTGGAAGACAGCATCATGGTCCCAGCCCCTCTTCTACCTCCACGCCTCTCCACAGAGTGAGTATCTCCACAGAACCCCAGGTCCTGGTGCTGCCTGGTCCCTACACTGGGTCTTGGGACTTACTAAAGATGCAGAATTCTCTCTGATAGTGAAATCCATGAGTTGTTTGGTTCTGTGTGTGTTGTGGTGGGCTGAGGATGCTATTCAACATGGTGCCCATGTCTCGTGGAACAACCATTTCAGCCTTTGTCGCCCATACCTGACTGATAGCTGTGTTGGTGAACAAAGACTGTGGGCAGGTGTGCCCTCACTTCCTACTTGAGCTTTCTTTCCTCCACTCCTTCCTTCTGTCCCAGTGTAGACCTGTTGGGGTGTCTTTGAAGTGGCAGCAAGACAGTGGGCAGATGAAAGGGAAACTAAAATCCGCTCTTGGCAGCAATGCCACCTTCTTAACCTTGTCTGCAGTGACAGGAATAGGAACATGAGGGACCTGTCACCATAGTAAATGACCTAGAAAGGTGACCTTCAAAGAATGTGCTTCTTGCTGGGCACGGTGGCACACGCCTATAATCTCAGTAGCTTAGGAGGCTGAGTCAGGAGGATTACGAATTAAAAGCAAGGTGCTAAGCAACTTTGTAAGACCCTGTCTGTAAATAGAATAACATACAAAATAGAGCTGGGGATGTGTCTCAGTTGTCGAGTGCCCTTAGTTCAATTCCTGGTACCAAAAAAAAAAATATTTATTTTTAAATAAATATTTATTCTAAATTATAGGTGGACACGGCATCTTATTTTACATTTATGTGGTGCCAAGGATCGAACCCAGTGCCTTGTGCATGCGGGGAGAGCACTCTACCACTGAGCCCCACCCAGCCCCAGCCCTTTTTTTTTTTTTACTATTTATTATTTAGTTGTAGATGGATACAGTGCCTTTATTTTATTTTTATGTGGTGCTGAGGATCGAACCCAGGGCCTCACACGTGCTAGGCGAGTGCTCTACCGCTGAGCCACAACTCCAGCCCAAGAATATGTGCTTCTTTAATGCTTTAAGCACACCCATGTGGAAAATGCTTGGGAGAAGGAACATTTTGGATATGGGAATATTTGCGCATATATAATGAGATATCTTGGGGATGGCACCCAGGTTTAGGCACAAAATTCATCTATGCTTTGTGTACACCTGTTTTTTTGTTTTCTTTTCTTTGTGGTGTGGTGCTGGGGAGGGAACGAGGACTTCAGACATGCTGATCACTGGACCTCATCCAGCCCTTTTTCTGTGCCCTGTGCAGTAGCCCAGTCGTTAGTACACAACATTCTGAATAGCATTTGTCCCATAGGGTAGGGTATTGAGTCCTCTGCCTGTGGCGTCATGTTGGTGTTCAGAAAGTTTCAGATTTTGAAGGATTTGCGGTTTCAGATTTTTGGATTACAAATGCCCCATCTTTATTATTTCTAATAAAGCACAGTGGTGAATTTCTCGATTTTCTCATTTTTAAGGTCTCAAAGGTCCAGGCACACGGTTGGGGATATAGCTCAGTTGGTGTAGAGTGCTTGCCCCACATGCACAAGGTCCTGGGTTCATTCCCCAGCACCACAAAAAATAAGGAAAAGGGTCCAGGCACAGTTGCATACACCTGTAATCCTAGCATCTTGGGAGGCTAAGGCAGGAGGATTGCAAGTTCAAAGCCAGCCTCAGCAATTTAGTGTGACCTCATCTCAAAATAAATCAAAAAGGGCTGAGGATGTGGCTCAATGGTTAAGTGCCTTTGGGTTAAATTCCTTGGTACAAAAATTTAAAAAGGTCTCAAGAGTGAAACTCATAAAAATCAGTCCAGAATCCCAAAATGTATTGTTTGATTTGATTGTACTTTTGTATGTTCACTTTAAATCTTTTTTTAAGTTGTAGTTGCACACAATATCTTTATATTGTTTATTTAGTTTTTTATGTGGATCAAACCCAGTGCTTCCCATGTGCTAGGCAAGTGCTCTACTCTTGAGCTACAACCCCAGCCCCACTTTAGATCTTTATGTGATTGGATCTTAATTTGTACCGGAGATTGAACCCGGGGGTGCTTAACCACTGAGCCACATCCCCAGCTCTTTTAAAAATTTTTTATTTTGAGAGAGGGACTTGGTAAGTTGCTGAGGCTGACTTTGTACTTGAGATCCTCTTGCCTCAGCCTCCTATTACTGGGATTACAGGCGTGCATTACCCAGATAGGGCAGGAGACTTTCACTTTGAGAAACAATGATCTGGGAACTGCCTTTTTTAGAAAATACCAAGCTCTCTGGAAAAGCCAAAGGTTCTTTTTTGCTTTACGACCTTTTACCGTGTAGTTTGTTTGCAATTAGGTGTGAAATTTAGTGTATTTTATTGATGATACAGGATGAATGTTCCCTAGACGGCAGTCATGATGCTGGACCCTCTGGCTTGTCTTGGTGTCAAATGAGTCCAGGTTTCAGATCTTTTCCATGCAGATGAATTTACTGCCAGCTGCATGGCTTGCAGCTTCTGCATCTCTGGGTGAAAATTCATGCATACGTGTACTGAGCAGCGGTGACTGAAGGTCACTGGATGGGTGTGCACATGATAATGCTATTCTATATAAGGACATGAACACCTGTGGGGGTTCTGGAATCAGTGGACATGGGGAAGGGGGCGTGACCGATGCAAGGGTTACATTTCATCATTACACCTTGACCTCGGGACCTCCTGCTGAATCTGCCCTGGGGTTGCCTCTTGTCATTTTCTGATCCTCTGCATGGGAGAGATCCCTCAGAAATACACAGTAAACTTTTGTTTCCTCACGAGAGATATGTGTCACTCATCCTTGGAGGGGAAGTCGTCTTTTAACTGCTCTGTTCTTGCTGTGGTGTGGAAGGGTGGTTG
This sequence comes from Marmota monax, assembly GCF_021218885.2. Classification (NCBI taxonomy): domain Eukaryota; kingdom Metazoa; phylum Chordata; class Mammalia; order Rodentia; family Sciuridae; genus Marmota; species Marmota monax. The sequence goes on along the minus strand of NW_026692494.1, from coordinate 4,232,769 downwards.
CTGCTGCTGCTGCTGCCGTCCTCACTGGCGGGGGGCTTCTGCGGCCTCTGTGCTGTGCCATGGCAACATGATAACCCTCTGCACCACCTTGGGCTGCTGAGAGACTGAGCACTTGCCAACTCATAGGGGCGCATCCTTGTTGCCGTAGGTTGGACTGCTCTGGGGCTGTCACTTCCCTGCCTTGGCTCCCCTGCTGTTGAGTTTCTCTCTCCTGCACCTAGAAAATCCTGGTCCTTGAGAAAATGTCAGAACCACTGGGTATGGAGAGGCTTTGCAGGTGCTTTAATACCCAGACTCAGTGGGGTCCATCTTGCAGAGAGCATGGTTGGGTTTGTGCTTGAACTTCCTCCTAGGGTCCTGGGTCAGGCCTTGGCTGGATAGTTGCTGTCTGGCCAAGCTCAGGTGGGCAGCATGTGCCAGAATCATGTGTAATTCAGAGTGAGCTCTGTCAACACCAGACCCTATTTGAGGACGGTAGTGTTGTATCAGACAAGAAGGTCCATGCACATTTATGGAAGCAGTGGCCGTGCTGGTCTAGAACCAGGTGGCAATTGCTGGGGCCCTAGGATATTCCGAGCCTGAGCCTGCTGTCACGTGAACCTGCTCCTCCTGGGGACCCAGTGCTTGAAGCCTGGTGGCAAAGAGAAACCTCCTGCAAGGCTGTACACTCTAGATGAGGCTGAGTAATTCTGGGCACAGCTCGGTGAGTGTGTGTCCCCTCCAGTCCCCTCATCTAGGAAGCTGGCTCTCATTGTGCACTGGACCCTCCCAACACGAAGGGCAGCAACAGAGATACCGCCGCTCACATTTTCTGTTAGGCCCTTTAGTGTGGCGGTGAAGCCCATAGACTCGGCAGACCAAGTGCGTTCTGGACAGATGCCTTTCCATCAGCGTTTGTTGAGACTCACCAGGCTGAGCACAGCCGTCATGCCATAGCAGGTGCTCACCTCTCATGTTCGGTGGGACCCAGGAGCTAAGGCCGTCTCCTGGGTTGTGTCTGACTCCATGCGTGGTCCTTGGCAGAGGTTCAGATTTTCTAGATAAAGATGTCACGTTAAGGGACTGGGGGTGTGGCTCAAGCGATATCGCGCTCACCTGGCATGCGCGGGGCGCTGGGTTCGATCCTCAGCACCATGTACAAATTTAAAAAAAAAGATGTTGTGTCCACCGAAAACTAAAAAATAAAAAAGTAAATTAAAAAAAAAAAAAAAAGATGTCACTTCAACACAGCCTTGTGTGCCTGTTGGAGCCTCTCCAGGTTTATGGGCCTTTTCTTTTTCAGCCTCCTCTGCGAGTTTGAATGGAACCTGGAGAGATATTTCTCCCCACTGTGCTTGGTTTTAATCGTCTGTCCGGGAAACCTGGTGGGAGGTGCGTGGGCCAGTAGTGTGAACTCTTATTCCAGATATGTGAGTGGAGTCCCCTTGTCTTGGCTGTGCATGTAGCCTCCTTTCAAGGTGGTAGAGATTTTTGTGCCTAAGAGTCTAGGGCTCTGGACTAGATCTCCCGTCCCTGAAGCTGACTGTTTTCTGAGAAGCAGAATTGAGTTGTGGCTCCATGGTTAGCACTTGCCTGGCAGGTGTGAAGCCCCCAGTTTCATCCCCACCACACACACAAAGGCAAAGTATCCATCAGAGGCCCACACCAGTCCAAGCTGCAAATATGTTTTATTTACTTGAAGTTGTACCAATTTTTAGACGTTATGTTAAAAATTTGCATGTTCCCCGGGCTGGGGATGAAGCTCAGTTGGTAGAGTGCTTCCCTCGCATGCACAAGGCCCTGGGTTCAATCCCCAGCATGATTCAGGTGTCAGCTCCTCCTGGGAGTCAGTGGCTCTTGGCTCAGGTTCCAATAAGAGCTCCATCCCTTGGGAATGACAGGTCCTATCTCCTTTGCTACAGGTCCCTCAACGCCTTTTTTGCCTGTGGCTTTTATTTTTGAGCTTGCCTCTGGTTTCTCCTGCACTCAGCACCTTCAGTCCTTCCTTTATCTGCCTCCCCACCCTCCCCCTTATCTAGTCCCAGATACACGCAGGTACATGCACATTTATTGGAGTCTGTGACACCGTGGTGACATCTTGTTTCTGTTGGTAGGAACATGGGTAGCTGTGAAAGGATGAAGTGTATCCTGTTTTGCAAAGACATTCTTTTCTTTTTTTTTTTTTTAAAGAGAGTGGGGAGAGAGAGAGAATTTTTTAATATTTATTTTTTAGTTCTCAGCGGACACAACATCTTTGTTTGTATGTGGTGCTGAGGATCGAACCCGGGCCACAGGCATGCCAGGCGAGCGCGCTACCGCTTGAGCCACATCCCCAGCCCGCAAAGACATTCTTAATAGTGGTGGCCTCCTAGTTGCTCCTTCTGTTTCCCCCAGGGACTTCAGGGAAGGTGTCTATTGGGAAAAGTGATTGAAACAATCCCTGCTTAAAAATAAATCTCCTGGGCTGGGGTGTTCCCTTACCTAGCATGGTGAGGCCCTGGGTTTCATCCCCAGTCCTGCAAAAAAGAAAACAAATGTCTTTCTATTTCAGATAACCAAGAAATTCGTCAAAGGGTCCACAGAGAAGAACAGGATGAGACTGCAAAGAGTAAGGCGCTTTCCCTGCAGGAGAGCATAGTCCCACTTGCCTGCTGTGCCTGTTGGCCTTGTCACCAGCAGAGCCCTTTGCTCCTCGCTTGTCCCATTTTCACCTTCCCTGACCATCGGGTGACGTTGTGGACGTTGTAGCTTGTGGGTTACATCACTTTTTGCTAAATCCTAGGGTTTTGCACACCGCCTCTTCCTAGCCTAGGAGTAGGGGTGGTAGTCTTCTGCCTCAGTAGCTGGCCACTCACAGGCCTGGGCTTGGCTTGGTGGTAGAACCTTGTTCAGCAGATGTGTGGCCCTGGGCTCCACCCCTAGCACCAGAAGGAACCTGATCCCTGCAGCCCTATTTCTTCAGAGGAATTTTAGTCCCTACACAGAGTGAGGGGCTGGGGCTATAGCTCAGTTGGTAGAGTGCTTGCCTTGCATTCACAATCCTAGTACCACCAAAAAATAATAATAATAATACACTAGAGGAGTGATAATTGTTAGTGACTCCCTGTCCAGCTTTGCTTCTGTTAATGGGGTTCACCATGTTTGGGTGTGTGCGTATGTGTGTTACTGGGGATTGAACCTAGGTGTACTTTGCTACTAACTTATGCAGCCCTTATTTTATTTTGAGTTGGGGTCTTGCTGATTTGCTGAGGTTGTCCTTGAACCTGCCATCCTCGGGCCTCAACCTCCTGAGTCACTAAGATGATAGGCGGGTGCCACTATACCCAGCTCCTTTGGTTCTTATTATGCCAAAGTTTAGAGACAGCCACTGAGGTACCCCATCCCCTGCAGCTTAGGCAAGGGGCCCTTTCAGCAGTTGGCTCTCAGTTCCCCAGGGTTTCCTGGGCCTCGTTAGAGCTGCACTCAGGTTTTTTGTGCTGGGTATTTAAGCCCCATGCTAAGCTCATGCTCTACCTCGGCTCCATAAATGTCGAGAAACAGCCTCAGGTATAGCTAAAGACATGTGCTTTACCTGGGATTTCAAGCTTTGGCTTCCTGATTTAGCACCTGGGAGCAGTCCTCCCCATCCTGCCATTGTGCCCGTGGTCTCATCTAGAACAGACCTGTCCCCTTTCTTGGGCATCTTCCAACTCCTGTGGTGCTGCATAGGATTCTTGACAAGTCCCTGGACAAGAAATGGACACTCGGACCTGTCAACATGATTGGAGGTCCATCAAGGCAGGGTCAGCATGTTTCTTCACAGCCGAAAGCTTGGTCCTGTGGAAATAATCTTGGCTGTCCAGGAAGGACGCGTCCACCCTCGGCCAGTCAGGTGGCTTGTCTGAGGGTAATATGGGGATTGTAGTCAGCCAGTGCCTTGAGCCACAGGCCACCTCTGCAGAACAAAGCACCGTGAAGTGAAGCCCACCCTCCGTGGAAAGCCTCAGGGACACTGGTCGTTGAAGCCCCCAGTACCATTGACACTGCCCCAGCCTTTGAGGTTACTCTGTCCTTTCTTCACATGAAAGATGGGTTTAAGTTTTAGTTAGATTTTTGTTTTACTTTGTTTTCTCGTTTACTCTCACCTGGTAAGACTCGCTCATGGGTCCCCTGGCCTTGTCTCGTCCCAGTCTTCATTGTCACTCTGTGGTTTGGGGTGGCAGGTGGGGGGTGTTTGTTTTGAAGGTAGGAGACGGAGCCTGGGTGTTCCTGTTCATTTTGACACACTTTTCTGATTGAATACACAGTTGGAATTTAATAGCGGAGCCGGGCGTGGGGCGCAGTGTCCTCTGGCTTTTTTGTGTGTGGTGCTGAGAATCAAACCCAGAGGCCCTGCCCGTGCCAGGCAAGTGCCCTACCACAGCTTCGCCTCAGCTCCTATTTATTTATTTTTTAATCTTTGTTTTATTTATTTGTTTTTATGTGGTTCTGAGGACCGAACCCAGGGCCTCGCAGGTGCCAGGCGAGCGCTTGACCGCTCAGCCCCAGCCCCCTGTGTGTCTTTTAAGTAAGTGTTTTGTGAAGTGCCCCTTTTTGTTTCGTGAGAGACAGGCTGGCCTGGAACTTGCAGTCCTCCTGCCTCGGCCTCCAGCCTTCCTGGAAGGCAGCGTGGCCAGCACGCCTGCGGTGCCCATGTTTCAAAGTCATTTTAAATGAGTCTTCTGCTGCACCTCCCCCAGGGCGCTGGGACGAAGGCCTGGTGTCATGGTGGGTTTTGTGAGGGAGCCGCCGAGGCCTCTGGAGCTGCTCCTCGTGCCTGCCTTCAGGGAGGGCCCAAGGACCAATGTGCTTGTCCCCCAGGAGAAAGAGCAGTGGAGGGAAGAGAAGGAGAAGCTGAAAGAAGAGGCCCGGCGGGCCAAGGAGGAGGCCAGGAGGAAGAAGGAGGAGGAGAAGGAGCTGAAGGAGAAGGAGCGGCGCGAGAAGCGGGAGAAGGACGAGAAGGAGAGGGCGGAAAAGCAGCGGCTCAAGCAGGAGAGGCGCAAGGAGCGGCAGGAGGCTCTCGAGTGAGTGCCTCGCCCTCCCGAGGCCGCCACGCCCCTTGCAGGCTGCACCTCTGAGCCCAGGGGGTCGGCCTCCTCGGGCTTCCCCACTTGTCACTGCACTGGGGTGACCGGCCTTCTGCCCCCGCTCAGCCTGGAACAGCTGCCGCCCAGGGGCTCCTGGGGCATGCGGGTGGCTGGGCGGCCTTCTGTTCCCGCCACTTCCCTGTCCAGCGTCATCAGTTTTCTTGGTTGACCCTGTACCCCGGCTTTGTGGGAGACTGGAGCAGTTGATGATCGGTGGGTGCAGACTGTGGTGTTAACAGCCGGGTGCCACAGTCACTGCCAGTAGCCCAGCCAAAACCTGACCCGTGGTTCGCTGTCTCACAGGGCTAAACTCGAGGAGAAGAGGAAAAAGGAGGAGGAGAAACGGTTACGGGAAGAAGAAAAGGTAGCATGCTGCCCCCTGCCTCTCAGCTTCTGAGGCCGCGTGTTGGAAATGCCCTCTCTGCCCCCGCTACGCCTTGAGCTTTCTGGGCAGCTTGGTGACACCCATGGGGACCAAGTAGCCTGTTCAAATGCCACTGGTGTCACCGGCTCTCTGTGCTGGCTTTCCACGCTCCTGCTGGCCGGGCATCTTGACAGGACTTGAGCCTTCGAGGATAGCTGCCATTCTGAGACTGGCTGCACTCCCTATATTGTGGGCTGATGGGTTTGTGGGCCACAGTCTCGTGGCCCTTTGCTCGGGAGTGCTTGGGACTCGGTTGCGCCCTGAACGCAGTGCTTCTCCACCCCACCCCATCCCTGTCTCTTCATAGCGCATTAAGGCAGAGAAGGCTGAGATCACGAGGTTCTTTCAGAAGCCAAAGACTCCGCAGGCCCCCAAGGTGAGCAGCACCCCCTCCCTGGCTCCTCGTGTCTTGAGACTTTCTCCCTTCTAGAAATGAAGAGGGGTCTGCTGAAGACGGGGCCTTCATTTACCCAGGGGCACCTTCATTTCTGCTGCCGCCTGCAGGTTTCATATCTGGTCATTCATTTCATCCCCAAAACAAAAATGTGCGTGCCTGGTAGCAGTGCAGAGCCACCAGAGCTTGCCTGGGAGTGGGAATCAGGTGCTCAAGACAGGCACAGCGTGGAGCCGCCCAAGACTGCTGGCGGCCAGACCTCCGCTCCGGGCTGCAGTGCACCTGGCCCTCTTCTCAAGGGAGCTACCGGATGCTGTGCTATGTGTTCACACCCTGTGCACACGAGTGTGTATTTCAGGGTTGTTCTGAGTTGGTCGTGGTCTCTGTGTGTTCAGCCATGGTCTCAGGTTCTTGCCGTGGTATATTTTATATCTGTTTGATTCCTTTTTTTCAATTTTTAACTTTTTTTGTTCCAGGGGTTCAATCCAGGTGTCTGCCACTGAGCCACATCCCCATCCCTTTTTATTCCAGGCTTACCTGGAACTTGGCCACCCTCTGCCTCAGCCTCTTGGGTCCCCGGGATGACAGGTGTCCTATCATTCTGGCCATTTTTAAACATGTACTTCCTTGGCCTGGAGTGGCTGAATTCCAGGTGGTTGGCCTGAGGCTTTGTGGGTTCGCCTGTGCTGTGGCTACGCCCGCTTGGTCCACCTGTTGTCTGCGCGTTGCCCAGTGCAGTGGTACCACAGCCACCAGCAGCATTTCCTCCTCACCCACACCATGCTCCTCTGCATGTCCTGCTGCATGCAGACCCCATGTTTGCTCACACGAGGGTGGGCCCTGAAGGGGGTTGGCCAGAGGAATCCGATCTCCCAGAGTTCACACTTGGATGAGACGGAGCAGCTGCAGGGTGTTTCCGGTTCCGGGCAGTTTGCGTGGCTCTCCTGGGCCCTGGGAGGGGAAGGGGTGGCCCACCAGACCCGCTTCTGCCTCTGTCTCAGGTCACCTGTGTCTGTCCATCCATCTATTGAGGGGTAGCTTACACACACAGTAAAATTTACCCTTTGGGAGATGTTTGGTGAGTTTTGATAAGTGGTAGAGGCCTTGTAACTGTCTCCTTGGTCAAGGCCTGGAAACTGTCTACCAGTCACTGAGACCTCCTCTGGTTCCTCCTCCTCCTCTCCCGGCTCATGAGCCACAGGATGGACAACCTGCAGCCTTTGCCGACGAACTTGGCGGTATCTCTGCTTTTGGATGTGTCCTTTGACAGTGGCCCGTCGTGGAGGCAGCAGGCTCTGCACATTTTCTCCATTGATGAGTGTCTTCATTTTCCACTCAGTGTCCCATTGGGCCACTCTTTTTCAGACCCTGGCTGGCTCCTGTGGAAAGTTTGCCCCCTTTGAAATTAAAGAGCACATGGTCCTTGCCCCCCGCTGTCGGGCTACCTTCAACCAAGACCGCTGCCATCAGCTGGACCAGCTCCTCCAGCAGCAGAGTGGAGATAGCTCCTTCTTGAAAGAGCTAAAAGGCCGCCAGCCCCTCAGGTCCGGACCCACCAGGCTCTGCAGCCGGGACACAGATGTTTTCAACAGGTAGAGCCTGAGGACACCGTTCTCTTCCCAGCCACCTGCCTGCCTTTGAACCCTGCCATCTCATTGTCCCCACTTTCCCAGGTGGGCTCCTATTTCCAGCCTCTGCAGCAGAGGGTGGCCCCGTGCTCCTGCTGGGCTTCCTAGTCCACAGCCCTGTGCTGGTGCCTGCCGTTGGGGCATCCCTGCCATGTGCTGCTCCCTGTGCTTGGAGCTGGACAGTGCTGCTGTTCAGCTTTAACCTGTGCGCCTGTCCTTTAGTGGGTCCTGGGGTGCGGGAGGCGGGGAGCCAGTGGCAGAGGAAGCAGACTGGATGCCTTTATTTGCCAGTGACATGGTGATCGTGGGCAGCAGCAAGGTGGCTGGCATTCCTGAGCGGAGGAAGTTTGGCCGGATGAAGCTCCTGCAATTTTCTGAGAATCACCGGCCAGCGTACTGGGGGACGTGGAATAAGAAGACAGTGGTCATCCACCCGCGGAACCCTTGGGCCCAGGACAAGGTAGGGGCTCTCAGGTGCCCAGGCCCACATGTCCTGCTGCATGCAGACCCCATGTTTGCTCACTTCTTGGCCGTGCCCTTTCCCCCACCTGTCGACAACAGTGACTCCCTATGTCTCTCTTTGCAGGCGCTGCTCGACTATGAGGTAGACAGCGATGACGAGTGGGAAGAGGAGGAGCCTGGGGAGTCCCTGTCCCACAGTGAAGGGGTGAGGGCAGGTCTGAGCACAGAGCGGCCCCTGCAGCCAGGTCTGAGACCCAGGCCTGGCCCGTGCTAGGCAGGTGTTCTGACGCTGAACCTCACCTCAGTCGGGCAAAGCCAGCCTGGGCCTCGCTTCTCCTATGGAGGTGCTTCCTGTGGCGGTGGCATTGGAGGCAGCTGGCCCGGGGCCTGGCCATGGGCTCCACTGCCTCCTCCTGCCAGCTGTGCTGCCCGAGTCTGGTAGCCTGATTTCCAGCCACCATGACCCCATGCTATCTGTAGGAGTGACCCTCATGTGGATGGAACCTGGGCCTCTCAGGCTGGATGAGAGCCCTGGCCTGGATTTGAGTTTTAATGACACCCACGTTGTTTCCTACATGACAACTTATTCATTTTTTCTCTTTGAGGACGATGATGATGAGGTTGGAGAGGATGAAGATGAGGATGATGGCTTCTTCGTGCCCCATGGATACCTGTCTGAGGACGAAGGCGTGACTGAGGTAAAGGGTGAAGGAGGAAGTGACTGGCTCAGAAGTTCGCTTAGGGGCTGGTGACGTGGTAAATGCCTGCCCTGGCCACCGGACTACCTGCTCCACTGTAGCTCCAGGTGGGTCCTCAGCCTGGGCTTGTTCGAGGTGGCTGGATCTGGACCTGGACCTGGTTTTACCAGGAAGGCAGCAGAATGTGTGGAAGATTCCCGCTGTGGGGCTCTCCTGGCAGAGCCCTGAGGACTGGGCAACCATGGTTGGGGCTCAGAGGGTCCCAAACTTGCTCAGCTGGAGAGTGACTGTGCAGCACCACCTGTGGTCCCCAGCAGTCCCAGCATTCAGTCTCTTGGGCTCAGGGTGCACTGCGTTCTTGAAACTGCTCCCAAGGTGTGGAGAACGTAGGACCCCATCACCAGCGGTCCCTCGTGCCTCCAGGTTGCCACCCTGCCACGACTCACCAAAACCTGCAAGATGCGCAGCCGTGCAGAAGCCACTCTGGGGCTCTATGTCATCTGCCATGTCGCAGCAGTGGAAGGGGAGGGCTGCCTTCCTGTGTCCTGGTGTGCCCCCAGACGTCTGCCACTTAGAGGATGGTCTAGGTCTGGCAGGTGGCAATTTGGGGTTGTTGGTGGTGATCACACACTGACCAGGAAGGCAGCTGGGCAGTAAGTTGCCTGCAGGGCAAGATCGTAGCAAGGTCATAGCAGCATCTGACTCGCCTTAAGCTGTCGAATGTCTGGAAATGCCCTGCCATGCCTCCTTCCTGAGGGCTGGGAGGTCGGCTCTGAGGCAACATCCTCCCCACTGGGCCTGGCTCTGTGAGTGGCTCCTGGCCAGGGCCTGGGTGGAGGGCGGTGGGAGCCCCCAGCAACTGTGCTTTCCTCCTGCAAGGAGTGCACGGACCCCGAGAACTACAAGGTGCGTCAGAAGCTGAAGGCCAAGGAGTGGGACGAGTACTTGGCCAAGGGGAAGCGGTTCCGTGTCCTCCAGCCTGTGATGATTGGCTGCGTGTGGGCGGCCGACAGGGACAGCTGCTCGGTCGCCGAGCTGAAGGTGCTGCAGCAGTTCACAGCCTGCCTTCTGGATACGGCGCCCTCAGAAGAGGAGCAGGCGCCCAGGGCCTCCAAGAAGGAGAGGAGGGACCAGCAGAGTAAGTGGTGGCAAGGCCTTGCTCCTGGGCAAGGCCGGCCTCAGCTGCCTGTCCTAGCTGGCTGTCCTCCGGGCCAGGGAGGGGACACAGGCCAGGTGCAGACTCATGCTCTGCCTCTCTGCACCTCAGCCCCATCTTGTCCTTGGTGACTTTAGTCATCGTCCTGGACATAGCTTGGAGCGCTGAGGAGTGGGAGGCCACTTGTGTCTCCAGGGCACGACCCGACTCTGCCTCCTCGCTTTTCAGAAGCCAGGGGTGCAGTGGCTGAAGGAGCACGTAGGCGGCAGGCCCGAGCTGTCTGGGCGGCGCTGCTTTCCCAGGCACTAGGTGCGCTGCCCTGCCTTGGGTCTGCTCTCCAGAGCCCCCCGTGGCCGAGCCTGCACCTTGCAGATAGTTGAGGACTTATGTGGCCGTGTCGGGCTCTGTCTGGGTGCACATTCTATCTTACCCACACCCTGTCCCCTGTCCCACCAGTCCTGGCCCAGCTGCTCCCGCTGCTACATGGCAATGTAAACGGGAGCAAGGTGATCATCCGGGAGTTCCAGGAGCACTGCCGACGAGGACTGCTCAGCAGTGACGTGGGCGGCCCCCCAAGCCCTGCCTCCCGCCCGCAGACTCCCACTGCCACCAGCGAGGATGCCGCTGTGCCCTCCAAGGCCAGGCTGAAACGGATTATTTCTGAGAACTCGGTGTATGAGAAGAGGCCGGACTTCAGGATGTGCTGGTACGTCCACCCGCAGGTGCTGAAGAGCTTCGACCAAGAGCACCTCCCCGTGCCGTGCCAGTGGAGCTACGTCACCATGGTGCCCTCGGCCCCCAGGGAGGACAGTGGCAGCGCCCCTGCTGCGGGGCCCAGCCAGGGACCGCCCGTCCCGCTGAAGAGGAAGGCTGCGGGGAGCATGTGCATCACGCAGTTCATGAAGAAGCGCCGGCATGACGGGCAGGTGAGCTGCCCCGGCTGCAGGAGCGGGAGCCTGCGGGGCAGCGGGCCCTGTGGTTCCTGCTTTCTTCTGTTTTCTGGTGCTAGGGATTGACCCCAGGGGCATGTGACCACTGAGCCACATCCCAGACCTTTTGAGAGACAGGATCTTGCTGAGTTGCTTAGGGCCTTGGGTTCCTGCCCAACCATAGGCAGCCTGGGTTAGTGTTCAGTGTGTCCCTTTTGTCATGAACTGTGGCGTTGCCCTGTGGGCACTGACTCCTGAGACCAGCGTCCTGTGCACTGAGACGGAGGTAGCAGTCCCCCCACTCAGAGAGTGGTGCTGCGTGGGTGGCAGCTGGGTGGGGAAGGTGAGAGGAGGGAGCGCAGGCTCCCGCTTGTGTCTGCTTCACACGTGAAAGGGCCGTAGGGGCAGAGGCCAGGTGAGGACTTGGATACCTTGAAACCTTTCTCACTGTCAAAGCAAGGGGTCCTCTGGGAACTCCCAAGAGGATCTGGTGTCATTGCTGTGACTGTTCCTGTCAGCCCCAGAGTCTCTGACCTGATGTGGCTTGTATGCAGAGCTCCCCTCAGCAAGTGCCACTTGACATTGTGGAGGACCCACAAATCCTTCCCTAAAACGAGAAGTGCTGGTTGGTCTGTCATCGGTGTAAGCTGTGCCTGAGGAGCAGAGTCCCCTCTTGTCGTTCCTCCCAGGCCATGTGAGAAGGAACCCAGGTTTGGCTGCCTGGCACAAAACTAGCTGGGGAACCAAACGTCCCAGATTGAGACTGACCAGGGCCCAAAGACACCCTTCTGTTTGTGTCGTTTTCCAAGCAGCTGTGTCGGCCTTTGCCCCCATCTGCCCTCCCTGGGGACCCTCAGTGCCCAGTGCTCTATCAGGCCTCCTGTCCCCAGGCAGCATGTCCCCCACCTTGTTAGACGTGGCTGTTTTCCCCCTCTCTCGGGCTGGCCCACATCCCTCAATGTGGAGGACAGTGGCTCGGGCACGCGTGCAGCATTGGATAGAGCCTGGTGTGGGTATCTGCGTTGCATGGGCAGTGTGGTGCTTCGTTATTTTATCCAACCTCCAACAAAGAGAAGGTGGCGGTCAGAAGGGTTGGCATGTGACACGTTGCAGGTGGCTCTCAGGAGTGGTGATACCTGGCGTCTTGTCTGCAGCAGCCTCAAGTAATCGGCAAGGTCTCCACTCCTCCCACATGAGGCTCCTCCAGGCTCAGCAGCACAGGGGGTCTTGCTGAAGACCCTGCAGTGCAGCCCAGGCCAGACCCAGCTTAGCCTGTGCCCCACAGTTCTGCCTCAGCAGGCCCCAGGGCTCCCTGAAGTCTGCATTTGTAAGGTACCCCCCACCCCACCCCCAGAAACTGATGGGAAGAAAAGTGGGTGCATCACACCAAGAGGCACATAGCACCTGGCTCCCCAGTGTGTCCCGAGAGCTGGGCCAGCCTCCTGCTGTGTTCAGCTCCCTCCTCGTTTTCTTTTTCCTTTTTACACAGTACTGGGGTTGGAGCCCAGGGGTGCTCTGCCCCTGAATCATATCCCAGCCCTTTTAAATTTTATTATGAGACAGGGTCTTGCTAAGTTGCCCAGGGTGGCCTTGAACTTGCCATCTTGGCTCCTCTGTTGCTGAGATTACCAACACGGATGTGCCACTGCGCCAGGCCTTTCTTCCAGCTCTTAGTCATTGGTCACCTCCCTCTGGGGAGGCTGGAAGGGTGGAAAGGGGCAGTTTTTTAGTTTTTGTTTTTTCTGAGGTGTTGGGAACCCAGGATTTTGTGCTGCTTGGCACTGAGCCCCTCCCCAGCCCTCAGAGTGCTCTTTAGCTGCCAGAGTCTGAGGAAAGGAGACCCTGACTCCCAGAAGACAGACCTGGGCAGGAACAGCTTCGGGGTGTGCGCTGAGCAGCTCTGTGGCCAGAGTGCACAGAGGCCACAGGTGGCTGCAGACGCCGGGTACCCCAGTCCTGCCTCCTTGGGGAGGACTGTTCCAAGACCCTAGGTGGCGTGTGTATAGAGCTTAAGTTGGGGTCTTTATTCCTGGGGCTGTAAATGGCCTCCCTAGAGCTCAGAGTAGTGTGACATTTGGCCTCGGCCAGTAGGGCTGCACTGGGCCTCCAGTCCCTCCTCAAGGGCCTCTAGCTCTAGGGTGCTTCAACTATTTGGGCCTCAGTTCTATTTTTATTTTTATTTTTTTTTTAAGAGAGAGAGAGAGAATTTTTTAATATTTATTTTTCAGTTTTCGGTGGACACAACATCTCTGTTGTATTTTTATGTGGTGCTGAGGATCGAACCCAGTGCCCCGCGCGTGCCAGGTGAGCACGCTACCGCTTGAGCCACATCCCCAGCCCAGTTCTATTTTTAAAAGTGTAGGGCTGGGGCTCTGGCTCAGCGGTAAAGCGCTCACCTAGCATGTGTAAGGCCCTGGATTTGACCCTCAGCACACATAAAAATCAATCGATAAATAGAGGTATTGTATTCAACTATAGCTAAAAAATAAGTATTAAAAATGTTTAAATAGGGGCTAGGGATACAGCTCAGCCGGTAGAGGGCCTGCCTCACACACACAAGGCCCTGGGTTCAGCACCCCATAAACAAGATTACATAGAGGGTCTACTTGCCCTGCAGCCAGGTAGCCCCTGTGACATGCACCTGGAGCCCCAGGTGCTGGTAGGCTCAAGCAGGAAGAAAGCTTGAGCCCAGTTCAAGGCCAGCCTGGGCAGCAGAGTGAGACCCCGTCTCAAAAATAAAAGGCAAAGAACAGCAGGCGTTGGCTCCTGTTTCCCTGGCCACTGCGATCAGTGCTGGTGATGGTGGTGGTCGGCCAGCTCCTGGCTGAGGGACTCGTGGTCCTTGGCCCTTGCTTGGGCCCCAGGGGCAGGGTGCTGGTTCCTCTGGACATTCTGGATCTGAAGAAAGTCTTGCTCGCCCCACCTGCTCTTCCCTGTGCGAGGAGAGCCAGTGCTGCAGGCGGTCTGGGGAGGTGGGCCTGTCTAGTCAGTGCTGGCGGCAGGAGGCCATAGGGCTGTGCTTTGGGCCAGCCGGCAGGGAGGCCAGGAAAGCACCTTGCACAACTGACCCCCTTGGGGCTGTCACTCTTCCAGGCAGATTTTTACAAAAGAGGAGTTCAGAAGTGTCTCGGAACGGCCTCCCAGTTGGGATGTGAAGCTGCCCCCGCTGGAGTGGGACCCTTGCTCACCGTCACTCATGTTGCCTGAGTGCTTGTTCTCCTTGGGCAAAAGCCAAGGGCTCGAGCTTCTCGGGGGTAGCAGCCCCTGCTCCATAGTCTGGGGCACTCCCACCAGCAGAGCTGGTCTAGCATAACGCAGATGGGGACTGCGAGGCCAGGCCCAGGGAGCAGAGTGCCCGAGACTGGAGACGGCAGCAGAGAGCGCAGGCCGGCTCAGATCAGGAAGTGGGAGCTTGTCGACCTCTCTCTTAACCCAAACTGGAAACCTTTTTTGGGGGAAGGTACCAGGGATTGAACTCCAGGGCATTCAACCACTGAGCCACACCCCAAGCCCTATTTTATATTTTAGAGACGGGTTCTTACCAAGTTGCTTAGCACCTCGCTTTTGCTGAGGAACTCACTGTCCTCCTGCCGCTGGGATTACAGGCATGTGCCTGGCTCAACCCAAAACAGAAACCATTTTTGTGCTAAGGCAGATAATGATGGTAGTTGTCAGCAATCTGACTTCAGCTCATTTAGAGAACCCCAGGATTTTCTTCAGCCACAGGTTCTCGGACAAACCATCAGGTTTAAAGAAGTTGTTGCCAGTTGCCGGGGGCCTTAGCGGGTGTGCACATGCAGGCAGGGAGGAGGGACTACTGGTGCCCACCACATACGTGGCATGTGGGCTCCTCTCCCTGCTGATGGTCTGTGTGCCCTGTCTGACCAGGTTGGAGCCGGGGATGTGGATGGCTTCCAGGCAGACACAGAGGAGGAGGAGGAGGAGGAGGAGGACGGCGACTGCATGATCATGGATATCCCGGATGTTGGGGGTGAGAAGGGTTCCGACCCTCTGCATCTCATTCAGATCGACAGGAAAGGGGAGAGCCATCCAGGCAGAGGGACGTGCAAAGGTTCTGCAGCGGGAATGGCTGAGCGGGAGGAGTGAGTGCAGGGTGAGGACAGGGGCTGAGACTGGCTGTCCGCCACTCTGAGTGAGGGGGGAGCTGGGACAGGGCCTGGGTGGGAAAGGACAGTATCTGACAGAGCAAGTGAGTGGGTCTACAGCTTTGGGGTGCCCCAGTGGTGACCTGAGCCTCCACTGGCTTCAGGGCTGTCCACCTCCTTCCACTGAAACAAGAAAAGGCTCCCAGAGCAGGGGTGGTGGCTCCTCACAGGGAGCCCCGTGGGTACAGCCAGCCACACACCCCTCCTTCTCACGCCCTGCAGAGGCCCAGGACCCGTGTGGAACCACTTCCGGAGCCGAGGAAGTAGTGAGAATGGACGTTAGCGAGAACCCACTGCCTGCCAGCCCACTCTGTGCCTCCTGAGCATCCCAACGGCCTGGCTGGCTGGGGCTTGTGTAGGGCGGTCAGGGGCCTCCATATGACGGATACTTGAGCGGACTACCGACTCCTGTGTACAGAGCACTTTGTCCTGCTTTGCAGACCTCCCGGGTCTGAAGGGTCTGTACAGGATGCCTGATTAGTTCTTGACGTTTGTAAAAATTGTCCCAAAAAGTTGCGTATTAATCTGCCTTTGAATAAAGCATTATGAGAGGCGATGACATGCAGGTGCGTGCCTGCCCCTCAAGCTCCAGAGCAGGGCCGGGGCTCGATGCTTGTAAACGAACTCAAGCACCAGAGGCACCCGTGGCCCAGCAGCGCGGGCACCTGGACTGTGTGGACGTGTATAAACTATTCTCTACCCTGAGCCGCCTCGTCTCCGTCAGTCAATATGTCCTTTCTGTGAGCAGGTCCGCCCGTCCTCCGCCCAGCATCTGAAAGCACCACCCATTCTGTTGGCCACTAAGTCCTTGTCCTCCTGGCTGACTAGTCCAGCACGTGCTTCTCCCAGTTCCTCTTCCTGCCCTTCAGGTGTGAGGAGGGGTCCCACTCCTCACCAGGGCCCTCGGGAGCCAGTGTTGTGCGTCCCAGAGCAGGGAGGGAAGGAGGAGCCCTGTGCTCAGGGCTGTGATGACTGACAGCAGTGGGGGAAGCCGAGGTCTGGACACTTCCTGTCCAAACCTAGACCCAGAGAGGGGCCTCCTGTTGTTCCTGCCCTTGGGTCTAGCCATGTCCCCACTAACCCCAAGAGGGACCAGCTGCATGCAGAGTGGCTTGGCACCGACTGGACAGCCCACACGAGGTGGCCATCCCCATCCTAGCCTGGCCAGTAGGCTGGGCTCATCCCCAGGTCTGGGCTGCAGGCCCTCCTGCTTCCAGCAGAGCCTGTCTACGTGGCTCTCAGGCAATGTTCCTGGAGTAAGCAGGGGACGTGGGTCAGAGTTGGCCTTGATCCTCAGAAACCCACATTGGGCAGCTCTAGAGGCTCAGGTGTGACAAAAAGTCATGGTGGGCTCCTGATTGTGGGAACTAGAAGGGGCATGTTTTTGCTAGTTTCTGTAAGGGACAGGGAAACTCATGTGGGGTCTCAAGCTTCAAGTCTGACTCATGCAGCCGGTAGTAGCCAGATGACCAGTCACCACAGGCCCCCACTGGAACAGGCTAGATGGTCACAGCCTGGTATCTGTGATAACCCACAGTGTCCGGGCTGGCCTGGGGTGGCGGGCCCACGGCTTCAGTGCTGCCTGGCTGCAGAGATGGTGCCCATGTGTCAGCCACAGGACCAGGGCCTTCAACACTAAGGCCTTGTCCAGTCTCCTGTGACTGCTGTAGCACATCATCACACCTGGTGGCTTAAAACAGCACAGATTCATCGTCTCACAGTTGTCAAGGCTACAGTGGCACATGGTTCCCGAGGTGGACCCAGGAACGGCAGGGCTGGGCCTGAGGAGGCCCTGCAGCCCCCCAGTCTGACCCTCTGATCTCCTCCCATGAAGACCCTGGTGACACTGGGCCCCACACAACCCAGGGTGACCCCCCCTGCATTCTACTGAAAGGGAATAGACACAAGTTGGGGGAGGTGGAGGTTTGGGGGAATAATGTAGTCCCAGTATGTCCCCCAAGGCTCCTCCTGTGGGATCTTGGTCCTCAGGGTGGCCACGTGGAAAGGGACCTTCAAGAGGTGGAGCCTCGGGTGGGAGGTGGAAAGAAATTGACCAAATTATGCTATGTACATATTTGAGTGTGCCACAGTGACCACCTTTGTGTATATCTATAAAGCATTAATATAAAGATCTATAAATAGAAGAGGACGGGAGGAGGGAAAAGGGAAGTGCTGGGGACCCAAGTGGAGCAGATCACAGTCTGATCATGTGAAAGTGAACCCCAATATTCTGTGTAACTGCAATATGCTAATAAAAACATCTTTTAAAAAGTGGTGGGCCTCCTGAGAGGTTGAGATCACTGGGGCAGCTGCCCTTCGGAGACGGATGTGGTTCTTGGGACCCTGCAAGGGGTGTGCCTGCAAAGGAGAAAAGGGCAGGCCTGGCCCTTGCCCACACTTGTCCTCCTGGGTCACACATGATCTCCGCCTCACGTGTTCTCCCACCACACCCTGCACCCCGTGAGGCAGCCGCAGGCCCTCACCAGAGCCAGGTCACGCAGGCACCATGCCCTTCTCCCTCTAAAACCGTGAGCTCAGAAAACCTTGTCTTCACACTTAGTACTGAGTCTTGGATGTTCTGTTATAGCAACAAGCTAGTTGAACACACCCCTCCCAGGGCTAGGGGATCCCAAAGGGGCCCTGGGCCTCAGGTACTTGGCCCAGGGTCCCCTAAATAAAGCTTGCTCACTGAGGTTCTGTGAGCAGTTAGGGACAATCGGACATGAAAGCTTGGCCTTTGGCATGTGGGGACCCCTGGCGGGACAGCCAGCAGCCCTGAGAGCATGAGCCATGCTGAGCCCTCTGCAGTGGGGAGCGCAGCAGAGGTGACCCTTGCCCTAAGTCCAGTGGTTCACATTAACCACCAGGAAACTATTTTCAAATATTCTATTTATTTAGGTTCATAATTTAGAAATTACATGTCAACTATGCTGTTAGGCTAGCATCTCTCCTGCCACTGTCACCAGCTTAGTGCCAGATGGGTCCACCCCCATACACAGCACATGGAGCCTGTCTGTGCTCAAGCTCTGCCCAGGGAGACACATCTGCCTGCCCGAGGGGCTCTGCAAAACGGTGGTCAGAGGTGCTGCCGCCAAGGCGGGCACAGGCCTCCAGCCAGCCGAGTAGGGCTGGGGGCCAGGCCCAGTGTTTCCAGAGGTGGCTGGGTGGCCCTGGATTGGGACGGGGGACAGGGAGAGGATGAGACAGACCCGTGGGCCGAGGCCAACCCTGCCTTTATTTCAGGAGAGCTTCTCTATGGCCGCCAGGAGCTCGGGTTTCAGGATGGAGGAGTTTGGCTCAGCCCCCGCAGCCTTGATGTCCTCTAGCACAGCGGCATCCCAGGAGAAGGTCAGGAGGGCTGAGGGCACCTGTGGGAGGACAGTGGGATCCAGATCGTCCCCTGATGGGCGAGTTGGCCAGGAGATGCCCCCACCTGGCTAAAGCCATCAGAACCAGGCAGAGCCCCAGGTTCTCACCCAGGCCCTCACCTCCCTTCCGGGCAGCAGACCTGCACCTGCCCCGCGGGCATCCTCCCTGGGAAATCCACCCCCCCCTTCATTCCACCTTAGTTCTGCTCCTCAGAGGACCCACCAGGCCCATATTTCAAGAGGCAGCAAGAAATTAGGAACTGTTCAAGATAACAGCAAGGTCAAGGTCACAGCGCCAGAGGGAAGGTGGGATTCTAACACAGGAACCAGGCCTGGAGCCATCCTAAGTCCTGCCCTGTGAGCACCACAGACCACAGGGAGGGTTTGGTGACAAAGTGATTGCCACACAGCAATCAGCTTCCCAGGATGTCTCCTGGTCCTCCTTGGTGAACCCCTGGGGGTCCTAACTGCATCACCAGCACTGGCCCCCCGCTCACCAGCCCACACTCGTTCAAGGCCAGGTTCTCTTCCTCCAGCAGCTTCTGCCCTCCCGAGGCCAGCAGCTCAAAAGGCAGCCAGTCGTTCTGCAAGGCCTCCCTGACGAACTCGTACAGTGATGACAGCCGCTCCCGGGCGTAGAAGGTCCCTGGGAAGCAGGACAGTCAGATCCAGCCACTAGGCTGGCCCTCTCCTGTGCCCACTCCTGTGCCCCTAAGCCCAACCACCAGCAGAGAGGAGCTGGGCAGAGCGCAGCTCAGGGCCTTGGCCCTACAAGACCTGAGGGCCCAGTAGCAAGAGTGAGCCCTGCCCTGGCCCCTGGGCCCACCCTGCAGGAGGCAGCCGTCAGGGAGCCGGATGCGCAGCAGCGTGTAGGTGTACTTGCGCAGCTCCCTCTGCTCCTCCCTCTCCCGCATGGCCTTGGTCCGCAGCACGCTCAACCGCTCCACAGCATCAGCCCTGCAACCCACACCCAGAGAGTAGGGCTCAGGCAGCTGCCTGGGCCCCAAACCCAACCTGCCCGGGCCCCAGGTGTGCCTGCCCACCTGAGCCTCTGCTCCCGCTTGATCTCCTCTGCCGTGAGGTTGAAGAAGTCCCCAGGAAGGTCAAACTGGGAAGCCAGGGGTGAGGGCCGGAAGACACGGCGCTGCCGGTCCAGTTTGGCCCGCACGGGCTCTGCACCCAGCAGCTGCTCCTTATGCCGCTCCAGGCTCTGGGGCTGCGCCAGCGCGCCCTCACTCAACACGTAGAACTCCTCCAGGTCCTCTGTGCCACCCCCACACAGATGACACTGCAGCAGGGCCACCCAAGCCGGTGGCCCCTCAGCCCCTCACCCCCACCTGAGGCTCAGCCCAGGCCCTTCCTCTAGCCTCACCCTGATCCGGGACAGGCAGTAGCATCCTCTGGAACCCAATGGCCTCAAAAAACTCGTGGGTCCCTTCCAGGCAGTTAATGCGCTCCTAGGAGTGCAGCAGAGGTCACACAGGGCCTCCTCAGCCACAAGCCCAGTGACCCCTGATGGCGACCAAACCCTGAAGCTGTGGCAGAGCTGAGCACAAACTCACTTTCCTAAGGAGAACCTTGGAGCTCCCCCAGCACCTCCCGGAGGACACAGTTCCCCTAAAGGCCAACCACCAGGGGCAGGAGGCAGACCCCAAGGACTGCTGGGGAATCCCCAAAGCAGGGGAGGACACAGCTTCTGCTCAGAACACAGGCCGGGGTCACCAGACCCGCTGTTGCTGCAGAAGAACCTCACGTGTGCCTTCCCAGTGTAAGGGTCAGACTATTCCAGGCAGGGAGCCGCCCACCAAGCCCATCCACGGCATGTGACTTCGGTCACCTTACTGCCACCTTCTGCTGGCCACTTCAAGGATGCCCCCCCCCACTCCCCGTGCTGGCCATCCCACCATGGCTGGGGCCGGCTGTGCTGGCTGAACTGCGGCCCTCACCTGGAACACCTTGTTCTGCAGCTTGATCTTCCGGTACTTCTCCTCTTCAGGATGCAGGTGGATGTTGTCCAGGTACCTGAGAAGAGGACGAGGGAATGGGACACAGGGTCCCTGGCTCCTTGACACTTCCAGCACCAGGGGACAACAGCTAAGAGTCACAAGCAGCATCAGCAGCAGCAAGAAGAAAGGAGGGCCCAGTGGGACCTGGCGCTGCACCTTGGGGTTGGAATCACAGGTACCCTCACAGCCAACCAGAGGGGCTGTCACTATGCCTGGCCTCTCAGTCCTATCTGCCAAGGACACAGATTAACCACAGAGATCAGACAATAGACAGAGACGGTAACCAACCCCTGCGCAAAGGGACGGCAGGGCTGGGGGTTCTGTGGGCGGTGCCCTGGCAGCTATACTCATGGGCACTTCTGGATCCAGCCGATCTGCCTGACCAGCTGCTGGAGTGAGCTGGTTCCCATTCTCCTTATACACTCCTCAGATAACCCCAAGGGAAACCAGGGTGGTGAGCCCCCAGTTCCCTGGACCCTTTTGGTGCAGACAGGTAAACCAGGCCCGACCCCTTCCCAGAGGCTTCAGGTGGCCTGGCCTCCCTCCCAGGCTCTGCTCCCTCGTGGCCCCAGCGAGTCCCCAGAGCCAGAGGGATCGGCCCCACTGGGAGCGGCTTGGGTGCCGGCTGCACTCACTTGGCGATGGTGTCCACGCCCAGCTTCACCCTGTCCCGGTCTCTGTTGAACGTGTGGATCTTCATGATGGAGGCGGCCACAGGGTCTGTGGAGAAGTGCTGCAGGGGACATGGCATGCTGAGAGCCACTCCTGGTACTACACTGCACAGCCGGCCACAGAGGAGTGGCCAGAGTGGTGCCACTGGCTCTCTTGGGGCAGAGCAGGGACATCCGCCATCCAACTACACACTCAGCACAGAGTTGAGGAGAAAGACCCCAGCGGTCAGTCCTGCCTCACGCACTCTCATCTCCAGGCAGAGGGCAATGGCCACCAAAGCAGGAGAGAAACAGCTGCCCTCTCTGTGACCTTGGTGGTCAGTGTGGCCTAAAAGTGACATATCTCTACCTCTCACCCTGGCATGGGAAACTCCAGCAGTGGGCCCTGCGATCCTGGCACACGACGCCCAGCCCTGCTGGTCCTCACCCCCGCAGACGGAGAACTGCAAATCTTCACCCAGGGGCACACAGGTGTCGGTAACAGAGAGGATGCACAGGAGTGCCCCAAACCTGGACAGAGCCAGGTGGCAAGATGGCCAGAATGGGCTACTCCCAGGGCCTACCTATAGGTCCAGGAAAGCATGTGCTCTCCTTTTGCACGACCATGGAACAAGCCACACACATGCTCCCCTGCAGCCAGCAAGTCCTGGTGAACTGGGAGGAGCAGAGGACAGAGGGGTGGACAGCAGCCCAGCAAGAGCCCACCAGCTTGCCGAAAGCTCCTGGAAGGTGGGTTTGGGCCTTGTCCTCCCAGCACCCTCCCTCAGCTACATGGGGGGCCCTGGGCAGCTGCATCAGAAGCACACAGACGTCGGCTCCCAAATGAGCCAGTTCCCCGCCAGCCTGATTGGGACCCGGCCCACCTGCTGGTTTCATTGCCAGGGAGTGGGGGACAGAGAAAGTAGGTCTGCCAGAGGTGGCAGTGAGGCGGTCAGGAAGGAACCCAGACTCTGTGTGGCAAACCTCACATGCGCGAGCAGTGCTCTCCAGGAAAACTGCCTCACGCTCATCCCTCCCCGCAGGTGGACTCCAGCTGTGTGAGAGCTTCCAACAGTGCAGCACACCACCCAGGCAAGACAAGGAGAGGCAAACAGAAAAATGCTAGAAAAACCACAGGATTATTATTTTAGGAGGGGGCTAAGAACGGCTTCCTAAGTATGACCCCAAACTAAAAGCCATAAAGTAAGACTGACACCTTCAGTTACAGTGATCAAAATCTCTCCCGGGCAGTGACTTAAGTCCAGTCAAAACGTAAACAATTGAGGGAAAATATTTGCAACCCACCCACGTCATAGTCGAAGTCTAGTTTCACTGACAAACAGTGCTACAAACCAAGAGCCACCCTTCCAAGAGGACAGCCAGCCTAACCTTAAATGAGGGAGGCTCAGGGGAAGTCTATCGCGTGGTGTCGCTTTGGCTACAATTTGAACAAAGACCAGGAAGCCTGGTGAGGGACAGGGCTCTCCCTCACCACTGGAGGGAGCCTGAGCAGGATGCCCCTAGGAGAGTCCCCCCAGTACAATGTAGTGGCCTGTGTCCCAAGCTCCACCTTGTGACTGTGGCCAAGGCCCCTCACTGCCTGTTTTCATACCCAAAACCAGAATCGCCTGACACAAGCTGCTGAATAAGTCCCGGAAGAGCAGGAAGAGCCCATGTGTGGCACTGGGCAGAGCAGTGTGAGGGGACCAAAGGTGCTGGGCTCCTCACTGGAACAGGATGCCTTCCACGCTTCCATGATCAGGTCAGAATGGACTCTACTGTCATTTTGTTTTTGTTTTTTTGCGCTTTGGTACCGGGGACTGAACTCGGGGATTGAACTCCGGGCCCTCGACCACTGAGCCGAATCCCCAGCCCTATTTTGTATTCTATTTAGAGACAAGTCTCATTGAATTGCTTAGGGTCTTGAGGTTGCTGAGGCTGGCTTTGAACTCATGATCCTCCAGCCTCAGCCTCCCAAGCAGCTGGGACTACAGGCATGTGCTACCATGCCCGGCTCTACTGTCATGTTTAACTAAAAAGAACCAATAATTTTTTTGAAAAAAAGAGCACGCAGGTGGCACAGAGTAGCTGGGAGGCTGACAGCAGGATCAGGAGTTCAAAGCCAGCCTCAGCAACTTAGTGAGACCCTAAGCAACTCAGGGAGACCCTGTCTCTAAATAAAAAATATAAAGGGCGTCAAAGGGAGACTTGGAGGCTCTGGACTCAGCGGCAGTCGGGATCCAAGCGACCCAGCTCCGGCGACCCAGCTCCGGCGCGAGGTCCGCACCTCTAATCCGGGTCTGCCACGCGCGCACCGCCCCCATGACCACTCTCACGTGACCCAGCACGTGTCCGCAGGGGAGAGGTCCGACTCCCAGAGCCCGGCCCCGGTGCTCGCCACGGGCTCCCGCTCCTCCTCCCGCTGCTCGCCACCGCCGCAGCGTGAATGCCAAGTATCAGCTTCCCTGTCCCTTGCAGGTTTCCACTCGGCCCTCAGGCTGCATCCTGCGGGAGCGGAGAAACTTTGGGCCCGAGTTGCCCGCCATCAGTACCGTGAAGGCAGCAGAGGAAGGCGTCTCCTCCAATCTAGCGAACTTGGCGGTGGCTGGGCCAGCCTCGCCCGGATCCTGGCTGGGGAAACAGTTCAGATGCGAGCGATTTGGGAACCAGGCGAGGTAGGGCTGTCAACCACAAAGGACACTTTGTGATGAGTGAGGTTTCTGTGGCGATGAGGGATGGCCGGGTTTACTCTCGAGGGCGGCAAGGCCGCCTTTGGAGGTGAAGAGGAGCCCCACAACATGAGGTTTGGGGTTCTGCGCCTTTTCCGCCCAGGCTCATAGGCACCTCTTCCTGAATGCCCTGCTGGGTCAACTGGCCCTAGGTGGCCGAGGCCCCTGGGCGCCTCTAGGCGTGGTCACGGTTGTGGTCAAATGTCCATCTCTAACTCAAGCCATTCTGCATCGTTTAGACAAGATAATTTCGACTAGAAAAAGCTTTGGGAAAGGTTGAAAAGGGGCCGACAGGGTTCAAGCTGCTGCTTCCTGGTAAAGGTACCTCAGTGCCGGACCTGACCTGTAGATGGCCAGTGCAGATGATAGGGCTCCAGACCTTCAAGCCCCTTGTCCCCTTGAAAGACCCATCACAATAACAAAATCCCCCAGTGAGCTCCCGCAGGTGTTTTTAAAAACAACCTGGAGAGGGATGATTGGCTGCTAGGAGGGATTAGGATGGCCCCATAACATGGAAACTGGGAGACACCTCTCCAAATTTCTTATCAGCTCTGAAGTATGTTACTTAAAATCACTGGAAGAAAGCTAGCAAACCTGCCGATGCTGCTGCGTTCTCACACTTTTTAAGGGCAGACGTCCTCCTGACGAGCACTTAAAGGAAATGCTAGTTTCCTGCATGGTTCTAATAAATGTTTCAGGCCCTCACACTGGAACTGCAGCTCCCATAGACTTCCAGCCTTGGAGACCTTGCTTATCTTAAAGATGAGCTCAAGAACTTACATTCAACACAAGAGGATCATTATTTCCAGTGCCCTGATGTCCCATGTAGGAAGCATCTTGTGAAATTGGATAAGACACTGCTTATGTTTCTTAAAATTTCATTTCTAGGGGCTGGGGATGTGGCTCAAGCAGTAGCGGGCTCGCCTGGCATGCGTGCAGCCCGGGTTCGATCCTCAGCACCACATACAAACAAAGATGTTGTATCTGCCGAAAACTAAGAAATAAATATTTAAAAAAAAAAAAAATTTCATTTCTAGCTTGAATGTTGAACTACCAGGCAGTGTTTTAATGCTTACACAATGAGCTCTTGCTATGAAGTGTGGGGTTTGAATTTTGAGCCCCTGGACACTTACTTCTGCACATATTTGTCACTGCTTTAAAAAAAAAAAAAAAAAAGATCTAAGTTAAAAATAAAAATAAAAATAAAATGAAATAAAAGAGCATGTAGAACTTTCCCACAGACAGCTCAGGAAAAGATGAGGGTAGGTGAAGAAAGTGGAGCACAAATCTCATTAACACCTGGCAAATGGGGGGGGGCAGCAGATTAATGCCCCCCCCCCCCCCCCCGTACACAAAGACGCCTGCATCCTAATCCCTGCGACCATGAGGAAGGGAAGCCTCATGGGAAAGGAGAATTAAGCAGCAGAGGGAACGAGGGTGTGCTGGATCATCCAGGAAGGTCCAGGTAACCAGAGGGGCCAGAATAGGGAGAGAAGCAGAGCTGGCAGCTTGGAAAACACCTGGCCTGGCACCGCTGGCTCAGGAGGAGGCAGGGGCGGGAGCTGTGGGCACCTCCTGAGACTAGAGGAGGTGGGACCAGAATCTCCCTGGAGTCTCAGGAGAGACCCCCACTGCTGCACTTGAATCTGGCCCAGGGAAGCCTAGGGTCACAGTGTGAAGGATACAAATACAAAAGAATGGCCAGGACAGACACGCAGCTTGTCTAAGCCACCGGGTTTGCAGTGACTGGTTGTAACAGCTGGAAAACTCACACCCCGAGTGTCCTGGGGTGAGGTGTCCCTCCAAGCTCCAGTGCTAATGCAGGAAGGTTCAGAGGTGAAATGAGTGGACGGTGGGAGCTGGGACCAGCCAGTCCATCCTAGTTTGAATGGCCTGACATGTAGTCAGGAGTGTGGCCAGAGGAGTGGTCACTGAGAGGTGCCCAGCAGGGTGCATCTGCCCTGGGGTCCCTTCCCCTCTCTCTCTGCTTCCGGACCCTGCCAGGAGCGGAGCAGCTTTCCTCTGCACACCAGCACCATGATGCCTTGCCTCACCTCAGGCCAGTGTACCCGAGTCGGCCATCTATGGACTGAGACCTCTGAAACCATGACCACAATTAAACTTTCTCCTTTGTAAGTTGTTCTTATCAAACAGTTTGGTTACTGCAACAAAAAGCTACCCAAACAGCTGGGTAAAGAGTATTTAGGTGTCGTCTGTGTTCCTCGTGCATTTTTCTTCCATATAAAGAGCCACAAGGGGCTGTGGCTGGGGCTCAGCGGTAGAGCGCTTGTCCAGCATGCGTGAGGCACTGGGTTTGAGCCTCAGCACATGTAAAAATAAACAAATAAAAGTACTGTGTCCTCGGGGAGGAGGGGGCATGGAGATAAAAAGACAGTGGAACGAGACCGACATCATTTCTCTCAGTACAGGCATGAACACAGGAACGGTGTGAATATGTTGTGTGTACAACAGAGACATGAAAACTGTGCCCTGTACATGTACTAGGAACTGAAACGTATTCTGCTGTCACATGTAACAAATTACAATAAAAAATTATAAAAAAAAAAGCACCGCATCCATCTACAACTAAAAAAAAGAAAGAGCTACAAGGAAAAAAATATACCAAAGCAGTTCCTCCGCGAAGACTGCCTCCGAGTGTCTAAGGTAAGTGTGCACGGCCCGGCCCGCGGCCCTTTATGTGGAGCAGAATGTGGAGGAGAAGAGACGGACAGACGCCTCAGGGCATCTCAGAAAAGGACCTCAGCTACCTCCAGCAGCTGCCGGGAGGGGGGCCTGAGGGGTGGCAGCGCCCTCTGCTCTGCTCTGATGGCGTCCTTGGGTTCTGCCCTCTCTGGGGAAGGCATAACAGGCACGAAGGCAGGGCGAGGCCCACATGGAACTGGCTGCTGCTCTGGGATGAGGACACACAGGGGCTGCACTCACCGACAGAATAGCTTCTTTGATGTGGGCGTCCCGCTGGTCCCTCCTCAGAGTGGCCCCCGTGATTGGGCAGGTGAAGTACACGCCAGGCACCGCGAGGTGTGTCGAGCCTTCCTCTTTGGGCTCAGGTACCTGGGGGGTGAGAGCGCTGAGCAAAGACTGTGGACAGAGGCGGCCCCAGGACAGTACTGGCAAGCATGGCCCGTAGAGCCTGGCGCTCCTGGCCCCCACCGTCCCTTCCACTTGTCAGCTGAGGGCCGAGCCCTTCCTCCCAGGTTCCCTGGCCCATGCGCCATCCCCCCAGTTCCCAGGGCACTGACATAGAGCAACGCCAGCCGGGAGCAGCCGCTGCACTTCGCAGGCTTCCTGCGCCTGCAGCCACCCCCCAGCTACCGGGAGCGAGTGTGGGGCTGGGTTGGAGTCGGGGGGCTCAGCACCTCACATTCTAGGCCACGTCTAGGGTCTCTTCCATTCTAAAATCACGGCTTCCTGGCCAAGCTCTGCCGAGACTCCCAAAGGATCCCTCCTCCATGGAGCCCTCCAGGCCCAGGGACACAGGAGGGCTGTGCCAGACTGTGGCTTCTGAAAGCACACAGAGGTTCCAGTCCTGCCCCTCCTGGCCAAGGACAGCAGCCGTCACGTCTGGGAACCTCAGGAGCACTCTTGGCACCCTCGGGCGTCCACACCCACC
Source organism: Marmota monax (assembly GCF_021218885.2). NCBI lineage: Eukaryota > Metazoa > Chordata > Mammalia > Rodentia > Sciuridae > Marmota > Marmota monax. The sequence goes on along the minus strand of NW_026692494.1, from coordinate 4,205,444 downwards.
TGCCTCTGTGGTTCGGGGCAGCACGGAGTGGAGATGACACCTCTTTTATGCCCCTGGCAGCAAGTCCTCCTGGCTCAAGCTCTGCCACAGCCCTCCCAGGGGTCCCCGCCGCCCGCCTTGGGGGCAATTACACAGCAAAAGCTTTACCTCCTTGGTCCCTGGAAGCTCAGGACCACCACTGACGGTCGCCTCAGCGCGTAGTTCCTTTCTCACTGGAGGAAGAAAACAAGCAGAGGAAGAGAGAAAAACGGGACAGACGTCGCCCTGCCCCAGGCCCGGTCCCCAGGGCCCCACCCGCACTAGGCCTGCCAGCCTGGCAAGCGCCCGCCCAGCCCGACGCTCTGGGTCAGGCTGTAGTCCTCTCTCTGGGCTTGGTCTTTGTGTACCCCCCACTCCCACCCCCACTTCCTGCATAGCTCAGCTGCCCTCCTTCCTCAAGGAGCACCTCTGTCACCCACCCGTGCCCCTGACACCAGGCCCAGTGCCTCCCTCCCACCTGGCACATCCCTCTTGACTTTAAAACACCCTGTTTACTGTTTCACCCAGAGTCAAGTGCTAGGTCCCCCACCTCAGCCCAGGATGACCACCACTCACCCTGGTTCCGAATAGAGTCCTGTGACGTGGGGCCCCGGGCCCTGGGCTGCTTCTGTTCCAGTCGGGCCAGGGCAGCTGCTGCTGCCATCTGTGCCTCGTCGGTGGGTCCCTGGCGGGGCTGCCTGAGGGCTGGCTGCTGGGGCTTTTCTCTGGGGGCCTTCTCCCTGGGCAGAGATAGGGCAGTAAATGGCCTCCCAGGGTGGCCAGGGAGGCTGACCCGGGGAAGTAGGGAGAGCACCTGCCCAGCCTCATTCCTGCCTCCTGAGCCCTCAAACAGACATGTGCCCATCTACACAGGATTGCCTTTCAACCTCCCAGGCCACCCAGGGCCCTGACAGTCCTGATACAGGTGGAGGAGCCTCTGAAGGCAGGAGACGCAGCTCTACTTGGAGCTCTGCCCCTTTGGGCAAGTGGTGCACCAGCTGGGCCTCAACATCCACACCTATAAAATGGACCCAAAGCATCCTCCCCTGCAGAAGCCACCCTGACGTTCCCAAGCACTGAAGAGGCTCATGGGGTCACGACCTTGCCTCCCTCCCTCCGTCCCTCATCACAGGCCTGCGGAGGGGCTGCCCTGCTGGATTTGGCTGGCCCTGCCCGTGTGCTCCCCGCAGGCTCTCCAGGAGTGCTTCTGGCCCCTCCTCACAAACCCTCCTGGGCTCACAGGAGCATGGGCAAGCTATCCCTGCCAGGGCTGACCACAAGGCCTGATCCCTGTCATCCTGGTGTCACTACTCCACACCCCGGATGGGCAATGGGTGGCTCCATGACCACTTAGCATAGAGGGTGCTGGCAGCGACTCCTCTGGGGCCTGCACTGATGCAACCGTCTCGCCTTCCCCTGGGACCCTCACCCGACCCCAGCAGTTCCCATCATCTGTGCTCTAGGTCCACAGAACCTTCTAGGAGCCTGGCGTAGTATTGGACCCTCACTCCTCTGCTCCATCAGACACTCAGCAGCCATCCTGTCCTGACACCTGGGGGTCTACCTCCTGCCCACCCCACCTCTCTCCATCGTCCCCACAGCTGAGGGTCTTGAGATGAAGAAAAGATGGCTCCCGCAAACCCGCCCGGCATCATCCACTGTCTAGACCTTTCCATGAAACAGCATTTCCACAGCATTGCCAGCCTGCAAGGACTCTAACTGGGCAACCAGAGGGACCCCCGAACCCAAGCCTGGCTCGCCATTCCCCTGCGCCAACCCCCTCATGGCTGCGTGACAAACTCAAGTGCCACCTTCACTTCCCTCCACTCGGGGCTCCCCTCTGGTCCTCCACAGGCGGCCCAGTGTGTTGCACTGAGGAGTCTTTGCACTTTTGTACCTTTGCCCAGAACACTCCACCTGGGGGTGGGATAAAACCAGGTCTGCAGAGGGTGCTGTTGAGGGGCCGAGAGCCACATACTGGGTCTTGCGGAGTCCCATTCTCAGCTCACATGCCACCTTCTCAGAGGGGCTTTCCTGGACCACCTGACAGCTGCCTCACTGCCCACCAACTACTTCTCTCTCCTCAGGGGCCTCAGCGCCACCTCCTTCTTGTGGCATATGTGCTGACTGTCCCACTGGAAGGCAGGCCCTAGAGCACGAGGCCCTACCTTTGCCCAAGCCTCCAACAGCCTGGATGCTGCTCTTAAGTCCCACTCCAGCAGGCCACATGTCACAGACACATGGACCTCCACAAGCTCTCTCCCTGACCCCCCTGAGTCCTCCTGGTTCCTCCGAAACCCCTAGACTGAGGTAGCCCCAAGCCCCCATGTCCCTCCCATCACACAGCCCCACCACTTGTTCACCATCTCCAGGTTTGCCACCCTCCTCCCTGCCTGGCGCAGGAACCCAAGGTGTTGGCTGCCTGGCCCTCATGGCCTGCCTTCTCCAAATCAGCACTGTACCCCTGAGATCCCAGGACACCCAATCCTCACGCAGGGCACCTTGGTGCCTCCCCTGCCCCTTCTTGCCTGCCTCTGGGCTCCTCCCCTACCTTCAACCCCTCCAGGATTCCTTCCACTATCCCCCACATACTGTGGCTGAGCTCATCGCCGCCTCCTGCAGCAGCCCTAGCCTTCCAGGCCCCATCTAATCAGCCCCACCCGCCCTCAGTCTCAGACAGGGACGCCTGATGCCACACCTGCTCCATTCCCACCCATGCCTCCCCAGGAGCCTCCAGTGGACAGACACTTCTCCCACCAGGCCTCCATCTCCTGGCACAAAGGCTCCCACCTCCCAGACCTCCTTTGGCCCCTCACAGCCACTCAGGTTAGGCCCTAGACAACAGCCTCAGGCTGGCTGGCCTTCCAGACTCTTCCTAGTACTCACTCCCCTTTCCTAGCACTGCAGAGCCAGAACCCAGGAGCCCTCTTCCCAAGTTGGGGAGGCTCAGCCTCACCGACACCCCAGGATCCCTGCAGTACTTGCTCCTCCAGGTTCAGCCCCAAATCTCAGGTCATTCCAGATATCTCCCAAGCCTCTCCTTTATTCCTCTAGGTCTCTGAACTTCCTCCGGCAACTGCAGCCCCAGACTCCCTCATCCTCCACCCGCCAGTACCTATTGGCCTCTTGCCCCGCCCCCAGATCTCACTCCAGCCCCTGCTCCCAAACTTCACCCACATTCCCCCAACCCCCTCCCATGCTCCGCCTCTCCTATACCACCCCCAGGTGCCCCCATCCTCCGCCCCTCCTGTGCCACCCCCAGGTGCCCCCATGCTCCGCCCCTCCTGTACCATCAGCAGCTGCCCCCATGCTGCACCCCTTGCCCCTCCCAGATCCTTCTTGATCTGTCTCCGCCCCTCCTGCCCCGCCCCCGCTCACCGCGCTCCGCCCCTTTCCCCGCCCCAGGCCCCATCCAGCTTCCACGCTCCGCCCTCGTGCCCCGCCCGCCCCCAAGTCCCCTCCCCGAGCTCCGCCTTTGACCCGCCCCTGGCCCCCTCTCGCTTCTCCCACGCTCCGCCCCTCCTGGCACGCCCCCGTCCCCCCACTGCTGCCGGAATCTCGCCGTTCGGCCTGCCCGGCCTCTCCCTGTCAGCCTCCCAGCCTCTGAGCTCAGACTCCTCACCACCCGTCCCGTCCCCGCCGGGCTTTAGCGCCCTGCAACCGTCACGCACCCCGCGGAGTCTGTGAGTTTCTGACCGGGCCCCGCGCTCTTGAACTTGATGTCGGCCTTGATCTCCTGGAAGAACTTCTTCATGGTGGCAGCAGGCCCGGCGGCAGGGGGCCGCGCGGGGCGGGGGGCGCAAGGCCCAGTCGGGGAGGAGCCGGCAGGAGCCAACAAGCGGAAAGAAAATACCGCGCTGCCGGAAGTCCCTCCCTCGAGCGGCCGCCCACGTGACAATCAGCCCGGCGCAACTCTCTAGCTCTCCGCACCTCGCTGGCCCGGGCCGGCCTCTCTGCACTCTGGGGCCACGTCTCGGTGGTTCTTCCGGAATCCGTTGCCGGGCGACGGAGCGCTTCCCGTGGCGTTCTCGAAGGGATGCCTGAGCTACCCGCCGCCTGACCCCGCCGAGGATGCGCTGGCTTTGTCCCTTGCCCTACTCAAGAACCTCCCCTGGCACCCAGCGCTTTCGTAACAAAGTCCAGTTCAACGGGAGGACATGCAGAGCCCCTCGGCCCTCCCGGGCTGGGGGCGCCTCGCCCCCGCTCGCCCATGTGGAGACGCGCGGGGGGACCTCGGCTGTGGCTTGCGGGCACCGGGGGAGACAAGCTCGTGGGGGCATGTGCTGCGCTGTGCGGGCTGCAAAGGAGACCCCCGGGGTGACGGCTAAAGCCGCCCTCCGCGAATTGTCCCCCAAGAAGACCGCGTGGCTGGAGAGCGAGCGCGGTCACCCGAGGCGCGGAGAGCGGTTGGACGGAGTCTGGCACTTTCCGTTGCCTCCCTAGGAAGTGGGCTCCAGTGGCGGGAGGGTCTGCAGCGTAGGCACCGGGCCAGCGGGCGAGAGAAAGCCACTTCCCTACGCGCCCGGAGCCCGGGAGGGCTGCTGCCTTAGTTTTGAGGGAGGTGGAGAGGAAAGGCACAAAGTGGGGATGGGAAAAGGCTATGGGGGAGCCCTGGAGCAGTTTGCAACATGAGTAAAGGGGTCGGCGCAGGAAAGGCTTTGGGGGGCTTGCTGAGGAAGGAGCCCGGGGTCTTGGGCGGTTTAAGCACACACTGTATGACTGAGCAACCCCCCAAAAGGACGTTTGTGTTAGCCCCCTGAAATAAGTAAGACTGGAGGCTACAAAAGAGAGATTCTTAGGAAGGAATGCCTAATAACTACCAAGTGAAACTGCCAAGTCAGAAGTTTTCAGTCAGTCTAAGGCCTACACATCTTCCTAACCTCCTACGCAGGTAGGACTGATATTTGCTAACATGGGGACTGGGGTGGTGGCTCAGTGTTAGAGCACTCACCCAACGCATGCGAGAGGTCCTGGGTTCCATCCTCAGCACCACAGAAACATAATAAAGGCATTGTGTCCAACTACACCTAAAAAATAAATATTTAGAAACTTGCTCACATGATTATCTAGCCCCAAGTACAGAAATAAAGGGTTCTCTACCAGACACAGAGGTCATACCAATAAAAAGGTTTTACAAGATCAGATGACATTAAGTACCTTAACAGCATCTTGAGAGGATGGACATCTGTGACATTAAAAGTTAACTGTTGTGTTTATATTCCTGATAACTCTGGGGATGTTAAAGATTTATATCCCCAAATAAGGGCCTTGTCCTCTCCAACCTTGTTATGGGGACAGCTTCTCAGGCCTCACACCTCCTGGCGAGAGATTCTGGGCTGCTCTCATTTAGCAGCAGGTCTTCTGGGCCTGAACAGCTCGCTGGGAAGTCCCTACTCATATGAGCCCTGGACACAAACGGGCTATGGAATTTGTTTCTCCAGTGGCTGCCCTGGGGTTATGGCAGGAATAACCGCCCCATTGCCTGTTGCCATCACTCTCCAATCAGCTGGTAGGGGACATTCAACAGGTAGCCAGTCCACACTAACCCTCCAGAATCAACTGGACTCCTTAGCCTCTGTGGTTCTCCAAAACCGCCATGGACTGGACCGACTAACAGCAGAGAAAGGCAGACTGTGTTTTACCTACAGGAGGAAAGCTGTTTTTGTGTCAATCTATCTGATATAGTCAAAGACAGGATACAACGACGCCAACCGGCCCTGGGACGTTGGAGACAACAGCTCTCCTCTCTCAGGGGATGGCAGCTAAGAACCCCCTTCTCCAGGGGCACTTCCTTTCCTGACCCCTTGCCTTGCCATAGGCCTTCTGCTAATGCTCGCCCCTTGCGTCCTTAGATTTGTTCAAGATCAGATTCAAAAAATCTCGAACCGAACCGTGAACCAGCTTCCGTCACAGGACTTTCAACCCCTCACCAACTGGACGTCCAGGGTCAGCATCACCTCCTGACCCTCACCACTGCCTCAATGACACCCTGCGCCCCTGACAAGCGTCCAGATTCCGCCCCTTCCCAGCAGGAAAAAGATTGGTTTACGCCCCTGTCCCTTAAGGGGCCCCATAACAAACAAAAAAAAGGGAGGAATACAGGGTCTTGACTTAACATCTGAGCAGCCACCTTATAAGTTTCCCTTTCCTGTACTTCCTTTTACTCAACCCCCCCCATTAGTGACCTACCCCAGGTACCATAACCCTAAGCCAATTGCAGAAGGACATGACCCCTTGACTCTGGAGAGCCCCAGGTGCCATCCACCGAAACCAATCCCATGCTATTCCCACCGCCCAGCTCTAAGGTCCCCAGCCTGTCCCACAGAGCCACAGCTGCAGCTCCAAAGCCCGACCTCACAAAAGCTGAACCCCGAATATCTCGGGGCCTCTCTCCTCTTAGAGGGATGGCCTTTATTTGTCAGCTCTGACAAATAAACTCTCCTGTGTAATCTCTGCCTGGTCTCCGCCCTTCATGCCTCAATTTCCTTTTAGACATCACCTGGGCACTGTGGGGGAAGGGCCCTCCGCCACCTGATGATCCAAAACCAAGGAAGTAACTCCCAAGGAGTAACACTCGGGCTCCCCAGCCTAACTGTGGCCATCCTGAGGCTCTGGGAAAGTGAAAGGCCTCATCCCTGTCACCATCCACCTTTGCCGCAGTCTGGCTGGGCACAAATAACCGGGAGGTCACGAGCCACTTGTAGGTTCAAAACAGGAACTACTTTATTGCCAGAACCCCACGGGAACTCAACAGGAACTCGCGAGAATTCAAAAGCAGCGGGCACCCGAGGTAGCAGGAGCCGCCTTATTGCCGGACAGCAGAGGTTTATATACACAACTGAATACCAGCTTGTTTCAATTTAGCATCATCCAGTTACAGCAATCAGTCATCATCCCAATAATTATACACAGCTCAACTCAACCATCATCATCTTAATGGCTTACTGGCGCTACCCCTCAACCACTCCTTCTGGCAAAATGCCAGGCGCCATCTTGACTTGGTTGTGCTCTCAACACACCTTCCCCTCTCTGCCTCAGTTATCTGGAATTTTTAATATTTATTTTTAGTTCTCGGCAGACACAACATCTTTGTTTGTATGTGGTGCTGAGGATCGAACCCGGGCCACAGGCATGCCAGGCGAGCGCGCTACCGCTTGAGCCACATCCCCAGCCCCAGTTATCTGGAATTTTTTAAAAATTTGAGATGGGGTCTTGCTAGTCCCAGGCTAGTGTCAAATTTGAGGGGCCAAGCAGTCCCCCTGCCTCAGCCTCTCCAGAAGCTGGGACTGCAGTTGTGTGGCCCTGGGTCCAGCTTTTCCTGGAATTGCTGAAACTCACCTGGAGGACCCGCCCGGCAGACTCCTCTGGTGGCAGGGACCTCATTTGTCTAACTCAGTCCTCTTCTTCCAGAAAGCCCCCTGGCTACCTTCCTGATGTGGCTGACCTTCTGTGTCAGCCTGTGTTCTGTTACTTCAGTGAAATACCAGAGGCTGGGCACTTCATAAAGAAGAGAGGTTTATTTACCTCACAATTGTAGAGGCTGAAAGTTCTACAAGAACTACCTAATCTTGACAGGGCCTGCCCCCATGACCTAATCACCCCACCTCTAAAGGTCTACCCCCTGTCTTCACCCTATGAGGATCAAGCCTCCAATACACAGCCACGGGGACACAAACACCCACACCATGACACCTCCCCATTGTAATCACCATTGGTGACAATTCCTGGGTGCTCACAACAGGTCAGGTACTTTCCCAAGGGCTGGACTCATTTTCTGTGCCTCCTGCTTACAGGTAAGTCAGGAGAGCCCGCCCAGGCCGCAGGGCTCTTCAGCCAGAGAACATGAGGACATCAACTCTCCAGAGTCTGCCCTCTGGAACCCTGAGATCAGAGATGATGCCCCGCCCCCAAGGTGTCCAGGACCTAATCTGTGAATATGCTACCATTTGTGACAAAAGAGATTCTGCAGGTGGGATGATGAAGGAGACAGAGACAGGGTTGCCCTGCGTCCTCAGGGGAGGGAGTCAGGGAGAGTGCAAGGTGCTGGTCTGCTAGCTGAGGAGGTGGGGCAAGAGGCTGGAAGAGGCCAGGTGGGGACTCCCCTGGAGCCTACAGGAGGAGCACAATCTTGCCAGCACCTTGGTTTTAGCCTCAGAGGATTCATTTCGGAATTCTGACCCCCAGAGTGATAAGGATGAATGGGCTAGTTGGAGCAATTCGGATTGTGGTGATTTGCATGAGCACAGTAAGGTGGTCGCCATCTCCGGCCAGGCAACCCTGGGAAATAAGGCCTGCCAGCTCTCAGCGCACAGGGACGCTGCAGGGACTCAAAGGCTGCCTCCAGGCCTCCACAGTGTGCCAGGGCCGGATTCACGCCCAGCACCGAGGGCTCTCTGACCTGCTCCAGTGAGGCCTCCCTGATGGTGGTGAACACAGAAGTGCAGGTGCGGAAGCTGCTGGTCTCAAGGAGGCTGAGAGTCCACATTCCCAACAAGCCCTCTACCAGATGCAGAAGTTGGTCCACATACGATGGACAGGTCAGGGCGCTGCCTGGTGCTTCCGCAGCACCAACCAGGTCCACAATAGATGAGGATGTAGGCCTTGAGGCTCAAGTAGGGAGAAGCTCTGGCGCGAATGCAGTGGGCCCCTCCAGGGTTCCATCCCCAGGTGCTCTTCCCAGTTTCCCCACCCAGACAGCAGGAATGGAAAATAACAGGTGACCCGGGAGCAAACCACCTTAGATTCATAGCATACAGGGTCTGGCACACAGTGACTGCTTAATAAGTGTGTGTTGTTACCCCGGGGGGGCGCGGTATCCACCAAGCATTTCTTAGCTAAAGGTCTGGAGGTTTATGTCTCAGTAGGTAAACAGGAGAGCAGAGGTCAAGCCCATAGCACAGAGCAGGTGCTCGGGACGTCAGCTGATGGGGGGGGGGAGTCTGTGTGTCAATCTGGAGTTGGAGCATTGCCTCTGCCCACTTGGCCTCCACTGACCAGGTGCGTCACCTCCTCAGGTGATGATTTCTGGCCCAATCTTTGCTTTGACCAGACTCTGATTTGGCAAGAAGCTGGAGATCCCCTCTTACTTCAGCCTGCCACTGGTTGGCTGAAGGGGTCCCTTGGGCCTCCCCTTGCTCTGGGTGATCCAGGTCCCAACTTCCATCTTTCTCTGGCTGCTCAACCTAATATAGCCAGGCCTGAACTGGCTCAGGGTCTGGGAGAGGACAAGTGTGTGTCTCGGGGTCTCGGGGGCAGAACTCGCAGAGGTGGCTTCTGTTCTTCAAACTCCCACAACCTGGAGCAAAGCCTGTCCCTCCCCCAGCCTCAGTCTTTCCATCTGTACCATGGTCTAGCCCAGGACCCTCTCCTGCATAGGGGAAGCTTCCATGCTGGTCCCCATGCTGGGGACCTGGAATTCAGACCAACCACCACCAATACACAGCATTAAATTTATGGTTTTACTTTTTTTTTTTTTTTGTACTATTAATTGAACCTGGGAATGTTCTACATTCCCAGCCCTTTTTAATTTGGAGACAGGGTCTTGCCAAGTTACTGACGACGCTGGCCTAGAACTTAGGATCCTCCTGCCTCAGCCTCCCGAGTTGTTGGTATAATAGGCATATGCCACCACACTTTTACTATTTTTTAAAACTACATGTTAGATATTTTTATCTGATGATATGTACATTTATTACACTTATTATTATGTGGCTAGGCAGTGACTCCAGGGGTGCTCTACCACTGAGCTCCACCCAGGCTGGTACCACCACACCAGATTCTATACAGGTGTTTGTGTGCACATTTATTTTCATTTCTCTATTGTGTTAGGTAGGGATGCTACAGCAAAATACCATAGACTGTGTGGCTTAAACAGATATGGGCAGACATAGTTCGGGGGCTGGAGTCCAAGATCATGGTCAGGATCTGGGGAGGGCCATCTTGTGGATGGCCACCTCCTCATAGTGTCCTTTGTGTGTGTGTGTGGCGCTGGGGATTGAACCTCGGCCCTTGTGCATGCGAGGCAAGCACTCTACCAACTGATCTAGGTCCCGAGCTTCCTCAGTGTCTTCACCAGTGTCCGTGGGCCTGGCCCCACACTGTGTCTTCATTTAACCCAGTCACCTCCTTGAGGCCCTAGCTCCAAGACAGTTGCCTGGGCTGGGGTTAGAGCTTCAACATAACTTGTGGGTGGACATAATTAGTCCCATAGCACGTAGGAATAGATTTTCTGAATCACAGCAGAAGTCTGTCTTTAACTTCGTAAAACAAACAAACAAAAAACTGTTTGCAGGCATGGTGGCGCATGCCTGTCATCCCAGTGGCTCAGGAGGCTGAGACAGCAGGATCAGGAGATCAAAGCCAGCCCCAGCAATGGTGAGGTGCTAAGCAACTTAGTGAGACCCCGTCTCTATATAAATTACAAAACAGGCTCAGTGGTCAAGTGCCCCTGAGTTCAATCCCGGTACCAAAAAACAAAACAGAACAACAACAAAAAAACTATCTGCTATAATATAGTTCACATGCATAGTGATGTTTTTTGAGATTCAGGTAATATCTTCATACCTTGTGATCAAATCCCCTCCAATGGTATCCCAAGAATATTTAGTTTTTGTTTTGGTTCAGGTGATGGTACCCATGGCCTCTCATGTGCTAGGCAAACTCTTTACCACTGAGCTCCAAAAAGTTAAAACCTAAATTTCTCACTAACCTTCACAAGGCATCAAGATAGGGCCTCAGTGGATCCCTCCGGCTCTAAAGGCTTCCAGGACTCACTGACCCCATCAATCACCCAGTTGCTGCCCCAAATGCGCTTCCTGCCCACTGATGAGGTCCTCCAAACCTCTGGTTGGACTCAGTCCCTCTAGAAGCACTCAGTGGTCCCAGGGTAGACAAGTGGCAGCTATTATCCAGCTCTTCCTTAGGCATCCTGGTTCTTTTCATCTGAATTCTTTTTTTTTTAATATTTATTTTTCAGTTGCAGGTGGACACACAATCTTTATTTCATTTTTATGTGGTGCTGAGGATTGAACCCAGTGCCTCATGTGTGCTAGGCGAGCACTCTACCACTACAGCCGCAGCCCCTTCTCATCTGAATGCTTACAATGAATCCTAACTACCAAAACGAATAGCCGGGGATTGGTGGTCCCAGCAGTATGGGAGGCTGAGGCAGGAGGATCGCGGGTTCGAAGCCAGCCTCAGCAATGGCAAGGTGCCGAATAATTGAGACCCTGTCTCTAAATAAAATACAAAACAGGGATGGGAATGTGGATCAGTGGTCGAGTGCCCCTGAGCTCAATCCCTGGTACCCAATAAATAAGTAAATAAATGTCATTTAATGCCCTGCTAGACTTGAATTCCTGGAAACCAGGGTTACAGCATTGAGCACCTAGTGTTACCTATTGCTAGACATAGTTTCAAGTCCTTGGGGCTGGGGAAGTCTCGCCACCCTCACAGCTCTATAGAATCCGTACCCTTATGAGTCCCTTTTCGCAGGTGGGGAGACTGAGGCACAGAGCAGTTAAGGAACTTGGCAAAGCACTATTTTTTTTTTTTTTTTTTTTAATTAGGGATTGAGTTCAGGGGCACTCATGCTGACAGGGTCTCACTGAATTGCTCAGCGCCTCGTCATTGCTGAGGCTGGCTTTGAACTCGTGATCCTCCTGTCTCAGCCTCCCTAGCTGCTGCGATTACAGGCGTGCGCCAGGCTCATTCACTTTTTAAATCAACTAACGTGTGTCTTGAGTACTCTGTGGCCGTGGCACGCAGTAAGCGCTCGGTAAACTTCTCTTCGGGATTAAGTAAATAAGCCGAGCATTTTGAGGCTGTTTATCCTAGGCGACCCCACATGGCCCGCCCCTTCCCTAGGCCCCGCCTCCTAGGCCCCGTTTTGAGTTGAACGTCTCCTCGGGGCGGCCAATGGCAGACGCCCTACTAGGCGCCGCTTCCTGTGGTAGCCAATGCTTGTTCCTTAGTTCGAGAGGCTGCTCTTGTGGTATCCAATGTCCTGCTTCGCCATTTTGAGACCCGCCTCAGGGAGGCAGGCTGTCAATAACCCGCCTCCTACGTTAATTGGGCCTTTCTTCCTGTGGTATCCAATGGTTGGTCCCACACTTCACGCCCCTCCTCTTGCGGCGGCCTATGTTCCGCCCCTCTCCCTTAAGTCCCGCCCCTTCACTCCCGTAGCGACTCCTTTTCCCTCCTCAGACCTTTTCCCTTTCACCTCCCATAACCTCCGCCCCCTCCCATTAGGCCTCTGGGTCACGCCTCTGGATTCGCCCGTTACCCAATCCCGTTAACTTGCTCCGCTCCTACCCCTCTTCTCATTGGTCGCCGCGCTTCTCTGTCCCCGCACGTGGGCCTGAGCGACTGAGTCACCGGCCCGTGACGGCCTGAGGGCGGGACTTCCGGTGGCGCCGAGCCCAATAAGTGCGCGCCGGTCGGCTGCCTGTGCGGCCGTCCCGCCCCCTCAGCGTCCGGCTCCCGCCCCCGGCTTCGTCTCCCGCTGCCGCCGCTGCAGCCGCCGCTGCCGTCGCCGCCGCCGCCGCAGCCGCTTCCCGCGGCCTGGGCCTCCCGCCGCCAGCATGCCACACGCCTTCAAGCCCGGAGACCTGGTGTTCGCCAAGATGAAGGGCTACCCTCACTGGCCGGCCCGGGTGAGGCCGCGCGGGTGATGGGCCCTGCGGGGGGTGGGGCAGCGGGGTCCCTGGGTCTGAGGGGCCGCGCGCGGGGCTCTGAGGGCCCTGTGGTTCCCGGGGTCCGCGGGTCTGAGTGCGGGGCCTCCGGGCGATCAGCGGCCTGAGGTGCTGAGTGCGGGGGTCCGGCGACTCCGGCGTCCGAGGGGCTGAGGGAGCCGCGCGCCGGGCTCGGGGGCTCGGGACCCGGGGCCTGAGGGGCTGGGTTTGGGCGCGCTGAGGCCGCAGGGTCGGTGGTGGGCCTGAGGAGAGGGTCGGCTCTGGTGGGCAGGACCGCGGGAGGCGCGGCGGGGCTGCGATCCGGCTTCGGGCCCCGTGGCGGGCCGCGGCCGGAGGGGCGGCTGGCGGAGCCCGCGGCGGGGGGCGCGGGGGGCGGCTCTCCCTCGCTGACCGCGCGGACTTCGGGTTCCCCTCCGGCGGCAGCCGGTGCCCAGGGCTGAAGGGCGCCCCGCGCCTGGGAGTGCAGCGTGTGCGGTGGCCGGTGGCTGGGGTTGGCCCTGTCTGGGGGGCTGTGTGCAGCGGGGACCCCAGAAGCTCCTGTCACCCCAGATCTGAGGGCTCAAGTGGCCCCGGGCTGAGGGTGGTGCAGTCGGCCAGGGGGACTGAGGGAGGCTGGATGAGGTGAAGACCAGCCCCTGGCGGACGGGCAGTGGAGGGGTGAGGCCCAGGAGTGTGGCCGGGGCTGGGAGGGGGCTCACAGCCAGCGCTGACCCCTGAGGGGTGGGGGCGAGCTGCCCCGGAGGCGCGCTGGGCGGTCCTGGGGCTGGGTTCGGGATTCTGTGCAGGAGAGGGCATGTGTGGCCAGGATGCCCATAGCCAAGGCCAGGAGCCAGGGGCGGAGAGAGGAGTTCAGAGAACTGAGGGACAGGGCAGGTTCCCGCGGCCACCCAGGAGCTGGAGAGGTGGATGGGGAAGGCAGAATTTGGTACCAGAGAACCCACTCCATCCTAACTTGTGGCACTCATTTTCCTGGGGGAGACCATAGAGGTGAAACTTTACCGACACTTCCCTCCTTTCCGGAGCTCCAGCTTTTCCCTCCCCTGACCCCCCTTCTCCAGCTCAGAGAGCCCAGAACATTTCCAAGCACCTGATTGGAAGTGAAGGGGCTGCTACCCTCTTGTGGGGAAGTGACTGACAGCTGCTGGAGCCCGTGGGCCTGCGGGGAGAGGGTGGGACTTCCTGGATGCTCAGGGCCTGTCTCCTGCAGCCCACCCCCACCCTCTGCATCCTTGGAGCTGCCAGCTGCATCCTTTGGGAGGCCGCCTGCCTGCATGATCTCCTCTTTACAGGAGGGGTCCCAGGGGAGGGTCCTGGGAGTTCACAGAAGCTGATCTTGGCCCCACCCCTTATTTTCTTCAGGGGGCCATATTTGGCTTTGCTTAGGTGAAGCACCTGCCTTGGCACCAGCTTTCTCCATAGGGGGAGAAAGATCACCTCGGGTGGGGGACAGGTGCAATGAGGGGTGTCTAGAAGAATGCAGATTCCTATTTGTAAAGTGATGTGTCTTCCTAGGTTGAAGGCTCCCCTCTCCTTTCATGCCTTTCCCCAAGTAACTTGGTTGGTTTCTTGGTGATTTCCTGGGTTGTTCTGTGAAGTTGTCTCCTGTCTCTCCCACTAAATCACCCGCTGATTGGGCTGATTGACCTCTCACTATAGATTGATGACATTGCTGATGGTGCTGTGAAGCCCCCACCCAACAAATACCCCATCTTCTTCTTTGGTACACACGAAACGTAAGTGTCTCCAACTGTGGCTTGGTTACCCCCCTTGGTGCCTCCCAGTGTGGCCTGGCTCACCTGGAGGTGGTCTGTTGTTCCGTTCTCCAGAGCTTTCCTGGGACCTAAGGACTTGTTCCCCTACGACAAATGTAAAGATAAGTACGGGAAGCCCAACAAGAGGAAAGGCTTCAATGAGGGGCTGTGGGAGATTCAGAACAACCCCCACGCCAGCTACAGTGCTCCTCCGGTGAGTACTCTGGAGATGGAGAACATCCAGTTGGGGAGTATGTGGGGCCCATTTGGGGATATTTCTTTACAGTGGGGGCTAGAAATAGCCTTTTCCTTATCTCGTAGGAAAAGGAAGTTTCTAGGGCAGGGTCTTTCCTCCTTGGTACTGTGGACTTTAAGGACCAGATAGTTTTTTGGGGATGGAGCGTTCTGGAATGCAGGTTGCTAAGTGGCACCCATGGTCCCCGCCCACTCCATGCCAGGGGTGCTGTGAAGTTCCCAGACACTGCCTTGTGTCCTCTGGGTAGGGAGAGAGGGTTGAAGAATCACCCTTTGCTGAGAATCACTGCTATAGAATGAGCTTTAATTGTTTGTGGTTTTGTTTTTGATTTTGTACTGAGGATTGAACCCAGGGACCCTCTACCACTCAGCCACATCCTCAGCACTTTTTATTTTTTAGTTTGAGATAGGATCTAAGTAAGTTGCCCAGGCTTCCCTTGAACTTGTGGTACTCCTTCCTCTCCCTCTTGAGTGGCTGGGATTATTGGTGTATGCACTATGCCCGGTGAGCTTGAATTTATAATAGGATGTTATTAAAATTTTTATAAAACCTATTTTTTTCTAAGGAAAATAATTTCTTTAAAAAATTATTGTCTGGGGGCTGGGGATGTGGCTCAAGCGGTAGCGCGCTCGCCTGCCATGCGTGCTGCCCGGGTTCGATCCTCAGCACCACATACAAACAAAGATGTTGTGTCCACCGAAAACTAAAAAATAAACACTAAAAATTAAAAAAAAAAAAAATTATTGTCGGGGCTGGGGGTATAGTTCGGTTGGTAGAGTGCTTGCCGTGCATGCACAAAGCCCTGGGTTCAATCCCCAGTACCACAAAAAAAAAAAAAAAAAATTACTGCCTTTCTTTCTCCTTAGGTTTTGGATGCAGGAGAACAAGTGATAGTTTTTAGATGTGAGAGTTCATGGTCAGGTGGGAAAAAATAGTCAGGAACCATAGCAATGAGGACATCCCAGTGGCATATCAGTGTCTGGGAATGTTCTGGGAAAAGAAGAACTTTTGAAAAGTAAGTCATTAATGGAAAGCCTTGAAAAGCCAGAGAGTGGTGCCCTGTGGTGGGCATTTTGGGGTGAGGTGTGGGTGGAGGAAAGCTGGGCTGGGGTTTTTACTCTTTTTTTTTTTTTTTGTACTGGGGATTTTACTGTTTTTTTAAACCAGTGCTTTTGCGGGTAGGGGGCAGTGATGGCCTGGATTTAGAAGGGGTTGGCATGAAGATGGGAGAGGCCAAGGGAACAGATCTCAGTGAGGGAAAATTTGTTAAGTGAGGGAAAGGATATCCATGGTTGTTTGAGGAATGGAAATTGGGAGTTGGTGAGGGTCAGGTCTGGCATGTGTTTTTCATCAACTGAAGATGGATGGAGTCATTTTGTCGCCCCTGGTCCTGCTTGAGAACTCAGGGTCCTGAGACGGTCTGGACGTGCCTCTCTATCTCAATCTGGACTAGGTGGTGCTTGCGAGCAACCACTCATGGGTCCACACACGTTTGTGTTGACACATGCCATGTGCCATGGGCTGTGGGTCTAAAATTTGGGATATACTCAGCAGATGTGTTCTGGACATTGATGGTTTGGTAGCCTCTTATCAAGGGGCTGGGGCCCATGTGTATTCATGTCAGTGGTATTTTATTCTTTTTTTTTTTTTTTTTTTTTTTTTTAAATATTTATTTATTTTTTTTAGTTATTGGCGGACACAACATCTTTGTATGTGGTGCTGAGGATCGAACCCGGGCCGCACACGTGCCAGGCGAGCGCGCTATTGCTTGAGCCACATCCCCAGCCCGGTATTTTATTCTTGATAAAGAATCTGTCCAGGAGGTGGAGGGTTCCCCTGTTTGATAACTCAGCATCTTTCCTGAGGTTTTACTTGTCCCCAGTCTGGCTCGTGGATCAGAAGGTCTTTAAGGCATGAGATCCTTTTCTGGCCCTGACTCAAGTTCTCTTTGGTTATGTCCTAATCTTATTATCTCCTGGTGAATCATCGCACCATTTAATATTTATTGGACACCCACAGCTTGCTAAGTACTGTGTAGATGTTGCCCTCGAGGAAAGGAAATGCAAAAATAGTGCACCCTTGAAATGAAACAAGTTCTCTGCAGGTCCCCCAAGTAGCTGTAAGTGTTAGAGCTTATTTGTGCTCTTTGGTTCTCTAACCGTATGTGCTTTCAGTGGAACATTTGTTTAAAATGCAGATTCCTGGACAAGCCCCTTGAGATGTAGCTTTAGTAGTGTAGGACTGAGGCCTGGGACCATTGAGGTCTTCCCTGCAAAGTGCTGTCTCCGAGCCTTTGGATGTAGCCAGGGCATAGGTAGGTTTTTGAAGTCATCGCTTTTTAGGAAACTGAGCATCTCTTTTTTTCATCCCCAAGGTTTTTGGTTTGAAAGGCACTGGTACCTCCATTCTAAGCCTACTGCTTGCTTTTTGTTTTGTTTTCTTCCCAAGATAACCACAGCTGCCAATTCCTTGTATACCCTTCCAACATTCTTTTTTTTTTTTAAAAAAAGAGAGAGAGAATTTTTTTAATATTTATTTTTTAATTTGGCGGACACAACATCTTTATTTGTATGTGGTGCTGAGGATCGAACCCAGCGCCGCACACATGCCAGGCGAGCGTGCTACCGCTTGAGCCACATCCCTAGCCCCAACATTCTTTTCTTAAGCATACAATTCTGAACTTCGATGTATTTACTCCAGAGTAAATCTTGAAAATTGGTCCATCTCAGCCCACAGAATAGCCTCAATACTTTGACAATCTTGGCTAGGCCTCCCAAGAGGAAAGGAGGGCCAAGTTCTCATCTCCTCAGAAGCCAGCAGGTAAAAATGGCATCTGGGGTGTTTTTTTACTTAAGTGTGTTTTGGTCCCCACAGTGAGAGTGGCCTGGGCACGTTCTGTTTTTCTATTGTACAGATGAGCAGACTAAAGCCCAGAGAGTTTGCTTGAATATCCACAGGGCCCCAGCTAAAATCTGATAGCCCTTAGACCTGGGCCAGGTTTCCCAATATTTGTCCTTTTTAGCAGTATAATAGTGAAATGTGGGGCCAGATCATTCTCTGCAATAGAGTCTCCCCTGTGCATTGTGACTGCTGAGCACTATGGCTGGTCTTCACTTGCTAGCTGCAGTACTACCTGTCCATTTCACCCCAATGTTTTTTTTTTTCTTGGTTCTGGTTATTGAATGTTGGATGTAGGGCTCCACTCATGCTAAGCAAGTACTGTAGCATTGAGCTACATTCACAGTCCTGTTATTTTATTTTATTTTTTGGCACTGAGGTTTGAACCCATGGGTGCTTTACTATTGAGCTACATATCCAGCCCTTTTTATTTTTTATTTGAGACACTGGCCTCAAATTTGCCATCCTCCTGCCTCAGCCACCAGAATTGCTGAGATTAGAGGTGTGTGTCACCATGCCCAGCCTTTATTTTATTTTGAGACAGGGTCTCATTAAGTTGCTTAGATTTGTCTGGAACTTGTGATACTCTTGCCTCAGCTTTCCGAGTTGCTAGGATTACTGGTGTGCACAAACATGGCTGGTTCCACCCCCAATCTCATTAACCAAAATATGTCTAGAAATTGATAGATGCATCCTGAGGACAAAATCACTCATGGTTCCATTGGCTTAGAAGGATCCCACTTCATATATCCTTGTTCCTTGATAGGTGAAGAGGCAGAGACCTGTATAGGGCTCTCAAGTTTGTCAGCAACAGAACTGAGCTGAGACCAAAGTGCAGGCCTCCCTCCCCCAGGCCAATTTTCTTTTCTTTCTGGGGGGAGGAGGAGGACCTGAGGCCTGCCTGCTCACAAGGGAGCCTGGGGCCAAGTAGACCTGGGTTCAGGTCCTGGCTTTGTGCCGCCTGCTGACTGTGTTCCTAGGATCATGCTCATGGTGTTCTCAGCCTCTCAGTTATTGGGAGGCTTCAGTGAGAAAGTGTGCAGTAAGTGCTCAGTGGATAGCAGAGGCCACAATGGGAAATGAGGAGACCACGTGAGGTCCGGCCTCTTCTGCACCATAGTTACCTCCAGGCTTATTCAGACAGCCAGCTGTTTCTCTCATACCCATCCGATGCTGGGATGTTTGGAGGTGGCAAGCTTTGGCTTTTTATTTCTTCTGGGTTCTTCTCGGGGCCACCAGCATTCACATCCACTAAATGTTTCTGTGTGGATCAGATTTCCCAAAACCTTTGCTGAAAGCCAGCTCCGTGAGATGCAGAGGTCCTGGCTGTACGCATGGACTCAGGGTGAGCAAGTTGGTCCCAGTCGCTTGATGGGCTGTGGAGGCTCAAACCAGACTACAGCCAGTAAAGAGAAGGGCTGAAGTGAGGAGGGGCTTTGACTGCATGTGTGCCTGTGTCCAGTGGCCCAGGCTTTGAGGCCAGAGCAGACCTGAGCTGTGTCCCTGCTCTGTTATTCATTCATTCTGTTTTGGTACTAGGGATTGAATCCAGGGCAGTGTCCCACTGAGCTACATCCCTAGCCCTCTATTTGTTTGTTTGTTTTTTTATTGATACTGGGGTTTGGGCCCAGGGATGCTTAGCCACATCCCCAGGTGTTCCCCCCCCCCCTTTTTTTTCTTTCTTTCTTTTAAAATATTTATTTTTTAGTTTTAGGTGGACACAATATCTTTATTTTTATGTGATGCTGAGGATTGAACCCCGTGCCCCACGCATGCCAGGCGAGCGCGCTACCACTTGAGCCACATCCCCAGCCCTGTTTTTTTTTTTTTTTTTAATGTTTAATTTTTAGTTGTAGTTGGGCAAAATACCTTTATTTAATTAATTTATTTATTTTAATGTGGTGCTGAGGATTGAACCCAGGGCCTCACACGTGGTAGGCGAGTGCTCTACTGCTGAGCCACAATCCCAGCCCATCTACAATCCAAGTTTGAGACAGGGTCTTGCTAAATTGCTTAGGCCCTCGCTAGGTGGCTGAGACTGGCTTTGAATTTGCGATCCTCCTGCTTTGGCCTCCAGAGTCTCTGGGATTGCAGGCATGTGCCACTGCTCCTGGCTTCATTCTGTTCTTGAACTGTAACTTAACCTCTCTCTGACTGTATCCTCATCCCCAGAATCAGAGTGGTAATTCCCACCTGTTGCACAGAGAGTCATGACAAGCTCAGTATCACTTAAATAATGGTAGATCTTGGAATGGTGATGTTGACCTTTGGCAAAAGACCTTTGGTCCCATCATTCAGTCACTTAGACTCTCTGAGCTGCTGCTTCCCCTTGTGAAAAGTGGAGCTGAAGCTCTCCCTTCTCTACTCACCAGGTGTGCTCCAAGGGGAAGTAACAGATTTGAGAGCCTCTGAACTCTCTGAAGGAAAGGTGTAAGAGAAATCACTGTGAAAATGTTGTTATTCTCTCCTGGCATTTTCAGTTTGGGGCTTGACCTACTTAAGTATTGTCCTTTGTAATAATCTTGTCAAAAATTATATAGGCAGGGGGCCCTGTTGCTGTGCCGAAGGGCCCTTGGCCACAGTGGCACAAGGCAGACAAAACATGCTTGGTGTTGAGCAGCGAGGTCATTTCAACACCTGGTTCTCATTTTTCTTGTCTGTTAAGCAGGGATTGTTAGCTTGAGACTGTGTGCAGAAGTTGGTGGGGGAAGAATAAGGGGCTTTATAAAACAGGGAGACTGGAGGGGGCAGGAAACCGAAGGCGGGCTAAGTTCCCCTCCTGTCATTCCCTCCGTCCAGGTTCTCTCCAGCCCAGCTCTGCTTCCCAAATTCTTCTTCCCACGTTTCCATTTTTTTCTGCCTGTGTGTGCACTGATGTGCTGCAGAGACCTGACCTTCAGCATCTGTCTAGCCCTTCCACCGCTACCTCCCCCCAACCCTCCCACTCCCGCCCACCCAGCTGCAGCACCTCGACACAGACTTGGCTCCTCTCTGCTTCTCCTTCCTGGTCTCACAGTCAGCATGTGCCTTGAAACTCCTTTCACGTTCTTTCAGGCCCTTAGTCCTCCTCCTCGATTTTACTTGGCCAGTAGGCTGCCTCCGTCTAATCCACTGTACCCTGGCTAGCTAGTTATAACAAGAGAATTTGCCTTTCTCTGTGATCTTTTTTAAAAAATTAAGATAAAATTGATATAAAATTCATCATTTTAGCCATTTTCTTTAAAAAAAATTTTGTGGTCCTGGGGTTTGAACTTGGGGCCGTGCACATGCTAGGCAAGCCCTCTGCCATTGAGCTATATCCTCAGCCTCCCTTTTAACCATTTTAAAACTCTTACAGTAGCTTTAGTACATTTGTAATGTATATAACCATCATCACTCTAATTCCAGAACATTCCCCTGCTCCACAAAGAAACCCACCTACAGTCATCCTCAGTTCTCCCTCTAGCTCCTGACAACCTCAGATCTACTGTTTTGATTCGCCTAATTTAGCCAAGAAATTCCTTTCAGTGGGATCTCTTGCTTTGGGGCCTTTGTCCATTTTCCTTGCTGCGCGAAGGTCCAGGTTTCCTCTGCTTAGAGTGTCAGTGCTCCCTTCCTTCTCTGTGCTTGACTGTTCCATTCTGTACCCATGCCACATGGCGTATCTATCAGTTGATGGACATCTGTGTTGTTTTCAGAGATTGCGGCCTTAAAAAAATCTTATCCCTGGGCTGGGGATATAGCTCAGTGGAAGAGCGCTTGCCTGGCATGTGTGAGGCACTGGGTTCGATTCTCAGCACCACTTACAAATAAACAAAATAAAGGTCCATCAACAACCAAGATTAAAAAAAAAAAAATCCGCCTCCTCTTCTGTCTTAAGTGATAGATATTCAGAATAGAAATGACATGAAATAGCTTGGGTGGGTTTTACTCGGATACAGCTAGGCTGGTGTCACCCAGCGCCCCTGTGCTCGAGAACTGCTGTGGCATCCCCTTCTTGTTCTTGTGAATGTATATTTACTTGGCTGTCTCCCCATTAGACCATGAGCTCCCTACGGGCAGGGACCGTGTCTTATTCGTCTCTAGCCAGGGCCTGGCACATAGTAGGTATTCCAGGATGTTCGTTGGATGAAGGAGTGATGGCTGAATATTCCTGGGGCTCCTGCGTTTTCCTTCCACAAACGTAAGACATCCTAACTGAACTCAGAAAGGGACCCAAGAAAGCCCCGTGCTTTCACTGTGCGCTTTGCCTGATGATTTTAGAGCCTCAGTAACACCTTGAGTGACCCACCCAGTCTCACTGTGTGCCTCTCCTTTGCCATCTCATCTTCCTGGGCCCGGGGAAGGCTATACCAGCCTCTTCTGGCTGCTAAGGGGACCATCATTCATGCCATTCCTGTTCTTTAGAGTGCATATAGCCTGTCCCCCTCTGCGTGCTGGGGACAGATTCTCCACTGAAATGTCATCCTCTAAAGGGCCTCATGGACCACCCAGTGCAGAATACTCCCACCCCTCAGTCTCTACAACCACATGCAGTGATTTTTCTCCCCGTTGCCACAACTGGGAACCATATTTATGTTATCAGTCACTCCCAGGGTCAAGGGACCATGCCTCAGTCCCTTCTGTGTCTTCACTACCCCCTCATGTGGTGCTGGGCACATGGCAGTATGCTGTCCCACAAGCATTGACTGATGGTATGAATGAGCCTGGCATTGGCCAGCACAGAGGAAGCCCACAGAAGTGGTGGCTGTTCTTGTGCCTGCTGCTGCCTCTACTGTCATTTTGAATGCAGTAGAAATTGAGCAGCACCTGGAAGGTGCTCAGAGGTCTTGTCCTAGGCCAGCTTCCTCAAGATAGAATGATTAAAAAAAGAGAAAGCAAACATTTCTGAGCCCTTGCCACAGCCTGGGCCCTGCCCTCGGTATTCCACGCACCACTTCAGGCGCACCCTCGCCATAGCCCTCTACGGCCAACACTGTGCTCAGATGTGGAAACTGAGGTACAAAAAAGGCTGGAGTTACTTGCCCGAGATTTAACCCTGGGTGCCACTTCCTGACCCTAGTGTCTACCATCTTACCCTCCTGTCTCCTTCTCTGGGCGTTCTGGGCCTTGGTTACCCCATTTGTAAAGCAAGGAAGCCGGGACCTGACATTTGAGACCCCACTGGTGGGTTCCCCCTCCTATTTGGGAAATCCACACAAGACTCAGGGTGACACGTATTCTTTGACCTCCACACCCAGCCCGTGAGTTCCTCCGACAGTGAGGCCCCTGAAGCTGACCCAGCAGGCGGGAGCGACGCGGACGAGGACGAGGACGACCGGGGGGTCATGGCCGTCACAGCCGTTACTGCCACAGCTGCCAGTGACAGGATGGAAAGTGACTCGGATTCTGATAAGAGTAGTGACAACAGTGGCCTGAAACGGAAGACATCAGCATTGAAGGTAGGGGTCAAGCCAGGGCATGGCCTGTGCGTGACACAGGCACCCCAGCACCCTGAAACCTCTCCCACCAGCACCCTTCTCTTCTTTAACAAACATTGAGATAAAATTGTTACACCACAAAATTGATCATTTCAAAGTGTACAACTCAGTGATTTTTAGTATATTTGCAGAGTTGCCATCTTTTTCTAGTTCCAGAACATTCTCATCATCTCAAAAGGGACCCCAGAACCATGCATGAACTGTCACCCCATCCCCTCAAATTTGCACCCACAAATTCCTATCTCCGTACTTTTCTGTTTTGGGCGTTTCTTGTCAGTGGTGTCGGGCGTTGTGTGGTTCTCATGAGCATGATATCTTCAAGGTTCTTCATGTGGTGGTGTGTTGAGCGATGCTGCACTGTAGAGATGGCCCCCGAGTTTGTCCATTTGTGCTTTTTTTTTTTTTTTTAAATCTTTATTTTTATATGGTGCTGAGGATCGAACCTAGGGCCTTGTGCATTCTAGCTCTACCGCTGAGCCACAATCCCAGCCCCATGTCCATTTGTCAATGGTCATTTGGCTTCTTTCCCACTTCTTGGCCGGGATGGCTCATGCTGCTGTGAAAATTCCTGTACAGTTTTTTTTTTTTTTTATGCAGATGATGTGTGTTCAGTTCTGTTGGGGACAGTCTCTTCCCTGTCTTTTGACTGCCTCTAAATATATGGGTACATGATGAAATGACCAGGTTCTTAATAGTAAATTCTTTGATAGAGGAAGAAATTTAAAAATTTCTTTTAAATATTTTTTTGTTTTACTTTTTTGGTGGTGGATATTAAACCCAGGACCCTCTACATGCTGAGTACCTACTCTACCACCCAGTTATCCCCCAGCCCCTATTGTTTTTAACTTGTTTATTTATTTATTTTTTTATTGTGGTACTGGGGATCGAACCCAGTGCCTCATGCATGCTAGGCAAGTGCTTTACTACTGAGCCACAACCTTGGCCCCCTATTATTATTATTTTATATCTTTAATATGTGGTGCTGAGGATCAAACCCAGGGCCTCACACCTGCAAGGCAAGCACTCTACCCCTGAGCCACAACCCTGGCCCCTTATTTTTATTTTTAGTGGTGCTGGAGATTGAACCCAGGGCTTTGTGCATGTGAGGTAGGCACTCTACCAATTGAGCTATATACCAGCACCCCCCCATTATTTTTATTTTTAATTTAAAAAAATTTTTTAATTACAGTTGGACACAATACCTTTATTTTATTTATTTTTACGTGGTGCTGAGGATCGAACCCAAGGCTTCACACATGCTAGGCAAGCACTTTATAGCTGAGCCACAACCCCAGCCCCCCCCAATTATTTTTTTATTTTTTATTATTTTTTTAGTTATTCATGGGCACAATGTCTTTATTTTGTTTATTTTTTGAGGATCGAACCCAGGGTCCCACACGTGTGAGGCGAGCGCTCTACCCCTGAGCCACAACCCCAGCCCCCCAGTTATTATTATTATTATTTTTTTTAATATTTATTTTTCAGTTTTCAGTGGACACAACATCTTTATTTTATTTTATGTGGTGCTGAGGATCGAACCCAACGCCCCATGCATGCCAGGCGAGCTCGTTACCGCTTGAGCCACATCCCCAGCCCCCCCAATTATTTTTTATAATAACATTTGCTTTTGCTTCTAAAGCCATGAGCCATATTCATTGTAGGTATTTTGGAAAATGCAGAAAGCTAAAAAAAAAAAGTTTTCTGCTATCCGTGGGGTGTTACTGAACCAAACAAGGATACATGATATCTTGATGTATTTAGGAGCTTGTTTGTTTTGTAAGTAGTGTTATGAGCATTTCCTTGCATTACATTTTGGTTGGTTGGTTGGTTATTAGAGATTGATGTCCTTGGGGCACTTAACCACTGAGTCACCTCCCCAGCTCTTTTTATTTTTTAGTTTGAGACAGTTTCTTGCTGAGTTGCTCAGGGCTTCGTTAAGTTGCTGAGGCTGGCTTTGAACTTGGGATCCTACTGCCTCAACCTCCCAAGTTGCTGGGATTACAGGAGTATGCCGCTGCTCTTGTCTACATTTTGTTTTACAATGAAGTTCTCAATGGCTGAGAAGTTGTCTACAATATAAATTAATTCTGTTATCTTAAGATTGTTGAGTAGTTTTTTCCCCAACTTTTTTTTATATTTATTTTTTAGTTATTATGGGACACAATATCTTTATTTTATTTACTTTTTTTTAAGAGAATTTTTTTAATATTTATTTTTCATTTTTTAGTGAACACAACCTGTTTATTTTATTTTTATATGATGCTGAGGATTGAACCCAGCACTGTGTGCATGCCAGGCGAGCGCGTTACCGCTTGAGTCACATCCCCAGCCCTTATTTACTTATTTTTATGTGGTGCTGAGGATTGAAC
The DNA here is from genome assembly GCF_021218885.2 of Marmota monax. Lineage (NCBI taxonomy): Eukaryota > Metazoa > Chordata > Mammalia > Rodentia > Sciuridae > Marmota > Marmota monax. Next base: position 4,180,001 of record NW_026692494.1, on the reverse strand, counting down.
CCAGGGCCTCGCACGTGCTAGGTGAGCGCTCTACCACTGAACCCCAGCCCCAGCCTCAGCCTCTGCCCCTCCCCAACTTTTTATGATATGCTTTGACATTGTTTTTTAGAAGTTCCCATTTATTTCCACTTGTTGTTCAATGAGTCACACAGAAATATATAGAATCCATCCTCTCACACTTAGAGGTAGTCAGTATGGTTCAGTATGTACCAATTTTTTTGCAATTTTGCTTTAAACAAATATAAATTATTATAACTCTTTTTAATAGCACTGGGCATTTGTTGGAAAGCCCTTCCATTTGTGATCTTCACCATAACATGCCCTTGGCGTTCCTTTCCTGTTTTGGGAGCTGTGGTTTAATAAGCAATCAGCTTTATACTCTCCCTTTGGCCACATTATTTTGTCAGAACTTTTCCTTGCAGCTGTAGATCTGGACTTTATATTTATCTTCTGAAGGCCCCATTGAGTACCTCCTTTTGTAAGGATTTTATGGGTTAAAACACATCCTTGGGCTATGGTTGGGTTCAGGGGTAGAGCACTCGCCTAGTATGTGTGGGGCACTGATTTTGATCCTCAGCACCACATAAAAATAAAATGAAGATACTGTGTCCACCTAAAACTAAAGTAAATAAACAAATATTAAAAAAAAAAAAAAGACATCCTAGACCCCCACCATGAGCCTTCTTGGAGTCAGGCCCAGCATGGTGCCTGGCCAGTAGGGACACTGAGCTGGTCTTTCCACCTGGACACTGCCTGTGTGCTGTTTTTACCATAGTACAGAGCTGTCCTGCTCAGGGACACTTGCCCCCCCCCCCCCCCCCCCGCCTCCTCTTCAGCCTTCCATGTGCACATAGGAAGAGTGGGTCCTTTTTTACAAGGCCCTGTCAAGGACCACATGCTGTTGCTCTTTGGTACTAGGAATTGAACTCAGGGGCCCTCGACCACTGAGCCATATTACCAGCCCTATTTTGTAATTTATTTAGAGACAGGGTTGCACTAAGTTGCTAGCATCTTGCTTTTCCTGAAGCTGGCTTTGAACTCATGATCCTCCCGCCTCAGCCTCCTGAGCCGATGGGATTACAGGTGTGTGCCACCACGCCAGCTCAGTTGCCCTTTTAACATCCTGGTTGTCTTAGTCCTCCCGTTTTGCCCTATTGTTCAGGGCACCAGGCCACACCCACACCCCAGCTTCAAATGCTTAACCTTTCTCAGGGTCTGGAGCTGCTTCAGAATCTGACAGAAACCTGGAATTAATAACATGTGAACTCAGGATACAAAAAATGTCCTATAATTCGGTCATTCCCTGAATGCTGGGTTAAGAGTCTTCATCCTAATGCAGATGAGGAAGGAAACAAAGAATCTTTAATTTCCTCGCTTTCTTTTTCTTGATGTCCTTTCTCTCTGACCCTGGCCTAAGCTCGCTGCTCATCTCAGCCACCTCCTTTTTTGTTTTTTAGTACCTTTATTTTATTTATTTATGTGTGCTGAGGATCAAACCTAGGGCCTCACACATGCTAGGCGAGTGCTCTACCGCTGAGCCACAACCTCAGCCCCCCACCTCCCTTTTTAAAGGTGTGGTGTGAAATGAGCCTCAGCAGGCCTTGGCTTGGGATCTGTAAGATGGGGTCTAACTCCACCCAGCCTGTGCAGCCCTGTGGGTCCAGCCCCAGCCAGAGCCCTGTCTTCTGACTGCCTGCTCTGCCACCAGGCCTTCTTCATATCTTCTGAAATGCCAGGCTCCTCATCCCAAAGGCCTTGGCACCTGGGGCTGTCAAGCCTCTGTTCCCCGTGTTCACCCTCAGGCCTCATAGCAGCATCTACCTTTGAGCTCCTGATCTCAGGCACCCCAACCAGCCCTTTTTTATTTTACAGGACTTCTTGTTCTAACAGAGTCTTATTTAATATTTACATCTGTCTCTGGACTAAAATATAAGTCACCCAGGAGTAGGGGCTTCACCTCTCATTTAGGGGTCACCAAGTACATGTATGTGCTAGCTTGGCTGCCACAACGGAGTGCTGCAGCTGGAACAGCTCAAATGGTAGGACCTTACTTCCCACAACCCTAGAGCCAGAAGTCTGAAATCAAGGTGTGGTGGGGCGGGGACTTCCTGATGTGTCCCGACATGGTTGTTCCTTTGTGTCTGTGTCCTAGTCTCCCCTTCTTAGAGAGACCCAGTCATACTGCATTAGGCCTACCCTAGTGACCTCTTCTTACCTTGGTGCCCTCTCTCAAGACCTTATTACCAAACATAGATACACAACTAGTCCCTAATGCTGAGGCCTCAGGTGGGGCACAGAGTAGTCAACAGTTGTTAGGAAGATGAGCACATCTCTGGTTGTGGCAGAATGAGCAGAAGTGCTTCGTGACTCTGAACAGATGTCCTGATGGGAAACTGTGCTGTCTTTACTGGGCAGGGATTGATTTCTAAGGCCCATTTCTCTTTACTATCTCAGTTAATTCTTTGTATGATTCTAAAGTTGTTTTCTTCATATGGACTTCAGAGAACAGTATGTCCCTGAAATTGAATGAAGACTATCTGTATCGGTATCTAAGATTTTTTTTTTTTTAATTGACCTGAAGCTCACGTAACACTCCACTACCATTCTTTGTGTGTGTGTGCGTGTGTGCATGTGTGTGCGCGTGTGTGCACGCATGTGCCTGGGATTGAACCCAGGGATTTGCCAATGCGAGTCAAACATTTTGCCCCTGAGCTACACCCCAGTCCCTCCCACCCCTTTTTTATATTTTATTTAGAGGCAGGGTTTTGCCGAGTTGTTTAGGACCTCACTAAAGTTCCTGAGGTGGGCCTTGAACTTGTGATCCTCCTGTCTCAGCCTCCTGAGCCTCTGGGATTGCAGGTGTGCGCCACTGTGCTCGGCCCCACTAACCATCCTTAAGTGGTATCAGGCACATTCAGGCACATTCATGTGGTGTGCGCCATCACTGCCATACATCTCTAGAACTTTCCAACTTAAACTGAAGCTTCTTCCACTCAACACTAAACCCAGCCCCTGGCTCCTTCTCTTCTGCTTCCTGTGTCCGTGCCTCTGACAACTCCTGTGAGTGGAGTCCTGCAGTGTGTCACCTAGTGTGACAGGCTCATTTTACTGACTATTGTGTCCTCAAGATTGGATCCCTGGTTTTTATTAGATTCTCAAAGACTCCCGTGGAAGCTTCTAGGATTGACCTCTACTGAGCTATGAGGGACCAGGTGGGGAATCGCAGGTTTCTCAGCCGCTGATATGACCAGACTGTTCCCTCACAGATGTCAGTCTCAAAACGAGCTCGAAAAGCCTCCAGCGACCTGGATGAGGCCAGTGTGTCTCCATCTGCAGAGGACTCGGAGAGCTCATCAGAGTCAGCAAAGACCAGTGACCAGGTCAGCAGGCAGCAGCTCCTTGATGGGGGGCTCGGGGGCCTGTGAGGGAGCCAGTCAGCAACGGCCCCTGAAGCTCCTGTCTCTTCACCCAGGACTTCACCCCCGAGAAGAAAGCCGTGGTCCGAGCACCACGACGGGGCCCCCTGGGAGGACGGAAGAAAAAGGTAGACCCTGTCGGTTTTGTTCCCTTGCTCACCCAGGGCTTCCTGTCACGGTGCCAGGCCCTGCCCTCAGTGCAGAGTTTGGCCCTTGTGGGAAGGGGGGCCGGGCTGCAGGCAGGTGCCACAGAGCAGCAGGTTTCTGAACGCCCACGTGCTCATGCTGCACCAGGAGCAGGTGCTGAGAAGCCGCCATCAGGCTTGGAAAACTGGATTCTGGAACGACACAGCCTCGAGGGTTCCTGTGTCTGATTTTGTGTGTGTGTCTGTGCTAATATGAGCATGAGTAAGTGTGGATGGTGTGTCCATGGATATGTTTTGTGTGTCACTGGGTTTTTTTTGTGCATGAGTGTGTTGTGTGTTTGTAAACGTGTGTCGGTGTACCAGAGTGTGTACAAAGCTGTGTCGATGCGTCCCTGTATGCTTGCGCTATGTGTTGGGGCTGGGCGGTCGAAGGCCGAAGGAAGCAGCTTGTGTGGGTGGCCCCTGTGTAGTACTGCACGACGATCCTGCCACCAAACCCCTGGGCTCTGTTCTGCTCCCTGTCACCTGTGAGAAAGTGAGGCCTGGGGAGAGACCCCCTTACCCCAAGTGAAGGATCCAGCCGTGGCCCAAGATGCCAGGGCTGCCTGTGGCCCTGTGTTTTCACTGTGGAGATGGGGGTGGATTTAGGGGGTGATGGGATGCTCAGAGTGAGCCCTGAATGGGGTGCGGGCCAGGGCAGATTCACCCTCTCCTTGCCCTGTGCACCTGGCCTCCCATCCCACCCCTCAGCCTCCTGACCTCCTGGCTGGCCCTGTCACTTTCCAGAAGGTGCCATCAGCCTCTGACTCAGACTCCAAAGCAGATTCAGACGGGGCTAAGGAGGAGCCAGTAGCCTTGGAGAGGTCAGCGTCTTCCTCCTCCTCTTCCCCCTCCTCCTCCGACTCGGATGTGTCTGTCAAGAAGCCTCCACGTGGCAGAAAGCCAGGTAGGGCTGACGCCTGCTGTCCTGCAGCTGCTACTGTGGGCCGCCTCTGCTAGGGGGCTGGAGCGGGCTTCCTGTCCCTGTCCTCCTCACCCAGCAGCCCTGGGAGTGATGGTGGACGAACCACCCCCTCCCCCTCTTCCACAGTTGAGAAGCCTCCCCCAAAGCCCCGAGGGCGGAAACCAAAGCCTGAGCGGCCACCATCCACCTCCAGCAGTGACAGGTAGGTGTCAGCCAGGGTTACTTGTAGCTCAGTCTCGGGGTGGCAGTATGAGTTCAGGCCAAGTCCTCTGTCCACCTAGGACAGAATCCAGGTGTGAGGTGGGCTGGGGTCCTGGGGCAGAGTCCAGAGGGAACCAGAGGCCCCAATGCCATTTGCCTCAGCGACAGTGACGAAGTGGACCGCATCAGCGAATGGAAGCGTCGGGATGAGGAGCGGCGGCGGGAGCTGGAGGCGCGGCGGAGGCGGGAGCAGGAAGAGGAGCTGAGGCGGCGACGGGAGCAGGAGAAGGAGGAGAAGGAGCGGCGACGGGAGCGTGCGGAGCGCGGGGACGTTGAGTGTGGGGGCAGTGGCGGCAGCAGTGGAGAGGAGCTCAGGACGGAGGACGAGCCCCTTAGGAAGCGTGGCCGCCGGGCCCGGGGCCGCGGACCCCCGTCCTCCTCTGACTCAGAGCCCGAGGCTGACCTAGAGAGAGAGGTGTGTGCCCTGGAGGGTGGCGGGGGCTGCTGCCTGTGCTTGTCCCCCTCACCCTGTTGTGGCCTTAGTGCACAGTTCCTTCACCTGCCGGGGAGGTAGCGCCGAAGCAGTGAGTGGGCCTGGAAGCCCAGGCTGGGGGAGCTGACGGAGAGTCCTAGTGACGTGGGTGTCCAAGGCTCAAACTGGAGAGTGGTTTCCATTTTTGTGGTGCTAGGATGGAACCCTGGGCTTTACACATGCCAGCAAGGCCTCACCACCAAATATATCCCCAGCCTCTTTTCCACTTTAAATAGGAGTAGATCCCTTTAGTTGAGAAGGTGACATTTAAGGAAGGAGCCAATGAAGTGAGAGGGGATCTAGGGAGAAAAGCATTCTAGGCAGCAGTTACCACCTATGCAAAGGCCCTGAGGCCTCACATACTAGAGGCACAGTGAGGGGCTCCTGGCTGGAGCAGAGGGAACAAGGGGGAAAGAGGAAGGAGGGAGGCAAGAAGGGCATGGGGCAGGTCCTACAGGGACCTATGAGCCATGGGGAGGACTTGGCCTTTGACCCCGAGGGAGGTGGGAGCCATGGAGGCTGTAGGCAGAGGGGAGAGAGGTCTGATTTTAGGTGTTCACACGTGCCCTCTGGCCACTGTAAGGGAACAAACAGCTTGTGGGTGGGTGTGGGAGCACTTAGGGCTCTGAGAAGTGGTGGCAGCTGGTGAGCCTGTTCTGTGCCTTGGGCTGTGGTCCTATCAAGCTCTCTAACTTGTGACACTGGCAGTCTGGCAGAATTCAGTCTGGCCTCATAGCCTGAGCCCCACATGATGGCAACCCCAGGCCAGGTCTCCTTTCTTTATTGGAACTTGGCAAAATACCTCTTCTCTCCATCACCCCCTTTATTTACAAAGGGGAACCCAGCTCCTGGCAGAGGAGGGGTCCCCACCCCACCCTGAGCTGCTGGGCAGGAATGTGGCTCAGCCCCTCCATTGGTGGAGCCCTGGACTCCCAGTCTGCTCAGCCCTCTCAGGGCCGGAGATCAGGAGTCAACCTGCCCACCAGCTGCAGGCAGGGAGAAGGGCCGTGGAGTGGGGAGCCGCAGCTCTAGATGGGGTGGTCTGAGGTCTGAGACCATGAGCCCCATCACCTATGCTCCAACCCCACCCCTGGCCCTGGCTGCTGTAGGCAAAGAAAGCGACCAAGAAGTTGCAACCGCAAAGCACAGACCCCCCGAGGAAACCCAGCCAGAAGGAGAAGAGAGGGCGGCCTGAGGAGAAGCCCAGAGGCAGGTCAGCTCCACAGCCCCCAGCCTCACCCCAGCCTGGACCCCGTGCTTCTCCGCCTCCCAGGAGGTCTCCTCCCCCATCGAGGCATGGCTTTGGAATTTAGCCCTGGAGCCAAATCCACTTGAGGGTTCAAGTTGCGGGGGAGCCAGGGCTCCAGGATTGTGGTCCTAGGTATCCCTGGGTGATACTTGGGGGCAGTGGTGGCTGTCGTGACTGGAGGAGCTCCTGGCATGGAGCAGGTGAAGGCCAGGGATGCTGCTCAGCATCCTGCAGTGCCCAGGATGCCTCCCCCAGAGAACGACACGGCCAGTGTCCACAGTGCCAAGGGCAGCAGCCGAGCCCCAGCCTGGTAGTTGTGGTTCTGAGACCCACTGAGGGAGGGACGTGGAGCCCATCCCTGGCCCACGTTGTAAATGGAATTCCAGCCACTGGTGAACAGACAGCCCTGGAGAACCGGCCAGCGTGACCCTCTGACTGCTGTGCCGTGGAGTGTGATGTGCGACTTACTTGCTTTTTTTCCTTGGTACTGGGATGAACCCAAGGCACTCTACCGCTGAGCCAAGCCCCAGTCCTTTTTGGGTTTTTAAAATTTTAGAAATTAAAAAAAATTTTTTTAAGTTATACATGGGCACAATATCTTTATTTTGTTTATTTATTTTTATGTGGTGCTGAGGATTGAACCCAGGGTCTCACACGTGCAAGGCGAGCACTCTACCACTGAGCCTCAACCCCAGCCCCTTGTCTTTTATTTTGACACAGGGTCTTGCTGAGTTATTGAGGCTGGCCTCAAAATTATGATCTTCCTGCCCCAGCCTCCCGAGTCACTGGGATGACAAGCGTGCTCGCTTTCGTTCGAATATCAAACTCAAGTGCTTTCTGTTGCTGCCAGCCCTCTGCCACAGGGGTAGAGGAGGAGTTCTAGCACTCCGCTTGGTTCACAGAGCCCGCATAGAGGGGGCTGGGTCTTGGTCTGCTTGAAGCCTGTAGCTGACTTGGTCCTGTCCTGGAGCTAGATAGTGACAAGCTCTGACCTGTCCTTGAACCCAGCCCCTGCGGCCTCCTAAAGGTTTCCTTCTGCCCTTTGGGTGGGTCCACCCCCAGGCCCTGGTTCTTGGGTGGGAGGACTACATGGTTTGCTGGGTTCCGTATGATGGGGTGCCTCTCCACAGGTCCATGAAGGTAGAACGAACCCGAAAGCGGTCCGAAGGGTTCCAGTTAGACCGGAAGGTGGAGAAGAAGAAAGGTGAGGAGCCAGCAGCCTGGGCTTCGCAGCCCGAGTCTGCTGGGGATGGGAGCAAGTGCATGAGGTGGGGTTCTCTGGTCCGAGAGGGCGCTAGGCAGGTCCTCAGCACCCCTGAGGTGGGGGCTGGAGCGTGTGCAGGGTGGGCTTAGCTGCCCCCTGCCCTCTTCTCCCCCTACCCTGGCTCCTCTGAGGGTCTTGAGGCATTGCCCCAGCTGGCCTGGAGGCCCGCTCAGTCCTGCCACTCGCTGTCTTTCCTGGCCCTAGAACCTTCTGTGGAGGAGAAACTCCAGAAACTGCACAGTGAGATCAAGTTTGCCCTCAAGGTTGACAACCCGGTAAGACATTCTTGGGGCCATGGTATCATAGCACAGCCACTTCCCTGAGCCGTGTAGTCCCCTCTGCCACTTGCATCCAGGGCTTCCTTAGAATTCTTGGGAAGCTTGGGCAAATCCAGGGCCCCACTGGTGGAGTCCCTCATGGGATGGCCTTGCCAAGGGCAGTGCCTAGCTTCGCCAGCAGGGGCGCCTCAGGAGGATCCCCAACAGTGGGATTCTGGGTTATCCCTGCCTGTCCTGAGTCCCTGCCAGTGGCACAGTAAGTGGCACTGCTCTGCAGGATGCAGCCTTCCCTGCAGAGAGGCCAGGATGTCTCTTGCCCAGAGCTGCCATTTTTTACTCCCCATCCGACAGGACGTGAAGAGGTGTCTTAATGCACTGGAAGAACTAGGGACCCTGCAGGTGACCTCTCAGATCCTGCAGAAGAACACAGATGTGGTGGCCACATTGAAGAAGGTATGGTGGGACTAGAGATGGGCCTGCAGTGGGCCAGGCACAGTCAGGAATGCCTGGGCTGGGGTTCCTGGAGGGCTGGTGGCTGTGGGCACCCCATGGAGGGTGGCAACCTCAACTGGAGAGGAGGGTCTGGGGTGGGCAAGGCCAGCTGCCTTCAATAAGTGGGGCCTCCTGGTGGCCAGATTCGCCGATATAAGGCCAACAAGGATGTGATGGAGAAGGCGGCAGAAGTCTATACTCGGCTCAAGTCACGGGTCCTGGGACCAAAGATTGAGGCGATCCAGAAAGCGAACAAAACTGGAACAGAGAAGGAGAAGGCCGAGGCAGAGAAGGCTGAGGAGAAGCTGGCTGGGGAAGAGGCCCCCAAGGAGAAGGTGGAGGAGGAGCCCAGCACCGGTGAGGGGTGGGATGGGCCTCTGAGCCTTGGTCTCCTGGCCAGAGGAGCAGTGCTTGCAGGATATTTTGGGTGGGAACCCAGCTCTGCTCTCTTCCCCAGACTGTCTGGAGTGGGTGTTCCTGTTGGTAGCATCTGCAGACCTGGTTCCATCCCGGCATAGTTGGCAAAGGGTGTTCTGGCTCTGCTGAGTGCCAGACAGAGTGCAGGTGGCCTTGAGGCCTTGACAGTGCCTGCTCGTGATAGCAGGTGCCTGTGCTGCTTGTGGGCCCAGAGCCCAGATGCCTGGGGGCCACACATGCCCCTGGGATCCAAGCGTGTGTGAGGCCAGGAGCTGGGAGTTCCCAGAAAGGCAGCTGTGGCAGTGTGGGTGCGAGGCCTCAGCCTAGCTTGCTGGGCCCCAGGTGGCTGAGGAGGCTAGAGACATTGAGAGCACAGAGGGATTCGTAGGGTGGCCAGGGTCAGGTGGTCCCAATGTAGGTGCTCAGGTCAGCCCTTCATACCAGTGGCTTAGCTGAAGGCCAGTCAGGACAGCCCTGAGGCTGCTCTTTATTTATATGTCAGGCTGAGATGTGCTCTTCCCTGTTGTCACTTGCGGCCCCCCTCTCTTAAGACTGGTGCCCTGTGGGCGTGGAGCTGGCTGTAGTAGTGACTCACCCAGCTAGCACCTCGTGGGTGACCCTTTGAGGAGGGTCGACTGTCCTTCACCGTCCTTCAGCATATTGACTCAAAGCTGACTCACTCTGGACAGAAAGGGTAAGGGAATCCCAGACCTAGTCCAGCAGTGTGCCATGGCCCTCTGTCCTCCAGGTCTCTCAGCGCCTGTGAATGGTGAGGCCATGTCCCAGAAAGGGGAGAATGTGGAGGACAAGGAGCAGGAGGACGGGCAGGACTCTGAGGAGGGCCTGAGACGTGGCTCCTCTGAAGATCTGCACAACAAGTGAGTGTCACCTGCAAGAGGGGAGCCTTTGTGGGAGGAGGCAATGGGCAGTGTACCCCACTATCTTATCACTGGTTCTTGATGGACCTGGTCTTGCTGGGAAGAGTCCCAGGGATGTTCCCTCCACTTTGGTCCCCTGTCACAAATTTGCAGCTAGCCTTTGGTCCACCTGGCTGGCACTGGCCAACAGTGTCCCCCCTCGGGCAGCTCCAGGGCTTTGAGCTGCCTGGGCCAGGCGTCCTGGGCAGGTGCTATTTTGCCGACCCCGTGGGACAGGCAGGCACAGTTTGTGAACACCAGTCCCCACCTGCAGCCAGGGCTGAGGCCACGGGCTGTGTCTGGCAGGTGAGGCTGGTTAGTTCAGTGCCCACTCACCCAGCCCTGCTCTCTGCTGGCCCATCCGCCTCCCACGCGGCACGTCCACAGCAGGTGGGCGCTGTGCTCCTGGTGCTCACAGTTGCCTAGCAGTAGGCGGGGCAGGAGAGGAGAGCAAGGCAGTGCCCGAGAACCTGGGGCCAGGACCAGCTCTTCCTCAGGACTGGCCCTGCCTGACAGCTCCAGAGGTAGGGACAGGGCCAGTGCAGCCTCACGTGCCACCTTTGCTGTGCCCCACCAGCAGCCTACGGGAGGGCCCCGATCTGGACAGGCCTGGGAGCGAGGAGCAGGAGCACGAGAGGGCGCAGCTGGACTCGGAGTCCCTGGACGAGGAGAGCTGAGCCCGGCAGCCCTGGCCTTGGCCCAGCTCAGCCACAGTAGAGTCCTAGGCCTGCCCCGTCTCTTTCCCAGCCTCCCATGAGAGCAGAGAACTTTTGGGGAAACGCTGTGCTGTTTGTATTTGTCTCCTTGGATTTTTTTCTGCCTAATTTCTGTGATTTCTGACCGACATGAAATGACTATAAAGGGTTTTTTAATGAAAAAAGATTGCTTTTATTGACTTGGTTTTCCAGCATCACTGGTGGGTGAAGCGGAGCCCAGGGCCAGGGAGCAGTTTGCAGCTGTCAGAGGCCCTTAGGGGACAGAGGGTCAAGCTACTGGGCCACCATGAGTAGTGAGAGTGACTGTCCTCGCAGTACCTCAGGCCCCGTGGTGCTAGTGGCAAAGGAGGCTGGACGGAGCAGGGCCTCCATGAGAGGAGGAGAAACGAGGCTCGGAACTTCACAGCTCAGACAGAGGCTGCGGGGTGGCTCTTCCTGCCTTTGGCAGCCTGGTGCGGGCAGGCCAAGCAAGAACAGAGGTGGCTCAGAGGGCAGAGTGCAGAGTACACCTTCCCTGAATGTCCCAGCTTATGTGACCTGACTCTAGTGTGTCTGTTGCCCCTAGGCTGTAGGAGGCTTCAGCGCCCCCAGGCATTTGGGCCTATAGGGGTGCTGCAGTTGTCTCCTCTACTGAGCTTTTACCCCGCGTGAGCCTTGCTGTGGGCCTCCCCGCTCGTGCCAACTGCATTGCCAGCTCCTGTGAGCTTGGCATGTGGCCTTCCTCACGGGTGCAAGAGGGTGACCCCACCTCATGACTGCTATATGGATTTAGAGAGGACACCTGTTACTTGGTAGTTCTTTCAACAGTGGCTTCCCGTGTTTGTCCCCTGCCTGTGATGACCAAGTTCCCCTATCCAGATGGGAAGTAGGTGTGGTCTCCAGGGAGGAACTCCTGAGCCTCAGACCCAGGTTTGGTTTGGATAGACCTGATGTCCTGGCCCCGCCATCTAGTGACTGCATGTGGCACAGTCAGAAGGAGCCTTGGCAGAGCTGGCTGGGCACTCAAGAGTAGCCCTGTCATCTGAGGCACAGCTTCTCCAGCTTAGAGCTAAGCTGATGTGACCTGGCCCTGCACTACTCCAGGCATCCTCGGTGACCCTTGGGCGAAGCAGCTCACCCATCCTGCACCTGCTGGAGCTCAAAGGACCCGGGTCCTTTTCAGAGAAGATGGTGCTTAAAAAAGAGATGCAAGTTTCGATGTAGCATGGTCATCACTGTGCTACAGGGTTCTGGGAAGGGCGGCTGAGCAGGTCTCTCTCTGGTCGCTGGCTTTCCATGAGGCAGCTGCTCCCCGCTGTAGCAGTGAGTGGGGCCCAGCAGCAAGGAAGCTCCTGGCTCATGGACACCCTGAGTGTCCCCATCTCTGGGCACTCGGGGCAAGGAGAGGAGAGGGTTAGAACTGGAAAGCGGGCTGGTTGGTCACCTGTCAGTTTTTCTGATCGATGCAGCTCCAATGTCCTCATCCCCCTCTCAGGGTCCCCCTGAAGATCAAGGGGAGTATGGCTAGGGAAGAAGGGGTCTCCATAGTTATCACCCAGGCAGGCCTTGGCCTAACCCAGATCTCAAAGCATGCTGAGCAGGCTCTGTCAGGCTCCGTCCCTTCTGCTCACACTTTTGCTTGGCTGCCTCAGCCCTGCCTCCTCAAGGACCAGAGGACTGTGGGTAGGACTGTGGGTAAGTGGCCAGAGACAGGAAGTAGCTTGGTTCGTCACTTCCCTCACCCAACAGCCAAGCTAGTGCAGAGCTGTGGAGGTGACTCTGCTGGCTGGCAGCAGCTTTGTCCTCAGGAAGCCCTTTCTCAGCCTCACTGGGTGCTAGCAGAGGTGGTGAGTGTCTGCCTCAGGGTGGCCATGGTATTCTAACACAATTCTGCAACAAGGGAGCAAGGTTCTCAAGACACCTTACGTATGAGGTATGGGGGTGCACCTGTCGCCTAGGTAGGAGGCTGAGGCAGGAAGATCTTAAGTTCAAGGCCAGCCAGGACAACTTAGCAAGACCCTATCTCAAAATAAAAGGACTGTGAGCGGAGCTTAGCGGTGGGGCACTTCTCTGGCATGTGGGAGGTCTTGGGTTCCATACCTAGTACTGGGTTGGGGGACCATGTGGGTCGGGTATGGTGGCCACACCTGTAATCCCAGCAGCTCAGGAGGCTGAGGCAGGAGGATCACAAGTTCAAAGCCAGCGCCAGCCTCTGCAAGTTAATGAGGCCCTAAGGAACTCAGTGAGACCCTATCTCTAAATAAAATATAAAAAAGAGGCTGGGGATGTGGCTCAGTGGTTAAGTGTCCCTTGGTTCAATGGTTCAATCCCTGGTACCAAATGAGAAAAAAAGACAGTGAGGTTGCTCACGGCTTTGGGATTGCTTTCAGAGCCAGGTGGTCGTGGGAGCCAACCGTAAGACGATAGCCGTGGAGCCACATTGAGGGCCTAGAAGAGCCCCCTAAAGATAAGGAGTCTGCAGTGGGGCAAGTGGAGCGCACCTTACACTGGGCGCGTTTCCATTCTCCTAATTGACTTGCTCACTGAAGGGCTTCAGGCGGGGCCCTGGTCAGCGGTCTAAGCGAGCCCAGCTCCTAGGTCAGGAGAGGGGAGAAAGGAGTGGGGACACAGGCCTAGGCCCTGGAGCATGGTGGCTGAACCCAGACAGTCACGTGCCCTATGGCTCCTGTGTCTGCCAGCTCTAGCCTGCAGGGCCCAGGGCTCTGAGGGACCAGAGCTGGATTTGGGGCCAGGAGGAGGCTCTGAGTGTGGCTCCCTGGGCAGTGCAAGCAGTAGGAGACGCCTGCGCTCTGGTCTGCAGATGCCTATAGCTGCCCACCAGGGGCCAAGGCGAAGGGCCCCACCAGCCAGCCAAGCGGGGGGCTGTGCTGCAGGCCATCCAGCACCTGGTCCAGCCCCTGCCATGCCTGGCTCACTCCTGCTCGGCTCTGGGCCAGGCGCTCGGCTGGCAGCTCCCCAACGGACCCAGCTGAGGACACGATGCCGTAGAGCTCACAGAGGCTGTGCCGCACCTGCCCGACCTGCTGTTGGAGCCCGGCCGGCAGGCCCTGGAGGCTGGAGGCCAGACCACTGGAGGCTGTGTGCAGCTGCCTGAGGAGGGTGCACACCCTGGACAGAGCTGCTGTGTCCTGCGCCTGTGGGAGGAAGGAGCACGGTGAGTGGACCCAGGGCCAGGCTGGGGGGGGTCCACCCAGTACCAGACACACCTCTTGGGGACCCAGATCTTCTGCTCTGGCACTCGATCCCCGGTCCAGGCACAGCTGTCCTTGTGGAGTCTTCATGGCCTTCTCAATCTGGAAAGAGACGTGCTGGGGACATGATGGTGCCTTGGCCGGGACTGGGGACGTTCATAGGGTGCTGGCCTTAGAGTCTCACAACCAGACCTTCCCCATGGCCTGGCAGGAAGGCCATGAGCAGTGGGCTCCTCTGTGTTGAGGACACAGTCCCATCCCCTGAGGTGCTCAGGTGGACTGCCAGTGGGATCATGGCACGCTCAGCCCAGGACCCTACATGGCTTCCCATCGTTGTTCGGGTAAAACCCAAGTCCTCACTGGGCCCGTGTGGTCTAGCCTCAGGGACATCTATGGCCTTATCCCCACCAACACCCCATCATTCTCTCTGCAGGGGTAACTCAGGTTCCTATCTGTCCCTTGATCCCTCCCAGCATGCTCTGGCCTCAGGGCCTTGACACGTGCTGCCCACTCAGCCCTGGCATACTCCTCCAGGCTGCCTCTTGAGTGAGCCCTCCCTGCCCACTGCGGGAAGTGGCTCTGTCCCTTCCTGTCTCTAACTGTCCATCACTGTCCTTCACTGGGTGTTTCTTACCTCACCGTTGGTCACTGTGTCCCCAGCACATACACCCGGCCCTCCCAGGACCCGTCGTCCTGTCCCGCACAGGGCCTTCCCTCCAGCCTTCCCTGCAGTGAGACTGAGCCTGCTGCTCCTGCAGAAGCCTCCAGGGCCAAAGCCAGTCTCAGGGTTTAGTCCCCAGTTGCCAAGCACCCTGCTTTCCTCCTGTCGTCACCAGGGCCTTCCGTCCTCACCCACACACCTTTGGGTGCTCCACGTTTGCAGTACACCCCGAGCCCAGCTGCTCCAGCTGTACCAGCCTGTGGCGCCCCTCCCAGCTTCCCACTGCACCACCGTGCCCAGCTCCTGGCACGTGCCCACCCAGGTTGCTGTCCTGCTGTCTCTGTCCTCTCCAGGCTTTCACACTGCCACCTTGTTGGCCAGAACATGCCTCAGAGGGACACCCCGCCACCTGCTCTCTGCACAGCACGGCCTGGGCCTAGTGCTGAGGCCCCATTGGATGCCTTGCCACAGGGGCATTTGAGGGGTCTGGGGGCAAGGGGCCCAGGAGGGGGAGTCTCTTACCACCTGGAAGGAGTCCTGGAGCTGAGCCAGCGTGTCCCTGGCTTGGAACTGGTTGTGCTGCAGGTGGCTCAAGGCATGTTCAAAAGCCCGCTGGCGGAGGCCCGGGGCCAGGTCACTGAGGCGGACAAAGTAGCTTCCCTGGTCGGCCGAGAGCACCCGGGGCCCCGGCCTAGAGGCCGCCAGCTGAGCTGGAGGGGAAGAAGCCTTCAGCCCAGACCGCCCTGCAGGGTGGCTGGGCGCCCGGGACAGGGGGACAGCCCTCCCGTGGCCCTACTCACCTTGCTCCTCGGAGCTCATGGGGTGGAAGATCTCCCCCAGCCCCTCCAGCTCGTCTCGGAGCGTGGCGAAGCCAGTGGTTCCTTGGCACACAGCCGAGGCCCTCTGCTGCCCCGCCGCCGCCTTGCTCAGGGCCCCGTGGGTGAGGTCCGTGACATCAGGCACCAGGGCCGTGGTGACACCTGTGGCTTCCCCAGCAGGCTCCCAGCCAGCTCCAGGGGGATCTGGGAGGTTGAAGACCCTGGAGGACAGGGCCTCTGTGGGGGTCAGAGCGGTCTGCTGGCCAACTGGGTCTGTAGCACTGTAGCTAACAGGTCCACCCCAGCCCTCGGCCTGGGCCTCAGGACACCAGCTTCGGCTACTGCTGAGACTGGTGTGGGCAGCACCCGAGGCCGCATTCCCTGCCCTGGCCAGCCCAGCAAGACCAGCTTCCGCAGTGCTGGTCAGTGCAGTGGTGCTGGGGTCCAGGGCCCCCTGCATGGCTCCTTGGGCCAGGCTGACCACATGGGTGACCTCACCATAGACGGTGTCGTTGGTGCCGGGCAGCGTGGATTTGGCGAAGCTCATGCCAGCCTCAACAGTGCCTTTGGCCACATTGGCTGCTCCTGTGAGCCCGGTGGACACAGTGTCCTTCGCACCCAGGACCACAGATTTCGTGGAGTCCAGGCCCCCCTGAACAGCTCCTTTGGCCACATCCATCGCCCCCATCACCCCACTGCAGACAGTGTCCTTGGTGCCCATCAGCACGTTCTTGGTGGTGTCCAGTCCAGTCTGGACAGTTCCTTTGGCCACATTCACTGCCCCAGTGACCCCAGTGGACACTGCGTCTTTGGTGCCAGTCAGCACGGTCTTGCTGGTGTCCAGGCCCCCTTGGACTACCCCTTTGGCCACAGTCACAGCCCCCGTCACCCCGCTACATAGAGTGTCCTTGGTGCCCGTCAGCACAGTCTTGCTGGTGTCCATGCCGGTCTGGACAGTTCTTTTGGCCACATTCACTGCCCCGGTGAGTCCAGATGTCACTGTATTTTTGGTGCCTGTGAGGACAGCTTTTGACGTGTCCAGGCCCCCCTGGACAGCTCCTTTGGCCACATTCACTGCCCCCATGAGCCCAGTGGACACTGTGTCCTTGGTGCCAGTCAGCACGGTCTTGCTGGTGTCCAGTCCAGTCTGGACGGCCCCCTTGGCCACGTTGACTGCTCCTGTGAGCCCCACGGACACAGTGTCTTTGGTGCCCAGGACCACAGACTTCGTGGTGTCCACACCCCCCTGGACAGCTCCTTTGGCCACGTTCATGGCCCCCGTCACCCCACTGCAGATGGTATCCTTGGTGCCTCTGGCGATATTCTGGGTCGTGCTCAGTCCAGTTTGTATGGCCCCTTTGGCCACGTTCATAGAGCCCATGACCCCTGTGGACACCGCGTTTTGGGTGCCTGTCAGGACAGCTTTTGACGTGTCCAGGCCCCCTTGGACAGCTCCTTTGGCCACGTTCACGGCCCCAATGAGCCCAGTGGACACTGTGTCCTTGGTGCCCGACAGCACGGTCTTGGTGGTGTCAAGTCCAGTCTGGACTGCCCCCTTGGCCACGTTGACTGCTCCTGTGAGCCCCGTGGACACAGTGTCTTTGGTGCCCGTGAGGACAGCTTTTGTTGTGTCCAGGCCCCCCTGGACAGCTCCTTTGGCCACGTTCATGGCCCCAGTGACTCCATCATAAACGGTGTCCTTGGTGCCCGTCAGCACGGTCTTGGTGGTGTCCACGCCAGTCTGGACAGTTCCTTTGGCCACATTCACTGCCCCGGTGAGTCCAGATGTCACTGTATTTTTGGTGCCTGTGAGGACAGCTTTTGACGTGTCCAGGCCCCCCTGGACAGCTCCTTTGGCTACATTCACTGCCCCCATGAGCCCAGTGGACACTGTGTCCTTGGTGCCAGTCAGCACGGTCTTGCTGGTGTCCAGTCCAGTCTGGACGGCCCCCTTGGCCACGTTGACTGCTCCTGTGAGCCCCGTGGACACAGTGTCTTTGGTGCCCGTGAGGACAGCTTTTGTTGTGTCCAGGCCCCCCTGGACAGCTCCTTTGGCCACGTTCATGGCCCCAGTGACTCCACCATAAACGGTGTCCTTGGTGCCCGTCAGCACGGTCTTGGTGGTGTCCACGCCAGTCTGGACAGTTCCTTTGGCCACATTCACTGCCCCGGTGAGTCCAGATGTCACTGTATTTTTGGTGCCTGTGAGGACAGCTTTTGATGTGTCCAGGCCCCCCTGGACAGCTCCTTTGGCTACATTCACTGCCCCCATGAGCCCAGTGGACACTGTGTCCTTGGTGCCAGTCAGCACGGTCTTGCTGGTGTCCAGTCCAGTCTGGACGGCCCCCTTGGCCACGTTGACTGCTCCTGTGAGCCCCGTGGACACAGTGTCTTTGGTGCCCAGGACCACAGACTTCGTGGTGTCCACGCCCCCCTGGACAGCTCCTTTGGCCACATTCAGGGCCCCTGTCACCCCACTGCAGACAGTGTCCTTGGTGCCGGTCAGCACGGTCTTGGTGGTGTCCATGCCGGTCTGGACAGTTTCTTTGGCCACATTCACTGCCCCCATGAGCCCAGTGGACACTGTGTCCTTGGTGCCCGTCAGCACGGTCTTGCTGGTGTCCAGGCCCCCCTGGACTACCCCTTTGGCCACATTTACAGCCCCCGTCACCCCGCTACATAGAGTGTCCTTGGTGCCCGTTAGCACGGTCTTGGTGGTGTCCACACCAGTCTGGACGGTTCCTTTGGCCACATTCACTGCCCCCATGACCCCAGTGGACACTGTGTCCTTGGTGCCCGTCAGCACGGTCTTGCTGGTGTCCAGGCCCCCCTGGACTACCCCTTTGGCCACATTCACAGCCCCCGTTACCCCGCTACATAGAGTGTCCTTGGTGCCCGTCAGCACAGTCTTGGTGGTGTCCATGCCGGTCTGGACAGTTCCTTTGGCCACATTCACTGCCCCGGTGAGTCCAGATGTCACTGTATTTTTGGTGCCTGTCAGGACAGCTTTTGACGTGTCCAGGCCCCCCTGGACGGCTCCTTTGGCCATGTTCATGGCCCCAGTGATTCCACCACAAATGGTGTCCTTGGTGCCCATCAGCACGTTCTTGGTGGTGTCCACACCAGTCTGGACGGTTCCTTTGGCCACATTCACTGCCCCCATGACCCCAGTGGACACTGTGTCCTTGGTGCCCGTCAGCACGGTCTTGCTGGTGTCCATGCCGGTCTGGACAGTTCCTTTGGCCACATTCACTGCCCCGGTGAGTCCAGATGTCACTGTATTTTTGGTGCCTGTGAGGACAGCTTTTGACGTGTCCAGGCCCCCCTGGACAGCTCCTTTGGCCACATTCACTGCCCCCATGAGCCCAGTGGACACTGTGTCCTTGGTGCCAGTCAGCACGGTCTTGCTGGTGTCCAGTCCAGTCTGGACGGCCCCCTTGGCCACGTTGACTGCTCCTGTGAGCCCCGCGGACACAGTGTCTTTGGTGCCCAGGACCACAGACTTCGTGGTATCCACGCCCCCCTGGACAGCTCCTTTGGCCACGTTCACGACACTGGTCACCCCACTGCAGACGGTGTCCTTGGTGCCTGTGGCGATATTCTGGGTCGTGCTCAGTCCAGTTTGTATGGCCCCTTTGGCCACATTCATAGAGCCCATGACCCCTGTGGACACTGCGTTTTTGGTGCCTGTCAGGACAGCTTTTGACGTGTCCAGGCCCCCTTGGACAGCTCCTTTGGCCACGTTCATGGCCCCTGTCACCCCACTGCAGACAGTGTCCTTGGTGTCGGTCAGCACGTTCTTGCTGGTGTCCATGCCGGTCTGGACAGTTCCTTTGGCCACATTCACTGCTCCGGTGAGTCCAGATGTCACTGTATTTTTGGTGCCTGTGAGGACAGCTTTTGACGTGTCCAGGCCCCCTTGGACAGCTCCTTTGGCCACGTTCATGGCCCCTGTCACCCCGCTACATACAGTGTCCTTGGTGCCCATCAGCACGTTCTTGGTGGTGTCCATGCCGGTCTGGACAGTTCCTTTGGCCACATTCACTGCCCCAGTGAGCCCACTGGTCACTGTGTCCTTGGTGCCAATGACCACGGCCTTTGAAGTGTCCAGGCCTCCCTGGACAGCCCCTTTGGCCATGTCTACTGCCCCCATGACCCCGCTGGCGAGCACCTCTTTGGTGCCCGTGAGTGCTGACTGTGTGGTGTCCAGGCCTCCCTGGACCACGCCCTTAGCTGCATCCATCACACTGGCCACTCCAGAGGAGATGGCCCCCTTGGTTCTGGTCATCTGGGAGCATGCCAGGGCTTTGGCCTCTGACATCAGCTGAAAAGAAAGAACACAAGTGGTCAGCAGAGTGGGGGTGCTGCACCCCAGAGCTCACCGTCCTCCCTTGGCAGCAGGCCCTGCTCCCTGGAAACACTGCCCCATCCCACCGGACACACCGTCCCTTTGTCAGCCATGTTGGCCCCGGCGTCCCAGGGCAGGCTCGTGAGCCGGTGTCACAGTGCGCCCAAAGTTCTTTTCCAGTTATTCCCAACGCCCCATTCAATAGAGTCCCCACTGGTGGCTCTCGCATACTCGCCAGGGTCCCAGGCCTCAGGCTCAGCCATGTCACGAAGGTCCCTGTGCTGTGGTCACCTGTTGTATTCTCTGGCAGATTTCAAGCCTGGCTTCCCAGCAGCAGTGGAGAAGGCAGATTGGTTTGGGGGGTTTTGTTTGTTTGTGTTTTTGGTATCAGGGATTGAACTCAGGGGCTCTCAACCACTGAGCCCCATCCCCAGTCCTTTTGGCATTTTAGAGACAGGGTCTCACTGAGTTGCTTAGTGCCTCGCTTTTGCTGAAGCTGCCTTTGGACTCCCAATCCTCCTACCTCAGCCTCCTGAGCTGCTGGGATGACAGGTGTGTGCCACTGCACCTAGCCCCAGCATGCGCTTTTTAATTCAACAGGTCTCAACTGGGGAGGTCCTGCCTTCTGGGACACTTGTGGTGTCATGACTCGGGTGTGCTGGCCTGGCGGGGATAGAGGCCAGGGATCCTGCTCAGCACCCTGCAAGGCCAAGACGGCTGCACTGCCGGGAAGGAGCTGGCCCCGGTTTCCATGGTTACTAGGCTTGAGAAGCTGACATTCTCTTCTCCACACTTGGCTCTGCCCACGGTTAGCTCAGGTGCCCACCTTGGCTCTGAAACAGCTGGGTTTGAGTTAGCTCTCTCCTGTACTCGAGATGTGACCTGAGACAAGCCACAGTCCTTCTCTGAGCCTGAAAAATGGTGATTACAATGGCATCTCCTTCAGGAAAGGTGAAGGTGAATCAGGGCACCTTAACCCTTGGAACACAGTAGGTGCTCAATTGATGCAGAGGGGTGTGGCCTCTGCTGCTGAGTGTATGTTTTGTTTGTTTTTGCTGCCAGAGAATGAGCCCAGGGCCACTTACCACTGAGCCACATCCCCAGCCCCTTTCATATTTAGAGACAAGGCCTCCCTGAGTTGCTGAGGCCGGCTCTGAACTCGTGATCCTCCTGCCTCAACCTCCCAAGCCCCTGGGATTACAGGTGTGGCCCCCATGCCCGGCTGCCAGGTGTGTTTGGACTGGGGCTCAAGAGCCTTCAGGGGTGAGCCCAGCACTTCTTGGCCCTCCGAGGTCCCCGGATCTGGCAGATGAAAGCTCTAGACTGGGGACCTGTGCTGGGGAGATTGGTGCCAGGGCTTTGCTGTCCTGCTGTGACTTTCAGCTTGGCCAGGCCTCAGGGACTCTGATACCACAGTGGACCCCCTTTCTAGGATGATGGTGAGGTGGCATGGGTTATTGAGCTTGTGACTGCCAAAGGTCCAGACCACGGCCTGCCACACCCTGTTGTGTGACCTGTGGGTGGCTCGGCACCTCTGTGCTGCCTTCCCTGAGGGGCGGTGGAGGACTCAGCCTGGTGAGCACAGAGCATGGTGCTGTTTGGCTGCATGCCGGGTGGAGCCCGTGCCCGTTCTGCAGGCGTGGAAACAGCCCAGAGGGGAGGGGTCCATGCGGATCCCCCAGCAGGACCCGCAGGGGCGTGCCTGCCTCCTCCCCGTCCTAGGTGGCAGGAATGGGACACCCAGAAGAGGCCCCAAGGCTTCAGCCCGCCCGCCCCTCTCACCTTTTCTGGAGGCTGCGGCAGTCCCTCTGTACCCCTGGGCACCTGTGCTGGCTCCGTGGCCACTGCGGGGACAGAAGCTGTCAGGGAGGGTGTGGGACACCGTTGGGATCAGCTGCCCTGGAGCCTGTTGCATAATTTCCCAGCACAGCCCAAAAGGTCAGGGGTGTCCCAGCCATCCGGCCAGGGACAGCAGGAGGTGACATCGAGGGTCCAGCCAGGCTCAGGCACTGACCCCTGCAGGGTCTCCCTGCCCCCCTGCAGTGCACTGCCCTGGAGCAGGACTCGGTGGGGTCCTCAGCTGGCCCCAGCCCAGCCCCTGGCCCACACAGCCCTGGCCGCCCCTGCCCCGCCCCTGGCAGCTGCCAGCTGCCTGTTGGCCAAGGTATGTGAGGCACAAGTCAGCTGCCCGGGGCCCTGGGCCCAGAGCGAGGCCCAGCCCTGGTGGCCGCCCCAGCCCTGGGTTCCCTCAGCAGCTGCTCTGCGTGTCCTGGGCCTGCCCGGAGTGTCCCAGCTGACTCTTGGGACAAGGAGACCCAGGCTGTGTGGCCCCAGGGAAGCTGCTGCCCTCTCTGGGAGCCAGGATCACAGTCCTCCAGGAGCTCAGATGGGCAGAGCCCCCGGCCTTTCCCACAGGACACCAGCAGCGGGGTGGGAGCCCAGAGCATGGGGCCTGCGAGAGCATGCTGTCCGCACGCCGTCTGTGCCCCCACGGCCAGCTCGCTTCCCGTCCTCACGCCTGTCAGGCTGCCTGTGGGGTCTGGGACGCAGCAGTGCCTTTGGGGGCTCCCTCTGTCTGGGCCCACTCAGGCCCCCACCCCACCACCGTCCACTCACCCTGAGCCTGAGGCTGGGTGGCCTCAGGGGCAGGGGCGCCTGTAGTGCTGGCTGCTGGCCGGCTCTGTCTGCCGGAGCCCTGGGCGCTGGCCACCAGGTTGCGGGCGGAACTGAAGCCAGGCAGGGACCCGAAGAAGCTGCTCAGGGTCTGCGGGGTGGGGCAGCGTGAGCTCGGCCCGGGGACCCCCAGCCCCACCCCGCCTTTGCTCCAGTGACCTTGGACATCTGCGCAGTAGCTGGCAGACACAGCCTGCCCCTTGGACAGAGAGGACTTGGCCACCAGAATGCCAAGGCCACTGCTTGCTGCTGCCCTTGCACAGACGGGGAAACTGAGGCCGGTGGGGCGGGGCTCACCTGGGTCACGCCATGGGGAAGGCATTGGAGGCTGTGACACCCTCAGGCTTCTCCAGCCCTCCCGCCCCACGGGGGTCTTGCCAGGAGCCGAGGACACCTTGGAGGCTGGAGTCCCCAGGCCAGGCAGGATGTGCCCCCCCTTACCTTGCCCTTGGACTTGGGGGGGTCCTGTCTCCCTTCCTCTGCAGCAGACATGGTGATGGTCTCCACAGCTAGAAGGGACAGAGAAGGAGCGGGAACAGGGTCCTCGTGGCCCTGCTGAGTGGTCCGGCAGCTCCTGCGCCCACCTGCAAGCCCGGGTCTTGGCGCAGGAGGCGGCCGACCTAAGTGCGCGAGGCTCCCACGGGGTGACAGGCTGCAGCTGGCAGCTGCCTGAGCTCCCTGTTCCCAGGCCTTATAGGGTCTGGGGCGGGTGCTGCCCGGCCAGCAGAGGCAGGCGGCCAGTGGGACTGGGGGGGCAGTCACATGCCTGCCTGTGGGCCTGGCGTGGGCTCAGGGCCCAGCACCTTTCCCCTGCTCTCAGCACAGGCTGGTGACTGTGCCCATGGCCCCTGCCTGCACCAGGCCAAGTGCCTCAGGGGCCACTGGGCTCCCCTCCCAGGCCCCAGGGAACCCCTGCCTGCCCTCTGCCTCCATTTCCACCCACCAGATGGACACAGCTCAGGTCCTGCCCCCCGGGACACCTTGGCTAGCTACCATCTTGGTGCCTCGGCTTTCCCCACCCCCGGCGCCCCACTGTGCCCGCAGGTGGCCTCCCTGCCTTGCCCTCCCCCCGCCTCGCTCCCCTGCTCCAGCCACACAGGCGCCTTGCCATGAACATGGCACACCAGGTGCGGCCCTGCCCCAGGGCCCTTGCACAGCTATGCCCTCTGCTGGCGCACCTTCCCCAGACACCCACTCGGCTGCCTCCATCCCTCCCCTCTGCCAGGCCTGTTTTGTCTCCCATCGAGTGCCAGCACCTAGAACAGTGCCTGGCACACGTTTGACACTTGGGAAACTTTGGGGCCCATCAGGCTGGTGCTGAGCAGGAAGCAAGGTCACACCTGTGACCTCTCCGCCCCAGTGCTGGCACCCCATGAGCAGAGCACTCGCTTAGCAAGAGCAGGGGTGTCCTGACAAGGGAAGGGACATGTCCCTTTCTAGAAAGAACTTGGGTCAAAATACAGACCAAGATGGAGCAGAGCAGAGCTGGAGGTGCTCTAGAAGCTGGCTGGGCCTCCTTGGAGGCTCCCAGGAGGAGGTGTCGTGGGCCAGAGGCCACAGGTCCAGGAAGTGACAGAGAGGATTTGGACATCTCGGGTCCCACGCCAAGTGGGCTACGGGTGGACCAAGGGGGCCAGCAAAGCAGAGCGCTAACACTCGCCCTCCCTGGGCGTCCCCTGCCCACTGCTGGGACCCCGCCAGAACGGGATCCCAGCCCCAGCGCATCCAATCCGCTCCGGCCCGAGCTGGGAGGAGGCAGGGTCTGGCCTCTTGGCCTGGTGGCCCCAGGCCGTCTCCTTGGAATCAGCACTGTGTCTGCCAAGCAGTCGGGACACAGAGGGGTGCCCCACTCCCTCCCTCCTCTGGAGGCTTGTGCTTCCAAGGGTGGCAGGAGGGCCCCAGACGTGCCCTTCCCTTTCCCAAAGGCAGCCTCCGCCAAGTGGGCGAGAGAAAGCCAGTAAAAACGATGATGGACACCCCTGTGAAGTCCCCCTCCTCTGCCCACAGCCCCCGAGGTCTTGCCCAGAGTACTGGGTCCCCTCCCTGGCTCCTCTCCCCACCCTCCTCCATGGGGGCTCCCTGCTGCTCCTCCAACTCGTCAGGCTTGGTCCAGTCCCAGGGCCTCTGCACAGGCTCTGGCTCCACCCAGGCCACCTTTTCCCCAACCCCTTATCTCCATGCCACCTCCTCAGAGCAGCCTCCCTAAGCTTCCCCAACTTAAAATATTCACCCTTTTGTACCGCCCCCCACCCCTCCCCTTTCATTTTTCCCATCTATTAACACTAAAATCACTTGTTTTCCTCCTCATTATCTGTCTCCCATACTGCACTGTAAACTCCCAGAGGACATAATACTGTGTCCCCAGGGCAGAGAAGTGCCTGCACACAGCAGGCACTCAATAAGTGCTTGTTGAAGGAACCAGCAAGCGAGAGCATGGCAGTGTCCACACTGGGTCTTTACTGGGGTGGGCACAGCTGCCACCTCTTTGCTCCCAGCTCCCCGAGAAGAGGCTCGGGGCAGGGTAGCCTTGACCACTCTCTCCCCTCTCCTCTGCCCACCCACTAAAAGTGACTCCCCGTCACGCCTCTGCCAGGGCTGGTGCCGGTACCAGAATGCCCTTCCCCGGCACCCCTGGGCACCCCTCACCAGGCCTGGCCCTGCAGCATGGCAGCCTGGTGTGGGAGGGGCCGTGGCCCAGGGCAGGGCAGGAGTCCTGGCCTCTCCTAGCTGGCTGGGGGCAGAGGAGGCCTGCCAGTGGGTGCAGCCTGCAAGGCTTCCTGGAAGAACACCACCTGGGGCTGGATGGTGGGCGACATATGTCCTGGAGTCAGGCAGGAGGTTGGCAGGGCACCCGGGAGGTGGGCACAGCTTCCCCAAAGGCCCGGAGGTGGGCACAGACCAGTGTCAGAGGGTGAAGCTGGATGGTGGGTCTGAGAGCCACAGGGAGCATGGAGATTCCAGAGCAGAGGCCGGAGGCAAACTGGCTGGCGGGAGGGGGCCGGGCTCCCAGAGCCATCCTCGGGACAGGCACCAAGGAAGCCAGGGGGCAGCCTGATCTCACCAAGCCACATGGTGGTTTCCCAACACCCTTCCAGCCACGGGAATCAGAGGGGCAGCCAAGAATGGGGTCAGGAGATGGGAGGGCCCCCAAGATTGGCTGTGGCCTTGCCCTGCCTGTCTCCCCCACCCCACCAGTGCAGCAGGGGACACAACCATGCCAGCCCAGCAGGTCGGGGGAGCAGAAGAGGGGCCTCCTCATCCACTTCCTTCTCTTAGGTCTTTCTCCCTGCAGTCTCCAAGAAATTCATTTATACTAAGGTGAGAAGGGCTTCCCCTTAGGCTGTTCACCGAGGGCCCAGCTGGCTCAGGCAGCAGGCTCCACACACAGGGAGGCACCACTCCTCTGTGGCCTCAAATGCTGACTTGAGGCCACCCTCCTCGTGTCCTGCAGTCACATTCTTCTGAGGCCCCCATACCCTGGTTCTGAGGCCCATCCACCAGGTACAGAGGCCCTGGACCCTTGGACAACGCGAAGCGTCTTTATTCTGGAGAGAACACGACAAAGCACCTGGGTCTGGTGGGCTGAGCGGGCCCAGCTGGCATCTCTGGAGACCCCTCAGTGTGAGATGGCCAGTCTGGAGGACAGGGGCTCCCTTCCAAAGCCTTAAGGACACCACTGGGCAGAACGTGTCCTTCCCAGAGGATTCTGAGCAGCCCTGGGGGCTGGGGCAGGACAGGGCGGTAAAGAGCTGAGGATGGCCTGAGAGGCTTTGCGGCCACGCCCCTGCCTAGGCCGCGCGATCCCCAGGGTCCCCGCAGGCTGTGGGAGGACCGGACCTGAAGGAAGGTGCCGGTCAAAGGTCCCAGCCACGCCCAGGCCGGGCAAGGCCGTTGGCGAGGGCGCTGGCCACCAGGGGGCAGCAGAGGGCCGGCCCCGCCCTGGGCTAGAAGTCCAGCTCCGGCATCAGCGTGTGCTCGACCTGGCGCCGGGGGGCCTCGGGCTCCTCCACGCCGGCGCCCCCGGGGAGGCCCGTCCCGTCGCCGTGCTCGGCCTGCCAGGCTCTCTGCTGGGCTGGCCAGTCCATGTGCGCCCAGCGCGGGTCGGGGTCGCCCACCACCTCGTCCACCCAGTCCTCCAGGCCAAGCAGGGGCTCGGACCGCTCCATGAGGATGGGCGCGAAGGGCCCCACGAGCCAGGGCAGCGGCACCGTCTGCACCACCAGCTCCAGCAGCTCGTCCACGCAGGCGTGGGCCCTGGCCACGCGGCCCCGACCCTCGGCCAGCGCGGCCGCCGGCACGTCCCCAAAGGAGCGGGCGTCGGCGAAGGCGGCCTGCAGGGCGTCCACGCTGCGCCGCACCTCCGCCACCTTCGCCTGGGCGCCGGCGGGCAGGCCCCGCACGCTGGCCTCGAGCGCCTCCACCGTGCTCCGCAGCTCCAGGGTCAGGCTGCGCGACAGCACCAGGGTCTCCAGCTCCGCCTGCGGAGGGCGGGACCTCAGGGGCCTGGCCACGCCCCGGCTGGGGTCTCTCTGGCCCTCAGTGGACCTGGAGTGGGGCTGGGGACTTCAGTCTCCGCCGTGCAGACACAGGGCTACTGAAACCCCGCTCGGCCTCAGTTTCTCTCTGGGACACACAGTAGGGCCGCTGCCCTGTCTAGGTTCTCCCCAGGGTCCCCCAACCAGCTGACCTCAACCTTGGTTTAGGCAGCTCAAGACTGGCTCCTGGCCGCCCTCGATCGTTCCAGAAACCCACGTTCCCTGCAGCCTCACCTGCCCCCCACCTGTCCCCCATCAGCCCCTCCCCCCTCCTCACCTGGCTGCGCCTGCGCCCATTCTCCAGGGGACGCTGGTCCTCCCACTGCGCTGTCGCCTTCCCAGACTGGGCTGCAGGGGAGGGGCCGGCCCTGCTCTGCGATCGGTGGATCTGCAGGGATGGAGGCCGGCCGGGACTGAAGGATCTGGGTTGGGGGCTTGAGGACCAGCTCCAGCCTGGACTGGCCTCAGTGAGCACTTAGTGAGCACCATCTGGATGCCACCTTCCAGAACTGAGGATCTGGCAGGCCAGCCTGGCCCCCCCCCACCTCACTGCCCCTCAGGACCCACCCTCCCCGCAGCTCCACAGCTGCCCGGCTCTTGGACACACTGGCCCGTGCTCCCCTCCCGTGCTCCTGCCTGGCCACCCCCAGTCTCCGTCTAGAAGACACCCTCCCCAGGACTCCGCTCCTGCCCTCGGGCTGGCCGACCCCTGGGGTTCCAAGCACACGTCATGGCCTGAGGCGGGGCACTATGCTTTCAGCGTCAGGGACAGGGCCTGCCCAGAGGGCTGCTGGGGACCAACGTCCCCCAGAGGTGCAGCCGCACACCTGCGCAGGGGCAGGACAGGTCCACCCCAGCGCTGCCAAGGAAAGTAGGTGGAAGCAAACACGGTCCCAGTGCCACTGGAAGTCACCGGCCTTTTTTTCCGCAGGGCGGAGACCCCAGGGATTGAACCCGGGGCACTCGGCCACTGAGCCACGTCCCCAGCCCTTTTTAGTTTTTAATTAGAGACAAGGCCTCGCTGAGAGGCTTTGACCTCTCAGCCTCCTGCCTCAGCCTCCTGAGCCGCTGGGATGACAGGCGTGGCCACCGCGCCCGGCTCAAGCAGCCCATAAAAGAAGGAAATCCCACACCTGTCACATGGGGAAGGCACCTTGAGGACGCTGTGCTGAGGGAAAGGGCCAGACGCCGGGGTCCACCCACAGGACAGGAGTGAAGCGCGGGCCTTCAGAGCCACAGACAGGATGCAGCATGTGGACGGGGGCAGGGAGGGGGCGGGAGCTGGCGCTTCATGGGGACAGAGCTCTGGGGTGGGTGGTGGGGACGCTGCACGGCCCTGTGCATGGGCTTCCGGCTGCCGAGCTGCTGTTCAGTGTGGTTCAAGGGGCAAGTCTCCTCGCCTGCTTTGGAGCCACAGCGGGCAGCACGGCCACGGGCAGGGCCGCTTCCCACGGTGGGCAAGCTACGCGGGTGGCGGCACGCGGCACACAGCTGACTTCCCGATGTGTATTCAGGAAGCCTCAACTATGTGCTGCTGCCAGGGATGGGCCAGCCAGTGTTGCAGCAAGGCCCGGCCCACAGCTGGTGCTCAGTAAACACCACTGAGCGGTTGAGCAGGGCAGGTCCCTGTCCTCACAAGCTCTCAGTCTGGAGGGGAGATGTCAAAACCCAGTAAGTGAAGAGGCAGGTCACATGGTTACCCAGAAGCAAGGTGTGACTAGGCAGGAACTGAAGTGCCCCAGGCAGAGGGCGCAGCTTGTGCAAAGGCCCTGGAGCCGGAGGAGCCTGCCCTGTGGGCTGGAGCAGAGGAGGCAGGAGGGAACTGGGATTGCACAAGGCTTCGTGGGCCGCAGGGAGGACTGGGACCTGGATCCCAAAGGAGGTGGGAGCTATGGAGGGCTGGGGGCAGAGGAGGGAGGGACCTGACACGGTGCTCACAGGTGCCCTCTGGGGGTCACTGTGGGGAGGACAGGCTGTGCGTCAGGGGAGGGGCTCAGGAGCCAGGCGGGTCCAGATGGAGCTGGAGCCTTGGAAGGTGGGGGACCAAAAGCCAGTGGCCCGGTGAGCCAGTCCCGGACAGTCTGGCTGATGTGTTGGACCCCGGAGGGGAAGAGGGAGCCGGGGGTCCCCCCAAGTGGGGTCCTGAGCCCCTGAGGTGGAGGAGCAGGTATCTCTAGGGAGGGGAGGAGGAGGCCGTGTCACGAGGGCCGGGCGGGGAGGGCAGGCCCCTTCCTCCCCAGCTGCCCTGGGAAGTCCAGCCCAGCACTCATCCTCGGGGCCTTGGCAGCCCGTGCTGGGGCCCAGCTACCAGCCTCTCGGATGCGCCCGGCTCAGCCCACACCCGCTGGGGGCACTGCGGACAGGAGCAGGGGGAGGGCGCTCACCAGCTCCAGGGCCTCCTGCAGCTGGGCCAGGGTGTCCTGGGCACGGAGTCGGCTCTGCCTCAGTTTCCCCAGGGAGTGCTCATAGGCCAGGTGGCGGATCTTCGCTGACAGAGAGCCCAGGCGCACGAAGTAGCCCTGCTGCCTCCTCTGGTCCTCCACGGAGCCCACCTCTGGGCTCTGGGCCTCAGCTGCCAGCGCCGCTAGAAGACAGGACAGGGACAGGGTCAGCGTGGCTCCTCCCCAAGCCAGCATCTCTACTGTCAGCCCACGTCACAGAGGGGCACTGAGGCAGGAGGCAGGAGGCAGACCATCCCACCCAGGCCGCTGCCCCCCGACTAGCCCGACGCCTCTCCAGGGGCCGGTCCGCACCCAGGCTGCCCACTAGGCCTCGGCCTCTCTTCCCAGGGGCGCGGCCCGCGTACTCCACTGTGCTCAAAAGAGGACCTGAGAAGAATCGCCTCCAGGTATCCACGACCCCAGACAAGACAGGGAGCTCGGGGACAGTGGGGCTGGGGACCCTGTCCACAGGACGAGGGCTTGAGCCTGTGCCTGCTTCTCCAAGACAGGCCAGAGACCAGGAGCGGCGCGCCCCCTCTGCTCGCTGGGTGCTCGGGAGGGAGGACACGGCCACAGAGACGACCCTGGTCCTCGAGATGCCCCACTGGGGTCTGGGTGTCCTTCTGCAGAAGGACAGGCCGAGGGTCCACTGGAGGGGGCTGGGAGGGCAGGCCTGGGTTCGAGTTTCCTGCTGCCCCACTGTGTGTCCTGGGGCCAGTCCCGGACCTCTCTGACCTGGACCCTGCAGAGAGGCTCGCTGGGCAGGAAGGTCGGGGGGGTGCTGGGGAGGGTGCTGGCCTCACCGAGCTCCTCCTCCGACATGGGCAGGAAGTGGTCCACCAGCTCCTCGGACTTGCCCAGAACAGTGTCCAGGGCGTGGCTCACAGAGCGCTTCAGCTCCACACTCCAGCGGCGCCGCCAGGCCAGGTCCACCACGCCTGTGACACTACTAGCCACCGCATCCTTGGCCGAGGTCACCACCTGGTGGGAGGGGCCCACTGCAGGTGCTGCCCGTTTCTGGTCCTGTCCCCTGCCCAATTCCCTGGAGCTGGGACTCAGAGGCCTCAGACTCCTGACCCTGTGCCTCGCTTTCCCTCTATAAAATGGCCCCCCGGGTCCGTGGGCGGTCACCAGCACCCACGGGCGGCGTGTGAGTTGGTGCTGATCACTGACCATTTCATCTGGCTGCTCTTCTGGAACTGGGGTTGAACTCAGGGGCGCTCGACCACCAGCCCCTCCGCAGCCCTGTTGGTATTTTATTTAGAGACAGGTCTCACTGAGCTGCTCAGGGCCTCACTAAGTTGCTGAGGCTGGCTCCATCCTCCTGCCTCAGCCTCCTGAGCCGCTGGGACGACAGGCCTGCACCCCGGCACCTGCCGCGGGGTTTTCTGCTGGGGCCTGGAGGGAGCAGGAGTCGGACTGTGCTCCCGGGCGGCACCCGCCTCCTCCCACTCTGCTCTGGCCCAGCCCACGCCGCCCCGGGACCTGTGGTCTGGGTACCGCGTCTGAAGGTTGCTGGAGAAGGGGCAGCTTCTCCTCCAGTTTGTCCAGGCCCCTGCAGGCGAGGTCATTCACTGTGGCCACTGAGGGGAGGGGTGAGGAGAGAGGGATGCAGAGGGAGGGCAGCTAGAGAGGAGCCATGGGGGACAGACGGTGGGGGACACAGGAGCGGGGGAGAGACCGGAAGAGATGAAACTGAGAGGCCCAGCTGGGGGGACAGCTGGGCAGGCCCCCAGACGTCCAGAGAGCCCAGAGATGCCGGGTGGGCCTCAGGCCTGTGGGACAGGGACCTGGAGGAGGAGTTGGACCCTGGGGACCTGGGAGCCTCCCAGCCAGCTCCGTCTCCCAGGGAGGGTGCAGGAGGGCCACCAGGCAGGGCCCGCCTCCCTGGCCCTGGCTCTCCCCCTGCCCCGCCCCTCAGCCCCAAGGTGACTTCTCAGCGATGCCCAGCGGGCAGCCCAAGGCCATAGCAGGAGAGGAGCTGGGGACCCAGGCCAGGGCAGCCACTTCTGGCTCACATGGGGGGCGAGGGGTCTTTCTGCCCGTCACCAAGGTAGACCCCTGAGCTGGTGACAGGGGCCTTGGAGATGCGGGAGGTGGCGGCTGGGCCGAGGCTGTGGGGCTCAGGACAGGGGAGGAGAGGCCAGGGGACAGAGGTGGACAGACAGTGGCCGCCAGGCATGGGGGGAGGAGGGGAGGAGGACGGGAAGCAGGAGCTGGGGGGAGGGCCACAAGGCACCAGGTGAGGCCGAGGGAGGTCACGTGAAGGGACAGGCAGGCGGCACATCGGAGGCAGCAGGGTGGCGGACGGCCAAGGAGGGACCCCTGTAAGGGGACAGCCCAGGGCGCGTCCTGCGGAGGGACTCACGCTGAGGCTGCAGGCGGTCCAGCAGCGGCTGCGCGCGGCCCAGGGCCCGGCTGGTGAGGCCCCCCAGGCAGTGCTCGGCCAGGCGGCAGGCGGAGCCCAGCAGTGGGTGCCTGTCCTTGGCAGCGCTGTAGGCCCCCGAGATGGCTGTGCAGGTGGTCCGGACCAGGGGCAGTGCCGCCACCCGCTGCACCACGCTCTGTGGGAAGGGGTGCCGTCAGGGGTCCAGGGGACAGGGGCCCAGCCACCCCATAGCCCGCGTCCCCTCGCCGGGCCAGGCTGAGGGATGGGGTGGGAGTCAGGGAGAAGCCTGGCGGCCCCCTGCCGTGCCAGCCTTGGTTCTCAGGAGCACCCAGAGTGCCAAAGCTCTGGAGTCCTCTGTGTTCCTGGTGGGCACTGGCGGGCACGAGGACCCAGCCATCAGAGCACCGCCTCTGACACCTCGGCCCAGGTGCGGTTCTGGTGGGCTACTGCGGAGCTGTGTGAGCTCAGGCAAGTGACCTGCCTGCTCTGAGCCTCGGTTTCCCCATCTGTAAAGTGGGTTTCCAGGGCAGTGGTGGTGTTTGACCGTGAGCGAGGGACTGGCCAGCACCATATCCTGATGGCTGCATTACTGTTACTGTGGAGAGTGACAGTGGACACAGGCAGGAAGGGGCAGCAGGGATGCAGAGTGGCCACGGCCAGTGTCCTGGGAGATGGTCCCCTGCCAGGGCCTCCTCACAGCCTCTGGAACCAGCAGGCTGCACCAGCCTCTCTGTGGCTCTCAACGTGCCCAGAATTGGTTCTCCCAGTGAGGGCAGGGCTGGGACATCGGCCCGAAACTGCCCGGGAAGTACTGTCCCCCTTCCCTCCCTGAGCCCCTGCTCCACGGAGGGGGCAGCCCCTCACCTGCTGGTCCTGCTCACACAAGTTGGATTGGGGGGCCTGAGAGGCCTCATCCTCAGACATGGCTGCTGCGAACAGGGTCACCCTGGGGGCAGGACAGAGTGAGGGGACTCCTGCATGCCAGCCCTCCCAGCTCCTGCCCTCCCTAAACTCGCAGAGCTGGGGTCCTGTCCACCTGGGCTGAGACTTGGGCAACTGGCTTTCCCTCTCAGGGTCCATGGAGTGGGTGTCCTGCAGGGCACAGACAACGCATAAACCCACAGGTGCTCAGTGAACTGCCACTGGTGACAACCTGGGCTGGAGAGAGACAGACTTGGCCCTAGTCCTGCCATGACCTGCTGTGTGACCATGGGCAAGGTCCTTCACCTCTCTGAGCTGTTTCCTCTTCTGTAAAATGGGGGCGATCCCTACTGCCCCTGCCAGGGACAGACCCGCCCAAGCAGTCCCTACACACGCGGGCGGAGGTGCAGGTGGTAGCTGCAGGATCCGGATCCGCCCACAGTCCTTTGGCAGACGGGGACAGGGTGCCCGGGCTGCACGCAACAGGTCCCCACTGCGCCCAAGGTCACTCAGCTAGCAGGGTCACAGCTCGACCTCAAACTTCAGACTGGCCACTTGCGGCTCTTTCCCCTGTTGCCACCCCTGCGCCCTCTGAGCCCTGGTTCCCTCCCAACTGGGTCCTGAGCGTGGGCCAACTGGGCCAAGGGTCTCAGCCACCTGTTCTGGCCCATCGAACCCCTGCCACACCGCCGCACCCTCTCCAGCCACCGCCTGGGGGTCCCGAGCCTGGGGGACTCCGGGACGCAGGCCGCAGCACTCACCTGGTCGCTCGCAGCCTGGGACCTGAGCCAGGTGCCTCCGAGGACCCCAGTCCCGGCTCGGGTCTCAGGCCCCAGTCTCCGCCCCCGCCGGCTCCGCCCGCCTTATAGCTGCTCGGAGGCGGGGCCTCTTGGAACCGACCAATAGGCAGAGAGCACAGAGCACAGGGCAGGTCCATGGGCGGGGCTCCAGTCTACCCTCCTGGGCTCCTCCCGCTCGCCTAGCACTCTGAGGTTGCCATAGTAATCCAGGGACGCCAGATGCCTAAGGATTGGGCTACTGGCCTTGGCCAGACAGTGTCACCTGTCACCTTCACTGCTGTGCTGCAGGGACAATGGGGGGCGATTGCAGCCCTCCTCAATACCTTGCCAAGTGACAGGCAAGTCTCTGATGATTTTCTTTTTTAATATTTATTTTTTAGTTGTAGGTGGACACGATATCTTTATTTGTTTTTATGTGGTGCTGAGGATCGAACCCAGTGCCTCCCGTGTGCTAGGCAAGCGCTCCACCACTGAGCCCCAGCCCCAGGCCCTCCAAAGATTTTCTTTCTTCTTAATTTTGTTTGCACTGGGGATGGAACCCAGAGATGCTTTACTGCCCAGCCAGATCCCCGCCCTTTTAATTTTCTTATTTGAAACAAAGGCTTGTTAAGTTGCTGAGGTCCTCGCCAAGTAGCTGAGGCTGGCCTCAAATTTGTGATCTTCCTGCCTCTGCCTTGGAAGCTGGGATTACAGGTGTGTACCAGGGTGCTCTGCTCCTAATTAAATTTGCCATTTAACTAAGCTGGGAGCCAGCAGTCTGTCCCTGGGGTTCACATGTTTCCAAAGAGCAGACTGAGGCTCAAAAGCCTAGACCACTTGCCCCCATAGGACTGAAGTCCATAGGACTGAAGAATCTGATTTAAACCAGCTGTTAGACTTCAGGTCCCTGCTTTTCACTGGGGACATAGCCTTCCAAGGGGACTGTAAAGCCTGTGCCCCAACACTTCAGGATCCCCCAAATCTGACCCCAGCCCCCACATGCCCAACTCTGCATTGGCAGGGGCCCAGTATCTGAGCTCAGTCATGCCCCTCCGACCGGCCCCTCCAGTGCCTTCAGTGCCCCGTTGAGCTGGCCCTGGGCAGGCGTCCCCTCAAAAGATCCCATGCCAGCGTGAGGCATTGGAGACCTGGGCAATCTGGGACACAAGCTCTGGCAGGAATCCACCTGTAAAAGGACACCCAGCAATGGTCGGGGATTTATTGCCAGTTAAGGCCCCAGAGAGGGGAGGGAGAGCAGAAGCCATGGGGCCATCTGATCCCAACGGCCATTGGCTTGGGAGCTTCGTCTTGCACCCCAGGCTCTAGGTGACCGCCACCTCTTCCTCCATCCTGGGCATCAAGGGTGCAGAAACACAAGATTCATCCGATTCGGGCCAGCAGGTGTTTATTAAGTCCCTGGGGCGGTGCCAGGTCACGCCAGCACTCAGAGAGCCCCCAAACTGGGGAAGACAAAGCCAGATGTGGCCAGGACACAGCCAGAGGCAGGAACCAGGGGCTTGTGGGGAACCCGGGGACCAAGGGCGGTGGGAAATGGAGCATCAGCATTCCAGGGAGGGCAGGTGTGGGCTCAGGTCAGGAGGCTGGCAAGTGGGCCCGGGGCGGGCGCATGCACCAGTGGGAACCCTGGGGTCTCGGCCACCCCACCCCGGCCCCAGGCCTCACGGGGACCCTGACACCTCCAGCAGCATCCGTCCCCTCAGGGCGTCAGGCCCAGCACAGCGCGTGTCATTCTGGGAGAACATCCTGTGCTTGTTGGCCACAAGCCAGCGACAGAGGTCATCCAGGTTTTGGTCGCAGACCCAGGGGTTGCCCGAGATGTCAAAGCCGTCCTTCATGTCCCTGGAGGGCATTCCCAGGGATTCCCAGAGCCCTCTGGGCACGCTGGACAGCAGGTTGTTGGAGAGGTCCAGCATGTCCAGCTCCTTCAGGTTGTGGAAGGCGCCGGCAGCCACCGTGGTCAGCCTGTTGTCACTGAGGAAGAGGTAGCGCAGCGCCGGCTGCTTTGCCAGGAGTGTCTCTCCAAGGACCTGCAACCGGTTCTCCTCCAGGTGCAGCCGCTCCAAGCGCAGCGGGCCCCTCAGGAGGTCAGGTGGCAAGGTCTCCAGCTGGTTGTCCCCAAGGTCAAGGGTGCGCAGGGCCACGAGATTGGCCAGCAGCCCTGGGGGGAGCGTCTGGAGGCTGTTGGAGGACAGGTCCAGATGCTCCAGGGCTTTGAGGCCGAGTAGCCACGAGGCCTGCAGGGCCTTCAGCCGGTTAGCCTTCAGCACCAGGACGCGGAGCGCGGCAGAGGCCCGGAAGAGGCCGGGGGGCAGCTGGGTGAGGTGGTTGTGGGTGAGGTCCAGCACCTCCAGCCGCGGCACAGGAAGCAGCAGCTTGGCGGGCAGCTCCTGCAGCCGGTTGCTGGCCAGGTGTAACTCCCGGAGGCCAGCGGCGCCGCGCAGGGCGCTGGCCGGCAGCTGTGTCAGCGTGGAGAACTCCACCACTAGGTGGACCGTGTCAGCCGGGAGGGGCGCGGGGAACCGGGCAGGCGAGAGGCAGGAGACGGTGCTGCCCCCGGGGGACGGCAAGGTCACGCACGCTTTGGGGCTCGGCGTGACGCCCTGGGCCAGGGCCACCAACAGCAGTAGTAGGAACAGGGTTCTAGAAAGAGGGGGGTCAAGGCCGCCTGAGCTTAGGCCATCACAGAGGTGCTGGTGAGCAACAGCGGAAACGCCCCGCTAGCAACAACACCAGGACCCTCCTCCGCCTCCCGCCGCCTGGCCTGTGCCCTCGCCTTGCTCAACAGGGCTAGGGCGCTGCAATCACTTCCTCCTCCTCTCCTGGCCTCCTGCCTCGCCCCCACCCTAAAGCTGCCAGGAGGGGACCCCTGTTCCAGGGAGAATCCTCAGTCTGTGGCTTTGGGTTTCTGAGCTGACTCCTGCATCTGCCCTACCCCATCGCTGGCCCAGCCCTAATGGGCTATTAACTGTTCACAGTCCGACTTGCTAGTGTCTTCTGGTCCACCTTGTTTTCTGGGTCAGTTCTTGACTCCCTAGTTGTGTGTTCTGATGGCAGAGCCAGTGAACTCCTATTCAACCTTCAAAGCCCTGGATCCAATGCCCCTTTTCCATGAAGTCTTCCTACCCTTCCCTACAAGGCAGGAGTGCCCATTCTAGCCTCTTCCTCACTCTGTCTATTTGTGACCAAATAGGGTCAGGTTGTCTTTGTTCTGCACCTGAGAACAATTCAGGGCTCAGGTGCCAAGAGGGGATCCTGGACATGGAAGTGTGTCCTGCTGTGGGCAGGTCTGGGGTTGAATATTGGGTCAAGCGGGGGGTGGTTTCTACTTTGTACCATAACCCTGGGTGGCTTTGGGGGGCTTCTCCTGCTCCTCCAGGCTTGGCCCGATTAGCAGATATCGCCTGGACAGCCTCCGTCCACGGCCCCAGGTCTCTCCCCCTACTTGCCTGACCTGAGGCCCCTTGGGCTTCGCAGGTGTGTGCAGGTCTATGCCAGCCGCTCGGCCCTCTGCGGCTTTGGGGCTGGGACGGCTGCCTGGCTCTACACAGCCTGGCCTTGGGCCTGCTGGGGTGCACAGGGGACCTACCTCTGCATTTGCTGCCCACTCCAGGGGGACATGGTGGCTCTTCTCTGGTCGTCCTGGGTCTCTATGGCCTGGGGAAGTGGCATTATACCTGCTTGGACTGGGGCAGGGAACCCAGTCGCGTGGAAGGCCCCACCCATCCTGTTCCCGTTAGTGCCAGAACCAGAGCGGGCGGGCGGGGCGGGGAGATTGCAAAATTGCTTCCGCAGCGTCCGCCAGCCCTTCTCCCGTCTCTGGCTTCTAAACCCAGTTTTTCTCCCCCAACTTTCTGTTTTTGTGGCACCCAAGAGTCTCTCGAGCTGAGTCCCTCTTCCCCTAGCCCAGGATTCCAAGGGTCAGGACTGTGAGGTGCCACCTGGAGGGGCACCACCCTGGAGGGAGTACCTTGTCCTTTTTCTTTTTAAAACGAAGTGGGTTTTGTTGTGGTTTTGTTTTAATCAGGGAGGTCAGTAAGGAGTAGTGTCCAATAACAATGGCTGGGGAGGAGCCTGGCTCTGGTGCAAGGCCCCCGGGCTCTGCAGGAGGGTGCAGGTTGGAGCAGTCTGTCTGTCCATGGGCAGGGGTGGTCTGTGCCAACCTGCAGGCCTGTTCCTCTGTGGCTTCATGAATAGGAAGGACCGAAGGTCCACCTGTCTCTGCACAGCCTGGCGTCCAGGCCTGCCCAGGGTGGAGGGGCGGGGACATACCCCTGTCCTCACTGTCCCCGCCTGGAGCACACGCTGGCTCTTGGCCCCGGGTTCTGAATTACAGCTCAGCGCAACACGGCTCCGCCTGATGCGCTTAGACAGTGCCCAGCTTTCCCGGGGCTGGGCCTCCCACCCACGAAGCCAGACTCACCCTCCTCCCAGGGCTTTCTTCGCTATCTTGTTCCTCAGTGGAGACTGGCGTGCTGTGTGTGTGTGTGTGTGTGTGTGTGTGGTGCTGGGGAAGGAACCCAGGCCTCGAGCCTCGTTTCCACATCGATGCATCTGGGGGCTACACGTTTCCCTTGGAGAACTGCTTTGGCTGCGCTCCACGGGCTTGGCCAGGCAGGGCCGCTTCCAGCCTTAAAACCAAGTTCCAAACATTCAAGTATGACGTGCCAGTGCACCCGCCGTGCCTGGCATGGCCCTTTCTTCCAGCCCGGACTCTCGTGGGCTGAGTTCAGCTGTGAGGGTGACCAAGGAGTCTGTCTTAGTGGAACCCCTAGGCTCAGAGACGGATGCCCTGGCTCACGGTGGTAGCCCCGGTTGAAAGGCAGAGTAAAGAAACACTCAGGAATACACGGACCAGAATGACACGAAGACAGCAGAGGCCCAGACAGAGCCAGAGACTCAGAGCCAGACACCCCGCACAGAGTGACAGGCCCACAGAGCCACTGTCAGGAGCAGACCCACAAAGACAGACACACAGGGTCAATAGAGAGCAGCCGTGGAGGCTGCAGCGCGCTCTGCCCTGCTGGTCTCCCAAGGCCCGGGAACTGGCCTGTCCCTTCCCATCCTGTGCCCAGGGTCCAGCCTGCAGCATTTGGGTGCTGCATGGAGAGCCATGGTGGCGTGGCCAGAGCCCTCTCCCAAAATGTGCAGGTCACATCCCATCTTAAAATCCCCATAGCTCTGTGTCCAGTTAGAATTCACAAGGCCAGGGGCAGGGGAAGGGGGACTCGGGGTCCTATGGACCTGAGGTTTCAGATGGAAAGTGGCAGCTCTGGACGTGGATGGTGGTGACGGCTCACCTCCTGGTACCCTCGCCGTCTTCCTCCCACACCCACTCTCTGGCCACGGGCTTCTTGGGCCTGGGTACTGTCTGCAGCCCTCCACTGGCCTGCTCCTCCAATGTCCTCTCAGTTGACAGGACACCTGGGAAGCCCTCCCTGGCCACTCCATACCTCTCCCCCACGTCAGCCTGTACGTTGTCCCGCTGTCTGTCTTGGTCATACCCATCACCAGCTCAGACACACTTTCCCCGACACTGGCCGTCACACCCACCCTATGTGCTCACCACAGGCTACGGGTCCCCAGACTGGGCTGCGGGTCCTGCAAGGGTAGGGTCCTCGTGGCCCAGTGGGGGCGGGCTGTACAGGTGGTGCACACTGAATGTCCGCTAAAGAAACACTAAGAAATGGGGATCCCCCTGGACTCCCCACATTTCACACCTGACTCCCTTGACCTGGCTGTGGGTGTCAACCGTGTCCCCAGTTGTCCTCAGCCACCTCCAGGTAACAGAGCGGACGCGGAGCCTGGGGGCCGGTGGTTGTAAACAGAGTTTTATTGATGGGGAAGGAGCGGGGAGGCAATCTCCAGAGAGGGTCTGGGAAGGGGCTGGCCACGTGGCATGCATGGTCAGCCGGAGGCTGAAGGGGGAAGTCACAAGGGGTAGGGTGGCATGGGACTCTCTGACCACCCCGGGGTCATATTTACAGGGGGGCCCCACCCGCCTCTGCTGCCCCCCAGACCCCCAGCCCTTTAGATGGCTGCTGCCAGTGTGACTTCCGGGCAGGCTCTCCGTCCCCTGCCGCCCGGCCTGTCCCCGCTGCCCTCCACAGAAGCGGGTGCGAACTCCTAACCGGCACCTCGGAGGCCCCCGGCCTTCCGGAAGCCGGGGGGTCGGCTCAGCCAACGCCCAGGCGGCGGGCGCCTGGCTCACACGTAGACACACACACGGCCCCGCGGCCCGCCCCGACGCACACGCCCACCGCAGCCCGCAGGCACGCACACGCACGCCTCCCCGGCCCCCTGCACACGAACACGGCATGCACACGCACACACACCCACACACGCCAGGGGCCAGGGGCGAGGAGGGACCTGGGGGGGCCTTGGGTCTGCAGCTGCGGCCCCTCCCCGCCCGCCGGAGCCCGGCTGCCACCCCGAGAACGGAGTTGTGCAATTAGTTAGAAAACTGCAAAAGAAACCAAAATCCATGTGCAGGCCACCCCGGGGGTAGCCAGTCCCCCGCCAGCCCCGGCCCCTCAGCGTCCTCGCCCGTCGGGGTCGGCGAGCTCTTGTGCTTCCGTGTGGCCGAGGGGACCCCACGAGGGCGGGGCGGGGCCGGGCACCCAGGCGCTGGCCCGGGCCTGGCCGCGGGGCCTCTTGCTCGGGTTCCCGTGGCTGCACTGCGAAGGCGTCGGCCCCGGCCTAGGGCACCGGGGGCGCAGTCCTGTCCCCCGCCCCATAGGGGAGGAGGTGGGCCAAGTCCGTGCTGGGCCGGGCGTGGCGGCCGCGGTGGCGGTCGCCGGGCCTGCCCTCGCCGCTGTTGAACGTGTGCGTGCGGCGCAGGGCGGCGGCCGGCGGGCCGTGGGGGCCCGGCCTCCGGAGGCTGCCCGTCGGGGGTGGGCTCCAGGGCCGGGGGAGGCCGTCGACGGCCGAGGCGGGGTCCAAGGGGCCCGTGGGCGCCGACACCACGCGCCGGCGGTCCGGGCTGGCGTGGGGGGTGAGCGGGAAGTCGCCGTGCGAGGCGCGGCCGGGGCGCGGGGCGCAGAGGCGGCCGTCGGGGCCCGGCTCGCCGGGCGCGGGGGGCTGCTCGGGGGCGCGGGCCGGGGCCAGCAGCAGCAGCGAGGACGAGGCGGAGGCGGACAGCAGCGCGGGGCCGTGGTCCCAGGCGCGCGGCGCCAGGGCGTGCGCGTGCGGGTGCGGGGTGGGCAGGCGCTTCTGCGGCAGCGGCGTCTGCTCGGGCGTGGGCAGCAGCCCCGAGTCCAGGTCGTGCGGGCCGCCCTGCAGCAGCGTGGCCTTGGCCCAGCCGTTCTGCATCAGGGGCGCCAGCAGCGCCTCGGGGGGACCCCCGGCGCCGCCGCCGCGGCCCCCCGCGCCCGCCCCGCGGCGCTCGCCCAGCCGGCTCACGCTCAGCACCGCCTCGCCGCCGCCGTGCGCCAGGATGGCCTCCTTGTCCTTGCGGCGCGCCAGCTCCCGCCGCTCGCGCAGGCCCACGAACCAGCCCACGCTGAAGCCGGACACCACGGCGCCCACCACGAAGGCCGCCACCGACGAGGTCACCAGCAGGTTCACGGACACCAGCCCGGCCCGCTCCTCCGAGAGGCTGGCTCGCAGGAGGCCTGCAGGGCGGGTGGGTGTGGCCATGAGCGCTGGCCCGCAGCGGGGTCTTCCCTGGTCGCCACCGGGTCCTTTCTTTCTTTGGGAGGGGGCGGCTCTCTAGATTGAACCCAGGCCTCCCACCACTGAGCTGCGCCCCAGCCCATTTTATTTTGAGACAGGGTCTTGCTGGTTGAGGCTGGCCTCATACTTGCCATCCTCTCGCCTGGACCTCCTGAGCAGCTGGGATGACCGGTGGCGCCACACCTGCCTTCTCTGTCCACCTCAAAGCCTGTCAGTCTGTCTGTTGGCATCTGTCCCCAGTACTT
Source organism: Marmota monax (assembly GCF_021218885.2). Lineage (NCBI taxonomy): Eukaryota > Metazoa > Chordata > Mammalia > Rodentia > Sciuridae > Marmota > Marmota monax. The sequence goes on along the minus strand of NW_026692494.1, from coordinate 4,138,716 downwards.
GCCTCTCAGGACATGCCCGTCTGTCTGCCCACAGTGTCTCCTTATCTCCCAGAGCTTGTCTGTCCATCTGTCTATCGCTTGGCATGTATCCCCTGGTGTCTGTCTGTCTTCTGGGATCTGTCTTCCCCCACCTCTCTAGCCAAGAAGTTGACCCCTGCACTCCCCAAAGCCCCATCACCCAGGGCAGGAGGGGGACCAGGACTGAGGTTGGCGGCCCCTCCCCCGCCTGGCTTCCCTCTGACCCCTTACCTGTGCAGTCCCCTAAGCCTGAGGTGCTGGCCCCGGACACATCCTGCTCAAAGGTGGCTCTGGTGGAGGGGGACAGAGGCACGGTCAGCAGTCGCCCTTCACACAGTCCGGGCGGGGGAGGGGCATGGGCTGTCGGGCAGGTCTGACCCCCTCTGCTCCGCCTGTCCCCGGTACCTGGTGCCAGGGCTGAGGAAGACGCAGGAGCCGTCAGGGGTCCACCCACAGTAGGGGTCCTGGCTGCCGACGCAGTTCCTGGAATGGACGACGTCACAGTCACTAGGGTGGCCCCTGGGTGCCAGGCCCTGTCACTGTCACTAGTTCCCGAGTCCTCCTGGCCGGTCTTGGGTGTTCTTCATTTCCCATTTTATAGGTAAGGAAACTGAGGCTTGGGAAGTCCACGGGGCCAGGCAGCAGGCCTGGGATGGGCCGACCTGAGCCTGGAGCAAGGCAGGCTGGCCCCAGTCGCCTCCTCAGTGTGAATGCTGTGGGGTCCTGTCTGCAATGACAGCAGGCAGGGCCCAGGAGCTGGGGGTGAGCCCAGGCTGGGCCACCACAGGACAGGCCTCTGACCTTCCCACCCAGAGACAGGGAAGGAACCAGCCTCCCACTCTGGCCTCCCTTCCCAGGTCCCCCACAGAATGTCCTCCCCATAGCAACCACTAGAGGGCACCCTGAACACCTGAGCCAGGTTCCTCCCTGGTCCTCCCATGGTCCTCCAGAACTCCCACCTTCTCCAAGCCGAAGCCCAAGTCCTCCCTGCCGCCCACAAGGCCCTGCACGACTTGCCCTTCCCCTCCCTGCCTCCGTCCTCCCCTCCCCCCCCACTTCCTCTGCTCCAGCCACACGGGCTCCTTGCTGTCCCTCCAACGCACCAGGCTCAGTCCTGCCCCAGGGCCTTTGCACAGCTGTGCCCTCTGCTTAGTTCATTGCTCTGTGAGTCAGGGTGCTGCTGAGCCCTTGACTCAACCTGGTTCTCTCCCATGACCCCCGCGCATCTCCCCCGCTTCCCCCCACGTGGCCCAGGGGGCACTCACTTCATGCACCCGGAGAACTGCTGGCAGCGGGCCACAGGTACACGGACCACGCAGTGGGGAAAGGCTGCCAGCAGGCCACCTGAGGCCGCGTCCAGCTCGAGGCTCAGCAGCCGCTGCCCTGTCTCAGCACCGCCGGGCCGTCCACACCTGGGGCAGGCGGGAGGCTGCATGAGGCTCAGGCCCGTACGGCCGCCGGCCCGCCGCCCGCCGCCCAGACTCACCTGTCCGGCCGGTAGGTCTCAAACTCCTCCAGGAAGATGCTGGGCCCAGCAGGACCCGAGAGCCTGGTGCTGGGCCGGACGAGGAACTTGAGGACAGTACCCACCTCGGAGCCCAGGAAGACCACCGTCTGGTTGCCCCAGGGGCCAGCGCCCACGTCCACAGCCACGCGAGTCAGCGGGTGCCTGGAGGCCGGGGCGGGGGTCAGGGTGGCCAGCAGCACCCAGGGCACCCTGCTTCCCATGTGCCACCAGTGTAGGGGCACAGGCATGGTCACAGGGACACACGGACTGGTGCCAGCACACTGTCACCCATAAACGTGAGGCGCAGGACAGAGTGCGTGGGTGGGCACCAGCCTACAGCCACACCAGGACACCCTGTGCCCAGCAGGACAGAGACCCCGAGGGCCTGGCCTGGCTGCCTCTGTATCTGCCTCACTCTCCTGTCTGTCCCCTCTGCCCCTCTCTCTCTGTCCATCTGCAGCTCTCTTGGTGGCCTCAGAGGCTGGCACTCAGCCACACTGTGTGTGCCCATACAGGACGACTCCCTGTGTCCTCCACAGGCTCAGTGGGCCCTGTGCTACCCAGACCCCAGCCCCTGGCCCCCAGCACTGACCGCATCAGGGTCCGAACGATCCAGGGTGCGTGGCCCAGCGAGGGCACCGTCTCGTCCATCAGCGGGTGGGTCTTGACAAAGCTGAGGATCTCGTCGGGCAGGGCGCTGGACGCGTTGTACTGCATGCCCGGGGCAGCGCAGCACCCGGGCCTGGGAGGGAGAGGCTGGTCAGGCAGATGCAGGTCCCCAGAGAGGGGCCTAGTCCACCTGGGAATTGGCCACGCAGCCCCAGGGCCTTGACACCCCCTCGGCATAATGGACACAGGTAAACTCAGTGACAGCTAAGTGACCACCCGAGGGCCCCACCCAATGTCCGGGGCACCAGGGCACCACAGGGCCCGTGTCCCAGGACTGAGGGGCTCTCACCGGGGCCGCGGCACCTGATCCTCAGGCACTGGTGTCCAGATGGACTCGGGGGACTTCTGCTCGCGAAAGCGGCCCTCAAACACGGCGGCCACCTGGGTCATGTCGAAGGCGCAGACGGCCGAGCCGGGGATGCTGGGGTCAGAGGGGCACCTTAGTGAGCCTGGAGGGGCCACGCCCCAGGAAGGCACCCAGGGTCCCTGTCCTTGGCCCTCGGACGTGGTGCCAGCCCCTCTCCAAGGCCACCCTGTGCTCAGGGACGTCCCTGCCTGGATGTCCGTCTGCCAGCGGCTGCTCTTGTCCCACGGACCCTGTCCCCGTTCTGAAGCCTCAGCTCTGACCTCCGTCGCCCGCTCCTCAGTCTCCTGTGTCTCCCCAGCACTCTCAGGAGGGGGGCCAGGCTGCTGCATGGCCTGTCCCCCGGTGCTCCTCCCGTGGCTGGGACCCCAGCCGCCAGCCTCGGGCCTCCCTCCCGCTGCTGTGCCCTGGCGGCCCTGCCTCCTCCTGGGACCCGCACCCCGGCCTGGCTCAGGGCGCCGTCCCCAGGCAGTCCTGCCCACCCAGGACCCGGGACGATCCCCAAGGGCGGCACCCCCCAGGCCGCCTGTCGCCGCTGGCGCCCACCGACCTGTTGCTGGGGGTGGAGAAGACGGCCAGGACCACGGGCCGGCCCCCCAGGCTGACCACGCCCGTGACGGCCTGCAGCACGTTGAAGTAGAAGTGGGAGTCCCCGGGCACCGAGCAGTTGAGCCGCGCCTTCAGGAAGGACGTCCACTGCTTCTCCAGCACGCGCGGGGAGCCCCCCACGTCGTTCTTGCACACGCGGGCCACGCGGGCCACCACCACCTGGGCACAGCCGACGGCAGGGCCTGAGCCTGCGCCGGGGCGAGACCCACCACGGCCAGCTGCCCGCCGGCCAGGGCCAGCCACGGAGGCTCCTCCCAGCTCTCCAAGGAGGCCACGGTCCCACTGCACATGTGGACACCGAGGCGCAGCAGCAGGAGTGGCCAGCCCCAAGTCACACAGCAAAGTGACGGCCTTTGCCCCTTATTGCCGGGTGGCTGCCTGGGTGGGCTGGGAGGCTGGGTGGACAGCTGGACAGACAGCGGCAGGTGAGTAGGGCGGGAGGGACGGGGCTGGGGACAGAGCAAGTCTGGAGAAGAGACACACGAGGAGGAGGCTGAGAAAGGAGATGGCAACAGGTCAGCAGGCGGGTGGACAAGGGGCTGCCCCCAAGAATGGGCGAGGGGGAGGGGAGGGGGAGGGCAGCAGTGGTCTCAGGGAGGGGGGTGGATGGGCAGGCAGAGGAGGGGGCCGTGGTGAAGCCACAGAGAGTGGGACAGGTGGGGGGGTGGGGGGGATGGGAGGCTGGGGCGGGGGGGAGTGGGGGCGGTGGCCGGTTGGTTCCGAGGGAGAAGCGGGTGGCCAGGTAACTGGATGCACAGGCGGAGGAGAGGTGGGAGGAGGGGGTCGACGAGCTGGCAATCAGGACAGACTGATGGGCGGCGGGCAGGCCGTGTGGACACAGGGGCAGGGAGGTGGAGGGATGAACAGGTCTGTGGGAAGCAGGGAGCAGGTGGGTGGGTGGGTGGGGGCAGGATGGTGGGGTCAGCGGGTGGGAAGTGGGCCAAGGGGTCAGTGGAGCCGGGGGTGGCTGGAGGGCAGATGGGGGATGCAGGGTGGCAGGGAGGTGGACAGTGGATGGGGGTGAGTGGACGGCAGCTGGGTGGGCGGCGACAGCACAGGGTATCCAGGTGGCCTTCCCGTGGTGTCTCCCGCAGAGCTGCTGGGGCGTCACCGACCCACTTCCGCCCGCCACACCCCCCACAGAGCCCCTGGGGCCTGTGCCCACTGCACAGCTTCCGGGGACGTGGCCTCACCTTCTCCAGGTAGTTAAACTCCATGGCGATCTCCCGGAAGAAGAAGTAGACGTGGCTGCCCCAGTCCACCGCGTGCACGAAGTACGGCTCTGCGGGGGCGGGCAGTCAGCACGTGCCCCGCGACACGGGGCGCTCGGGGCGGGCCCCACAGTCTGGGAGGTCTTTTATGGTGAGGGGCGCCGAGCGTGGCACCAGGCAAAAGGAGCCCGGCTCAAACGTTTTGTGGGAGGGAGGAGGTAGAAGCTGAAAACCCCGTGTCCGCCCCGTCCCGATGGCCATGTCTGCTGCTGTTTGTCCCCCTCCTCCTGCGTGTGTGCGGGGCCCGGGCCGGCGGTGCCCAGCCTGTCCTTCCATTTCAGGCTCCTGAGCCGCCCACCTCTGGCCAGCTCTACTTCAGACCCAGTCTTCTCCAGCTTTAGCTTCAAAAAAGCCAGCAGAAGGCTGGGGACAGGCTCAGGGGCAGAGCGCCGGGCGAGCAGGCGCAAGGCCTGGGACTCAGCTCGACAGCCAAAAATCAACCACCAAGTAAAAATGCCGGGTCGCTTCCAGAGACGAGGAGGGAGTCCTCTCCTTCACTCTGATTCTGGGGGGGGGCCTCGATAACGCCAGCCGCCAGGTCTGGGCTCACTGCCCCCAGCCTCACCTTTGAACCACTTGGAGTCGTGTTTTACAGTGCGCAGGGTGGGCCGGTCCCCAAGGCTGCGGTAGATGACAGCGTCAATGGCTAGGAAGTCGGTCACAGTGGCTGTGAAGAGCATCCCATCTGGACATGGAGGGGTGGGAGCAGGGGAAGGTCTGAGAGAGATTTAACTGAAGGGGCCCAGACTCCATCTGTGGGGGCAAGACTCCATCCCCCAAGACTCAGCCCTGAGCCTGGGGCTCACTATCCCATCCCCAGCCTGGCTGAGGCCGGAGCCTAGGTGAGTCCCAACCCGATGGCCCGGAGCCTGGGCTGAGCCCCAGACCCAGCTGATTCTGGTGGCAGGTTGAATCCCTGACCCCAGGCTGAGTTTAGACCCTCTCCAAGTTCCAACCCTCAGTGAGCCTCTGACGTGGCTGAGACTCTGCCCATTTTACAGACACTTGGTCCCCTGCTGCCTGTGAAGCCAGCTAGTCTTCAAGAATGGAAAGTGCCAGGCCTCCACCAAGACTCGGGCTGATCTCCGGGTCAGGGGCCAGGGTACTCACCCGAGAAGAGGGCGACGTTGGCATGTTTGGGGTCATATGGACAGCGGGCCATGCCACTGATGTTGTCCCCAAGAGGCTGCAGCGTGTCCATCTGTGGGGAACATGGGGCCTGAGCAGAGGTCTGGCAGCCCCTGGCTTCCCCCGCCCTCCATTCCAGGGGGATCCTGCTTCCCCCTGGACCCTGTGACCGTGGCCAGTCACTTAGCCTTTGTGAACCCCAGTTTCCTGCTCAGAGTGGTCCTAGTGGCTAGGCTTCCTCCTCCTACACCGACTCACTCTTCACCCAAGAGTCGATCCCAGTTCCCACTGAAAGCGGCTCTTAGATCACCAGCCTGGCTGCCCTGGCCTCCTCTGGAAACACCCTTCTTGAGCTGGGGTGGGGGACAGATCTGGGGGGCTTCTCGTAGGGGCTTCTTCTGCGGTCATGGCCGGATGGGACGGGCTGGAAGCCGGCCCTGGGGTGGCAGGGCTCCGAGGGACACTCACACTGTAGTTGGCGCACACCGGGTTGAAGGCGTTGGAGCCGCACACGAAGAGCGTGGACTCGTCGCGGAGCAGCAGCACCTTTACGAAGTTCCGACACTCGCCCTAGAGTGGGGGGAGCGGAGGCCAGTGTGGGCGTGGCTAGGACCGTGGTGGGCGTGGCTAGGTCGGGGGGAGGAGCCGGGGCTGGAGGGAGGAGAGCCAGGAGGCTTGGGGACCAGGTGGGGGCTGAACGGAGGGCCGCTGGGACACGGGAAGGGCCAGGACAAGGAGATACTTTGTTTCAGCAGAGGCAAGGTCAGGAGTGTGGGCGTGGCCACAACGGAAGACCCTCTTGGGGGCGTGTTCAGGCTCTGAGCATAACCATGGAGACAGCAGGTTCGAGCCCTGGCGAAGGAGGAGCCCTGACCCTGGGCCAGGGCGGGTCGGGGCAGCAGAGGCGTGTGGCCATGTGCTGGACAACGGTGGACTGGTCAGGGCGGCCGGGAGGGTGGCCACCTGGGCACAAACTCAGGGTCCTACCCTGGGCGGGGCCGAGCCTGGGGGTGGCCAGGGACGCGCTCACCTCCTGCTTGCCCTTCATCCGACACACGTCTATGTCGCTGGGGTTGGAACGCCAGGTCAGCTTCTGTGGGCAGAGAGCTGGTGAGCGGGGCGGGGTCCCCAACAGCCCAGATATGCTGGTGGGAACCCCTGGTCCCGGCCCCCTGCCCACGGGCCTGCACCCTGTCCTCACCCGCTGGTACCGCAGCTCGGTGGATGTGGGCGGCTCCAGCTCCACCCTGTACAGGTTGTCCCTGCGAGAGGGCAGAGGCAGGCAGGTTGGAGGTCTCCCCATCCCTCCCCCATTCCACCCTCTCCCCCAAACGTGGTGTCCAACAGGTGACATGCGGGCACACGCCAGCCCCTCTGGCACGAGCATGTCCGACACCGAGTGGACCCTCTAATGGCCCAATCCCACCTGTAACGGGTCCACTCACACCGCAGGCCACCTCATGCCCGGATGTCCCACCTCAGCGGACCAAGGGCACGTGTCCCCAGACAGACTGTCCCACACGCCCGCCTCGGCTCACTTCCTGTGTGGAGTGGAGTGGCAGAGCAAGAGCCGGGGTGGGGGTGAGGGACTGTCTCTCTGCGGGCACGTGCCCTTGGTCCTTCTAACCTCTCAGTGTTACAGCGGTCACCTGTCCACCCTCCTCGTCCTCTTCAAGGCCTCTGGCCCAGCTGGTCACCCTCTTCCTGCAAACGCCATTCCTAAGCAGCCCCCGTGCCCCACCCTCCTGGCTGCCTGGACTCTCTGGGACGCCCCCTGCCTCCCCTCTCCTCTGTGGGCCCAGGACTGGGGACTCTTCCCTCCTCCACGACACCCCTCCTGGGCAGCCCCGTCCACTCTCAGGAACTGTCCACAACCCCGTGACGCCCAGCCGATGCCCATGCTCCCACCTCTCCAGCCCTGCGCTTCCTCGGGTCCACCCTTGGGGTCCAGCTGCCCCTGGATGTCTGGGGGGGTTCATGGGTCACATAGGCAACGTGGCCAGGCCACGTCTGACAGACCCCAACCCTGTACCTCCCGAGTCTGTCCAGGGGCTCAGGCTGCTCTTTGGGAGGAACCCCTGGACACCGGCCCCCTCCCCTCCTGGTCCCACACAGCTCAGGCCGCCGTGCCTGCAGGCTGTGCCCAGACGCCCTGCTGACCCCAGGCCGTGCGGCCCTCCAGGGCTTCTCCCTGTCCAGCCCCGAGTGCTGCCAGCTTGGACCAGTAGACACTGGGCTCCCTGGTCCCCAGTCTGTCCTCCCTACAGCAGGCACCAGAGGGTACCTGTGACCTCCTGAACCAGGACCCCTCTCTTTTCCCTCCATGACTTCCACTGTCCTCGGGGCAAAGCCCAAGTCCTCCCACTGCTCACAGGGTCCTCTGCCAGCTGACCGCCCTGTCCTCCCCACTCCCTCTGCTTCAGCCACCAGGGCCGCGCTGTTCCTCCAGCAGACTGGGCTCCACCCTGTCCCAGGGCCTTTGCACAGTCTCTGCCCTTCACCTGGAACACCCTTCCCCCAGGTGCCCCTGGATGAAGATTCACTTAGGTCCCACCCAATGTCACCTGCTCAGGGAAGCCCTCCTGACCATCCCCATGGCGTCTGTGTGGTTAGTTCCTGGCTGACTGGGCCTCCCACCCCAGGACAGCCTTCTACCACCATGGTGGACCGCCAGGGACTGTCCCCACCTTCACAAACCCGAGCCAGTCCCACCCAGCACTCGAAGGCCAAGGTCACACAACCTGGCCACACAGCAGGCCGGTCAGGCAAAGCCACCCCTGCACACGCTGCCCCAAGAGCCCTGTACCTGTCCCCGATGAACAGCGTCCTGTTGACCCGTAGCACGCGCTGGATGTTGAGGTCTTCGGTGTCCTCCGCGGGGCTGGGGCGCCCAGGCCCCCCGCCCACGAACACGGGGTAGTGGCTCAGGTCTAGGGAGAGGTGGGACGGGGGTCACGCCCCTTCTAGACTGGCTCCTGACTTGGGGCCGCCCCTCCTGGTAGGGCCAGGGGACCCAATTTGGAAGCAAGAGCCTCTGTCAGGGCTCGACCTCCCCCAAGGTCCCCTTCTTCCCACTCACAGTCCCTGGGGGCCACGCTGAGCGGAGGCGGTTCCTCGGGGAAGAGGCCCTGGGAGTCCCCCAGTAGCAGCAGCAAGAGCATCAGGGCCGGGCAGGGAGGAGGCACCCCCGCGGTCCGCATGGCGAGGGCCAGGTGGCGGGAGGTGACACCTGCGGGCGAGGACCCGGCAGTGAGCGGCGCGGCCTGCAGTCCCGCGCGTGGCCGGCAGAGGGCGCGCGAGCCTCCACCCAGCTCCATTCCCGGAAACCCCCGCGGGGATGGGAATAAATAAATAACCACAACGGCAATAATAGTAACGATAATAGCAACGGTGGGGCACTTCCCTAAGTGACAGGCCCGCTTCACGGCCACACGGAGTGAAGCGCAGAAACGACTTCCAACAAGAATGCACCGGGTAATTAAAAGCCAATCACAATAATTACAATAATAGATACGTTTAAACTATGTCCTTAAAATTTAATCTCAAAATGGGAATTTAAAAATTCTTGGAATTAAAACACCAAGATCTTAATGATGCAAAAAAAAAAAAAATCAAAGTTTCCTAAGTAGTCTATAAACCGCCACCTGGCGAGGGCAGGAGTGCAGACTCCGGTGCAGCCCGCCAGGGCCTGGGCCCCCTTCCCGCCTTTGTGCCCTCTGCTTGACCACCCTGCGACAGGACAGGCGCCTCAGTACCTCCCGGAGGGCTGCTCTTTCTGTCCCACGCAGGGTGGCTCCGCCGGGCCTTCTGGGTGTGGGGGCTGGAGACCCCGCCCAGGTCACGGTGGGGGGAACTCACGCTCTGAAGCCAGCGCTCCCCGCCCGGGCCACTTCCCTACCAGAAAGGGCCGCCATCCTGGTCTCAGAGGCCCCAAGTGAAAGTCCTGGCCGCCTCCTGGCTGGGGGCGTCTCTGCTAAGCCCGAGCCTCAGTCTCCCCATCTGAGCAGCAGGGCGTGTCCCAGCCCTGCCCTGGCCCTGTGGCTTGGGATGGAAGGTGGAGGGCGGGTGGCCTCAGCGCTGCCTCGGGCTGTCAGACCCGAAACAGGAAGGCCCGGCGGGGACCAGCTGGCTTCCTCCCCTGACCCTGAGCTTCCAGGATTTGTGACTCAGAGGACGCCGTGGCCACGCGTGCTTGGGGCTCGGCCCTTTGTCTTCAAGCGCTTCCTTCCCTGGCCCCTGCCCAGCTCCCAGCCTCCTAGGGACCGAGTCTGTCCCCGCGTGCACCGCCCAGTGCTGTTCACAGGGGGCCTTCCTTAGACCGTCATAAAGCACAGGTGACATAAAACTGCCCGACTTCGCATTTTTTGCGTGAGAGCTGCCGGGATGGAGCCGGGCGCCCGACCGCTGAGCTGCGCCCCTGCCCTTCTTATTTTTTAGTTTAGACAGGGTGCTGCTAAGTTGCAGAGGCTGGCCTTCATCTTGCAATACTCCTGCCTCAGCCTCCTCCTTGCCAGCAGGGCCACGCCTGGAGGTGGAACACTCCCCCGCCCGCCCGCCTCTCCGTTGGTCAGGCCAATATTTACCTGAAGAGACTTCACAGCACCACCTTCCCCCCACGCTGTGCAGCCCCGAGGTGTGGGACTGGGCTCCGGAGCCAAGCCGCGAGGGTTCAAACCCAGCTCCCTCTCTTTCTCGAACAGGTCACTCACCCTCTCTGGGCCTCAGTTTCCTCAGCTTTAAATTACTGATATTCCAACCGTATTAGCCTGCGGCGGCATGGCGCCTGGCATACTGTAGGTGCTCAGTAAGTGCTCATTGTTTTTGGTGGTGAACGCACTCACAGCACCCTAGTGCTCCAGCGGGCGGGCACAGCAGAGCTCAGCTGCAGGTGGCTGGATGAGGGGGCTGTGGCCTGTCCCGGGACAGCACAGCAGTGGGGCCCCAATTTCTGCCTCTGGAGTTGTGAGGTCACAAGAACAGGAGTGACAAGCCTGCCCAGTCGCTCAACACCCCCCCATGGGCCCGCGGTGACTTTGTGCCCTGTTAACAGATGGGCAGCTGAGGCCCCAGGCCGGGGACCTCAAGAGTGATGTCCTCTCTGGGCCATGGCTAGGCCCAGCCCAGCCCGGGACGTGCCCCCAGGGCCCCGAGGCCTGCCCGTGTGGCCTGGACCTGCACACCCCCCAGGCCTGTGACTTGACATGACCCATCGTTCCTGAGCCCCACGCCTGTGCTGGCCTGGCCCGGGGCCCCTGACCCTCTGGGCACCGGCTCCTGCACGGCTCAGGCCTCCCCATCCCTCCCTGCACCAACCCCGGTCGCCCTCTGCGCCAGAGCTCCACTGTCCATGGGCTGGGTGCTCTCTGGGTGGGTCCCAGCAGGGTGCTGAGGAGTGTCCCTGGCCTCCGCCTCTCCAGCCCCCATCCTGACAGCCACAAATGTCCCCAGGCAAGGCTGAGTCCCCTGCAGCGGAACCACTGCTCTATACCCCTGCCCAGTGCCCTGAGGCGGTCCCAGCTCCCCTGAGCTCCCCCCCAGGGCATCTTCACCGAAGGCCACTGCTGGGCCTGGCTCAGCCTGGCCCCGGGCCCTGGGAAGGCGTCTGGGGACCTTGAGTGTCGCCCCTTCCCAGAGTGGCCCCTAGCCCAGCGGCAGCGTCCCCGTCAGCATCCTGATCACCGAGTCCTTGAAGTGTCTGTCTCCTCTGTGGGACCGTGAGCCTGGCCGGTCAGGGCTGGTCTGCACTGGCCACTTGTCCCCAGCACTCAGAAGAGGGCCCAGCATACAGTAGGAGCTCAATAAGTGAGAAAAACAGCAAACACTTGCTACGTGTCGGGAACTGCTGAAGCCTTCAGTCCACTGTTCACGCCCTTCAGACACCGGGGACAGCTCGCAGGTCCCTCTACAGACAAGGGACCGAGGCCCCGGGCAGGGCAGACACTGCCCAGGCCGGGAGCCTGGCGTCGGGGCCAGACCCCTGGGACAGCTTCAGGACGCAGCACTGGACCCAGGAGCCAGGGGACGTCTGACCACCTGGGGCCACCTCACCCGCTGCCCCAGTGCGCCCCGGGGCCTGCGTTACCAGGGCCTCGACACCCCCGCCCCAAGGCCATCTGCTTCCCGCCATGAACTTGAGGGGCCTCTGCCAGCAGCCGCCGGTGCCCACCCACCTCCCGGGCGCGCCTGCCACCTGCCCGGCCAGGGCTGCCCAGCATCTGGCCACGGAGCCGCCACGGGGCCAGGCCGCAGAGCCACGAGGGCCCAGGGCGTCCACTGTCTGTGCTGGGGCCCTGCCGGCAGCCCTGTCCCCTGGCCCACGGGAGACACCAGGGAGCAAGAGCCCGTCCAGGAGGCCACCAGGGTCCCCCGCCCGAGTCCCACGGTCACTCCAGCTCTGGCACCAGCCACGGCACAGAGGGGACAGCTGCCTCGTGACGGCCTTCCCTAAGGCCACGCCCTCACCCCACCCAGCCCGTCCTCACACATCCCAGCCCCCCTCAGCTCCATCCCTCCTGGTCCCTGCTGGGCGTCCCCTCTCCACCTCGCGCACCCGACACCAGCTGCTGCCCCCGCCTGGCGCCCTGAGCGGCCCTGATGTCTCTGCTCCGAGCTGCGCCCGGGCTGTGCCCACCCCCGGGGGCGCCCCGGCTGGCCGTCCTCGGTGCCCCTCCACCCTGCGCTCCCGGGCCCCCGGATGCCCCCGGGGACCCTCTTCTAAGTTCCAAAGGAGGCAGACGCCTGTGGGTTTCCACGGTCTCGTCCACAGCCTGCCCGGGCCACCCACGCCCAGGGCGCCCACTCTCCTCCCCGGCCGCTCGTGCCCCGCACACCCAACGCCCGCCCTCCTGGGCGCTCTCCCTGCCAACCAGACGCATCCAGAGTCCCCGCCACCGCCCTGTCCACGTCCTGGTCAGCATCTGGCTCAGCCACTGCCGCCCACACCCCAGACCGTCCTGGACACCAGAGGGCGCCCACCGCCCTCGGGGTCAAACCCAGCCTCTGGCAGACCTCAGGGCCCCGTCCCTCCCTGACCCCTGCCTCCTTCTCCCCTCACTCCCTCTGCTGCAGCCGCGGCCTGGGCTGCGCCTCCATCATGCCAGGCTGAGTCCTGCCCTGCCATGGCTCCCTAGTGCCCCTCGGGGGAAAGAACCCAACCTCACCCCCCCAACCTTCCTCCTGTCCTCACCCCTGCCAGAGGGTCCCAGGCCACCTCTGCTCTGCCTGTCCCCTCTGCCAGGGGACCTGTCTGGCCTTCTCAAGGCCCAGCTCCCGGGTGCTGTAGCCACACTTGTAACCCCAGCGGCTCAGGAGGCTGAGGCAGGAGGATCCCAAGTTCAAGGCCAGCCTCAACAACTAAGCAAGACCCTGAGCAACTCCGTGAGACCCTGTCTCAAAATAAAGAACTAAAAGGGCTGGGGAGTGGCTCGGTGCCAGAGCCATCCCCGTCAACCCCCAGGCTGCAGAGGACCCAGGCCCGCCCTGCACACAGGGCCAGCGCAGAGGGCCCAGGGCAGAGGGGGGCACATGGGGCCTCGGGAGGAACGTTGGGGGGCTGCGGCCTGGGCCAAGATGGAAGCAGCCATGTGGACAGGGACTGTGGTGTGGACGGGGGCAGGTGGTGTGGACGGGAGGGCACAGGGTGGGTGGGGCGAGGGAGTGGCAAGGGCCAAGGCCGGGGGCTGGGAGCCTTAGAGCAGCAGCAGGACGGTCAGGAGGCGCCTGTCCAGGGAGCCCCGGCTTCTCCCTCTTCCCCCTCGTACCAAGGCCCCAGCTTGGCTGGCCACGGACTCACTTTATGTCCAGTGACCTTGCTGTGTGACCTCAGCCAACAGCCCGCCCTCTCTGGGCCTCTGCACAGGAGGGTGAGGGTCTCGGGGCCCCTGACCAGGCGCTTCCTCCACGGGCCCAGCAAGGATGGGCTCCTGGCTCCAGACGGTGGGGGGCTCCTGTCGGCCTGGCCCTCCCAGCATCCAGCTCCAGGGCCAGGCGTCCCTCGGGGGATCAAGTGACCCGGCCCGGCAGCCGGGCCCCTGCGCCACGCAGGTCTGGTTACCGGCTCTGCTTACAGCTGCCTCCCCCAGCTGCCTCGGTGGCCCCCGTGGCCGCCCCGCTGGGCTCCGGGGCCGTCCAGGAACTTGGCAGGAAGGCCACCGGCCCGGGGCCCTGCCCCCCTCAGCCGTCCCGCCAGTGATGTCCACGATGAGGGTCCCAGGGGACGTCTCCAGGGCCGTGAGCCCCGCGATGACCACCCAGCCCACCGCACGGCGCTCTGCAGCCCCGGCCAGACCCTCGCCCTCTCTGGGCTTCTTACTCCTCCGGGGAGGAGAACTTGTCCTCCTGAGGGCAGGGGCGTCCCTGCTGGGCTCCACTGTGCCCCCCCCATGCCCGCACGAGGGGCTCGACAAATGACAGCAGAGTGCACGCCCCAGGAAGGGCCCCGCTCATGCCCTGGGGGCCAGGGCGTATCCACTGCAGACTTCCTGCACGCCCACTGCGTGCCAGGACCCACTGCGTGCCAGGACCCACCGTGTACCAGTACGGCCATGCGTGTCGAGGGCTTGGCCCGAGGCCCTTTGCGGGTAGGAGCTGGCGTCATGGCCACCCCAGGCCTCAGAGACTGGCACGTCAGCCTCATTGTGCCAATGGAAAACCTGGAACCCAGAGAGGTGAGGCGGCTGGGCTGAGGTCACACAGCACGTGGGGAGCTGAGACCCGTGATGCCTCCCGCCGGCGTTTTGCTGAGTGCTCGCGGGTGCCATCTGTCCTCCGTGGTGGGCAGAGGCAGGACCTCACGTGGGGACACCGACAGGTCCCCAGGCAGCGGGGTGGGGGGGGCGCTCCGGTAATTGATTTTAATCACTGTTTGGAAATCGGGCCTCCGGGAGGCGGAGCGGAAGCAGCAGCTCCTAATTAGGAGTGGGGGGGCCGCGGCCACTGAGTGAGATGAAAGTGTCATTTACACCCAGCGGGGAGCTGGGGGCAGGAGGCCCAGGGGAACCCGGAGGCTGAGGGCCAGACACCCACGGATCCCACCCTGCAACCTGGGCCAGGCAGGCGCAGACCCCCTGGAGGGGCCCGGGAGCCGGCTGGGCTCAGGCCTGGGTCTGGGGCTTTGTTTCAGGGACCCACTTCAGGGTCCCTGCCCTCAGATTCCTTGATCTAGGAGCAGAAAACATGGACCCTGACACCCAGCACCTGGGCCTGGGAGCCCCTCTTCCACCCCTGAGCCCCTCAGAGTTCACCCAGCCGCACGCCCTTGCAGGGGCCTTGTTCAGAAGGACACAGGGATCCCCGAGTGGGCGGTACCAAAATGAGGGTCCTGCAGGGGGACACCTCTGAGAGATATGGGCGGGGACAGGAGGGGCCCCGGCAAGAGCGGCTGGGAGTGGAAGACTGGCAAATGAACTCAAAGAAGACAAAGGCAGGAAATAGGTCCCCAGGGAAGACCCTGGGGTCAGAGTGGACCACAAGTCCTGGTGAGTCAGGGCTCAGGAATGGCGAAGCTGGCAGGGTGATGATGTTGCTGCAGGATGGGGCGTGAGAACTGTCCAACAGTGGAGAGAAACGGCCAGGAACAGGGGCCCCTGGGGGTTGGGCGACCTCGGGGACTGGCACTCGGAATGTGCAGTCACCTGGCTCAGGCCTCACAGGGCAGCCACAGCGGACACGACGGGAGGGCCCTGGCCGCCCTCCCAGCCCTGGGCTGGGCCTTTAGAGAGGTGCCTCCTTTAGCAGGGGAGCCAGGGCACCGTTCTGACTGTTTAAGAGGCGAAGAAACTGAGGCCCAGAGTGGGCACCAGATGAGGCCCAAGTTGCCCAGCCAGGAAGGGGCCCGTCTGGGATCTGAACTTGGCCTGTGTGGTCCAGGACAGACTCTCACCACAGCAGAACCCCCCTCGCTCATCCACCAGGTCCAGGGCCCCGACTCCACTGAGCTGCCCTGGGGCCACCCTCCTCCCCACAGCCACGGCCCCGCTCGACCCCAGCCTCACCAGCCTGCACCAGCAGCCACCTCCCCACTCACTGGTCCCTCCACCTGCACCCCACAGCCTGTGGTCCTGCAGCCGCCGCCAGAGGGCGCCCGTGAGCACCTGAGTCAGGCCCCTCCCTCCTCTGCACACAGCCCTCCAAGGCTCCCACCTCCTTCAGTGTCCAAGCCAAGTCCTCCCTGTAGCCCACAGGACCCTGCAGGTCCTGGCCACCCTTCCTTTCCCTGCCTCCCTCCTGCCCCTCTTCCCCCCGCTCCAGCCACACGTGCTCCTCCCTCTGCCTCCAATATGCCAGGCTCCTCCTGCCCCAGGGCCTTTGCACAGCTGCATCCTCTGCCTGGAGTGCTGTTCCTCACGATCTTTGCATGACCTTCTCCATCTCATCTTCCTGGTCTCAGCTCAAATGTCACCTCCTCAGAGACAGCCTCCCTGACACCCTGAGCTGAACAGCCGCCCCCTCAGCCTGGTCCTCCATCTGCGGGCGCTCACCACGTAGACTGGCCCTGTTTATTTCTATGCCCACGGCCCCGCCTGCTGCCGATTCCGCAGGCACAGGCCCAATCTGCCTTGGTGGTGGCATCTGTTGACAGATGGGGTGCCAGTGAGGGAAGACGGGGTTCAAGCTCGGGGCAGCTGACTCCCTCTGCTGCCCCAGGGGCTCTGATCCGTTGGCCTGCAGGGAAGGTAGGGCCAGTTCCCCGACAGGAAGGAGTCCTGTGACTGTCAGAAGGTCGGCCTCCTCCCTGCGAACTCCTACACATCCATCGAGGCCCCAGATGCGATGCCCTTCTCACGCACTCCTCTTACCCAACTCTCCCCAGCCCTGACCCCCCACGGCACCGGGGGCCCATATCTGTTCCCCTCCCCGCGTCTGGAAGCCTCTTGAAGGCCGGCCAGACCCCAGAGCTCCGACTCCTTGTCTGGGATCCAGGTCTCACAGACATGTGGGGCCTGGGAGCACTGGTCGACTGTCCTCCCTGAGACTGCCCTGAGCCAAGGCCCACGAGAACCCATGATCCTCCTGAGCTCCAGTTCTGCCAAGTTCCCTCCCAAGTTCGCCCTTGGAGGCCCAGCTGGGCAGGGCGAAGGTGCATCCTGGGAAATGTAGTCCTCTGTGGCTGGGCCCAGCTCCCAGCAGGCCCCGGGGCCAGTGGCCAGGGGACACATGTCTACCCAAAGGACTACAGGCGGGGTCCCCAGCCTGCACAGCCACCTCGTTCTAATGTCCACACCTTACCTGGGCCTCCAGGAGGGGAGGTGACGGACACTCATACTGAGTGGCCCTTCTCAGTTTTGAAGGGCCCTGGGGCCATTCCCACGTGTCTCCCACTGGACGTGGGGCAGGTGCCTGGCCACCCGTGTCCTCAGCTGCCATCAGCCTCAATTTTCCCGTTGGCACTACGGGGGGGGGGGACCGTCCACCGCAGCTACCAGGGTCACAGTGGGGACAGGGCAGCGGGGCCTGGAGGACCACGGGCCGAGGGCCCTCCCCGGGACAGCCACCGGGTCTTCCTGTCCCCGCAGTGGCCGACCTCTGCTCACCGGCTCCGGGCAGCCCCCCCCAGGACAGCCGCAGGCTGAGAGCTGCCCGGTCCCCTCTCCAAGACCTCGCGTGGCTCCCGAGGACCCCAGGCAGGAAGCTGGATGCTTCGGGGCCACTGCCACCCCTCGGGGGCTCAGTTCTCATGTCTCCCACTCTTCACAGTCTCCCCCTCAACGTCTGTCCCTGTCCCCTGGCTCATCTTCCGTAAGCCCAGTGCCCGCGCCCCTCCAGGCAGCCTTCAGCTGCGGCCAGCCCAGCCTGTCGCCCCCCACCCTGGGAGTCCCCCGTCACCCCAGCATCACGGCCCAGGCCACACCCCGGGGCCAGCTCAGGACACCTTCTCTGGAGATGGGCAGTGACCGGCACACCCTGCATCCCCAGGGACCCAGCTCACCTGCACTGCCCGCTGACGTCATGGTCACCTTCCAAGGGCAGTTGGGTTCTCACCCTCTGGGTCCCCCCCAGGTGACCCCAGCAGATGTGCCTGGAGCGCTGGGTGGCCACTGAAGATCCACACCTTCCCCCAGCCCAAGCCTCCAGCACCAGCACTGACTCCCAGAGACAGGACCTTTCTCACCTCCAAGCAGAAGGGGTGCCGAGGACCCCAGGCCCACGGGGGCTTAGCCCCCGCACAGCAGGTGGGGGCAGAGCCAATCCAGGCCTAAACCCAAAGAGCCTCTTCCGGGGAGGCCGCCCAGAGAGGGCTGGTGACCTGCCCGAGGACACAGAGCAAAAGGCCCAGCTCTAATTCCTGCCAGTTGTTGGGGGGGGGGTCCAGGCAACCCTGGCTGGGAAGGGAAGGCAAGGGGGTGACTCTGGCTCTGAGGTGACAGAGGGGTGTATCCCCCAGCCCTGTCCAGCTGCCTCAGGTGAAGGAGCCCGGGCTCCTTCCCTGCTCACCCCGGCGCCCTGGGCCTCACTGTCCCCAGAGGCTCAGGGCAGCAGCAGGTTCAGGTGGACGCGTACAGTTACGGAGACTTTCTCCAGACAGCCACCACGCAGCGTCCAGGCACCTGGAGTGGGTGGCCGTGGCCCCCTGCCACTTCCTGCAGCTCTTAGGACCCTTCCCAGATAGGGCTGCCCTCCAGGACCCCTGGCCATCGCCTCACACCTGGAGTCCCCCCTGGAGCCGAGGGCATCACAGGGAGAAGGGGCTGCCCGCTGGGACCGTCCCAGGAGCACTGAGGATTTTTGCTGGAGGGGTCTGGAGGCCTTGAGGAGCTGAGGGAGCCCAGAACAATATGAAGGAGTAAAATTTTGCAAATGGGGCTGGGGTCCTTCAGTTACCCCGGCATTAGTCAGCCCCCAACTCCTTCCCTCTTGAACTTGACCCCAGCCCCCTCAAAGCTGGAGCACACCCTCCTGTAGTCCCAAACTGCAGTTCCTTTCCAGTCTGGGGGTCACAGACGACAACCTGGGTGGAGGGTGTCAAAGACCTTAGCCAGAGAGGGCCCAGTTCCCGGTGAGGGTCTGCGAATCCGGCCCCCAACCCCAGGACTCTTGCAAACACTCCCAGCCGTGGTGTTGGCAGGTCGGGGCAAGGGTGGGGGTTCACCACAGCAGCGCCCCCTCTGGGAGGTGCCCCAAACTCCCGGAGGCGGAGAGCAGGATTGGGGGGCACGTGACCCCCGCCCCAGGGACCAATCAGCGCCTGCGGGCGGGGGGCCACACTCCGCGCCCCCCACCCAGCTCAGCGCGCCTGGAGAGAGACATTTTCTTTGTCCCTTTGTCAGCTCTTGGGGGGCCCCGAACCCCCAGGCTCCCACTGCAGCAGGGGGGATCGGGACTGGCCGGGCCTGTCCCCGCACCGCGGCTCCTCTCCGCGGTCGGGGCCGGGACTCGCTCTGGTCGCCGCCAGGCAGGAGGCCGAGCGCCCAAGGTGCGGCGGCGCGGGACCGCGGAGCGGGCGGACGGGCCTCCGCGCGTCGGGACCGCCGCGCCAGCCCCCGGGTCGCCTCGACTTAGCTCTAGGGCCCCGCCCCCCACCCTGCCATCCTGCCACCCAGCCACCCTCGGGCCAGCAGGCCCCCGCCTGCCAGCCTGCCCCGAGCCCCCCACCTGGGCCCGAATCCAGCTCCCCGCGGCGCAGCCACGAGCCCCCATTATTGTGCCTCCCACGGCCCCCCAGGGACAAAGTCCCCGCCCGCTGCGGTGCCCACGGACCCCTCACGGCTCCCCACAGGCCCCCGGGCCACAGTCCAGGCCCCCAGCCACGGTGCCACCAGACACCCCCGGATGGAGCCTCGCTCGGCGCCCCAGGCCAAAATCCAGCCGCTTCCGCGCGAGGCTCCCGGACGCCGCCGGTGCCGCCCGAGGGTCCCCAAACCCTGCCCCCGCCCCGATGCGCCGCCGCCGGGTCCCCGCGTTCCGGCGCGCCCCGAGCCCGCTCCCGGCCCCGAGCCTCCCGTGCGCGCAGGGCCCACGGCCCCGTCCCAGCGCCCGCCCGGCCACCCAGCCGCCACCCGCCCCGCGGCTGCCGCCCGCCACCCCCGCGGGCGCCCCCGGCCCCTCGCGCAGACGCCCCGGGGCGCTTACCTCGGAGCCGCGGGGCCGCGAGTGCGCGGGCGGCGGGCGGCGGGCGGCGGGCGGGGGCGCGGGCCGTGCGCGCACCTGTCCCGCGGCCGCTCAGCCGGGCATCCCGGGGGGGCTGGCGCTGTCCGCCCGGCCGCGCGCTGGCTGGGCAGGGGGCTCAGCCTCGGCCCCCCGCGCGCTGGCGTCGGCTCCGGGGGGGGCGCTGCGCGGCGGCCGGACCGGGGGCGCGCCGCGGCCGCATCTCGATCTCCTCCGCCGCCGCGGCGGCCGCTGCGACTCGCGGCTCCGCCACCTCCGCCCCCTCCCCGGCGCCCCCCACCGCCCCGAAGCCCGGCCGGAGCCGCGCAAAACCCGGCGCGGAGCCGCGGCGGCGCGGAGCGGAGGGCGGAGCCGCGTGGGGGGCGCTGCGGGAGGGGGCGGCCCGAGGGGTCGCCCTGCTGTTGTCCAGGTGGTGGGCTCTGGTTTTCTGCCCCGGCTTCCTCTGTTCCAACTTGCATCCCCAATCAGAGCCGCTGCATGGACGCTGGGTGGATGCAGTCACCTCGTGGTCTGGATGGTCCCCAGCATGAGTGAGGTCACTTATTCCATCCACAAGCTTTCCCGTTAACAGCACTCACTGGACACGTGAGGAAACTGAGGCACGGGGAGGTGTCTGGTCCAAGGTCACCAATAGAATGAGGACTTGAACTTCAGCAGGTTGGCTGCAGAGGTCTCCAAGGTTCACCCATCTGGTTCCTTGAAGCTCTTCCTCTATCCCAGTGCCCAAGGGGTCTGGCTAGAGAGGGCTCTCTAGGGGGTCAGGTCCCCTTCTGCTCCCAGGGAGCTCTCTTGTCCACTGCCCTTGAGATCCCAAGACTGCATTGAGGTTTCATTGACCTCCCTGGCCCTCTGTCATCAGGAGAGTAGGGATGTCACCGAGTGCTCAGTTTCCCCCATAGATCAAAGCTCCTCCCCATGTGGCCGGTTGGGAGCATCCCCCCTGGGCTGGTGCTGCAGCATCTCTGGTGTGCAGCTGGTGTCCCCAGACACTTGACTCTTGTGTACTTAGTGACATTTCTTGCACGGCCGCTGTGTGCTAGGGCCACCATGGCTCCCCATGTGTCCAGAGCCTTAGACCATGTGTGCTGAGTTCCCAGTGGCCACACGGAGGACACGGGTATCAGGACTGAGCCCTGGTCCGGGTCACTCTGGCCCTGGGCAGACTGCAGGCTCCCGGCGTCCATGGAGACAGCCCTGGTCTTGCGGCTCAGTGTGTTCCTGGCCACTGGGGCGACCACAACCTGCAGGCAGCAGGGCCTTCCCGGCTGCTTTCCGGCTGCCCCAGCCTCCCAAACAAATTAGCCACAGCACCTGTGTGCGGGCAGCCCGCTCCCGTCCTGCCCCTGCAGACCGAGGCCTGTCAGGCCAGGGGGGCTGCGACCCAGCACCTCCGTTTTCCGGCTGAACTCACATCCCTGTGCGGGGCAGGCCCAGGCACACCCTCCTGCACCTGCAGCCCTGGGCCCGAGGGGCTGTTCTGCACCCCATTCATTCAACGAACATTTATTGAGTGCCAAGTGTGTGCCAGGACCTGACCTGGGCACTTG